>NC_135151.1:21981575-22641289 GCF_050948215.1 Halictus rubicundus
CCGCGGTTCTTGTCGGTTGTTTAAAATGTAAGCCGCGCGGCCGAGCTGAAAGATCCTAACCGCCCCCAACTAATGTTAAAGTCAGCAGCTTCGAACTATGAATCGGAACTCGGGACTGCGAAGTCTCTCCAATCTGTCGAGCTACATCCGGAGCTGACATATGCTATTCCGACTAGTGAATAGCAAATGATTTATTTTATTGGTGGAAAAATAATTGCGGCTTTTGCTCTTGAATTTTGAAGCTGTAAATCTTGCCTCGTTTGCTGAATGAATTGAGATGAGTGTCCAGTGACTGGTATACGTTGTCGTGTAAGGATCTGTTTCGATAACAGCACGGCAAAAGTAGAATTATTTAACTCAATATTGAATAAGTATGCTCTGTTTAACACTAATTCACATATTTTTGGATAGGAGTGTTGTTTATGACGATTTCATTAAGTGTCCGCACTGGCTACGTCATATTTACAAGTGGAAACAATCGGCAAGTGAAATTCTGTAAATGTAAACTCCGCGGATCGGAAGATGCAAAACAAAACGGAAGAACACGTTTGGAACTCGTTTCGTTTCCGGTACAGCTTCCGTATGTAAATCGTGTTCTACTGGGAAATAACTCAGCTGCTTCTGTAAATGTAGGAAACAAATTTTAATATTTAAATTGGCGGCCGACAAAATTACACTACTGCTAATAATATAGTTTGTTGAGTGTCAGGATACTTTATTCAATTTTAACTTTTAGCAGTTTTACTAATCGCATGACTAGTTTACGGAAAATAGAATAGAAATCGACGAAAATTCTGAAACGAATTTTCGAGTGATGAATCCTTTGCCGGTTTCAGACATAAATGTGCTATTTAATTTTGCGCGAAGCTTAACTTCACTTCAGGAAACCAGAAATTTTTAACCTTTTTCTATGTAATCCTGTAGATTTTGGCGAGAAAATGCCGACTATACAAGTTTCAATCCAAGGAGATCTATGTTTCTGACATAAGTGATTGATACTGATCAGTGATTTTTAAATTTTTCATTGCCGAGAGAAAAATATATATAACATATATATGTAGACATAAATGTGCTATTTAATTTTGCGCAAAGCTTAACTTCACTTAAGGAAACCAGAAATTTTTAACCTTTTTCTATGTAATCCTGTAGATTTTTGCGAGAAAATGCCGAAAATCCAAGTTTCAATCCAAGGAGATCCATGTTTCTAACATACGCGATTGATACTGATCAGTTATTTTTAAATTTTTCATTGCCGAGAGAAAAATATATATAACATATATATGTAGACATAAATGTGCTATTTAATTTTGCGCAAAGCTTAACTTCACTTTAGGAAACCAGAAATTTTTAACCTTTTTCTATGTAATCCTGTAGATTTTTGCGAGAAAATGCCGAAAATCCAAGTTTCAATCCAAGGAGATCCATGTTTCTAACATACGCGATTGATGCTGATCAGTGATTTTTAAATTTTTCATTGCCGAGAGAAAAATATATACGACGCCTCGTGAGATGCCTCAGATCCCTGGTACGGTACGATTATAACATTGTTAAGCTCGTGCATTCGCTGCAACACGATTTCAGCGATAATGCAGAATTTATACACACAAAACATCTCGTTCAGCTACTTGCTTCACCTCCCGAGTGTGCAACTAGTTGCAGAATTTCTCGGACGAAGGGAGAATAATTACAGATGCGGTTTGAATACAGCCGTTTTCCAGCACGGGATTGTTAATTATAAATATAAATGTTGCACACCGGTATCCCCGGCGCGGCGTTTTAATTCGCGAGTAAACAGGATTTTGTCAATTTTTGAACTTGAAACAGATGTAGTCATTAAATCCGCGAGATCGTCGAACATAAATTTCGAAATCGCGGTTGTTTTAATTAAAACGAATTACCCGCGGCGCGTCTGCGTTTTCCATATAATATTCGTGCCGATGAACGGCGCAAAGCATTTGATCCCATGAACGGAAAGGGGCAAAGCGGGAAAAGCATAATTACATTTCAACTGTTCTCGTTCGGGGGCTTGTTCTCCTAACCATTTGTCAGTGGCGTTTTTCATTTCGCGGAAATTTAATTAACGGCGGTTGATTATGCTGTGTACGCCATTCCTTATTAACCCTTTAACTGCGCCGCTCTGTATCTTGAAGCCATAAGCGGCTTGCCACGCGACATTTGCGTGACAATCGTTGCGGCTGGCGAACATAACGCATAACCAGGTTATTGCTGTTGTAAAAGTACGAACCGCGTTGTTCAGGACGTGTCGTTTCTAGATATTCCATACTCGGTCATTTTAGTTTGATAAAACAATAGATATGGTAATTGAAAAAATTTCTCGAGCGTATATATGCGAATATATTAATTTTCTATCCAAAAGGATAATAGTAGTCAAAAGTGAAAAGGATAATAGGCTGCAGATTTTAGACAAAGGTGTGCAGATAAAATACAAGGGAATAGATATTAATTAGATTAAAAGATTAGATATTAGCAATATTTAAATTAACATAACTCCTAAACTAATAATGTTCGACATACATAGGCCAATACTTTTTTTATAGAGAATAAAGTGCTGTGTCGATTGGGGCGTAAAGAAATATGCGGTTCCGTATAAAAATCGAAGTTGACCTTCACAAGTCCTTGACGGATCCTCCTCCAAATAAAAAATACTAACGCCAGTATGTTCGCCTCTTGAAACCATTTTTAATCTCCATCGAAACATTTCTTCTTGCGAATAATAATAATGCAAGTCAAGGTGGTAATGTCTGGTGAACCACCCTGTATATCAACTCCCATAAGCTGTTTGATTCACTTCGACAGGGGAACAATCCTATTTTCTAGTCATTTTCGTAGGGGAAAGGTGAAGCTGGCGGGCGGAAATTGAATCCTCACGATCACGATGTCGATCTGACATTTCTTAGTTTTACAGCTCGCTTCTTAAAAGGCTGGCATGCCCAAGTGAAGCTTTTGCAAGTAAGAGCTTTCTTTGTGGCCCACGATCCAGGTAACGACTCGGCCGAACAGCTGAAAATATAAAAAGTGAAGAAAGCACAGTGGTATTTATGACGATACCTCAGAAATGACTTCGTCACACATGTACAGTGAATTCCCGATATAAGTCACTGCGAGCCTCGCGTTTAAAGGTCACTGGGACTACCCACACCAACACGGATAATCACTTTTACATTTCCAGCAATTTTACATTTCATACAACGTTCTACGACAACCACAGGTTTCGTCTAAATGTCACTTGCCAGAACCGCGCAAGTGACTTATATCGAGTATTTAGAAGACATCCTATCCTCACTAAGATTCTATTCTTCGTTGAACACGTTGACCACATGATCAGCGACCAGTAAAATCAAAGAAATTTATTTAATAAATTAAATACCGAGAAATTATCTATATATTAACATATAGAAAATTAGATAAGAAATTATCTACAATTATCTATATAATTACCATTAACAAATTATAAACAAATACCACAGTCTCTCTGGCACCGCAGAAACGAACTTTCAAGCCTGGAGAAATATAACAAGTCGCGAGTAAATATGATTCTAAAATTTGTATTGACACATAAACATTACTAATATAGAAAATGAAGCGATTCCTTGTGAGAAAATACGAACGAAGTATGGAATAAAATTTTTTCATCCGGAGCTTCGTTTTTAAGAAAATCAAGTTAAAATGTCTGACGTGTCTGATCATGGCCAGCCAATTCTACTTCCTGCTAAGCATGCGAACCCGGCGAATCTTCTAGCTCGATTTTCTCGAAATTGAGGCGGCAAACGAAAAAATATTATTCTACCTTTTCGATTCATTTTTACACGTAGAATCAACCCCTCCACGATTTTCGTACTATCGACACTAGGACACTCTGTATACGAACCATAAACGTCTTCCCTGAACGGTTCGACTGCATTCTTACTTTGGAGAATAATTTCGTTCCTCAAACTCTGATTCTCGTCGCTTAAAGAGTGCACGTCTCTGATAATTAACTGTTTAACACGATAACTGCCACGTCAGTATGACTGACATTGATTTTTGACTAGGTTTAGAAATTCATTTCTCTTGTGACGTATCCAGATAAACCGAATTTTATTAGGATCTTTAGAATTCAGAAGGGTTAAGACACCATCCCCTATAACACATTTTCAATTTCTAGTTTCAGTTTCATTACTTAACACTAGATTTACGGGGCCCGTCAAAATGACGGATTCTAATATTTTAAAATTGCGAATATTGAGATTGTAAAGATGCATCCATGAGCAATTATTTAACAAATAGATTTGTTTGGGTATATATCATGTAAAAAATGGCTACAAACTTTGATCGATACATTCATGTTATTTTTTATAAAGTAATGTAAAATAGTCATTTTTAGTGCTCCGTAAACCTAGTGTTAAATTACTCTGATTTTGCGAGAATCTCGGGGGTTGATATTTGGTACTAAAAGTGTTCATCAAAATTCCAAATCGAACCGAAACGGTACGCCTCGAGGCGCGGAATGAACGCGGACAAGATACGTCTGGCTGGCAGCTGCAACACAGTCAGTCAGGCATGTTGAAAAAAGGGTTAAGACAGCATCCCCTATGATACAATTTTAATTTTCTAGTTTCGGTTCCATTACTTAAATTACTCTGATTTTGCGAGAATCTCGGGGGTTGATATTTGGCACTAAAAGTGTTAATCAAAATTCCAAATCGAACCGAAGCGGTACGCCTCGAGGAGCTTAATGAACGCGGACAGGATACGTCTGGCTGGCAACTGTAACGCAGACAGACAGGCATGTTGAAAAAAGGGTTAAGACAGCATCCCCTATGATACAATTTTAAATTTCTAGTTTCGGTTCCATTACTTAAATTACTCTAATTTTGCGAGAATCTCGAGGGTGGATATTTGGCACTAAAAGTGTTCATCAAAATTCCAAATCGAACCGAAACGGTACGCCTCGAGGCGCGGAATGAACGCCGAAAAGATACGTCTGGCTGGCAGCTGCAACACAAGACAGACAGGCATGTTGAGGAAGTCAATTTTCCGCATCGGGACACCCGAGATTCGTGCGTACAGAATAATTTCCCTTACGACTGCCAGCGTTCCAGTCTCATTTCCCGTTTGGGGATCAAGGGGGCCTCGGCTTTCCACGGTGGCAGTTCGCCGCGCGCAGCCCGGCATCTCTCGAATTACCTCGGTGTCCGGCGTACATCTCGAGCAAGCGTTCCACTTCCGGTCGTGCCCGTTGCAATTCGAGACGACAACGACGCTTGAGAGCCGTCGGCGTCGGCGTCGGCGTCGGCGTCGAGCTTCCCTCCTTGGAAGCTCGCTCTAAATACGAGAAGGCCATCGATAAGCAGGCTCGAGTTGTTAATGCGAAACTGATCGAGGGAAACGACACTTTCAGGCACGGTGTTACAAGGAGACGCGGGTCGCCCGGTATTTTCCGGCGAGTTCACCCCATTAAACATTTTTGCTATCTCGCCGGGATCTGTTCGAGGGTAGACGCGACGCTGAAACGGGAAAGAGAGAGAAGTGGCATGAGCGCCGACGGAGGACAGGGGATGGAAAGCGCTGGGGCGCTCGCTATCTAGACGTCGGCACCTGTTGCTTTTCCAGTCGGCCCTACTCGGCTGCTCTGCTCCCTCGGCTCACCCTCCCACAACCCTCTCACCCCCTAGCCCCTTTGCCAACGTCCACCCACTCCAACCCCGCTCTCTTTTTTCTTTCGTTATTTGTCTATTCTCCGCAGGAGTTTTTTCCTTGTTTCTTCTTTTCCGCGACCGTTTCCTCTAATTCTTTCATGGCGACGAGAACTGCCTCCGGACGGTTGAAACGCGACTCTCAAACCCACTTACGCAGCTGCTCTCAGACGAATGAAATTATATTTCGCACCGATACCGTCGCCCCCGCCTGCTACACCAAACTGTTTTCATTTGTACGGGACTGCTGTTTGTCTCGCGCTGCCTCGAATGCGAATGTTCGATCCGACCGAACGACTCGTTAACCCTGTGACCCTTATCCGTCCCTCGTGGCAATTCGACAGCACGCTCTTTCACGCAAAGGAGGATATTGTTCTGCCGTTTGTAGAACATTCGAGATGTGAAACTTTGTGAGTTTTATAATTTTTTTTTTTTTTTTTTTAGTATGAAATATACTGTTGGGGAGAGAATCAAGTGGACAGCCTTCAAACGCGTATAGCTTCTTTAAAATTGGACTGATGAGGTTTTCTTTGATGTTAGAGGGATTAGTTTATTGGATGATGTGTGCGAAATTTTGTTTGAAATTGCTGCTGCTTGGAATTTTGAAGAAAAAAAGATTTTTAACTTTTTCATCTGTGTCTGTAATGAAAATTTTTGAACGTGTCCTTTGTAGGTCTATGTGAGTTATATACATGTGCAAAGTTTGATCGAAGTCTGTTGACGCATTGAAAAACTGTGAAGGATGCAAAAATCCTTGAATTTTGGGCTTACGATTGATTTATATCGCAGTCTCTCAACCATTTTTGCTATTTTTAATTATTTATGGCTCGAATTGTGCATTCATTGTGCAACCCCTTCAGAATGCAGGTAGACATGTATTGTTTCGATTATCAAAATTTCGTTTTATTGTGTTGTGATATTCATATTATTACAATATAAACTATATCGTGCTTAAACTGATTTTGGCAAAATTTGCTTTACGTCAACTCAATTAATCTTATATTGCATATCTCTAAATGTTTATGATGGAAAATCATTCAGTTAAAAGATTAAATCTAATCAGAATGCTCATTGTCTGACTATAGTCGTCTTTATCTACTTGATCGATTCCCATTAGCTGCAGTGTTCCAAATTAGCGTTATCTTCGAGATTTAACGTAAAAAAACAAGCTAATCCACTTTCATAGTATTTTTTTGTTTTCTTTTGCATCGTTTACATAACTTTCTTTTTCAAGGAATCACGAAGTAATCGAGTTACACTATTAACCGGAAGTTCAAACTCGCTGTGCGAATTGATGGAGTTAAAATGAGCACGTTACTTGATCAAACTTATCTTTAGATATATAATTATCATATAAATACCATGAACTCATCAAGATAGCTCGCTTATTGAATTGACCTATTAGATCTCGTATGAGTAATTAAATGTAAAGTTAGCTATTGAATAAGAAATGCCTTTGGAAATAGCGATGGAAGAAGAAATTAGAACACACCCAGCTATTGAAACAGTATAATAAGTAAATCTTGGGTCAAAAATATCGTCTTTACGAAAACAAACTGACTGTAAGAAAAATTCTTGCTTCCTGACAGCATTAATAATTTAATAATTTTTTTCAATGACTGATTTCGTAATCCCGATTTAAGACGATATTTTCCTCATAATGTAGTTACAATAAGAATAGAAGCAATGCCTTCAAACATTTGGACAGTGGTGTATATCAATGATTTATGACCTTCGGGACCTACTAAAATTGCTAAGAGGTTAAAAAAAAAACAGTTAACCTTGCTGGCACTTTTTCATATCCTCCCAAGGGCACTCCCTATTATTATTACTCGTACATTAGATTGCAGTATACAGGGTGTCCCACATAACACTTTTCACGATTTTTCTGATTTTACTAAGTTGATCAGGCCATATTTATTGAATTGGAATTGGCCATATGAATTGAATTGGAATTGGCCATTGGAATTGAATGTAATTTCGAGTCTTAATAATAAACACAAGTTATCATCACCCAATCAAGCAGACTGTCGTTTCTTGTTGAAATTTCCATTTCTTTGCCCTCAAGGTCATCCGAAGGTCACGGTCTATTTTTTATTGCAATCTATAGCCAATCGAAAACTGATCAACTTCTGTTCAAAATATTAGTTTGTCAGATTATCGCAAGTACTTGAAAAATCGTGAAAAGTGTTACGTGGGACACCCTGTGTACAATGGACGCGCAGATAGTCCGATTGCGCGACTTTTCAATACAGCAGGACGTCAGAAGGTATTGGTGGAATACCACTGTGACGTGGGCTTGATTATAAGGCTCGTAGCTTCCAGCATCCGCAAGCCCCCCCACCTGCGAAAGCTCCGAGCCTTCTACGTCACTCTGTCTCTACGATGCGTTCTACGGAAGCGATTCCACGCTCACAGGTCCGATACAAAGCTTGCTGGTTATTATCGGGATATTATCCTGATCATTACTCCGCGACAACAAAGGATTCGATATCCGTTGGTCTTAGGAAATAGATGTGTTACGACTATCGGGCCGGAAGTTTGTTCGGCCGTTATCGACACTGAATCGCGGCCTTAAAATCCACTGCTTCTATGGATTATCGCCGGGATTCCAGAGGTTCAGGAATGTTCGAGGCCGCGGCGGCTAATTGGCAATTATGGTTTATGGACGAATATTTGTAGGGTTAAACTCTCTTTCGTGCGGTGGCATGAACGGTGTCTCCACATAATTTTACAGACATTATTCAATTGATTTAATATTGCGGATACGGAGACCCCTTTTTAATCGACTTTTACTCTATGACAAACAAACCTTTTGCAACGTGCAGAGAAAACATTGTGTGCAGTTCGGAGTCAACTTACAATTTGAACAATTTTACAGGTAGACTTTTAACACTAGACAGGTGGACTTTTAACACTAAACCTACCACAGCCGATCAAACAACCGTTTTCAGATTTTTTATTGTACAATTATTGAAATTATAACGACGTCTTCGTAGGAATTGATTCAACAGACTCCTTTATCCAAGCATATATTGTAACAAAAATCCAAATAAATCAAATCTTATTAATTTTATAAGACAATGCATACTAGGCAATTTTAATGCTCGGTAGCTTTAGTGTTAAATGATTGCTTTCCTGCTTATTGGATTCTGGAATTTTTAAACATCTTTCAGGAAGAAATTTGCAACTCGGTGTAACTTTTGCTTGATAATAAACCAACCATTCTTTATGGGATTTGGTGACTGGGGTAGTCGGGCGATCACGATCATACGTTTTTTATCGTTTTTACAAAATCCATCAGGTTTATTAATCCAGTGTCAGAGCACACAGGTACTTCAAATCTGTGTCTAATCTTATTATGTTTAATAAATCATCGCGTTTAATAAATTCTGATTATGTTTAATTCATTGCATACTGTTTGGTGCAGGAAAGCGTTCCAACAGACACAAAATGTAAACACAGCTGGATAGATACAGTGAATACCCGATATAAGTCACTGCGAGCCTCGCGTCTAAAGGTCACTGGGACTACCCACACCACCACGGATAGTGACTCTTACATTTCCAGCGTGCGCTGTGTGTTTCGAATGCAACGTTCGGCGACAACCACAGATTTCGTCTAAATGTCACTCGCCAGAACCGTGCAAGTGACTTATATCGGGAATTCACTGTATTTAGAAGACAGTCGCTAGGATTTTAGTTTCTATTCATCTGATTCGATGGAGCATCGGTCGAACTTTGTAAAATTATGATAGCTAAAATAGAATGATGGAGGATGCAGAGTTTTCTGCAAGCGTTGAGCAAAGATACAGTGAATTCCCGATATAAGTCACTGCGAGCCTCGCGTTTAAAAGTCACTGGGACTACCCACACCACCACGGATAGTGACTCTTACATTTCCAGCGTACAGATTTCGTCTAAATGTCACTTGCAAGTGACTTATATCGGGAATTCACTGTAGCACAGTCCGTGCATCTGAATAACAACAAAATACAGATAAATTGATTGAATTTGAAGACAGATACGACGTATTGCGAGCCGGTGGGAAAAACGTATGGCCGTATCGGAGCAATAGGGACGGGATTAGGGATCTTCGATCTGATTCAATTACGATCGGTGTCGCGATCGGAGGGCGCGTGCCGGCAGAATCGCCGGGCAATCCGTTCTCGGCTCGGCTACGGGCCCGTGAAAGTGCATTGATTGTAAATTCAGCGCGAAGTAGCCCCGTGGGACCGGGTAGCGTTGCGGTGAATCGTCGATCGTCGATCATTGCCCTTTAACGACCCGGTCGGACGAACCCCGTCGAACAGGGACCAATGGCTATTACGTATATACGGCTATTACGCGTAGACTCCGGGTCGGTTTTTAATAGTCGCGGGAGTCTTTTTTGCGAGCGACGTGGTTCGTAATAGCTCGCAGCTTCCTCCTTCGTTTTTTCTTCTTTTTTTTTCAGAATTTCCTTTCGCTCGCTTTGACACGACACGCGTTTGAGCCGCGCTGAAAGGAAACGTTCCGCTGGGGGAAAAAATGTTGTACGCAGACTGGGTATGCCAGTGTGCTTCATAAACGCGCGATTCGAGGTTTTAGACGTAGGATGAATATCATTTTGGAAACGGCACCGCGCAACCGATTCGAAACGTTTGTCACAGCTATTTCCACGCTTAGGGAGCGGTGAATGATCCTCGGGATGTATATATATATATATATATATATATATATATATATATATATATACTGCCAGAACGTATAATGGATCGCGTACATGTAACACCACCACGGCGAATCATCGATCATTGCCTTTTAATGGCTCAACCCGTGCGCTACTTAAAAGGGATCGTGACACTCTATACGGGATACGTCTAAGATAAATCGTCGTCACTGCCAGCTTAGAGTCAAGTATGCTTTAGCCCTTTCCAGCGTTCGCTGGTTCCGCCGTCGCGTGTGAGACGCCGCATTATACCTCGCTTTCTATGCACGGTTTACAAATACATACCTTGTTACTCCGCATCCCCGGAGTAAATATAGCCTCCCTGTCCTACTTCCCGCCGGATGGGAAGAATTATTGTCCTTTACATATATAAAAAGGAAAAAACAAATTTATTCGAACGTTACGCACAAGCCCCGTGCTTTTATTTCCCCCGTCGTTCCGTCCACGGCAAACTAATGGTATCGTTAGCCGATTTTATTAAAATATTCAGACATTTACATTGTAAATCCTCGGATGCATCTTTCGAAGTGAAACGGATTTAACCGTCAACGTATTGACACTCGACGGAAATGTGTTGTATTAAATGGCACTTGTTTAAATATTTGTTCAGTAAATTAGATTCAATATTATTGCCGTATGTACAAATTGATGAATGTGATATGTTCGTGCTTCAACTTATTTGTCAGATAGTTACGAGTACGGTCTTTTCTCGATATATGTCGCCAAGGCCTGGATGATAAACGTCGCGGAATTATCCCCACTACCGCGGGGTATACCCTGTGAGGGGTCACGAAGACGAGTTTGAACATAATACGGGTCGGGTACGACGTGGATGGAGGAATAGTATCTCCTTGACTGTATATGTCGCTGGCAAGGCCCGTGTTGTTGACATATATCGAGAATGGACTGTACTTATTCAAACTGTGACGGGTCACGAACCTCGACAGGCCTCGGATGCCGAGAAGTGTAAACATAACACTGCTAGGGTGTGTTTCCTGGACGATACATGTCGCTGGCAGGACCCGTTTTGTTGACATATATCGAGAAGTCACTGCAGCGCTTGGAATGAAAGGAGAGGAAGAGGGGAGATGAATGGCAGTGTGGTATTAGGCAAGAATTATAATAAAACAATTAAATCAGTGGAACATAAGTGTTCGGGTAATAAAACATTTAACTAGCTACAGTATTAAATACTCACTAAATTGCAACAAATCTTGTTGCGTATCGCTTTAGATTGAAACACTCTGACAATGGAGAATTCTATCGAATCATTAATCGAATAAGTAAATATGATCAAAATGGCGTCACGTTTGGTAACATTTTAATCAGAAAAATGTCGCATCATCCCCTAGCACTCGAATGGCGACTGTAAGGCACCTCTAAAAATGACTGTATCATTGTTGAATAAATTACTAAACACTTCAGTATTATATAACATGGAAAAAGAAATATACAGGGTGAGTCACCTAACGTTTGCACCTCAAATATCTTTGTTGTTTCTAAAGATACGTAAAATATGGTAAGAACAAAGTTGAATGGTACAATGGGGCTGACACGATGCCATAAAAAATTTTGTTTTTATGTCATTTTTTTAGAGATACAAAGATATTTGAGGTGCAAACGTTAGGTGAGTCTCCCTGTATAGAAGGGAAATATTCCAGGTAGGAAGAAATATTTCGGACTTGAAAAAGCTTCGAGTGCAAAGGGTTGGTAAGAGTCTAATAAAAATAAATCATCAGAAATACAAAAGATTTAAGTATTATTCTCTCACCGATACCTCAAGTACATACATCGTGACACTGTCAAAATTGTTCAAATTCGTTTGCCGTACCGCAAAAGCAGGTCGCTGAAAACTGTACTCTAACCGAACGCATGTGTTTCACCTAAACAAGGTCCAGGGGCCAACTAAAAGTTCCGAATCCCCGTCCCGAACCAATTGTGCTTCAGTTTGTTTCCTTTTTTTTCCCTCGTTCGCGTAGAATCCTCTCGGAAGAGAAAGTTGCCGATTCATCCATTACCATCGAAATAACTTCGAAACGTTGTGCCTAACCAAACACGCTCAGCGGTTAGGGAACTGCCAGCGAGGTAGGAACAATTTTCCCGTGGATCGGAGCCGGGCCCTCTCGCGTGTAGCCCTGTAGGGCGAGTCAAAGATCAGAGGGAAGAACGGGGAAACACTTAAAGGGCCAAGATCGAAACAAAGTGAAAAGACACGCGGCCGGTGTCACTGGCGGAGGATCGGTCCACCGGGCAAAGGGACAAGGGACAAGGGACAAGGGGCCGCGATGCTGGCGTCGGGACAGAGGGAAGATCCTAGTAGATAGCACCGGGTGCCGAGCAAACGAGTTTCGCCGAGTTTGGACAACACTTTAACCGTTTTGCGGCGGTGTGCAACGGGGGGTGGTTTCAACCCCCGGCTGAAAGTGACTGCGCTCCTGTTCACCGAGCGTTATCTGATGCCGTGGCACCGAGCCGGTGTAAAAGTGTTGACCGAACGACTGCTTTTAGTCCCCGGCTCCCGCAGACCTCTTCGAAACGGGTAAATACCTAGTGCTCGTTAAGAGTACCAAGCCGCGCCACTTACCGCATGCTAGGATTAGCGTGCGCGACTGCTGGAGCTATGCCGATCTCGTCAAAGTTCTTTTGCGGTACGTTTCACGGCGTCGCGGCAACTCCTCGGACGGCGTTGACTAGGAATTTCGCCGAAAGAGACTCCGAACCGTGCCCGGCCCGATTACGTCCGACATTACTTCGGGGCTTTGTGTCTCGTCTTCTCGAGTGCAGCTTCATCGAACAATGCTAATTGCGGCGGATCGCGAAACGCAAGAGTCGCGGGACTGGCTGGTACTTCGATCGTTATTTCAGACCGGGCTCTCAAAAGTTCTAGAAATATAAGACTATAATATACAGGGTGAGTCACCTAACGTTTGCACCTCAAATATCTTTGTTGTTTCTAAAGATAAGTAAAATATGGTAAGGACAAAGTTGAATGGTACAATGGGGCTGACACCAAGGTCACCTTGACTTTTTTTAAATAGAACCACCCTTTTTTATACACCTACAATGATAGTCCTTTTCATTAGGAATTCAGTGACTATATTATTCCAAGGTCATTCAAGGTCAAGGACAGAAAAAACGGTCATACAGCGACTCCCGCTCACATTCGGACGGTTTTAAAAATCGTATAACTTTGTCAACATTGGACTGTACGACTTCGATTTTCTTAAGAAGTTAGGTTGGCAATTGGTTTGCTACATAATGTTAAAAAAATTTTTAGAAAAATTGCAATCGGTCGAAATTGCAGAGAAGATACTAAAAGTTGTATATTGCAACTTTTTTATATGGACCTACAGTGACTCCCACTAATATTCAGACGATTTTAAAAATCGTATAACCTCGTTATCATTGGACTGTACGACTTGGGTTTTCTTAAGAAGTTAGGTGGGCAATTGGTTTGCTACATAATGTTAAAAAAATTTTTAGAAAAATTGCAATCGGTCGAAATTGCAGAGAAGCTACTAAAAGTTGTATTTTGCAACTTTTTCACGTGGACTTACATTGAAAATTTAGAAAGTACAATTTGTAGATCAGTATGAATTATACATATTCTGAGAATTTCATCAAAATCGGTTAACATTGCAATGAGCTACAGGTGTTTCAAAATGATCACATAAGGGCTCAAAAAAATTCAAGTAGTACAGTCCAATATTGACAAAGTTATGTGATTTTTAAGAGCGTCCGAATATTAGTGGGAGTCACTGTACCTATACAAAATAAAACCGAATTTTTGAGGTCACATGACCTGGAGGACAAATGTCACATCGACTTTTAGGTAAAGGGCACTGAAAATTTCATTCACAATGTGAAAGTATATTTAAAAAATGTACAAATTTTCGGATAAATTAGTTCGATTTTGTTCTTTAAAAAAACAAAGGCAGATATATATCCGCATTTTCTTGTTAACTATGAAAAGAAATTGCTACTTCAGCTACAAAGGTTTCGCATTCATTTTTGGCGACACATAATAAAAACATGTACAGCTTTTTGGATTAATTAGTTTGATCATGTCCTTCATAAAATTGCTGATATATCCACAGTTTCCTGTTGTACTATGAAAAGAAATTCCCACTTTAGGTACAAAGGTTTGGTATTCGTTGAACCTTGTAACAAGTTTTCATTGTTAAGATAACAATGACGATACGAATCGGTTAGATGATTGGAGATAATAACTTGGTTTTATTATAGCAACCGATTTCCATTGTGGTAGCGTAAAAAGGGTGTACAAAGGTAGTGGGGAAGAGAAGGGACGGTCTTCTTCCACGACAAGAGCCGCACAAATCCTACGACCAGTTAACCAGTTCGCCCATTCGTTGGCCACCATCGCTATATTTTAGCCGACATTAGCACCGCGTAATATAGTGGCAAAAGCTGGTCGTTATAGCGTGACAGGATATTTAAGGGCGTCTGCCAAAGAAAATGATTTAAACCGTAACTTTTTCCCGCTTTTGTCCTACCTGCAGTGCCTTCTTGAATTAACACACTGCGTGGAATTTCTCTAGGATAAATATTATACAAATTGTTTTTATTTAGAGATATCAGAAATATAAAAAATTCACGAATTTTAAGTCCATTTATTTAAAAATTTTAATATTTAGAATTAGGGGTATGGTGGTGGAAAGTAAAAATTTCAATATTTAGAATTAGTGGCGGAAACTAAAAATTTCAATATTTAGAATTAGTGGCGGAAAGTAACAATTTCAATATTTAGCATTAGTGGCGGAAAGTAAAAATTTCAATATTTAGCATCAGTGGCGGAAAGTAAAAATTTCAATATTTAGAATTAGTGGCGGAAAGTAACAATTTCAATATTTAGAATTAGTGGCGGAAAGTAACAATTTCAATATATAGAATTAGTGGCGGAAAGTAACAATTTCAATATTTAGAATTAGTGGCGGAAAGTAACAATTTCAATATATAGAATTAGTGGCGGAAAGTAACAATTTCAATATTTAGAATTAGTGGCGGAAACGAAAAATTTCAATATTTAGAATTAGTGGCGGAAAGTAACAATTTCAATATTTAGAATTAGTGGCGGAAAGTAAAAATTTCAATATTTAGAATTGCTGGCGGAAACTAAAAATATCAATATTTAGAATTAGTGGTGGAAACGAAAAATTTCAATATTTAGAAGTAGTGGCAGAAAGTAAAAATTTCAATATTTAGAATTAGTGGCAGAAACTAAAAATTTCAATATTTAGATCTTCATCATTAGATCGCAGATTTTATGCGTTTCTTAAAAAATAAGCAAATAGTGAAAACATTAGAAGTACTTAAATATACTGTTGTATTAATTCCAACTGATTACAATTATTCAAAAAGAGATAACTATTCGTTACGCATGCTGTTGAACAGAAATCGTTCGACGCGTCTGATCAAGACCGGCCAATTCTACTTCCCGTGAATGCTACGGCTCGCTAGGCCGCCGAATATCCAAACTCGATTATCTCGAAAACGAAGTGTCAACCGAGAAAATTTTCTTACTTTTTTTATACTTACTTTTGCAAATCAACCTGATCCCGAGGCACCCTGTAGATACTGCGGCGTCGTATCGGTCCACGAGGTAAACCAAGTTTCGGTTGATTTGGTAATTACAAGACTGGTAATCGGTAGAATCGAAACAGTTGGGCAGCTGAATTACGTTCGTCGGGTGCATCTGCTATTTCCGGACGTTGTCTTTGTCCTCGGTTCGCACGAAGGGTCCCGGACGGAACAGGTAGATACGCTATAAAAATAAACTGTTATTTCATGTGTTTAAATTATATTCCGAATGGAAAGCCGATACATCGGCTGGGGGTATTTTTTGGAAAATCTACGAGGTCGATATATAAATTATATTTCGAATGGAAAGCCGATATATCGGCTGGGGGTATTTTTTAGAAAATCTACGAGGTCGATGTATCGACTGCTCAAGTACTAAAAGGGTTAAACGGGCAGCAACGTGATTCCTCGCGGAGAGCAGCGATGGGGAAGCGGGAGAAATATAGAGAACACGAAAAGCAAGAGGACCAGGAGTGTTGTTTGGCGAAGAGGAAGAGGAGTCACGAAGCGACTATAAATACGGGGCGCCACCTGCACCTAACGTCCACCTACGTATGGACCAGACAGAACCGATTCGTGGTGCCTCGTTGCCAGACCGGTACGGAACGGAACGGTACGGAACGGAACACCGCATCTTCTCTAGTTTAGTCCGCCTCCCCGGCCTCGTTCTTCCACGAATTAATGCATGAAACTGTTTTTCTTCCACCCCGTTGCGCGTCGGCGAACATTTATACGACTCCCGCGGATCGGGACCACTCTCGGAATCCGGTTGTTTTCTAGATCTTCTTCGGGGCTGCCGCATAACGGGGAAAGCATGGCGGTATAAAGACATGTGGTGGTCTTTCATCCGCCAGGAGCCACGTCAAACAGAATTCAACTTGAAACGATACGTACAAACATTTCGCTTTTCAAGTGGTTTCCTCCACTCCGGTTTAAAAACAATAGATGCTCCCTCTGAGAAATTTGGTCTAATTATCGGGGGTCGAGGTGTTTGCGGAGGAGCGAGGTGGTTCCGGGAACGGGAATGTTTATACCAGATAATTGAGGTTTTTTATTCTGAATAAAAATTGGCTGAAATTAATTTGATCCGTTGACAAACTATCCATTGGCGAACATTTCATAACTTTTGAATGTGTACGGTCCATGGTCGAGCTTTTTAACAAACCTTTCAGCAGAAATACATAGCAATTGTCTAATAATTTTATTCGATATTATTACGGTGAACAAACATTTTTAAGCTTCCCTTTGGCACAGTATGATCATTGAAAATCCTATTATTAGGCTTCCAGTAGATGACGTGTTGTAATTGTAATCAGATAGACACAATACGATAGAATTTTTTAATTTTGTAACTGGTTTTTCTATTTCGCATTTGATTCACACATTTTTTAGCAGAAATGCATAAAATCTGCAGTCTATACAGAGTGTGTCCCACGAGTTCTGTCCACTTGAATGTCTTGGTTATTTCAAACAATACGAGAAAATGTTAGTCACAGAAGTTGTAGGGTTTAAGAAACTCCGTAATATAAATGATATATACCGGGTGTCCCACATAAATGGGAACACCTAAATATCTTTCGTATTTACAGTCCTATCAGAAAACTTCAGAGAACAAAGTGACACAGGGGGCAATATAATGGTGAAGAAAAAAAATTTTTATGTCGTGTTTTTTAATGAAATTTCAAGGTCACCGATGTTTTTTTTAAATAAAATAGCATATTTTTTTACGATAGCATGATAGACAATAAAAAACAGAATTTAGTGGATACCACCTTTTTGACCTTGAAATGAGCAAGAATAATCATGTTGAAGCGGGTGAAATGTTTCAGCAAAGATTGCGCGTTGTTTACGTCTGGTTGACCTTCACATATCATAATAAATGTTCGAAATAGTTTTCACATTGTTTGAAACAATTTAGATATTCAAGTGGACAGAGCTCGTGGGACACACCGTATAACAAGAAAACTAAAAAACTATATTGATCTCAAATTGCGCGTAGAGAACGAGCACGTAACACCAAACGCTAATGCAACGATAAGATTCACTGTGCCGCAGCACCACGCCGAATGACAAGATTCCGCGCTGGTGTAATCGATTTCCGAGTAAGTCGAGTGATTTCACGGGTAACGCCACGGGTAACTGATGATGAATCACGGCGAATTACCGTTTGTCGATCCCGGCCCGCGCGCGCTTCCTAATTCGTCACTGCGCTACATCCTGGACTTCCTTGTAACGGCGATCGGATAATTAGGAGTGTTTCCATCGCAGAGGCGTCTGAACGGCGGTGTTCCACGCGTCCATCCAACGGTACAGGGGCGGTGGTGGGGGATGGGGGATGGGGCGAACAACGTGACACCGGATCAAGGTTTCTTTTATTCATCAGTGAAACGCGGCACAGAGAGAATCGCGAGGTAGACATCGCGCGGGATATAAGGTAACTCGATGCTCGCCGTGCCGTGGCAAAGCCATGGTACACGCGATATCGTCTGGTTCCGGTGAAACGATAATAAAACGGAGAACAAAAGTAGACGGGAGAAAGAGTGGGAGGGATAGAAAGCGAGAGGAGAGGGGCGAGGGGATGGGAGGTAGGCAGAATCGGGAAAAAGAAGTAAACAGATGAAAGGAAACCGATGCCCATTGTGCGACGATATTAAAAGCGAGATGCCACGCGACGGGCGATGACGCTAAAAAAAATTCGTTACAAAGACGCCCGCGTCTCGCGGCGCCCTCCGGTCTTTTTTCCGCCGCCGCCGTCCGTCCGCGTCCCCCTGAACACGCACCCTTGTAAATCTGACACCCTTGAGCGCGGATTTTAAGCAAACAAACACCTATCGAATGTATCACGGGTAAACGAAGGGAAAACGGTCTGAGCGGAAAGCAAAGAGAGCGGGGCAAAAAAACCATAAAGTGCTCGCATACCCGGGCACATGCTCGCGGAACAGGACCGGGAGGGGACCAAGTGAAAAAAAAAAGAAAAGAGGAAGAGGGAATAGGAAGGGTGGAAGGATTGAGGCGGGAGGGACTCGTTGCACGGTACAAGGGTAGTTAACTACGAGCGTGTTAATTAAACAAAAAGCCACCCCGTATACCAAGCTAATTAGAGTGGTTCTCTTACCGGCGAGCGGGCGTTCTTCGCTTCAAAAATATTTTCCTCCAGCTTCTTCGCGCGAGAGAGATCCTTCTCTCCCATTCTCTCCGCCGTGTGCCGCTGGATTTTCCTTCAATTTCTCTCTCTCTCTCTCTCTGTGCCCTCCTTTTTTTCGTCTCTTGCATATTTTTTTCCGCCGGGACTTTCCTCTTTCGAGCGTTCGAAAGCTCATCGTGTGCGAGGCAGACGTCTGACGAAGCCTTTTCCGCGATGATTACCACCGCGTCGCAGGATAATTTTGTCCGGGCGACGTTAACCGTGAAGAATATTTGTCATCCAGCGTCTGACGTTCTACAGGAATTGATGCGACGGAAGAACTTCCGGGGATAGGTCGTTCCCAGTTTTTGAGAAATTCGTTCGCAAATGTAGAAGGGCAAAGAAACGAATAACTGCTTGGTTAAGGACAAATGGCAAAGTATCATTCACCGGCTTTCATGAAACAAATGTTCTTCTTTCCGGATGTGGAGTTTGTGAAATCTTGAACCGAATTTTATGCATTTATGACAAGAATCAATAGCTCCGATTCAGTACAGGAAGAACAGTGCGAGATTTTAGGGGGATCAACTATTTTCAAGCTTTCAGAATTATTAGAAAAAAATACAGAACTTTTCCGGTTTGGTTTCTATTTTTGTGATTGATACACAAATTTATTTTGCACAAAGATTTGCAGATGATCGAACTGTATATCTTGTGCATTTAGGAGGAAAATTTGTAGATCGAATTTAAAGCAGTACGAACATGAGAGAAATTAGAAATCACAGTCTCATTATTTTCCATGAATCACAATTGTTAAGGTAGGGAAATAAAAATTTTCAAGAAAATGCATTAACCTAATATTAATATAATTAATATGTTAATATAAATAATATGTTAATATATCGTTTAAAAAGAATGGAATTTTTACGACACAAATTGCACCGTCGAACTCATCATTAAAAAATACAATTTTTATTAATATACACAAGTACTCTACCTCAACTAGGTTCCCAAATAACTGTCGAATCAGCAGCCATAATTTCGAAGGTGGTGCTCACCCCTCTAACATCGACAGTTGCTAATAAAAAAAAACACCTCATTAAGTTTCATTAAAATCGGTGATTACATTGGTATATTCCCTCGTGAAGCTAGTCGTTCCTTTTCATACACGTGGATATATCGCACAAAAATCTGCCCTAACCGCTGGGGTGGCAATGTCATTGCACTATAATTAAAAATAACCGACAGGCATATACCTTTCACTCCCTCGAAAACAGAAAGAGAGAAAAGGGAAGCATAACAATTCTACCGGCGCACAGTGCCACAAATCGTCAATCGCGCTGGACACGAGTCATTTTGGTGACCATCGTAAAATCTAATTTTTATTACTATTATTCAGCAGGTAACATAAATAAAATATCTTATACGTCGTTTCACACTGCGTGTGTTTATGTGGTTCAGCTGGCGAAACTAAAACGTTGATGCGCGGCATGAATTTATCTAGAAAAATGTAAATCTTCGAGACTAATTAATGGGACCGATTAATTTTTTTAAAAATGCGCAAAATGTCTTCCGGGGTCATATAGAAGCCCAAAGAGACGTGACCTATCTTTTTATCCTTGATCTAGATGAGTAAAACTATGCTGTTGTAGACTAAAAAATCAAATAAATTCGAAAAAATTAGAAAATAATTAAAATTTGAAAATAAGTTTAACTTAACACTTGAACTACCGAACCAGTCAGAATGACTGGTGGATGATTTCTTCTTTCACGATTACTGAAACTATGAAAACGTTTTCACGGGAAATTTTTTCAAAACTGAGCACAAAGAGCAAAACTGATTACACACTACTTGAAACAAAGAAAAAGTGGGAAAATTGCACGATTTTCGACTAAAAATCGCACTTTTAATCGTTTATAACTCGTAAACGAAGTAACCAATATCCATGAAATTTTCAGCATGAATATAATTTATTCGCGTCAATAGAACACATTTTTTAAATTTTCGATACAGGCTCAGATAAAAAAAGCTGAAAAAACCAACTTTTACTATTTCTTTTGCGATTCCGACCAATTCAAATTTTTGTCAAAAATTTTTCACACCTCGTCTAATAAACTAATCCTTCTAACTTTTCAAAAGCACTAAAGTTATTTGGACTAATTTGAAAAAAGTTGTGCTAAAATATACCAAAATATACTGTAATACAGGTGAATGTACCAGAATAAACGTGAATATACTAGAATAAAGCAGAATACACTAGAATATACCATAATCTTCCATAATATACCAAAATAGACTAGACTATAGCTGAATATACCAGAATGTACTAGAATATACTAAAATATGGCAGTATATATTAGGATGTATAAGAAAATGCAAGAATATTCCAGACTCTACCAGAATATACCAAAATATACTAGAATATACTTGAATATACCAGATTACACTAGAATATATCAGAATATACCATAATCTTCCAAAGTATACCAAAATAGACTAGAATATAGCTGAATATACCAGAATGTACTAGAATATACTAAAACATGGCAGAGTATATTAGGCTGTATCAGAAAATGCAAGAATATTCCAGACTCTACCAGAATACACCATAATCTTCCAAAATATACCAAAATAACCTGGAATATAGCTGAATGTACCAGAATATACTAGAAAATACAAAAATGTAGAACATACAAAAATCTACTATAATATAGGTGAATGTACCAGAATAAACTTGAATATACTAGAATATAACAGAATATACCAGCATGAATATAACTTATTCGAGTCAATAGAGCACATTTCTTAAATTTTCAATACAGGCTCAGATAAAAAAAGCGGGAAAAAACCAACTTTTACTATTTCTTTTGCGATTCCCACCAATTCAAATTTTTGTCAAACATTTTTCACACCTCGTCTAATAAACTAATCCTTCTAACTTCTCAAAAGCACTAAAGTTATTTGGACTAAGTTGAAACAAGTTGGACTGCTTCAACTAGTGTGTAATCAGTTTTGCTCCTTACTGTATTTTCAATTTCATGCAGCCAGATTATTAGTGCGCACTCTTTATCCCAGCATCGATTTTGCGACCAGCTTACCGTCAACGATTTCACGGGTCGGTCGGACGCGACAAAATAATCGCTGCCGCGAAGCCGACGTGTGCCTTCGCGCGTCACTGTCAGTTCGCAGGACGACTGACGTCGTCGAGCAGAGACCCCGTTGGCAGCGATAACGAAGCGGGAAGATTAAACAGTTCGTCGAGCGGGTCGCGTTTTATTCGATTCAAGCGGTCCGGTCTCACGCAGTGGCAGATTTAGGGTGAAAACGGGCCGACCGCGATTAGGATTCGCTAACGCAGCCGCAAACAAACACTGCGGTCGGAACGATGGTTGATAGAGACGCGAAGCGAGGGTAGTGAAGGACGAACGAATGAACGGACGGGAGCAACAGGGACGGATTGCAAGGTAGCAAGGTAACGGACAGCCACGGCCAGCAGAGGGAGGAGAAAGGGCGAAGGGTACGGCGCGGAGAAGGGTTGAATGGAGAGAGAAACATCTGCGATCGGATTAGCGGTGAACAGTGGCGACACTTCCGGGTGATTAGGCTGATTCCGCATCTACTCTAAGCCCGCGCTTACAACGCTACCGTTCGATGGACTACCGAACCTCCGCCGCCGTACAATTCGCATTATCCCGACCCGATTTTCAACCCAGTATTTTTTCCCGCGGAATTCCTTCGCCACGTCATTTTCTCGTTTCCAAAAAGCGATTTTTTGTTGTTCGCCCAATGGATTGTACGCGGGGCCGCTTTATGGTCGAACAGTTTCAGGGAACGCAATTCCCCAACCGTAAATGGTATATGGAAAATCATTGTTTAATCTTTTCGATGGGAGAGTTTTTCAATTTGAATACTTGCGGTGGCGTGAGCAAAGACAAGTGAAATTTAGACTGCGGTAGGTTTATACCAATGTAGATTTTGTGATACTATTAAGAGCAAATTTTTGATAAGTATTCACATTTTTCGCAATAATACCGAGGATCGGCTGTTACCATTAACCGGTCCCATTAGCCCATAGTTAAGTATGCTTCAATAAGCACACTTTGAAATCATAATTATGGGCATCTACATGGCGGTCTACCTAACGTGACCACTTATTTTCATTATCAGTGGAATCATTGAAGATTTTTCCTGCGCGTTCTTTAAAATTGTGTTTTCAAAGTCACCCTAATTTGGGATTATTATACAGGGTGTTCTTTTTGAAAACTTTTCGGACGAACATCTCGAAAAGTATGAAACATATTAAAAAAGTGTAAAACACGTGTCCAAGGATTTCGAGGGGGAAAGAGAGGGGCAGTGTCAGTTTTTTATTTGGGTGGCGTTTTTTATTTGGAAGAACATTTTCAAAATTTGTTACAGTTGTAAAGAAATTACAAACTTTCTTGCAGTATAAGTATGACTCGCTCTACTTCTCTTTAAATATCTCCGAAACTAGTGCGCGTATAAAAAATGTATCTTACAAAAATTGCTGGTCTTTTTATGTACAATAAGATCGCATGATAAAAAATATAGGTTTCCATTTGAAAAAACAAAGTTGACCTTCAAATGACCTTGAAAACGCCACTCAAATAAAAAACTGATACTGCCCCCTCTTTCCCCCTCGAAATCCTTGGACACATGTTTTACACTTTTTTTAATATCCTTCATACTTTTCGAGTTCTTCGTAATATAAGTATAAATAATGAAGGAATTAATAATCAAAATCTTATATCATTTATACGTGGAAATGCTATATCAGGTGCTCCAACTATTAAACGTACTAATCAATTTCCAAATCCTCCAATTATGGATGGTATAACTATAAAAAAAATTATAACAAAGGCATGAGAAGTAATAAAGGTATTATAAATTTGATCATTATTAATTCATCTTCCTCGAATTCTTAACCCCTTAACTTGTACGCTCGAGTTAATTAGAGCGCGCTAAACGGGCGAAACTGTGCACACTCGAGATAATTCGAGCGGCGTTGTATTTTCGAATATAATCGAGAATTGAAAATAACAATTTGAAAGCAAAGAAAAAACATCGTTTTATTAATATTTGTCATTCACATGGGATTGTAAGGTATAACACTTATTCATTCAAGAATAAAATATAGCCTATTTCTCCATGGAATAAAAGCGCAGTATATCAAAAATTGATTTTTTTGGCCGGTTTCTCTCAAAAAAACTGTGCGTTAAGGGGTTAATTCTATACGAATGATTATTCTTGAAGATGCACCATATTATTATTTTCGGGCTGAAAAGTTGTCAAATGAACACACTGTAATAAACGATGTGATTTCTAAGCATCGTTTCCGTACAGCACAATTATTCAGAACAGTATTAACATTAGGTTCACGGAGCATTAAAAATGAGTATTTTACATTACTTTATGAAAGTATGAAGAATGGGTCTATCCAAGTTTTCAGCCATCTTTCCAATAATATATAGGAGTGATTGAATTATTTGTTGAACGTTCAAGGATTGTAGAGAATAACAAACTGAAAAGTTTCACTGTAAAAATACAAGGGTTTTCATTAATTAAACTATTTGCCTAAACTATTTACAATGGTTACAAACCTGTAAAAATACAAGAAACAACATTCAGAGTTTGTTCTTCGCAATCTTGTTCCTCGTATAAACAATTCACTTTATTATAAAAGGAATAACTAGTTGAAGATTATTAATTGGCAATATTCACACCTGTCTGCCGAATCATTGTTTTTATTTCTCTGTCGCTACTGCGGACTCTTACTTATCGACTCGCTGTATTGAGCGGGAAGATTTAAATCAATTAAGGAGCGCACTCCTTACATATATACCTGAGGAAATAAGTTTGTTGAGTAATTCCACGTAGATGGATCTTCACAATCTCAATAATCGTAAATTAAAACTGTTAGAATCCGTCGTTTTGACGGGTCCCGTAAACCTAGTGTTAATAGACTTCTGGTAGATAAGTCTAATCTAAAAGAATTTTCTGAAAACCGGCGATAAATCGCCGACACTGGTGGCGTGATACTCGGGAAAATTCAATTTTTTTTCTGGTCCCTTGGGGACACCGGCGAATTTCAGGCCGGTCTATGCACGCCGGACGATTGTCTTGCTGGACGGGAGAAAGGGTTGAATGTATCCCGAGTGAAAATACTTCTAGGTGGAGCAGATAGACGGAACGAGGTAGACACGCGGGGTTTCCACCTGTTTAACCCCGTCCCGAGGATCTCCGGAATTCTTCAGAGCTCTGCCTGTTCCGGGTTCAGTCGTAAACGCAACGCCACTTCAGCGTGACTCTTCTTCTTCGGCCGTTTGACTCTGTCATGTGGAGTGTCTACTCCCCCGGCTTCTTATAAACCCGGATTCGCGACACAAAGTCATATCACATTGCGATAAGCCTGTGCGAGTACGTTCAAGAGTATCTCGGCCACAGTGGTTGATTCAAATAAGAGAATTCTAGGCGAGCACTGTCATCGTTTTATGCGTGTTGTTACTTCATCACCGCGCCGGGCGCATCAGAAGCAACTTGCATTATTAAAACGCAACGGGGAAAGAAAACCGTGGCGTCAAAGGGGTTCAGTTTAAAGTAGGAAGAATGCGTACCTTAATTAACCGGTGAGTTTTTAATTCATTTAATTCACTGACGGAGTCTCCAGCTATGATTTAAAAAAAACCCACGATTCTTTGATCACAGCTAGACTGCGGATCTCTATGCAATATAAACATTTTCTAGCTGAATTGCAACAAATGGAAATGGGAATTTATTTTCTTTCTTAATGTGTTTAATAAATTTGAGAATAATAGTATTTTTTTTAATCTTCTAATGTTTCTACTGTTTTAAATTACATTTTTATTTTTAAGTTGCATTCAAAAATGATACAGACGTACGTACTTGGTACTAATACAGGGTGGTTCATAAATCACTTTCACGTTTATACATACATATACGTAAATTGTCGTTTTAGAAATTGTTAAAGCTCTTTCTGCAGAAGCTTCTAATTGGACAATTTTCGAAATTAATTAATTTCACAAGCCTGCACTTTCAAGTGACTAAATTCTAACTCTTTCCTGCGGAGACACTCGAAAGACCGAGTACACCAAGTAGTATACCAAAATATTTGGGCTCCGGGACTCGAATCGTTGAAAGCTGTGATGCAAAATGTAGCGGAAAGCAGGCTTGCCAACCAGAGAATGGGGTTCACATACGTGACGTTGTTTCACAGTTCCGCACATGAATTAAACAAACTCCCACTTAAGCTTCTGTACACCAAAGAAGCACGAAAAAGATTTAAAAATGCAAATATTATTCGTTTTCTAAATGGCAATGTGACTTCCGGACCAAATCGTGCAATCCATACGTGAATTTCCGAAACAGTTCAAAATTGAAAGCTCAACTTTCGTAGCATGAAAAGGGGCCCTATTCGTTACGTAGAAATTAATTAATTGGGCTTCTGAAAACATTCAATTAAAACATTCAATTTTAAGCTGTTAATATTTTAAGCAGGAGCCCCACTTGCAAAATGATAACTTATATCCCTTATATTATATCTAGACTGCGGATTTTATGCACTTATGACAAAAATGAATAGGTGTGATTTAGAGCAGTAACAACATTAGAAGAATTTAATGATACTGTTATATTATTTTCAATCTAGTAAACGTAACAGAAAAGAAATTATATTTTTATTTCATCCCAGTTTGTTGCTGATAGTTTTTATTTTGCATAAAGCAGAAGTAGCAGTAGCAGTAGTTTTTGTTTTGCAGTCTAACCCTATCTTATATAAAATAGTAATTTATAATCTTATAATCTTATAGTCTTATAACATATTTATTATATATAGATTTGTATTTTTATATTTATTTTGTGTGAAAAGGTTTATAAAATTATTTTTCCATTAAAATTGTAACGTCATTACATTTTCAGGTATATAGAAAAGATCTATAGAATTATTTGTCCATTAAATTTGTAATGTTGTGATATTTCCAAGTATATATTTTCTTTAGTTTGTGTGAAGAGATCTATAGAACAATTTTTCCATTAAAATTGTAACGTTGTTACATTTTCAATTATATATTTTCTTTATTTTATGTGAAGAGATCTATAGAACAATTTTTCCATTAAAATTGTAACGTTGTGATATTTCCAAGTATATATTTTCTTTATTTTGTGTGAAGAGATCTATAGAACAATTTTTCCATTAAAATTGTAACGTTGTGATATTTGCAATTATATATTTTCTTTATTTTGTGTGAAAAGATCTATAGAATTATTTTTCCATTAAACTTGTAACGTTGTAATATTTCCAATTATACATTTTCTTTATTTTCTGTGAAAAGACCTATAGAACAATTTTTCCATAAAAATTGTAACGTTGTGATATTTCCAATTACACATTTTCTTTATTTTGTGTGAAGCGATATATAGAATTATGTTTCCATAAAAATTGTAACGTTGTGATATTTCCAATTACACATTTTCTTTATTTTCTGTGAAAAGACCAATAGAATTATTTTTCCATTAAACTTGTAACGTTGTGATATTTCCAATTACACATTTTCTTTATTTTCTGTGAAAAGACCTATAGAATAATTTTTCCACTAAACTTCTAACGTCGTTACATTCTCAAGTATACATTTTCTAATTGCAGATATCGATTCAATTCCCAATATCTCTATATTTCTTTAAAAACGTGTGGCATTATTTAGGCTTATCCTATTGGGACGCCCTTTATAATTAGAAAAGTTGTTTGTGCATCAGACACTATAGCGAAAATCTCCACTGCTATTTCCAAGGTTCTTCGGTAGCGCGTTGGTCTACCGCTAGTGAAATTCCGGCGAAGTTCGGACGTGTCTCGACATTTAGCCCCGCTGCGTATTTCAGTAGCAAGTAGGCGACCTCGGCGTCGTTTCCCTCTTGGTTCGTCGACTTCTTCATCTTTTGTCCCCCACCTACCGCCACTTCCTTTGTTCTTCCTCATTCCCGTAGCGCGGTTATGTGCGTCGAGAGGCCAGAGAGAAATAGAAAAAGAGAGAGAGAGAGAGAGAGAGCGAGAGAAGAAGATAGAAAAGAAAAGGAGAAACGACAGCGAGTCTCGTGCCAAGAGATACTACTCGGTCTGGACCGGGCCGGGCCGGGTCGGGTCGGGTCGGGCCGGGCCAAGCGCAACTTGGCTCGGGCAGAATCGAGTGAAAGTCGTGCGAGCGGGGCGGAAACGCTTAACTCGAGCCGAGTGAAAGTCGACGAGAAGAAAATAAGGACAAATTGAGTGAAGGCGCCGAAGGAGCTCGTTCCACCCTCCCACCCCGTATACGGGGATCGGTGGGATCGTGGAGGGTGCGGGTAGAATTTACGGTGACTGAGTGGTGATTCTATCCAGGGATGAAAGTTACCACGCGCTCCGGCCGGATTACAAGGTAAATGTTTGCGCTGCAGGTGGCACGAGTTACGAGAACGAGGATAATAGCTAGGAATCGGCTCGACTAGACCCGACTCGACCCGACTCCGGGATTGTCAATACTATCGTTCGGTCTCTCGTTGTCGTCATCTTCGGCCGACGTTTCCTCTTTTCTTTATCCACCGTGTAACCGCGAGTCGCCCTTCACAATGGCCGACACTAGTCGAGGCCGGCTCACGCTCGCGCGTTTGCCAATTAGCGAAAAGATTGAACTCGTAATAACGACGCGCAACTAGCGGCCCGAACAATCCTTTGATAATACCCGCGGACGCTATTCAATTTCCGTATGAATCGAAACAATTATTATTGTCTGGGACGCGACACCCAGCATCCAGGACGAGCTGGCCACCGGCCACCCCCATTGTGGATCCCGGGATCGGAGAAATTTCCATACCGATTAATACCGGGCCGAGCGTTACACCGATCCGCGTCGCGTCGCGTCGCGTCGCGTCGCGTCGTTAGCGCGATTTAGAAAACGCGACCGCTCGAATTTTCGAAGCGTAAGTTCCGTATCGACTGTGAACAGGAGCAGTCCGGTGCCCGGAAAAGGTCGGGCCGGCCCGGTCTCAACCCGACACCCGCCGCGTATATTCCATTCCGAACAAAGCGAAAGAGAGAAACGACGCGCTCATCGAAACCCACTAATCGCTTCCGGAGATAATTGTATCATTCCGCTAATAACTGGCGCGATCGGAAATGTAATTACGTCGTCGATAGCAACGGTCGCTCTGTTTGGTTTTCGCGGACTACGAATCGTACGGGGTGTAAAGAAGTGTTTGCTCTTGGCTGCCATAGGCGTATTCTACATCTTCGGATCGATGAAGATCTGTCAAAAAAAGTTTTCGCAAAATTGTCCTTGACCTTGAACTTCAAGGTCAAATTTCTGTTTTTTCGCATTACAGTGTACGAGTCGTGACAATAAACGAAAATTTGATGTTGGAATTCAAGATCAAGGACAATTTTGCGGCAGCCCTTTTTTGCGAATCTTTATCGATTCGTAGATATAAAATACGCCTGTGACAGCCAAGACTAAACATTTCTTTACACCCTGTACAATGCTTCGATTCCGTTAACGAAGGATCACATATTACAACATGTTAACACTAGATTTATGGGACCCGTCAAAATATTTAATTTAATATTATTAACACGTTCGCGGACGTGAATGCTATAGCATTCATTTTCATAGCGATGCAAAATGACATGAATGGCATAGCATTCAAATTTTGAAGCCAATTTTTATTCCTTTAATTTTATACAACCTTAAGTTTTTGTAATTAATATACATTTCAAAGTAATGACCGACGGTCTTTACTAATGACAGTTAACTTATTATTATTGTTTATGTCTAATCAGATTTCGGATAGTCCGTGAATATGTTAAGATTCTAAGGATGCATACGTAAGAAATTATTTAGCAAATTTATTTCTTTGGGTATATATTATTTTTAAAATATTGCTGAAAATGTGGGTAGCACGTTCTTGTTATTTTTATGAAGTAATGCAAAATAGTCGTTTTTAGTGCTCTGTAAACCCAGTGTTAAAAATGAACAGTCGATTTTTTACCTCCCAACAATACGGTGGAAAGTCAATTATTTTATCCAGATTTGTTGTGTGTTCCACAGTGGTTTACCAAATCATTAGAGCCACAGATTGACAAATTCAAACCTGTTGATTTTTCTCCAGCCAATAAATAATTTATTTATTTATTTCTAATTTGTGTTCCCACAGTGGATCAAATCAAATTATCGATGCCACAAGTACGAAAAATTTAAAGCATTTGATTTTTTCCCAACCAATAAGTAAATTTGTTGTTTCTAACTTATGTAAATAATGTTACCCACAGTGGTGATTAATGTGCAATTGTCAACTAACGCCAGCGGTTCTAATAGTTAGCACCTTTGGCGATAACAATTACCAAAGTATATACAGGGTGTCCCACATGACACTTTTCACGATTTTTCAAGTATTTGCGATAATCTGACAAACAAATATTTTCAACAAATTTGATCAGTTTTCGATTGGCTATACATTGCAATCAAGAAAATTCGAAAAAATTTTTGTTTAGACGACCATTTCACTTTATCATGGTCTGTATGAAATTACGTGCGAATTTTACTCGTAGTTTATGTCAGTTATAAACACTCACTATTCACATTCACGAGAGACGAAAAGAAATTTACGAGAGAGATAAGAGTTTCATTTCGTACGCATTACACGGAAAATGTAATTATCGAATTCAAAGTAATTACACCACCTCAGTTTTTGGTTGATCAAATATACACAAATGCGAGATGCGTTGTTAAAAATAGGTTCTATTTCCGGGCGACAATAAAGCACCTAACTAATTGCGTGAATTAAGTTTCATGCCCGTTTCAATTTTACAGTTGAGAGCGTATTAACTTATCGTCCAATTAGCATTGCTTTGTTATAAAATTAATCGGATTAAGCTAACGCAGGAATAATGCGTTCTATCTTTACTCGTTCTACCTCTCTACGCAACGAACATAACAATGCGCGAGGGTTGAATAAAAATTTGTCGACGTTACTAAAAACTTCTTCGTTTATTTACCTTGATTTGTCTTACTGTTAGTTTTCGTCTTCGGAAAAGCGCCCACACAATTGTCACGTGGTTAGATGGGTAAAATTCGTTGATACTAATCAATTACTAGACTGCGGGTCTTCATGCAAAATAAAAAATATTTGCATTGATTACAAGACACAGGAACGATCTTTCTTCCTTTAACTATTTTATCAAGCTAAAACCAATACGCTGGTGCCGTTAAATCTTTTAAATATGTTAAATCTTTAAATCTTTAAATCTTTAAATACGTTAAATCTTTTTAACATGTCCACAGTTTTAAATTCTGCTTACCCATTTTTAAATGTATAAAATCCGCGGTCTATTCTGTAGTTTCTATTTTTCAATAACTATTTCTCTGTCTCTATTTCTCTCGCCAGCCTGATCGGCATAAATTCTCGTTATTCCCCGGTGCGCAGTGCATTCGCAGATTTTATTTGTTGCTTTTCGTCGTCCAGGCCGGTTACACGGTTAACTACAAATTCGATATTCGCCGGAATATTGCTCGCGAATGTACGGGGGAAATTTATATCGTCGGTTTTCTTCAGCAGCGTTATTGCCAGCCGATGCCGTCAACGACTCCGGAAAACGATTTATTGCGCGATTTCCGGTGGCCGGGCTCCTCGGCGAGGAACAAGTATATTGCTTCTGGAGACGCTTGTTCCGTGACGGCTGCGACCCTCGGACATCGTTTTGATGGAATTAAGCATTACATTTCCAAGATTATTGCATTCCACGATAGACCATCGCAGGACACTGCTACTCTGACCGATAATTGATTCGGTTACGCGGGAGACAGAAGCAATTCGAGGATGGCACCGTCTACAACAATCAGATATCTTTCCATTAACAAGATCTACCGTGTACCAAAACCGGCTATTTTGCATTACTTATAACAAGAACGAATTCGTTCAGCTTCTCGGCCATTTTTATCGTAACACACACGGGGTCCGAGAAGTACAGTCCGGGATTTTCTGTAAAGACTTTTTTAGAATTGAGCCCAACAAGTTTTTTACTAGGTCATGTATTAGATAAATAATTTTTTTATATATATCGTTTATTTTTATATATTCTACACGAGTGTCCTAAATTCTCTTCACATCGATTCAGATATTCCATCGAAAATTACCTCAAGACAAATTGAACACGTTCGCGGACGTGAATGCCATAGCATTCATTTTCATAGTGATGCAAAATGACATGAATGCTATAGCATTGAAATTGTAAAGCCAATTTTTATTCATTTAATTTTGTACAACCTTAAGTTTTTGTAATTAATATACATTTTAAAGTAATGACTAACTGTCGTTACTAATGACGGTTAACTTATTGTTATTGTTTATGTCTAATCAGATTTCGGATAGTACAACTAGTTTCAAGAAAAAATAACGAGAATATATGTTTGTGTGTCTAACCTGTTGAAACTTCAGCGTGTGTGTGTGTGTGTGGTTTTAAATTGAGAATAATTTCAGCCGTTTCATTCGGTCAAAGACGTGTCCGAAAATCCTTTAAAGAATAATGGATTTTTAAATATGATTTGAAACCAATTGTTTGCGACGTTGAAAGGAATAATTCACACTAGCATGTAGAAATGTTCGAGAAAATTGCATGTGGTCGGAAGTATCACTGTTTTATTAAAATTCGACTCTATTAGCAGTATATTTAAATTATTAGCTATTTATATTGAGTAGAATAATAGCTTAAATAAACATAATAAAATTCAAGCGACATTATGTGTCCTGTACAGGGTGTTCACGCTACAAGTAGAGACAAATTCATTCCTATACGACGCAATATGACCTTCAAGGTCTTGCAAGGTCAAAAGAGGAGGAAACATTTTGAATATTTCCTAATAATGTGTTTACAAGTATACTTTATTGACAAGGCTTCAGTAAATGTTCAGTATGACTACCTTGTGCACGGATGCATATTTCGGCTCTGTTAATAACATTCTCGGTAGATTGTTCTAATATTGTCCGACAATATTAATTCACATGCTTTCGTTATTTCGTTTGTCAAGTCGTTTACATTTCTAGGCGATGCATCGTAAACAAAATCATTATGGAATATTACAAGTATGAAATATTAAAAATATTCCTTCCATTTCTGACCTTGTGTGACCTTGAAGGTTATTGTGTCGTATACGAACGAATTCGTCTTGACACACACTTTCATGCGATATAAGACAATATATACAGCGTTCCATTACAAAAATTAAAGGTCCTGAAACAAAAATGCTGCAAATACATGTATATGTCTCTTTAATTTTCAAGAAATGTCCCTTCCATTTCTGACCTCGTGTGACCTTGATGGTTATTGTGTCGTATACGAACGAATTCGTCTTGACACACACTTTCATGCGATATAAGACAATATATACAGCGTTTCATTTAAAAAATTAAAGGTCCTGGAACAAAAATGCTGCAAATACATGTATATGTCTCTTTAATTTTCAAGAAATGTCCCTTCCATTTCTGACCTCGTGTGACCTTGACGGTTATTGTGTCGTATACGAACGAATTCGTCTTGACACACACTTTCATGCGATATAAGACAATATATACAGCGTTCCATTACAAAAATTAAAGGTCCTGAAACAAAAATGCTGCAAATACATGTATATGTCTCTTTAATTTTCAAGAAATGTCCCTTCCATTTCTGACCTCGTGTGACCTTGATGGTTATTGTGTCGTATACGAACGAATTCGTCTTGACACACACTTTCATGCGATATAAGACAATATACACAGCGTTCCATTCAAAAAATTGAAGGTCCTGAAACAAATTGTGCAAATACATGTATATTAAAGAGACTTTTCTTTCTAATATTTATTATTTTCAAAACGAACCCAGGCTGGTAATAGCGTCAGCGCCCAGTAATTCTTTCGCACATTTCGAGCACTGCGACCGTATAAATGTCCGTCAACTGTTGATCGACACTCGGCCCAATTACAGAGGAAAATGGCGGGCGCGAAACTGCGCAAGTTTTTCCGCCGGTTGGAAGCGAGCAGGAGCTCGGGAAACGTTTCTGAAACGCGGTTCTTTTGTGTTTCAGACTGGCAACAGTTACAAATCGCCTGAGGAGTCGCCGCATTCGGGGAACACTAGACTGAGGTGAGTCCCAGCTTTTTGCACTAGCCGAACTTTAATTACGTTTAACGGGATCCTGGTTCAAAGCGTTAGATATCACCTAGGGTTTCTCCGATCCTCGAATAGGTGATTCAAGGTTAGCGATCGCTCGGTCTGCGGCGGATCAGACAACGAATTCGCGACAAATGCTCCGTAGGAATTGTGTTGGCTCGTGAATCCCGCGGTTCGGGGGCAATTACACGGCGAACAATATGTGCCCGAATTACCATCGATCCGTGAAATCAGCTTTGTCCGCGTAGCAATCCGGTTCTATCGTTTCTCTCCCGCCGTTGTTGGAAAGAACGTGGCGCGCGATTTGCAACAACGGTGCGTCACGTTAAAAGCCAATGAATTTTGCGAAAACGAAAGTCGGTCCCAGCTCCCGGCGCTATTAGCGAGACGGAAGATTTAGTGGCCCGGAGACGCGGGCGCGGATTTTGTTCGATCGCTCGCGGCCATTTCAACCGGGAAGAATATTTTGTTTCCAATTTACCGGGGGGCGGGAAAGTTCAACGGATTTAGAGTCGAAATAATTAAACTCGCATCGACGGCTACGACCCACGTAGAAACACGTATCCGTCATCCCGCGTTTTTCGTTTGCTTTCGCCGGCCCGTTCTGTTCATTTTCAATTTTTAAACTCGACTTTACTTTCCGCCCGACGGCCAGCTCGAGTATTTTGTTTCGTCGTTCCAATACCGAGGAACAAATGGAAACGGTCCAGAGCGCCGAAGACACGGCGGTGTTATTCAAAATGGAACCCGAGCCCTGAGTGCTGTCCCGTAAGAATGAATCGGCGGGAAAAAATATCATTGCTTTCGCGTTTCCCGCGAACTGCCGAAGGATTTCGCCGGGCCAAGGAAATCTCATCCGCTGTACGTTCGATATCGACTCCCGCTGATGGCCGAGTACATTCGCGTCTCGTAACCGTGATACCCATTCCCCGGGCCATTTTTCGAAACACGGCCCCCGTCTCCGCCGTTTCGCAATATCGTTGGCCTTGACACCGTCTCAAATCGAAGCTCGAACTGCTAATCGAGTTAGCTTGGACGGGGAACGAAGTATCGTCGACGTTGGAGTTATCGATCTCCTAATGGTTACGTTGATTCGCAAGGCAAACATTAAATATTCGATCGGGCCAGACATGGTGCATTGGACTTCCTCGCACAATCGGTCTGGATATAAATAAGTTGGACAAAATCTTGAGTGGAGTTTTACGAAGGTGAAGGTGGAATTTATTGATCGCACCAGGTTTGAACTTCTTGGGATCGATTGAATTGACGTTCATTTAATTAGAAAATAAAAGATTGTTGAAAATACTTAATATACCAGGATATGTCGGAATGTACCAAAATGTACTGAAATATACTTTTATATGTCAGAATGTACCACAATGTACAAGAATATAGCAGAATACACTAAAATATAATAGAATGTACTATAATGTACCATATTCTTCCAGAACATACCGAAACATATAGCTGAATATGCCAGAATATACCAAACTATACTATAATACAGGTGAATGTACAAGAGTAAACTTGAATATACTAGAATATAGCAGGATACACGAGAATATACCGGAATGTACCATAATCTACCAGAATATAACAAAATAGACTAGAATATAGCTGAATAGACCAGAATGTACTAGAATATATTCGAATATTGCAGAATTCATTAGGATGTACCAGAAAATGACAGAATATACCATACTCTACCAGAATATACCAAGATATATTAGAATATACTTGAATATACCAGATTACACTAGAATATACAAGAATATACCATAATCTTTCAAAATATACCAAAATGTACTGTAATATAGCTGAATATACCAGAATATACTAGAAAATACTAAAATATTGCAGAATATATTAGAATATACCAGAAAATGTGAGAATATACCAGACTCTACCAGAATATACCAAAATATACTATGCTACATGTGAATGTACCAGAATAAACTTTAATATACTAGAATATAGCAGAATACACTAGAATATACCAGAATGTACCACAATCTACCAGAATATACCAAAATAGATTAGAATATAGCTGAATATACCATACTCTACCAGAATATACCAAAATATATTAGAATATACTTGAATATACCAGATTACACTAGAATATACAAGAATATAACATAATCTACCAGAATATACCAAAATAGACTAGAATATAGCTGAATATACCTGAATGTACTCTAATATACTAAAATATGGCAGAATACACTAGAATATACCAGAATCTTCCATAATCTACCAGAATATACCAAGATATATTAGAATATACTTGAATATACCAGATTACACTAGAATATACAAGAATATACCATAATCTTTCAAAATATACCAAAATGTACTGTAATATAGCTGAATATACCAGAATATACTAGAAAATACTAAAATATTGCAGAATATATTAGAATATACCAGAAAATGTGAGAATATACCAGACTCTACCAGAATATACCAAAATATACTATGCTACATGTGAATGTACCAGAATAAACTTTAATATACTAGAATATAGCAGAATACACTAGAATATACCAGAATGTACCACAATCTACCAGAATATACCAAAATAGATTAGAATATAGCTGAATATACCATACTCTACCAGAATATACCAAAATATAGTAGAATATACTTGAATATACCAGATTACACTAGAATATACAAGAATATAACATAATCTACCAGAATATACCAAAATAGACTAGAATATAGCTGAATATACCTGAATGTACTCTAATATACTAAAATATGGCAGAATACACTAGAATATACCAGAATCTTCCATAATCTACCAGAATATATCAAAATATACGTTCGAACATTGGCTTTTTGTGTGCACCTATCTTAACGTTACAATTCGTCAGGGTGTCAATGAACCTATTTATTTCGAAAAGTGTAGTTAGCAATTAAAATTGCAATGTATTTTACTTTATCAGTATTATTTTATCTGCTAAAAATACCAATCTAACAAAACCAAGGGACTCTCGAGAGAAACTCGATAATTTTCAAAATCTCTAAATCTGAACAAATCATCATTTTATTTTGGTGGTATAATAAATCTAATAGACACACCCCGCGCTACGCCGACGTTTAGGTTCTCCACAACGGAAGGAAAAGTTCTTTACAACAGTTTCAATCGGAGGCCCGACGTTATCTGCTAAAAATATCAATCTATCAAAAATAATTCTCTAGAGAAACTCGATAATTTTTTAAATCTCTAAATATCAACAAATCATACTTTTATTTTAATGGTATAATAAATCTATTAGACACAGCCTGCGCAACACCGATATTTAGGTTCTCCACAACGTAAAGAAAAGTTCTTTACAACAGTTTCAATCGGAGGCCCGACGTTATCTGCTAAAAATATCAATCTATCAAAAAAAAATTCTCTAGAGAAACTCGATAATTTTTTAAATCTCTAAATCTCAACAAATCATACTTTCCTTGTAATGGTATAATAAATCTATTAGACACAGCCTGCGCAACACCGATATTTAGGTTCTCCACAACGTAAAGAAAAGTTCTTTACAACAGTTTCAATCGGAGGCCCGACGTTATCTGCTAAAAATATCAATCTATCAAAAAAAAATTCTCTAGAGAAACTCGATAATTTTTAAAATCTCTAAATCTCAACAAATCATACTTTCCTTGTAATGGTATAATAAATCTATTAGACACAGCCTGCGCAACACCGATATTTAGGTTCTCCACAACGTAAAGAAAAGTTCTTTACAACAGTTTCAATCGGAGCTTCGACATAACGGATTGTGACACTTATTTTTTCTTTTCTCAACCGTTTCAATCCCAATCGGCCGCGGTCCCTTTAATGCGGTTTCCGCGCGACCCTGTTCCAGGGGCGGTTAGTTCCGCGGCCGATTGCAATACTTTTAATAGAGAATCGAGGCTTTCGTGTCGGCGGCGATGTAACTGCGGCGAAAGGGCGAGCAGACGAGAACGATTATCTTTCATTACACCTGCGATTCCCAGGTGCAATGTGTTCCAATTAATCGGAACGAGCGGCTTCGAGTCTGCGGCGGCGCGCACGGGGACGGTACGGGGGTCTGATTAGGTGTGGCACGAGACGCCGGAAGTTACGAGACCCGGACGTCACGGATTTCGAACCGGGGCTCGCTAAAAGTGAAACGTGCCCCGAGATATACATAGGTACGCGTATAGAATTCCCGGCGTCGAGTTTCACCAGGCCGATAATAATTTCTGGACGCGGGTACCGGCGGGCCGGGCCGGGCCGGTCACGTGTCGTCGCGTGTTAACCGCCGCTTCGAAGCTTCTGGCGACTAGAAAATCATTTCGAAGCCGTAAAATGGCGAACGGTTGCCTTCGTATAGATAACGCGGCACCCCCCCCCCCCCCACGGAATTTCCATTGTGAAATCATATCTTCGGTATTAAGTGAACCGCCGGTCAAATGTCGCTTCCGCACGGCCCGACACGGAAATCATAATTTCAGGAACGAAATCAAATTGGTCCATTTCGAAAAAGTTCAACACGTTCACTGCCACATATCATTTCCAGAGATTCTTAGAAAATCGGAGTAATTTAATTAATGAAAGCGAGAACTAGGAAGTTTAAATGCAATGGAAGTTTTAAAATTCGGTTTATCCGGATATGTCATAATAAAAATGAATGTCTAAACCTAGTCAAAAATCACTGTCAGTCATATGTGACTGACATGGCAGTTAAGATGGCAGGGACAAACAACAGTATTGGCACAGCAAGGATGTTGGTGTAAAATTCATTGTGAGTCTCTGAAGAACGCGATTTTAATTTTTTTGTAAAATATAACTTATAACTAGACTGCGGATATTTGTGCATTTATGGCTCCTGAAGATGTTCAAAAAATGCTACAATGTAAAAGTCCACAGAATTTAGTACGATTTTTATTGATTTCACATCAACGAAGGCTACTACCGCTGAAAATTAGATTTTATTTGTTCCCACTTTCCCACAAAAATTGAAAATTATTGCATAAACATCCGCAGTCTTATGACCTTAAAGTTTAAGTGTACTGTCACGAATTTAAAAAATGGGTATGATATAGAAAAATAATAAAATATTTATGATAATATATATAAATATTTTCAATGTTGGCGCACCTGTGTTGGTGCCGGGAAGGCCTCCAGAGAGTTCTAGACCTACGCCGGAGTCATTTCTGACCCATGTCGATATTTCACTACAGTTTTCCTTCGATATAAGGCAACGTCTCGGGACCGTCTTTCGCCCTATTTCGGATGAAGAGTACATCTACCTCAGGGAGAGGAAATTAAAATTATTTTCTATAAGAATTTCTCCATAATTTATTTTCTTCATAATAATTCTTTTAAAATTAATTTTTATATAAATTTTCCTCTAGAATTCAAATTGAAATTATTTTCTTCTAAAAATTTCTCTATAATTTATTTTCTTCATAATAATTCTTTTAAAATTAATTTTTATATAAATTTTCCTCTAGAATTAAAATTAAAATTATTTTCTTCTAAAAATTTCTCTATAATTTATTTTCTTCATAATAATACTTTTAAAATTAATTTTTATATGAATTTTCCTCTAGAATTCAAATTAAAATTATTCTCAGATCTCAATTGTTACGATTCCGGTGCAAACCAAGGATCCATTGCATCCGGTCAACAATGTGCCAAGAATGTAACGTGCATTTCCTGGCTCGGAATGTACGTAAATTGTCTTATTATTTTGTCGAGCTCGGGGGGGGGGGGGGGGGGGTAAAGGGGGAGGGTAGCATTAAACATTAGAGATTCGAAGGAAGACGTATCTGTGCGAGGATAATGGTGACAGACGCGATATTTATTTGCGAGCAGCAGGAAAAATTATACGTCGCTTAGGAAGAAGCGTCACGGGAGAAAAACCGGGAGCGGAGAAAGAATCGCGCGGTTCCGTTACAATTTTTTCACCTGACCATTTATCACGCGGACGACGACGTAATAGACGGCGCAGCGAGACAACGGCGCCGAGCGTGTTGCGCACCGCGATGTTTTACCCGGCGCTTGATGCCCTTCGTTCGACCCTCGCCCCTTCTCGATCTCGAATCTTTATCGTAACAGCACCGCCGCGGTGTTTCGGTAACAGTGATTAATTCACAGACTGATCCGGAAACTCCGGAAACTTACCGTAACGACTACCGAAGTCTGAATTACAATCGGGCGCCTTACGAGGATTTATTGCCGGCCCCGTATACTAATTACGCCACGCTACCAAATTATGTAAAACTTTTAAACAGTTTACTCGGAGAGAGAATTTCGAATTTATATATGATTATCAGCGGCTCGTTATACCACGGCGCGCTGCAAATGAGTGTCATCCGGTACGCGCGACACGACACCACCGTGTTGTAATAGAGTTTTGGTTAACGCGTCTGATCATTACAGGCCGATTCTACTTATTACCGGGGCCGAATGCGCGCGCGCGCGCGCACGGCATTGTGCAAAGTGTATTTTCTCTTTAAATAGGACCTTGCGTCGCGGAGATTTTATTCCGCGTTTTCGGCTTTTCATTTTCCAGAAAGTTATTCCGAATTCCAACGCTTATTACGGTGCAAATTCCATTTTTCGAAAGGATAAGTATTTTTTATGAATTTCATACGCGATGTAGGAAATGCGTACGTAAATTGCATACGTGATACAAATATTTTTGTGAATTACACTCGTAAATTTTTAGGTCGTTGTATCTGTTACCTAACTCCATTTTATTGCACGTACTTTGAGTATGATATAATTTTAATGTACCATTTTCTTGAAATTAAATGAACATCGTGGCACCGATTCTCGTCGATTAGATAATTGTAAAGTATTAATTGTGGAATAACCAGTGCGAAGAAAAACAGCTGGCTAAATGGAAAAAATGTTATTCCCCTTTTTCAATTTATTTGTTCATGTAGAATTACCTCTGGCCACCCTGTATAGTAGAATCTTTGCACTTCTCCAGCCAAAAGACGACTCTTGAAAAAATGAAAAATAGATATATACACTTCATGTGAGCAGATTTCAAGAACACGGAAAATCAAAAAATTGTATTTAATAATTTCTTCAATATTTTTCTACATCTCTTATTATAAAATCTGTGTCACGCTCAATTTTGTGACAAACTGTGTGTCAATTAGCGGTAAAAAGTCTAGGTAGGTGGATATGACCCATTTACAATGTTTTATTTTAACAGGTTCACTGTCTCGTGAATCATACGTGATGCATGGTGTTTTGCGTCACCACGAACTATGCTTCACATGTGATGCATGCTTACAATTTGTATCGAATGACTTTTATTACGGACATAGACGAAATAAGACTAATATAACAAATGGAAACGTAATCGTAAATTAATAATCAAGGAAGTGGACTTGCATCGAGCATTTTAATACTTTACTGCAGTTCACACAGAAAATCTTGACAACGAAGGTGTTGAAATGGAACCCGAATCGAAATAAACAGTTATCTTCTATTTTTAAACAAATTTTGTTCAAATATCTGTTCCTATGTCTGTAGAAAGAAATGTTACCGTTAGGAACTTCTAGGCCTATGCCGGAGTCATTTCTGACCCACACCGATATTTCACTACAGTTTTCTTCCGATATAAGGCGATTCCTCGGGACCTGCTTTCGCCTTATTTCGGATGAAGAGGAAGAAGAGGGGATAGCGATTTTCTTTTTTCGAAATAAGAAGCGTCGTCTTATATCGGAATAAAATTGTACATGTTGACATACTTAAATAGTGTTCTCATTCAGAAGATTAATGAAGATTAAGTTAATTGCTAGCTAAATTAAAAAAAGTGGCTAGCTAAGGGTATACCGAAGATCTTTGCGTGCCATAAAATATCTGTTCCGGCTTGGCACGGAACTAAAATGTTTATGCTAGTATGATACCGTCTACTCGTGGCGTTGTATACTTCAAAAAGTACGTTGTGTGCGCTCCTTTGACAGCGCTTAAAAAGAATTAATTAATTGCCAACAGTAGGACCTCCATATCCGCGTGGGATTGGTTCCTGACCTTTTGAGGATAATGAAATTGGTAAATAATAGAGGTGGTTATTACGAGCATATGTATATACCTACACACATGTACCAATACTCGCACATCCAATAGCACGGGAAGATTAAATGAATTTGATTTCCAGTTTCCTTTGGAGTATAATTTCATTGCTTTATTGTACAGGGTGTCCAAAAATATACGCACACTCTAACAGCTGACGACTCGCTTAGTTTTCACTCTTTTCCGGTTCAGGTTCAAACTGTGTTCACATTGTATGGACACTGTATATCTCATTCTAAGCTAGAAAGCTAACCTTTAATCTTCAGTTTTCATTTACATATTAACTGTACTTTTAGTAAGTTGTATATTGACGGTAACATATTTGATTAATATTTGTTATGTTTAGAAAGAAGGTACTGGACTTTTGGTAAATTGTATATCGACGGTAGCATTATGTGATTAATATTTATTATATTCAGAAAGAAGGTACTGGACTTTTGGTAAATTGTATATCGACGGTAGCATTATGTGACTAATATTTGTTATATTTAGACAGAAGGTACTGGACTTTTGGTAAATTTTATATCGACGGTAGCATTTGTGACTAATATTTGTTATATTCAGAAAGAAGATACTGGACTTTTGGTAAATTGTATATCGACGGTAGCATTATGTGACTAATATTTGTTATATTTAGAAAGAAGGTACTGGACTTTTGGTAAATTGTATATCGACGGTAGCATTTGTGACTAATATTTGTTATATTCAGAAAGAAGATACTGGACTTTTGGTAAATTGTATATCGACGGTAGCATTATGTGACTAATATTTGTTATATTTAGACAGAAGGAACGTTCGTCTAACGTTACAGTAAAAACAGTAATTCCTGGTAATACTAACAGAGGCATCAGGAAACGTTCAGAAACGTTTGGAAAAAAAAACAAGATTTTCTCTGACCGCGGTGAACCGCGCATAAAGTGGAACCCGCGAATATTGATTCTGCTGATGAGGGCTTACGTGGCAAATATATGTAACTCTGTGCGGCAAGAGGTATTTTTTCTATGTCAGCACATCCCGTGTCCCGATATTCATTTGCGCGGACCCAGCCAACTGAGCTCAAAGACAAAGAGAGAGAGTGGCATACATCGAAATTTCGTCAGCCGGCCCGCAACAGAAATCGTTTAGCGGGCGACGCGTGTAAGCGGATTTTCTTTCCGAATTCCCGTGGTTCGTCGGCGAATGACTGAACGATGGTAAATGACTGGCAGCCACTCCATCTTCGTGTACACGCTGTGAAAACGAGCCGGAATACGGCGGCGCGGTTCAAGCTCTCCCGCGCGGTCTATACGTATCTGACAAGCGATTAATTATGAACGTGCGATTAGGCATAGGTTTCGGGAGGAGGTTGTCGTTCCGCGGGCTAATTCGTCCGGGAAGACGAGTTCGAAACGGCGCGGCGTTTCCCGGATCGGCCGACGCGACGGTTTCTCTCGCAGCGGCCCCGTATCGGTAATTGGGCTCCGGCAGCCGCGAACTTTTAATTGGTTCCGGCCATACGTTCCACCAGGGACGCTCGTACGTATTCGGTTCCAGTTACGCTTCGATGATTTTTCATTTTCGTTCGTCCGCAAATCGGCAGAAAAAATAATAAGCAAACTGTTCCTGTCGCGAAATCGTGGGCTCGAGGATCGCTGGGAGGAAAAAAAAAACGGACCGAATCGGCATGATCCCCGGCGCTGTTCACCTTCCAGCGGGTTCTCCCCCCGTTCCGGTAATTATTAGGGGTGACCATAAGTGACCAATTATTTTGAAATCGAAAACAAACTTTGTAGTAAGTCCAAGTGTTTATTTCTTAACCCTTTGCACTCGAAGCAATTTTAACTCCAAAATGAAACATTTTTTCCGACCTAGAATATTTCCCTTCTATATATATTTTTTCATGCTATACATACGAAAATGGTGTAATTTACTCGTACAGTAGTGAAATGTTTAGTAATTTATTAAATACAAACAAATTTAATAATGTAAGAAATATTTTGAATAATGATACAGGAATTTTTAGTGGCGCCTTACAGTCGCCATTCGAGTGCGAAGGGTTAACTTATTGTACAGATTTTTCAGCCCCTTCGGGTGGTCGAACAGGAAAGTGTTTCGTACCAAAGTTAATCGGTATTTAACCGACAAGAAATTGCAATTTTTAAAATTAAAGCAAAATCGATTTTCAACAAAAAATCAAGGTCGCTGTCATATCTTTTAATGGAACTGGGTATTTTTAAATTGATAATATTGTAGGCGATGCTGAAACGAATTCAACGACCTGCTATACGATGACTTTCAGATGACCTTGAAGGAAAATATCACCGTGAATCGATTGCCAGAATATTTGAGATATTTCGACGGTACGTAATAGCAACGCCTCGCATTTAGAGGTAAACAAACGAACGTAAACATTGCTACAGAACTTAACTAACAAAAAATCAAATTTACTATTAACGTACCGGTTCATTGTTATAACGTATCTCACAGTTTCATGTAATGAACTAACAGATCTTGCGACACAAACGGACAACAAATTTAAACGAGAACAATATTGTAAACGTCCTTCTGTTTTTTAAATCGATTGATATATATATATATATATATATATATATATAAAATGTTATAAATTTGTTTTTTGCTGTAACCCACCACAATGTAAATATTAACTGTAACCTTCTCTGTTATATTCAATTGTAATCGATGTGGTCGCTAATGACCTAGCTGTTAATGCGACCACTTTAAAATAAACGATATATAATAATAATAATAGTTGAGGAAACGAACATTCACAATGTTTATGTTCACAATGACGAATATGATCCTCGGAAGGTACGGACGCCGCCATTGTATTACAGGGTTGGAAAGAAAAATTATACTTTTTAGAATATTTTGAACAGAGGCTGTAATAGAATACGTGTTTCCTGTTCAACGATCGGTACAGAACTAAAGGCAAAACAAATTCTTTGAAAATAATTGATTACTTATGGATACCCCTAATAATTAACGTCGCAATAATACATTCGCGTCCGCGAAGGGAACAGTCACGAAAACAGTTGGCCGCCTATTTAAGAGGGTACTTTCCATTCCCAAAAAGTCGATTTTGCTTTTCCTCATTTTCGTTAAGTTTACACAAATGCGCTGTAGACAGAGTGGCCAGATTGACACGTCGGTTAACAAACTGATAGAAAAAATAATAAGCAGACAGCATCGAGGAATCATGGGATTGGAGGAACGCTGGAAAAACGGAGCGAATTGGCGTGATCCGCGGGCACCGTTCACCTTCCAGAGCAGCGGTTTCTCTACCGTTCCGTTAATTGTGTCGGTGCTTGATAATTGATAGAAAATCATTGTTAACATCGTTGCGGAATATCGCGGAGAAAACTCGCGAGCGTTATTCAGCGGATTACCAAACTGAAACGCCAAGCGCGCCGGAACGGATCAAGCAGTTATTACGTTTCGAGTTGATCGATTCTATGAATGTTGATCGTGTAATTCGAGCCAGCTGTTTATAATAGCCTGAATATCCATTCTTGTCTTCCGACTTCGTTCAGCGGAATAATATTATTTTGTACTGCCGGGGGTTCCCGCGACCAGATTAACGAATTTTTCCGTTGCGATTTTCTGGCCCCATGAGAAACAATTTTCTTGATCCCTGGATACAGATCGAGCCCGCCGCTGCTCCTTATCCTGCTGGATTGAAAGAAAATACCGCGATGTTATTTCAATTATAGGTACTTCATCGATTCCGCGGAGCGGCTCTGATTACTGCATCAGTCCTCGGTAATATCGGATTATGGGTAAAAACGACAATTCTGCTTGGCGAATCGGATAATATAAATGCATTTCAAACTATTATTTAGTGCTCGCACTTGTTGTCGTGTGCGGAAATCGTTAGTTAAAACGTGATCTAATCAAATCTAATCAAATTGCAAAATTGCAATTTTTTTCATGCAAAATTGTTTGCCTTAATTTTTGGACGCAGGAGCCATATAGAAGTTTATCTGTCTGTTTAGTAGTTTTAGTAGTCTTCCTACTGTTTCAAATTGCAACCACTAATTTTTGCATTGTCTTAGGTCAGTGTAAACACTGTTTGTTTAGCCTAGAATTATTTATTCAAATGCACAAGAATTTTCAAAGTTTTCGTTAACTTATTTCGCACTCGGTCGACTGGTGCCGTGTTCGCGGTTTTTAATTTCGACTTATTGATTTTAAATGAACCAGATTGCTCAGATATTTTTGTGCCGGTACTTTTGCATATAAGTGTGATGAATCAATAACGAAATGAAAGGTCAGCTAAAAGTGTCGTCGAACGTAAACCAAGGGTGTGCATTAAAATACTTTACATATTTAAACTGAAAATTTGCTGAATAAAGTCCCGTGAGTAAGGATCGATTATTAATCAAATCGATCGGGATTTATTTTTTGTACCTTTGCGCAAGCTTTTAACGTTTCCATGTTACAGCCGTAGATAGATACAAGTTATTTTAGATTCTCCTCCATTACTCAGGTATATTGGAATATTTCCATTACTCAGAGTTATTACAATATTTGTATTACTGTAAATGGAAAAATCTGTCTGTTTATTTTACTTCCGTGCTTTGAAGATTTTTGTAGAAAATGTTCTCGCTGCGAGAAGAGCTTAAGCACAACGGACACGTTCATTCGATTCAAAGTTCAGATAGTAATTACTTCGAATGAACCTTAAAATAACAACATTTAGTCGTACTTACTTTATCGTGTCACTTATTGTGCAGAAAACAAAAGATTTCTTGTGGACAGAAAATACAAAAATAATTTCTTTGTAACAATTATCGTTAGAAGAATAGTAGTTATTACTTCTGAAAAGAAACTCAAATCGTTAGTATTTTCAATTTTCCATAAAAATCGTCGTGTCCAGGAATAATCGGCTCAAGCTATTACGGAACGTGCGGAGCGACGTAACCGCTAGTATGCTAATAGGTCATTACTCCGGGTGCTCGGCGACGTTTCGATTTCAATTTCGTTCAGGAGCGTGGACCGTGCACGAGGAAAACTATCAAACAAACAACGTGCTTCCGTACATGTAGCAGCCATATTGCTTCGAAATGCATTTGACCGTCCGATGGCGCGTTGCCAGCACAAATCCGGCGACTTTCGCCGCCATTCAAACGGTCCTCGTTTCGGTCGAGTAGGTTTTCCTTTCTCTTTACCCTTTCCCTACGAGCTTATCCTCCGCCGGTCTATTATTAAAATAGCAATTAGCCCGCCAAACGGCACTCCATAATTTCGCGGGGGAATAAGGGCTCGCCTCGGTACTGTTGGCGGGGAGGGCACGTGTTCGTATACGTGCACGTTGCCGAACAATAAGCGCGGAGAACACGCCGGCCCGGATTTACTCCTCGATACGAGTGCCGTGGCTTGTTTCCAAGTTAAACTCGGAGACGTTCTCTCGCGAGCACAGACGCATTATGCTGCACCCGCCGCTCCAACTACAGATACCTGGATAAACAAAACGTAAATTTAGGCCGCGTCTCACCCCGTGTTCCTCGCCCGTACCACGACAGCAGCCGGCGCGCCACTCCCGCTCCATTGAGCTTGTTCACTTCCATTGTGCGATAGCTATCCCCTTATCCTTGACCTAACCGCTCAACACCGATGAGACACCACGTCGCAACTTAACACTATCGCCCGGCACCAATTGTTTTCCTTCAACTCACATGCCGCACGATTTTCTTCAAGACTCCCTAGATTCGCGATAAGGTAGAGCGACCACGTTACCGACAGAAATCGGCGAAAAATGGTTTCATCCGCCTCAACTGTTCGTCCTTGTATTACACAACTTTATAAAAATAAGAAGAATGTGTGTATTCAAGTTTTTAGCCATTTTGTAAAGAATATATACCTAAAGAAATAAATTTGTTGAGTAGTTCCGCCTAGATGGATTTTCACAATCTCAATAATCGTGAATTAAAAATATTAGAATCTGTCATTTCGACGGGTCCCGTAAACCTAGTGTCAAAGATGCCTTTCTTCCTTTAATGCTAATTGGAGCAGGATGAAAGTACTACATCGGTACTCTTGAGAGCCAAGACTCTGTAGATAAGGTAGAGTGACCACGTTACCGACAAAAATCGGCGAAAAATGGTTTCACGCGCCTCAACTGTTCGTCCTTCTATTACACTACTTTATAAAAATAAGAAGAATGCGTCTATACAAGTTTTTAGCCGTTTTTTAAAGAATATATACCTAAAGAATTAAATTTGTTGAGTAATTCCACCTAGATGGATTTTCACAATCTCAATAATCGTGAATTAAAAATATTAGAATCTGTCATTTCGACGGGTCCCGTAAACCTAGTGTCAAAGATGCCTTTCTTCCTTTAATGCTAATTTGAACAGGATGAAAGTACTACATCGGTACTCTTGAGAGCCAAGACTGTGTAGATAAGGTAGAGTGATCACGTTACCGATAAAAATCGGCGAAAAATGGTTTCACCCGCCTCAACTGTTCGTCCTTCTATTACACTACTTTATAAAAATAAGAAGAATGCGTCTATACAAGTTTTTAGCCGTTTTTTAAAGAATATATACCTAAAGAATTAAATTTGTTGAGTAATTCCACCTAGATGGATTTTCACAATCTCAATCATCGTAAATTAAAAATATGAGAACCTGTCATTTTGACGGGTCCCGTAACCTAGTGTTCAAGATGCCTTTCTTCCTTTAATACTAATTGGAGCAGGATGAAAGTACTACATCGGTACTCTCGAGAGCCAAGACTCCGTAGATAAGGTAGAGTGACCACGTTACCGACAAAAATCGGCGAAAAATGGTTTCACGCGCCTCAACTGTTCGTCCTTATATTACACTACTTTATAAAAATAAGAAGAATGCGTCTATACAAGTTTTTAGCCATTTTTTAAAGAATATATACCTAAAGAAATAAATTTGTTGAGTAATTCCACCTAGATGGATTTTCACAATCTCAATAATCGTGAATTAAAAATATTAGAATCTGTCATTTCGACGGGTCCCGTAAACCTAGTGTCAAAGATGCCTTTCTTCCTTTAATGCTAATTTGAACAGGATGAAAGTACTACATCGGTACTCTTGAGAGCCAAGACTCCGTAGATAAGGTAGAGTGATCACGTTACCGATAAAAATCGGCGAAAAATGGTTTCACGCACCTCAACTTTTCGTCCTTATGTGAGAATATTTTTCGCTGGGAAAGGGCTTGTTCGAAAGAGGAAGGTTCAATCTAGCGCCCGCTGGTCATGGGCTGACGAGATTATGCGGATATTTGGTAATATTAGCATTAGAAGTAGGCCAAAAATTGACGTGGAATCCAACCATTTTTATGCCATTGGATCAGTCATATAAACCCGATTAAAAAAATCCTTGCAGACATAACATACTCGATCGCTGAACAAGCTATAAATAGCGGAAGCTCCACGTAGAGTCTCAGTATAGTGAATTTTGTTAATTTATTTAAGTATATTCATTTATCTACGTCTTTATTTTGACAAATTTTGCTGATATTTTTGCGTTACGGGTCACAATGAACATCATAAATGTAACCATTTTTATTTTACTCTCATGCAATTCATTTTTGCAAAAAATTCATTCACTTTTTTAAAATATTTAGTATGTAAGCCACGAATAAGGTGGCAATGTTTGATCAATGTTTAAAAACGACATTGCTTACAGGTTTCCCTAATAATAGACTTTCCTAATAATAGAATAAATTATAATAATTCTATTTCAAAAGTGATCACAGGCATGGAGCTGATTACACAATAAAATCACCAGGTAATTTGACGAAAAATAATATTTTAAACAACGTCATTTCAAAAAGAGAAATAATCTCGAGAAATGGAAACGAAACAGTGTAGTAGAATAAGTTGGCAATATAATAAAAATGGCTACTATAAAACCATTGAAAACCATTCAGGAAGCGAATTTATTTTCGTTTAATCGTCGCACCGTCTCGAGCGTCGATAGATCTCGTAAATCTGTAATTTACGAGAGCCGTATTAAAGAAAGCGCGAAAGTTTGTTAACAAATCGTTTAGAACCGCGAGGGTGTATCGCACCGTGGAGGAGACGATTTCATTTAAAATTGTATTTTGCGAACACGACTGCGCTAACTAAGGCGCCGTAAAACCGAGTTTTAAACTTTTGCGTTTCACAAGAATGCATAACTCGGCGAAGTTCCCCGCGATTCATCACGCACTCTTGGAACTCTCTTTCGACGATAAACTGGGGCTTTGACCCAAGTACTTCGCTCTCCTCGCGTGAAACGCAAAACCGAAAACACACATGCGCCACGGCGAAGTGGTGGTACTGGAAAGCAAAGCCTGTCGGTGGAAAGTTTCAGCGAGCATATTCTACTTATCCAAACAAGAACCAGTTTCTAACAAACACGGCTCGGTGCCGTACAATTTTTCCCAGACGAAAGTTTTTGCATCTCGAGTATGTCATTTAGGGATAATACGCTGCACGCAATTATACAGGGAAACGTAATAATAGAAACATTTCTTGAACGTAACACCGTTCTTCGCCGGTCTTTCTTGGCTTGTGAATCATCGTAAGTTTAGCATGTTGCCGTGCTATTTTCAGATCACTGCGGAAGCTTTAATACCTGCAGTTGGCAGCCAATCCGAATGGGCCAATAAACTCTGACTGTTACCGGTTGACATTAACCGCGGCCATTCTATGCCCGAGATTTTTGTAAGCTGTTGCAGTAAAGGTACGGAAATATTTCTACGAATAATCGCAAGGTACATTACATTACGTTCCACAATTCTTTCTTTGTCAGACGGTAAATTAATTTGTTTCTTTAAACCGGTTCAGTCAGTTCAAGACAAATTTTATTATCTGTAAAATTGCAGTTGAATTGCACATTCGTTAGATACATGAACGCATATTTTCGGTTCGTGATACTTCCAATGATATGGAAAATAAGGCTCAACTTCACCTCGGGAAACCAGAAATTTTTAACTTCTTTTTATGCAATCCTCTAGATTTTGGCGAAAACATTCTGAAAATCCAGGTTTCAATCCTAGGAGATCACTAGTTCAAAAGTTATCCGTCATTAGCGGATTTTATGCATTTATGACAAAACCGATTGATATGGCAAAACATATGCACTGCGGAGTAGGTGCAATACAAAACAGTAAAAAGATTTAAGGAGTTTAACAATGTCGATATACCATTTCTTTTTTCCGTTTCATTTCTCTGTCAAAAGCGCTGAAAATCGCACATGTTTACGCACGCATAACTTTTGCGCTAGCGATCTCCTAGGATTGAAACTTGGATTTTCGGAATTTTCCTGCTACAATCTACAGAATGACATTTTAAATAGTTGAAAATTTCTGGTTCCCTAAGCTAAAGTTTACCCTAGAAATAAATAAAAATATAAAGGAGACCTTCAAAACCGAACATATAGCTTTATAAGGGTATAAATAATCCCAGGTCTCGATTCTACAAATTAAAAAACTCCAAAAACTGTTCTCTTTATGATAAATTCTCCATAGTTAAAAGAGATTCTGCGACGCGTCGGTCCCTAATCATCGACCCGTTGTCGAAGCGTGCAACGAACAAAATTTCCGTGAAACGCATCGATGGATGGGGTCAAGCGTGACGTCGGGAATCTCTTGTCCTTTTCCCGCCGACAAAGGCGACGAAACTCCGCGACAAACTTGTCGCATAAACTTTCCTCCTGCTGCTGGAGAGGGTGGGGGGTGAGGGTGGGAGAGGCAGGAGCGTAAAGAACGATAGATAGAACGAAAGAAAAAGCTATCGTCGGCTTGGTCGGCAACGCGGTGTCATCTTGACGTAAAATATGGATTATTCCGGACATTTGCATTTGGAAAATAAGCCGACGAACTCGCCCGAACGTGGAGCCGGATCTCCATTCGGTTCTGCCCGGCTCCTCCTCGCTCGCGCTGCTCCATTCTCTACCCTCTGCGCACCCTCTCTCACCCCCTGCTCTGTCTCGTGTTTGGCTCCAGAAAACTTGTCGCGAAAGTTTCCGAGTAATTATCGAATCGTTTGCCAATTCATCGACAATTGAAAGCTACACCGTTTTCCCGGGACCGGGGCCCGGGCCGGCTGCGCAGCCAGCGAAAAAAATAAAGGGAGAATTCTGACCGGCGATTTCCCTTGAAAACAACTTTCTTTTCCTGTGGAACACTCGAGAGAGCCCCTCCACCCCCACCCCCACCACGTAGATCGCAGCAGATCTTTTCAATGGCACTCGGTCGAGAGCCGGGGGATAATTAGATTCCTTCGTATTCAGCATCGGTCGGCTAGAGGCCGGATTCATCGATGTCAATTACTTTCGCCGGCGATGTTAATCGATTCGCACCACAGCGCATTTTCGACCGACGAAAATCACCGACCATCGCGCCGACACTATGTCCCGCGATTACGCGAGATGGTTAATCGATGCTGGTCGCCCTATTCCCGCTCGATTGCCGCATAAACACACGTCGGCGAAACTAGAACGTTTTAAACATTCTCTGGACAACAACCGAAGGGCGCATGCAACCCTGTAAGCCAGCATTTTTTTTCGCATATATAGACAGAGTCAAACCTGCTTTTGTGCGGTCCTTTTCTATGCGATTTTTTTTCGCGATTTGTTTTGTGCGATTTTCTGTTATGCGGTATATGCCAACGGTGTTGGCATTGTACAGTGAATTCCCGATATAAGTCACTGCGAGCCTCGCGTTTAAAGGTCACTACCACGGATAGTGACTTTTACATTTCCAGCGTGCAAGTGAAATAGCGATAGAGTGCTTTCCGAACAAAGTAAATAATTAAGTTACACATGGAAACACTTAAAAAAAAATTTAATTTCTCACTTTAAACATGGAGAAATTTTCAGAATGCACATAATCTACTAGTCGTCGTAGTCCAAAACACGCATCTTCTTGTGAGAACAACACAAGGGCGTTACAGTAAATTCTCGATATAAGTCACTTGCGTCTGGCGAGTGACATTTAGAGGAAATCTGTGGTTCTCGCCGAACGTTGCATTCGAAATACACAGTGCACGCTTGAAATGTAAAAGTCACTGTCCGAGGTGGTGTGGGTAGTCCCGGTGACCTTTAAACGCGAGGCTCGCAGTGACTTATATCGGGAGTTCACTGTAATCGTTATCATTGACGACACGAGGACCAGACAATGACAAGATTGTGTTATTACTCGATGGGCGACGAGCGAAAGCCTGTTTTTCGAAGCGATTTGTGCGGCCAGTTTCCGATAGCATTGCCGCGACAGATGTTTTTCGATATTCCCGCCGATTAACGCCGTCGATCGTCCTTTATCAATTCGACGGCCGGTTGCGTGTCGCGTCACGGTTTATTATTTAATTCCCGGCTCGCCGTGTCGCGGCCGCTCCGCCATAATCGCTCGCTTTCAATGTGATTCCGTACGCGCGACTCCGGCCGAGCGAGACCGTTAAACACACTCTCGAATTAAGAGTTCAAATATGGATCGCTCACATCACGCCGTGCGATTACCGGTGCCCGGTTGGAAATCGCCTTTTCCATTCTTATTTAAATAATTTATACAAAAGCGCCCCAGCCGAACTCGAATATATTTCCACGCGACAGAGGCTCGCGAAACGGAAATTGAAGTGGAATCGAATGTAATTTGGTTAATTTCTCGTGTTGTCCCCATTGCGGAGGGTTATTGTAAATGTATGAATTCTGACATTTATGCAAATTAACGTTTTCCACTTTTTTTTTTTACACATTAATCGTAAAAATAGACACTAGCCGGACATTTAATACCATCGTTTGTACCCTATGTCGGATTTATGGAAAAGAATTATTATTCCAGCGCGGAGGGTGGACGGTCATTTCCATTTTTATACGAAAATTTTCTAACGAATATTTATTCTGATGAACTTCTCGTTGCAAAAAAAAAAAAAAGAATAAAGAGAAAAGAACTCGTTAATAAAATGTTCCCCGGTCATCACAAGGTGGCCGGGAATTTGAAATTGGAATATGTAATGGAGTTTGAAAAAAACTCGATCTTGCAATATATATTTGGTTTCAGTTCACCAGAATTTGGACACTTAATAATGTACAACTAAAAATTGATATATCCTTGGGTACGGTTGATTAGTTGTTAAAAATTCATTAAAATTTATACGGGAAATGGATGCGCGGGATTAAAACGTTTAAATAGATTCTCGTATGGAAATTTGCTCTAATTACGTTCTCGTACATGTATTCGTTCCGAAAAATCTACTTCAACGTTACTGGTGAAAATAACTGGAGTTATACAGCACATACAAATTTTACACATTACGCCAATACTCGAAAATTATCGAAGTGGATTTGAACATTTGTTCGGCGATTGTTTTATTTTCGAACGAAATAATAATTTAGAAGAAACGTTTTCAATGTAAGTTGCTAATCGATTTTGTGCAACGGAAACCGTGGAAGCAGGGTCTGTAAATAATTTTAATTTCGAGGCGTAGGATTTCAGATTTTGGCGGGAATTCGTACTATTCTGCGCCGCCGAATACGTTAATAGACCGCAGAGAATTGTTCAGTGCGGTTAACGAAGGGCCACTGTTTAATGCAACGGCGGTATCCCGTTAAATTTCACAACCATTCGTTTCGGCGTCGAAGCATGCTGTTGAAGTAGCGTACATATCGTGGTTACGGCGAAGTTCAAGTAGATTTATGCCACCGCCACTGTATCTCAATTAATTTCATGTTGCATGCGCCTGTCCATGATATTGTTGCAGTTCAGAACAGCTCGGCCCCTGGAAAAATTTTAGTTAACATTCCATGGTAACGTTCAATTTTCTACAATGTGCACAACTAATTAAATAGCAAATTTCGCTCTCGTTAAAAGCCTACAAATTTAATTGACTCGATATATTCTATATGTTGGACATCGAAACTCGGCTTGCAATATTTTTACCATATTTACACGGGATGAGCGAAAATTTCTGCATACAGTTACCGAAATAATGTTCATGCAACGTTTAGAATTTGATTTGTTGTCAAATGATTCTTCACACTGTAATTAGTAACACACATCATTTTTTTTATATAACATAATTATTGTTGATATGGTTAACTAATTTCAGTTACAAAAATTAGGAATTTCTGTGCAAAATAAGTATACGTTCACTCAATATTTTTCTATTTAAAATTTAGAAAATATGACAAGGGCGATGTATTTATTGTATAATGGTAAAGAATTTTTTCTGCAATTTTTCTGTTTGTAAAATTATATTTTACGTTTTAGATTATTAATCTACATCTACATCGTTGACCTAAAAACGCTACGATTCGAATTATTTATGTCCAAAAGACAATTGATTGAATCGATTGAAAGACAGTTGAACAATATTGATTGATTAGTATCGGGTTGTGACACAAATTCGTTCGGTTGCAAATATAAATGTGTTCTGATCTGAAAGATTTAGTTGAGACTTATTGCAAATGCAGATAACTGTGATCAAATAAGAGCTGTTTGCAGTCAACGATTTTATAATTAATTCACTGTAATTCTATACTTCGTTAATAAATGGAAAGACTATATTAGAGATAACCGATTTTTTGCTATGACTCGGTAGACGGTGGTGACCTGTAATCGGTCAAGTAGATTATCCAAGTACAGTGAATTCCCGATATAAGTCACTGCGAGCCTCGCGTTTAAAGGTCACTGGGATTACCCACACCACCTCGGATAGTGACTTTTACATTTCCAGCGTGCATATTTCAAATTCAAAGTTCGGCGAGAACCACAGATTTCGTCTAAATGTCACTCGCCAGAACCGCGTAAGTGACTTATATCGAGATTTCACTGTATATAGTCAGACAGTAAAACCGCGATCTTTATGCCAAGCAAGGGGAATAGGGTCTTTATGTTTGTCAGTCGAAACAAATGTATAGACAGAGCGGTTCCTGATTAGACAAGTGGATTAGGACAGTTTGTAGTCAGACAAGTCGATTAGGGGAGTCTAAACCAAAAAATAGAAGTCACACTAAATTCTAACTTGTAGGGAACCGATACCTGAAGCTATAAATCAAAATATATAATACATTATGTATTTCAAAAAACGCGAAATATAAAGAATAATAAAAATAATTAAAAATAAAGAAGCTCAATTTTTTCAAAATTTAAAGCGACATTTCTAGTCATAATTTCAATAAGTCTAGTCTCGATGATCACAATTACCTTAACCTCTACCATTTATCTTTTCTTAAAGAAATTACCGTAGGTTCCAGGGAAGATAAAACCAAACATAAATTATACAAATGGCCAATAAAATGTTATAGTTACAGTAAGACATAAATAAAATGGGTCCCAGAGATTACAACTAGATAAACATTTCGAATTCCTCAGCAGCTTCGCCGGCGTGGTAATATAATTTCGCCACTTTCACGCGTTAACGTCTGCCCCGTTTTTAATTATCATTCGTTTCCTTTCTCTGCGATTTTCAAACGCACCGGGGAAGAACCGGGCGAGGCAGTTCGAGGCGAGGCGAGGCGAGGCGAGGCGAGGCGAGGCAAGGGAAGAGAAATCATTTATCTAGAGAAGAAGCAAGATGTTTACGACTTCCCGCGTGGCCCACAGAACCTATCAAAGTTTGCGCTTTGTCATAAAACAAATCTCGAGCGAGGCGAGCTTCAAACTTCCGCCGCGAATGGGAAACATTCCGGCAGCTCTTCGTTCACGCTCCCGTTGGTTCTCTCGCCGTCGAACAACGTTCGTCCATCGTTTATTCCTCGGTTTTTTCGTCCCGCATGCCTCGCCGCTTCCTCTCCCGGCGCAAATATTGATACAGAAAAGAGGGACAGAGAGAGAGAGAGAGAGAGAGAGAGAGAAAACCGGGTGGCTAACGAAACCCGAAGACTGGAACAAGAGGGCGGAGAGGGAGGTTGACGTGGGAAACAGACGATGCACCCTGTACTCGCAGATGGACTCGGATAGGTGCTTTGTGCGAAAATGAAAAAGTCACGAGGGCGGAAGGTAAGGATGTACTACGCGCGCAGGAACAAATTCACGCGTCAGGAGACGCGGGGTAGAACGGTCTGTCCCGCCCTTTCTCGATACGTCAAGGAGATCCGTGCCCCGGCCTGAAATCGATGACTCGCGACCCAAAACATCCCGAATATTTCACGCAATCGACTACCAGTTGGTTCGACTTCGCGGGCTGCGTCTGCGTTCGATTTTTAGCGAGCTGAAACGCCAAAGCGAAGATCACGGAATAGAGGAGAGAAGATGTTCCTCTGCCGTGAAGATGCGAGCGTGTGTGGGAAAGGCTTACACACCGAAGGACAAGGTAATCGGTCAAAGAAGGGATGAGGGCGAGAAGATTGAAAACAGAGGAGCAGTGCTCCCTGGATCAAAACTGGGTTCGCGGAAAAATAATAAGTATACTGCAGTGGATCTTTAACACTAGGTTTACGGGACCCGTCAAAATGACGGGTTCTAATATTTTCAACCCTTTGCACTCGGCGCTATTTTTATCCTAAAACTACATTTTTCTTCCGTCTTGGAATATTTACATTTTATTCATACGAAACTGATCCGATTTCCACGTATAATATTTAAACGTTTAGTGATCTATTAAATACAAATTTTGTAATGTAACAAATATTTTGTAATATTTGCTGCAATTTCTTTGAAATAATGCCACAACAATTTCTAGTGGTGCTTCAGAGTCACCACTCGAGTGCAACGGGTTAATTTACGATTATCGAGATTGTGAAGATCCATCCACGTGGAATTACTCAACTAACTTACTTCCTTAGGTATATATTATTTAAAAAGTGGCTGAAAACTTGGATAGACACATTCTTCTTATTTTTATAAAGTAATGTGAAATACTCATTTTTAATGCTCCGTAAACCTAGTGTTAATAAAAGCGACTATTATACAGACCCTTTAAAAAATTGTATGATTTTGTTAACACTGAACCATACGACTTGGATTTTCGTAAGAAGTTAGCACAGTTGGTTTGCTACATAGAGAGAGAAAAAATTTTTACGAAAATTGTAATTGGTCGAAATTGCACAGAAAATACTGAAAGTTGTATTTTGCAACATTTTTATTTGGATTTGCATTGCTAATTTCGGAAGTACGATTTGTAAGTCTGTATGACTTATACATGTTCTGAGAATTTCATCAAATTCGGACAACGTTGCAATGGGCTACAGATGTTTCAGAATAATCACATAAGGGCGAAATTCCCTGTGAAAATTCTGTGACTTTCAACCTTAATGAAATTATGAAATATTTAGAATATGTATAATTGATACAGATGTACAAAACGTACTTTTTAAATTTTTAATACAGGTCCGCATAAAAAAGTTGCACAATACAACTTTTAGTAGTTTGTATTTGTAATTGTAATTTTAATCAAACATTTTTTCCACGTTATGTAGCGAACCAATTGTTCTAACTTTTCAAAAAAATTCAAGTAGTATACTCCAATATTTACAAAGTTATGCGATTTTTAAGAGAGTCCGAATATTAGTTGGAGTCACAGTACATTATGAAGATAACAAAAATGTATTTATTCTGATTTTTAAGAATTTTTATTGCAACATATCTGTACAATCTCAATAATCATAAATTACAAAATTTAGAACCCGTAATTTTGACAGATCTTGTGAATCGAGTGTTAAAACAATTAATTCTAGTACTGAATAAAATGCAAACATTATACGATTTTCAGTCTTCGCCCGTTTTACATGTAATATCTGGAAAAATGGTTAAAGTATCGTTGAAAATTAGACAACGAAATATTGTGTAAATTCTCATTTTCCTGCACCGCAAAATTTCGACTGAAATATTATTGTTCTTGTTGCTGGATACAGGGAATAAAGCGAAACTGTTTTAAATTATAAATAATTTTGCCCTCTATAAGGTTTCGGATATTTTTACGCACTAGGCATGGCGTAGTGTGCAAATGGTGTTGTTTTCTGGTAATAATAAACAGTTTTTATCACGTATTATCTTATCAAAATGAGGAAGCCAAAAAATGTTTCAACGTGGTTCTCATTTTTCGTGTTTCGTATTTAATACTTTTGAAGCTAGAAAAACCATAATTATTTCTCTTTCCGAGACTAGTTTAAATATTTACACTGCCCGTACAAATTTCATTCCACAGAAAAATTATGTAATACTAAAAATGTCGAAAATTGTGATAAGTGAACCGCGGATTTTTATGAAAAATAAAAACTTATTAACGAAATAATTGCGATCGCAACGAACGGAAATTAAGAGAAATTGCATTCCTAAATTCTTCTAACGCCTTCGAAGCTTTATTTTTCACTCATCCATTTCTGCCACAAATGCATAAAATCCACTATACTCTTATACAATACTCATACCCATTCTTTACGTACACATCTTGTAAGTACAACAATTGTATAAAAAAAGTGTGCTCTAAAAAGTATAAACAAACTCTGTTGCTATCATGGACCAATAATCATCAACAGAAGATTTTATTAGTTGGATTGAACATCCTAGTCGAATTTAATTTTGCTTCCAATACAAATCCTGTTACACTAAAGTCTTGATCTAAGCCCAATCCTCGGGTCCGTGCTGTGACATAGATCGTGCAGAGCTGCTACTTTCTTGTGACCTTAAACCACTAAATACAGTTCAAATTATACCGTGTTTAGTGTCATTTTAATCAGAAAAATGCCACAAATAAATTCTTAAAAGTCCCATAAAAAAAATAATGAAAAATAAAGAAGTTTTGTAATTGGATCAGTAGTGGTACACACCGATACACCCGACCCGGTATCGGATTACGTGGGCACGTTTACACTACACAACGAACGAGTCAGCTCGAGATACTTGTCCCCTCGCAGGGTATGCCCCCAGTGGAGGGGATAGGTGAAGTGACTAAGATCGTGTAGCTCCGTTCGGCTTGGATCGAGACTTTACTGTAATTTTCAGGAGAGTCGCATGTTAACCCAATCGGATACTATTTTGCATTGAGAATTTCGTCAAATATTCGTTATGTTTCATTTCGCGATGACAGTTAATGTAAATCGGCCTCCCCCGAATCACGCGGAGGATAACGAAGACGCGGGAAAGTAAAGTTTCCCACAGTTTTACTGCCACCGTGTGAAAGGCCGCCGGTGAGAAGTTTTTCATTGTGCGCGACGCATGGACATTCAAAACCTGGCGTTTATTCGAGCGACATTTTACCGGTGACGCTTTGATAACCCACAATACGCGATCGCTATTTGGGTATCCAACGGCAGCGCGTTAAAGGGCTTCACGACCCTATGAATATGCAATACTTCTCTACTTTCGCGTTACGCGCACTGCGTTACAATGCATCTGTCGACCTCGCGGAATAACGTCGAGTTTCCATTTTCCAGGCGCACCTTTTTTTTCATAGGCGTCGCGTTCACGTATGTCTTCGTGATTCTGAAGGAAGGGTTCTTGGTTCAATGTTCACCTGGACCCGGGCTCCTTTCAGCCCTTATTCCATTCTGCGCAGTAGTGCGGTCTCGAATGCGAACGGTTTGTGCTTGAGAAATCATTTCGACCATTTAGGAAGCAAATTAAATTCGAGCATTCGAATGAACCTTACGGCCCCGATGTAAAAATTTGAAAATATTGTGGACGATCGAATTATTAGTACGAGAAATATATTTATTAGTATTAGCTATGGCAACTATCGGCACAAAAATTAGTGTTGAGATTGACTGTGTTGCGAATGGCTACTGATTTAGGTGGAAAAAAGTCATGTCAGAAAATAGATATAACATTCGTATATTCTTCTTTCGGAATGTTTACTGAGCCTAATTATACCCAATACGTGGAAACTCCGAACCGTAATACGGTGAAATCGTACGTTTATATTTGTTGTAAAGAAAATTATGTCAGAGCAATAAATATTAATCCTTAAGCTTCTATGCACGATATTCTATGAGTAAATATTTACATTAATGTTCACAAAGTTCGTTAATAAAGTCCTTTACAATAATTTTTAGAGATTTTTTGGGTGCCAGTTTTCTATGTCGGTTAGTTGACTAATAGAGCAGAAGTAGAAAGTTTGAAAAGATCCCATCTTGAAATTTTTATTGCATCAAGTTCAAACTATATAGAAGGGATCCTGACAAAAGTCAGCTGCAAATATCTGCTAACCTGCCTGTCGCAATTTTTTAAAATCTTTGTAACACAGACTTAATAGCAATGCTAGTTAATTACTTCTGATCCCATCGTAAATTATTATAGGGTGATACCGCAAAAAGATACAAATACCGAAAGGTGTGTTGGAGCTACTTTTAACAAGAACTTCCGTCTAATCCCATAAGTAACTTAGTTGATAGCGATATTAGCGAAGAATTATTTTTAGATTGTTATATTTAGATATTATTCTCATACTTATTCAATATTATATTTTTCATTTATTTTTATATTTCTTTCTATAATTTATACAATATTTTTCAATATAAATATTATTTTTAAAGGTTCTACACACGTTGAACCTCATTTCACGACCTAACAGATTTACAGACAAGATTTGAAGAACCGTGAAACGATCCATGATTTTTTTCCCACCTAGAATCACCATTCGCGACACTGTGGACCCGAAAGGATTGGAAAATAGTTATTAACACTAGATTCACGGGACCCGTCGAAATGACGGATTCTAATATTTTTAAATTGTGTGGTGTCGCGTCGATCCCGGAATTGGGGAGAATCGGCTCGCGACTGGGTAATGGTTTAACGGCGAATGAGTGTAAATTCAAACTCCGGAGAACTAGTCTTTATTTCTAAAATGCAAGACTCGGCTTGGCTTCGGTAGCTTCTAAGCAGCTCGGTGCTTGAATGAATTCGAATTCTCGATAGCTCTAGACAGCTCGGTGTACTAGTCGGGTTGGTGTATCAGACAGTTCTGTTGTTGTTACAATATTTTGGAATAAGGTAGGCTCGGCTGTGGGTGTGGTCTTAGGAAGTTGTCTATGATTGGTTGAAGGATGTGTTTGGAAGTGGTGGAAAATTAGGAAGAGTGGGAGTGGAAGATACATTTGGTTACAGGCGGCTACGGCTATAAAACTATAAATTTCGGTACGCTAACGGTTCGCAGGTCAACATGTGATCGTCAGCTGAGGTTGTTCGGATTTTTGACTACGCCAAACTACGGTAGGTTTTTTATGGCGGTCATGGTCATTATGCCGCGGGTGGTTATTTTAACTGACCTTCACGGTTGTACTGACGTCCCTTTGCAGAGGGTTTTTACGACGGAACAAATTGCGAATATTGAGATTGCAAAAATGCATCCATGAGCAATGATTTAACAAATTGACTTCCTTGGGTATATATTATTAAAGAAATTGTTACAAATTTTGATCGATACATTCATGTTATTTTTACAAATCAATGTAAAATAGTCATTTCTAGTGCTCCGTGAACCTAGTGTTAAGGATTGTAAAGTTGCCCAATTTCTACTCTCGCGGCGACCATCGTTTAGCCGCCTTCAGTCATTCGATAGATTCGCGAATGCTGAAAACTTTGTCTGCAGACGCGCCCGATTCGGAAACGTCTGTAGCACATTGTGCCAGATGTTTCCCTTTTTCAATGTCACAACGGGTTCGATCGGGGAAACGAAAGACACTATTCTGTCGTTTCCTTGTCAACGCACGAGACGCGCGGGCGGCGTTCCCGTTTGATCAGCGTCGACTCTTTTTCCCCGATCCTCTTCCGCGTTCTTTTTTTCTTCTAGCCGCGAGTAAGACGTACACACAGAGAGAGAGAGAGAGAGAGAGAGAGAGAGAGAGAGAGAGAGAGAGAGAGAGAGAGAGAGAGTTCCTTTGGCCGTTGTTCCCGCACGCGGTACACTCTCCTCTCGGTAGACGGTGAAAAAATAAAAGGAGTCGCGAGACAGGAGAACCTCAATCAGCAAACACACAGCGAGGACGTCATGAATATCGGGGAATTGGAAATCGGTTAGCCCTTGGGATTCGGCGACAGCTCGCAGCACAGACTCTCCTTCCTTTCCCGCGTCTGCGGCCCAGCTTTCTTCAGAGATATCCACCGGGCCGGATCCTCGGCGAAATCCTCGGCAGACGTCCTGCGAGGAATCTCGAATTAACGTTCCCCAGTCGTATCCACTTCTCGATCTCTTACCATCGCGCCGGGAACTCCCCGTTTCTCCCCGTTAAGTCCCTCCGATATTTGCGTTCCCCGATCTCACCGTAATTGTACAAATTGGATCGGATAAAGGATCCACCTTTTTACATCCACCGGTGAAACCGCGGCTCACTCTCGTCGACGAGTCGGAAACTTCCTCGGCTCGCCTCGCCTCGCCTCGCCTCGCCTCGCCTCGCCTCGCCTCGCCTCGCCTCGCCGCGGACCGACGAGTCGAGAATTTGAATATTTCCCCGTCTTGAGTAACCGCATTCCCGCAAAAGAAAATTACAACGTGGCGGGAAGACGAGGACCCGGCTCGAACCTGTGAACTTCCCTCCCCTCACCCTCCCCACCCGCGATTTTTGACATGAGTGGCTTATGTCGTTCGCCAATCTTGTAACGCGATACTATTTTCGACGCGGCCGATGCAGCGTCTTTGAGTCACCGACCAACGCGACGTGTTCGAAAACGATTAACCCTTTGCACTCGGCGCTGTTTTCAATCTAAAACTAAATTTTTCATCCGTCTTACAATATTTTCATTTTATTCATACGAAACTGATCCGATTTCTACATATAATATTGAAATGTTTAGTGATCTATTAAATACAAATTTTGTAATGTAACAAATATTTTGTAATATTTCTCGTAATTTCTTCGAAACAATGCCACAACAATTTCTAGTGGTGCTTCAGAGTCACCACTCGAGTGCAAAGGGTTAATCGAATGTGCGAGCGGCGGGCCTAACGAGGCAGAGCGATGAAATTTTTTTTAAGTGAAAACTGCAACTTTGTAGAACATGGGAAAAATAGAGAGATTGTGGTACGAACGTTTTTGAACCTCGAGAAAATTCGTTAAACGCGCACAAATTCAAGAAAATTTTAGTTTTTCCAATACCACGCGTGGAAAAATTTTTTTCTTAACATGCTATACATCATTTCCCACAGATTTTTTCACGCTGATTTCAAATCTGGTCTCAACATTCGTCTGCGATCTCAGGATTTTGCAAAAAATAGATTTTTGTGACAAAAACTAATGAAATCATTTTTTCGTTGAAATGATTGGATGGTAATGATCTCCCTATTTTTCGCATATTCTACAAACTTGCAGCTTTAATTGAAAAAAATTTCATCGCTCTACCTCATTTCTATCGAAAGTTCTTTGATTTTGAATCTGATTTCGTCCAAATTGCCCACTGTGCGCCGCCAGTTATACTGAGCGTTCATGCTCGCGCCCCGTCCTACGGTAGTGCCTCGATATTATGTGAAAGAGATGCGCACGATAGTTGTCAACTTATCCTCACTATCGCGAGGCCTACCAAAAATCTTTGAGGAGCCTACCAGCTCGATCTTCGAGATGTGTAACGCGATGCGGTATTAGTGTGATACTAATTTTGAACGGCAAAACTGTTTTGCTTTTGATAATATTTTTGTGAATTTTTCACGAACTTGTTTGTGACATTTTACTTCTATTACCCAAATTATACCTTTGATATCTGAATTCTGCATTGTCCGAATCCGTGCTTCACGTGGAAACAGTTCAATTTAGAATGACCTATATATATATATATATATAAATAGCACGATTTGTTTTACGAATCAATAAATACAGTCAAACCTGTTTTTGTGCGGTAGACAGGGGCCGCATAAAAGAAACCGCACAAAAAAAGTATTCAGAAACTTCAGAAATAGCTATAACAAATAATTTTTTACAACATCAATACAAAAAATCGCACAGAAAAGAAATCGCATAGAAAACTACCGCACAAAAACAGCTTTGACTGTAATAAAGTAAATATTATCCTAATTATGTCGTGTTTGGTGTCATTTTAATTAGAAAAATGTCACACATATGTTTATAAAAGTTTTATAAAAAAAGCGTTCGACACGTAAAGATGTCCAGTTCGATTCCCGATTTAGTACTTGATCTGGAGTAGGACAGTCGAGTTGTTTTTAGGTTATGGTCTGCAGGCCATTGCAAATTTTAGACGCGAAGTGGTGCAGGAATAATGCTTAGGCCACCACACATGAGTTTTAACGTGAAATTTGTATCTTCACGCTTGTAAAGTTTAGTTGAGACAGAATGCGAAGTTCACAGATCATGAACTGTGAAAACGAATGACTATGTTTACGGATGAAATTACTGGCACGTGGCAAGACCCGCAATGCTCGCGTATTGCGATACAAAAAATTCATTTTTGAATGCATAATATGTTAAATACTATTGGTTATTGGAAATGTTAGCATCTTTTATGTCACAATTATTTTTACAGTGCTTTCTGTACTCAATTAACATTAAAATAAAATTTTTTACTTTTCCGACAATGGAATGTACGAGCATGTTTACTATATATTGTAATATGTGCTTCGTTGTTCGTTTTTTCTTTGTTTGAATACCGCAGGCACTATTCCTGTAACCGGGCCAACTTGGTTGTATTGTATTTTACGCGTTATAGAATTAATTATCTGGTCAAATATTTCATGCATGAATTTACATTTGAATCGTCATTTTTCCCGTGGCCGTCCATTATGCCTTACAATTCAATTGACACGGTCAGCATCCACCGCGATCCCGGTATAAATAAATTCAGTTTCAGAATTTAGTTTCAACTTTGCTGCCATTTAATTCGGACAGTGGCGCCGAAGTCGTTTCATCAAAATGCGAGAATATCTAATTGCGGATTATCTATATTTACAATATCAGCGACTGTTTCCAATTTATTCTTAGCCTGGCAATATTAAATATAAATAAACCAGCGTTCACTGTATATTTTGTGCAACATTGCCACATTGTGAGGAACATCGCAGGACCCTTTTGTCCCTTTTGTGTACCAGGATGACCAAATTTTCAAGGACTTACCCTTATTTTTTACCGAAAGCTCCATATGTCCCGAATATGTCCTTCAGAAATATTGTGTACCCCGATTTAGAAATATTTATAATTTGTAACCTGAATTTACTTTCAAAATGTGACCGAATAGAAGCGGAAATATGGATAATAGTGTTAAAAATGTGCGAGTTGTATATTGGGAGATCTGCGTCCCTTCACGGTGGCAACAGAAAGAACTCCGGTATCGGTGAATCCATTCCGCGGCAAACACGAGTGGAATAAATGGCGGAGGATAGCTGCGCTGCGACGCCATGACAGGGAAACGGGAAAGGAGCGACTGCACGCTCAGGATCATTGCCAGGGAGAGCAGCTTCCGTTAGATTTATTCTCCTCCTCCATTGAGACGCGATCGTTTATATTCCCGGAAATAGAAATCCGGCTTCGATCCGGGTTCGAGACGCGTCGCTCAAACGTTTGCTCGCCTTATGGCATGATCTTTCGATCGACGTGCCAGGAAACGTACGTTCGAGCATGTTCCTTATGTCTGACGTTTACACGCTGCCAATCCGTCTTGCTCCCCGATCTTCTGATCACTTTGTCACGGCGGCAAAAAAGAAATAGAAACACGAAATTCTTATCATCATCTTCAAGTGACATCAGCCTGCATTTATGCAGGGTGTTCCAGATACGCAGAACTGCATATAGAAAATGCAATCTTCCTCAACACATATTTTATTTTAACAGACATTTGTTTCTCCACGTTACATTTTTGATAACTGTCTTGGAAATTATTTATGAGTGAGACCCCCCTCCCCTCCACTTATCTTACGTATTAAGTTACAACAACATTTTTTCGGGCTGCGGAAACTACCTCACTTACCGTTTAGTCACCATAATTTTTTCTGAACCTGCGAACAATTTTTTTTTTTCGTTTCTGGTCATTTATTTACTGCAACAGGTAAACGACTAATATCAGTTACCCAAACTTTCATGTAATTGTGAATTACTAGCTCAGAGCTGCTTCAGTCATGCTCCGGGTAAGATTTAGCTTACATCTACTTTAGGTCACATCCACTAATTCCTATAAATATATTTAAATACGTACATCCCAATTTGTAAAAACATACAGGTAAGACTTATAAAATATCGGTATTGACTGAATCTAGATAAATTCAAAAATAAATAATTTTTATTTAAATAAAGGATATTTCTGTTTGGACTTTTGTCCAAACGCGTATCCCCCCCACTGTACGGCGGACCGTATGGGGAGGGGTGACTGGTTTCGCCCCGAGCTCGGAGCGCTATCAAGTATTTGAATAAAATAATTTTGGATTTGCCCTGTGTTAATGCGAAATAATAAAGCACGGCTTTATGAATTTCTGTGTTCCGTACATAATAAAGGACTTTTCCAACGGAACCAGTTTAATGAAACGAGTCGGATCGCGCTGCGAGGCAAATATCGAAGTCGCGACGAGTTTAAAGTCGGAACAGAGTGGATCCGCAAGAAACGATTCGCAGGCTCGATCTTTGCGCGAGGGGATCCCTTATTTCCCGGCCGTGGCGTTCTCCAGCGAGGACGCATTTACCGGGCGGCAGGAGAGGGATGCATACAAACGGCAGTCATGGTGCGCGAGACGAAAAGGCTCCCGCGGGTCTGCATTATCATCCCCCAGCATTAGGTAGCTTGTTCGAGCCAGGAGGATCCTTCGCGTGTATCGCGTGCGCGTACCTGCATTCACCGGTACACGTGTATACGAGCTGCATTACGTGTGATTTCTATGGGAATGCGGCCAAGGAGAGGAGGGTTTGCATCCGAAAGATAACCCTAGACGCCCTTTCTACGTCTCAATCTGTTTCCCTCTCCCTGTCTCGACCTCTGCCGCCGTCTCTCTTTATCTCCCCGCCAGAATTATATATACTTCTGTTCTCCTGGGCAAACGCTTGGCAAACGTTGGCAAACGCCTGCAAACATCAGTGTCACCGGACCCTGTCCCCCGGTGTCATCGGACCGATAATTTTCCAGGGACACCGTCACCCCGGCTACAAATTTCCTCTCTCCTCTGTACCCGATTAAATCCATGTGGGACCGTAACAGACTTTGCGCAACACGATTCCCATTAGGCTCGGTTGCCAACCAGACCGGACGGTGGACATTCGCGCGATTGTTCCGGTATGATCAGTTTAGGCCACTGCATTTCCAACCGGCTACTTTGCGTTGTTCCCTAGCTGGATCCCGGTCCTCGAGAAACGCTTACACCTTGTTACACAGAGGAACAAGCATCGTTCACAACTTCCTGCTCCGCACGCTCTCCGCATCGGTGGCCGCATGTGGGCGACACTAACCTTCGGTCAACTCTTTGAGAACCACTCTGGTCGGGAGAGACGAAGACAATTAGCCAATGACAAACAGTATGGATTTGGTGCAACGTTAATTTAAAAATTCTGACCAGAATTACATTTTATCGGGGAATCCAATCCTAGACCTACGACGCCATTTTCCAAAATATTACGTGAAATATGTTGCTTGAACTCTATTTTGCATCACTGGGATTCACATAAGTACTGGAACAATTTTTGAAAGAGAATACCTCTGTTACAAATGGATCGAACGAATTGGATGTTTGTGAGGAGTTAGATCAATTAGTTTACCGCACGTCGCGGAGAGGAAATTAAAAAAGAAATTTCAACTGGTCTGATTTGCGGTGGAAATAGTAAAGGTTGCTTTTCACAATCTTTGAAAATTTAAAAATATGCGTTTTGTAGACACGAGAAAATTTAAGGGGCGGTTCTCCATGGCGAAATAGGACGAAAATGAAGAATAAAAAAATTGCGATTTCGGCTTCATTTTGCAGTTATAATCAATTCAAAGTCCGCCTGACATGCGGCAACCCGACCGACAGATGCGAGCGACTCTATGACGTAAGCAACGACGGTTGGTCGGGTTGCCGCATTTCAGGCGGATTTTAAATTGATTATAACTAAATAATTAAGCCGAAATCGCAATATTTTTATTCTTCATTTTCGTCTTATATTGTCTCGAAGAACCACCCCTTAAATTTTCTCCCACCTGTGGTCGAAAATCGCAGTTTTTCATGATTGTAATCAATCGAAAGCTTCTTAAAACCTCCGATGCCTGTCGTTTTCTTTCGCACTAGCCGACGTAATTGTTCGGTACGCGTTTCCGATTATTCATTGTTGATTCGATTCCGTAACAATCGCTACCGATGCAGCTCGGGAACATTTCGCCGGCGTTTAACGGAGTCGCGGGGCGACGTTTCGGCTAGACGAATCGTGACAAGACGGAACTTTGTTGCTGTCCCGTGCTGAAACGCGTTCCAACCTAATGCTACTCATTATGCTCGCAAAGTACTCGGGCTGCCAGCGAAATAAGCGGAATTGCACACAGCTGCGCGTTCTCTGGTAAACGCGCGTACGAACGTAGAACCGACAGCGACGTGCCGCTCGCGTTTTCGTTTTCATTTCTTCGCGGCGCCATTAACGTTTCTCTCTCGGCGAACTTTTCGAATCAAACTCGCGGCGCTTCGAACGGGCGCAATTATTCCGGGCGTCATCTTCGAAATCGTCAGCTGCCTGTTGCCCTCGACCCGTTGCTTCGACGACGACTCCAAAGCAATTTCGCGATTGGAGGAGGTCGCCCGGCTCCTTTTCCGTCCAAGTGGGACATCGAGAAGTCGAGTTTACGCTCCGAAGAGCGGAGGCTGCGGGCTTGAATATTTTATCTCGTTCGGGGCGCTGAGCCTTCGCGATTCACTCGATAATTTACGCATAATAAATTCGATCTTCTGATCAATTTGCTCGAATCATAAACTGCGCGTACAATATTTGATTTTATGCACTCGGCATTCGGTTCCAGAACTACTTTGTACAGTTGAACAACTGTAATTAACTGTGATTAACACCTTTGAAGTACAAACCAAACGAAGTTCCGTGTGACTGAAGATACCAATTAATATTTCACGTGTCATTTGTCTAAGCTTGACAGTGTATTCTATTTTCCTATAAATTGTAGTATTTGCTCTTAACATTAAACAATATTTTTACTTCAATTTATTCTTGTTGTTTTGTATTCTCCTAGCACTTTTTTGTCATTAATGCATGAAATCATTTCAATTTTTATTTTCTGGACGCACAAGTCCTGTGACCTATGCTTTTAGCGCATTTTATCTCGAAAAGAAATATTTGTTATGTATGTGTTTCGTATCATTTGAAAGTTCTATTCTTCTTCTTTCAAATTTTGAATTTTTTTACTTTGCTTAACAAATTTCTCTACTTCAAGTCAGAAACTATGTAGTGTAAAAATAAATAAAAAGTTAATGCAATGTTGAAGATTAGTGTAAGGATCACGGGAATATGGTTTTCTCGTTTCGAAAATGCCCTTTCAATTTGCAACAACATTCTTGGCAGCTTCTGTTGCCTGAACTCCTCCATTTAACAAAAGAACATGGCGGAAGTGCTCGATTTTCCAATTTAACCTAGTTTTTAATTTGAAGCGAAAGAAACTTTTAATGACATTGAAAGATTCGAGGCACGTTTGCAAGAGGGAGAATAAAACTATGGAAAGATATAATAGACGTGCACGATAATAGTTCTTGTTTTAAATAAAATTACACTTAAAACATGAGCGACTGAATTTATGCATCTGTCATTTAATGTTAGCATTTAAACTTTTCCTACGATGTTAATGTCTGTCAGATGAAATGATTCAGAATATTATTTTATTCGGCCATGAATACGAGACTATTCAACTATTAACTAGAGTTATACTTTTCAGCTATCAATAGATTGCAAACGGCACCGACATGTTACTCGATATTAAAATTTTAATTTATGCATGCCCCATTTCCTGACTTTTAAGTGTAAAATTCAAATATGCATTCTCGCTCTTGCTATTAGGTTAGCTATATGTGGAAACAGAAGTAAATAATTTTGTCATATGCTGAAATTATCTCTCGTGACGATTATTTTGTTGCTCCCTATTTCATTTTTTCCTTCATTCTCTTCACTATCTTATCTCACTTCGTTAAAGCACTTGTCATCTTGTGCTTATTTTTCACCTTACGTTATGCAATCATTGCGCATTTTCATTGTGACAATATTATAGGCAGCGGTATAATACGCCTCTACCTCAGCTTGTCCCAGAACAAAGTGTAATCGCTCAACCGTAAACACGCATAACTCCAGAACCAGTGAATTCCTGGCCTTGAAACTTCGATTTTTGGCATTTCCTCGTCAAGACGTACAGGATTATGCCATAAAAAGTAAAAAATTTCTGGGTTGCCAAACTGAAGTTTAGCCTTCTTTTCTCTTCCGTGAAATTATTCAAGACAAAAAAAGTTCTAATCATTCCAGCCGTGCAGAAAATCGTACTGGAAGGGGTTAACTTCACATTCGTTTGCAACTATTTTTGCATATCACTCATAATTTTCAAAATCATATATTACTATATATCTCCTCTATTCCTATCTCGATACTTTTTAGGAGTCTCCGTGCCACAGCGAATATTTTTTGATCTACTGCGTGCAATAAGGATGACGTTATTATTAATTATGTTGCGAGCCACGTATCGCGAGTCTGGCTCAAGAACAGCTCCACGGGGGTAATAAATAAATAAGTCGTACGAGGATTCTCGTGGTTGAAGCGATGACTGGAACGATGAAACACTTCCGGTCGAGAGTCGAGTTAAGCTCCTGAGTCATGACGCGCCCCGTCCAAATGGACACTATCAAGAACGGTGTTGATATCGGCGGTCTTACGGTGGCCCCATAAACTCGAGACAAATGGCATTTAAGAGTTTATCGTTTCCGGGAGATGGGAGACGGGACCAGGTAAGAAGTGACGGCGTTACAGAGAAAACACCGTCGAGGAGAAAACAAGAAACTAATGGACAGCGAGTCAAAGAAAAGGGTCTGGCGACGTGTAACGCTGAAAGAAACCGGCGGGGTGGGGGGAGGTCGTCTAATGATCGACAACCATGCCGGTACTCCGGTTCGTCTCCGCCATACGTGCGATTTCGCCAAATGTGAACACGTACTCCGCTGTCATTAACATTTTTATGAGATCACGTAAACCGCTGCCACTAGACCGGCGCGTCGCTCGCGATTCCTATCGTTTTCCGACAATCAGGATTTGATGGGGGAGACAACAGAGACGCTACTAGTCTGAGTACGCGAGTTTTAGCCGACCGGCGGAATTGATGGCGGGCTCTATTTGTTTATCTCGCTGCGACTCCCGTTAAATATTCATACGCTCCTTTAACGATACGAACATACAAACCTCGCGATATCAGACGAACGTTTCAACTTGTGACTTCAATGTGACGTATCTGTTTCATTTTCACTGTATTTTTATAAAAATATTTTCTTGTCGATTAGCTGCCTTCTTTAATAGACCGAACGACAATTTCATCGAAGTCTGCTAACGTTGTTATCTATACTTCGCTGTTTCTGGCGATGCCCTTACCTGTCAAAATGCTGGAAGTTGGTCAACTTTACACGCGTATAAATTTTGAACGAGCGAACTCCGCGCTTTGAAACTTGCATTTTTGTAATTTTCTTGTCAAAAGCTACAGTATTGTATTTTTAAAAGTGGAAAATTTCTGGTCCCAGATAGTGAAGTTTATCCAATTTTTCTGATTCAACTGTGAAAGATAAAATCAGTGACAACTTCGACTGGTTCGGTAGGTGAGCTAGCAGAGTTTTTAAAGCAAGTTCTCGCGAGCGCCACGGGATGTTAATATTAGGTTGGCAAGAAAGTAATTTCGGTATTTTTAGGTGAAATAAAATCCAATTTTTTTATCAAAGCAATGAACTTTAATCAATAAAATATTTTCCATCTTGTTCTATGATCTTCTGCCATCTTTCTGGTAGCTTCATAATTCCGCGTTCATAAAACTTCTGATCCTTTTCGGTGAAAAACTGATCCAAGTGCGATTTCAGACCATCATCATTAGTGAAAGTTTTACCATTCAAAGAGTTTTGTAAACATCGGAATAAATGATAATCTGGTGGTGGAATGTCCGGGCTATATGGTGGATGTGACATCACTTCCCAACCAAGCTCCAATAACTTTTCACGTGTTACCAAAGATGTGTGTGGCCTAGCGTTATCATGGTTGAACACGATTCCTTTGCGATTTGCCAATTCTGGCCGTTTTTTTTTTATTGCTATGTCCAGTTTTGTTAGTTGTCGACAATAAACATCTGAATTAATGGTTTGGTTACTTGGGAGAAGCTCAAAATACACAATACCTTTGTAATCCCACCAAACTGACAACATGATCTTCTTTTGGTGCAATTCAGCTTTCGACGTGGTTTGGGCTGATTCATCACGCTTGGACCATGATCGTTTTCGAGTTGTGTTATTGTAAACAACCCATTTCTCATCACCAGTGATGATTCGCTTCGGAAAAGGGTCGATTTCATTTCGTTTGAGATGCATATCGCATACGTTGATGCGTTGCGTGAAGTGAATTTCTTTCAATTCGTGTGGAACCCAAATATCGAGCTTCTTAACGATTCCGAGACTTTTTAAACGATATTCTATAGTTGTATGCGAGACATTTAACCTGTCTGCAATCTCTCGGACAGTTATACGACGATCCGATTCAATAATGGCTTTCATTTGGTCATCATCAACTTCAGATGGTCGACCAGAACGTTGGTCGCCTTTAAGTGAGAAATTTCTAGAACGGAATTTTTTAAACCAATTCTGGCACGTGCGTTCTGTTAAGCAATCCACACCATAAACTTCACATATATCTTTGTGAGCCTCGGCAGTTTTTTTACCTCTACGGAAATAAAAAAAGCAATATGTGCTTATAATGTTCGTTTTAGCACTCCATGTTCAAATTGACACGGAACTAACAATTTTAATCAAAATTACGTGTAATTTGCATCAAAAGTAACCTAAAAGATGCAGTTATGAAATGTCAGAAAGAAAACAAATGCAACGTGAACAGAAGTCGATCAATCAAAACATAAACCCATCTATTAGTGAAAACCGAAATTACTTTCTTGCCAACCTAATAAATCTGCGGAGACTTCTTCGCAGGTACGGGAGCCGCCTGATGGTTTTCTACCTATGATCCACGTGTCTAGCGTCACGTTCTAGCGAAGCCAGTAGTAAACTAACACGCGAACGTAAAACTTTTCGAATCTGTACGCGAGGGAAGCAGAAGATAATTTGCATACCTGGTATCCCCACGGGCTGCGTCCTCCTCCGTCTCACCTGTGCCTGAACGTCTTCATCTCTCCATCTCTGTCCGTTTTGTGGGACCCACACGGTTAGGAAAGAAGACGCGATAGAGCCGTCGTGTTTGGCGTCGATGGCGATGCTGTTCTAGAAGAGGAAGATAAAGTTCGCGGTGCGCTGATACGTCAGGTTTGCACCGCACGTGCGATGCTGAAGCTCATGCTGCCTCCGTATCTCGCACCCCCTCTCGGCCACCCTTTTTCTTGTTCCTTCTCTCTGCCGGTCCCTTGTTTCCTCTTCTCCTGGCTATCTCGTTCGCCTCGCGGCGAACTTTTCAACTAAATAAACTACAGTTTGAAACCCGGTCCGTCGTCGCACCGGAGACCCTTTAATAATGCAGCTCCGATCGACTGCCGGACACCGGTCCCCCGAGATTTCGAATTTTTCCCTGTTTCTTGCTGTTCGGACCGGAAATTAGAGGCGCCCTGTTGTGCGCCCTTTTGTCCCGTTCCGGCTCGCGTGACCCCTTCTTTCGCGATACTTCGCGCCGGTCTCTCCCGCTTCGAAGGCACACTCTTCTTTTTTTCTCTCTTTTTCCTTTTTCCTTTTTCCTTTTTTTCTTTCTTCTCGACGAGCGTCAACTTCGTCGTCACAACGACGCTCGCATTGTTCGCCGCCGCTGAAAGCACGACGGAGAATATGATTGATCGACGATTTGCCAGCGAGACGATTATGAAAGCGGACACGCGGGCTCGTTCGGCGACAAAGGGTTCTAATTTGGTGAACGGTGATTTGATCCGTGCCCGGTCTCGCATGAAGCTTTTAAAAATTCGACGCTGCTCGATGACACGCTGCGAACACTACCACGCGTACGGCTCCGAAATCCTCAGTTAGCCTCTGAACTGCGATTTCTTGCTCAACACGGTGATTTGAGATTCTTTTGTTATTAATCATTTATTGGAAGACGAAGACTGTGTTTTACTGTGCGCCTAGCGAAGCTTTCATTGTATCAGGGGTGTCCATGAGTAATCAATTATTTGCAAAGAATTTGTTTTGCCTTCAGTTCAGATCTCTGGAGCATTGTTTAAAGAGTAAAACATTCTGTAGAAGATGTTAGGTGGCACCTTGAGTCATATTTTGATTCACGAACCCTGGATTTCTATAAGGGGATTGAAAATTTGCAGGAAAGATGACAAACTGTCCTTGTTAACACGTTGACTGTCGTGTCAGCCATATATGGGTGACGGAATTATTTGTCCAGGTTTTAAAATGAATTTTTACGTTAATATATTCGTTGTACTAAATTTGATTAGGATCTGTAAAACACAACAAACTTGGAGGACTACTCAATATCATACATTTAATTTTTTCAATTTCTATTTCGTTAAATAACTTACTTTGATTTTATGGAGTTTTGGAGGTTTCTAGTTTGGCAGTCAAAGTGTTAAAAATGGAGATTATATAATAAATTGCGAAATAAAAACTTGAATTTACCAGAAAGTTTGTTTTAGATTTCCCCCCTAGATTTGTCCCCCTAAAATTTAATGCAATTAAATCCAGTTTTCTACAGATGCAGTGAAATGTAGTCTATATGCATACCTAATCTTCGTAGGAAAACAATTTTTTTCCTTATTTGAGTATCAATTTGTGTATCTGTTCAGTTGATTACTTGATCCATTTGATAATTTGAAATCGTTGGTTTGGTTGTGAATTAATAAGGAACTAATTTCCAAAATGTTTCCCGTTCATATACAATTCATGATTAATATTTACATAAGGTACAACGTGTTACAGCGAAAATTATTTGTCGGTCCTCTTTAATTTTAACGAGTGTATTATGTATTATTAAATTAACTGCTACCGCGTGTTTATTCCGACATATTAATCTCCTTGTAATAAACGTTAATCCGGGTTGTCCGGAAAATTCGTGCCGTTTTTCTGTAGGTGGCATTAGGATAGGTCTGAGTATGTCAGAATGATTGAAAACAAATGGTATGCGTACATAGTCTAAAAGGGTGATATTTCAGACATTTTTAGAAAAAAGTTTGATTAGGATACATTAATTTTTGTTAGTTTTATACGCTCTTAAATACGGAAGGAAGCAGAGTGCATTATAGGCATTTGATGCTTTTTTCATCTCTTCATCGTCTCAGATTTTCATCTCTTTAGGTCAACACAAAATTCCCACAATGACAAAAACTTTAACTCTTCGGTCGACATGAAAAATCATGTTTAAAAGTTTTTCGCCGAAAAACGCAAGTTGCGTGAAAGATGGAGAAAGATGGAACAAAATGGCGTTCATAATAATTCAATAAATGTGTATCGAAATTTAAATCTACTGCGTTTGAGTTTCCCTTCAAAATCGGAACTTTCCGGACAACCCAATGAACTAGGTAATTATGGACTTAACGAATCTCTTTCGGTGAAACATTCTGCCAAGCCTGTGAACAGTTTGATCAGCAGCGTACGAAAACTAAAGCACGAGAGTTTTTATTATGAATGTTAATACTCGCCGCGTAAAACTACATTGCGAGTGCAGCCACGGTTAAAAGGTAAAAAGGATTGATAAAAGCCGGACAGGAAAAAGTATTCGGTCGGGTCTCGTAATCCAGATTAGAGAACGTTTCCCATGGTTTTTTCCGTTCCCCCTGTCGACCTTTCAATTACCGGAAGCCACGTTTTATTTTTCCCGTGGCGCAGCACGGGCCAGTAATTAGGTGGCGTGTATAAATTCGTTAACTCATTAAAAGGTTAATGGTCTGCACGGCGCCACCCGAAGTACTACCTTCCGTGGGTTCCGTTTCATTTCCCTCCCGAATTATTTAGGCTCCAAGGAACAAGATTGAATGCGCCGAGGACAAGCAACCGTTACCAATAGACTCCAGTCGTTCTTACACTTCTCTGATACCCATTCCCCCCCCCCCCGGGAACTGCAATCTCTTAATTAAAAGCCCTTAAGGATCTACGAGAAATTACCGAGAGTTTTCTCGAATATGATTTCTACGCTAAGAAAATCGTCCTTTGTTCCTCCATTCACGCTTAGCCTATCAGTAATATTCTTAGAGGGGAGCTATTATAGTTATCACTTGAGCAGATGCTTATCGCGAATTCGAAGCACCTACTTCAGTTAATTAATGCTCTGCTACGGGAAATTGATAATATCCTGGCACTTAAGAAATTTTCAATCCTCCAAGTTTCAGGCGATCATTTAGAAGTTTGACCTTCTCGCTGATTTCAATGGTCGCGAATTATGTTAGCAGGATCGTTATTCCGTGTACCGCGATATTAGATGCAATAACTGACGACTAGGCTGCAGGTTTTGTGCATTTGTGACAAAAATGGGCAGGTGTGTTTTGAAACGGTATAAACGTTAGAAAAATTTCAAAATACTTATGTAAAATTACATTATTTTCAACCTATTAAACATATTAAAAAAGAAAGTAAATTATTACGTTCCAGTCAGTTGCAATTCAGGTAGAAAATTTTTATTTTGCATACAGATCCGCAGTCTACCGATAACGAATTAATTCCTCTGCTACTTATTCACAATGAAATGTAAAATATAGTAATTAATACCATTTATAACTTTACTTTGCATTCAGCCTGTCAGAATGTCTACCGCGAAATTTTTGTGCTGTCGTGGTGCATAATTAAACTTGTACACACACATACCGCACACACACACACTACAATAAAAGTGTGCGCAAGTAGAGTATCGAAAGATATTCGAGGCGCATATTTTCAAAGCTTGCTGTTTTAAGGTTCGCGAGAAGAAAATAGCTTCCAAAATTAAGAATGTAAGGAATTTCATAAAATAACCGGTTATAAACAGAAAATATTAAATATAAAAGATCGTTCACGTAAGGGATAATGAGATGCCGTTAAAAAGCGTTCGAAAATATATTATGGGTGCATTCCACGCGCAGAAAATTATAAAAATAATTTGTTAGCCCCGCTTCGATGAGATGAAATTTCTCGAAAATATCGGCAGGTTCGACTGTAGAAATTGGCGAATGGCACACGTTCCCAAAATTTCCGGGCCGATGGAAAACGGAAATGTTGGTTGACAAGGGATGGAAAGAAAGGGTTGAGGGGAGCCTTGCAGAGAATTTACAAGGCACAGAGAACTTCTTTGGTGTTGGCTCCACGGGTTGTCCAGCATCGCCTTTCCGCTTCCCTTTATCTGGAAAATCTGCCCCCAGCCTCCACCCCTTGTTTTCCATCGTTTAAGCTTCCTGGACGCGTTTTATTAAATAAATACCTGAGCCTTCTCGCTGGAGGTAAGCGGCCCCTGCTTGTCTAATAGAAAAGTGCTCTTTCGCTCGACGTCATCGCAAAGAGAAAACGCAATGAGCTGGTTCCGCTTTGAGGTATCAGCCCCGGCAACCATCCAATCGCCTCCTGTCGAAACACAGCTAAAAAACAACGGCCACGATAAACAATACACGCGGCCCATAACGTCCTACGCGGCTACTAACTCTCCCCTGCGGTTTCGCTTTTCGATGATAATCCGATTTCGCTCGCCGATACCCTCGGAACTCGATCGAAAGTCGATGTACCATCTGCGATCGTAAATAACGCAGGAGCTTGTGGAACATTTATTGTTAGCAACGTGCAAATTGCCTTTATCTTGACGTCCTTTACCACTCTTCCGACCGTTTTTCATACGCGGCTGATACAATTCTTTGTTTCCATTAAAAGCCCACTTTTCCGGCAGACGTATTCGCAATAACAGAGTTTTTTCGTCAAATCTACAAATTGCTGGCATGTTTGCGGAGATTAGAACGACGTTAAAATCATTTGAAACAATATTCGGTTTTATGAGAGAAGTACGCGTGCGTACAACATTTTTCACTTGATTTTTATTCCGGAAATGAAATTTGCCTGCGTCGATTGCGCAAAGTACAGTGAATTCCCGATATAAGTCACTGCGAGCCTCTCTCTCGCGTTTAAAGGTCACTGGGACTACCCACGCCACCACGGATAGTGACTTTTACAATTTCAAATGCAGCGTCCGGTGACGAGCACAGAATTCGTCTAAATGTCACTGGCCAGAACCGCGCAAGTGACTTATATCGGGAATTCACTGTAGATGGTAATTAGAAACATCTTTCTATTTTTAATACTTTCAAATTCTTTTAATTCTTTTGCTGTTTTATATTTCACCAATTGGTGTTCGTCGTAAATGCATCGAATCCATTGATTAAAGCGGAAGGAGCCTGTAATTGTTAAACGACATATGAATACAGTTTTGATACATGGTAAACTATTGATAAAGTTTCTACATTTATCTGTCAATCACAGAAATAAATTATTTTGTCGCTTTTTGTTATCGAGTCCAATACATTAATTTAACACCGCCAGCTAGTATGCATTACCGATAATCTTTGCTTCTCGATTTAGTGTCGTCTTTCATTCGATTTAATTAACAACATATTGACGCGACGATTATTCCAACGTTACCTGTATTATTTTCACGTCGTGGAATTCACGTAGGTGGTGATTTGACAGCTAATGTGTTACCATTCCATGAATACATGGGGATAATTTTAGAAGAGCTCGATGCACCAATAAACGGAGTCGGCCATTGCACAGCTGGCTTATCGATCATTTCGAAACGAATATCAGCAGTTATTGTATGTTTTCACAAATTCTTGAAGTTTATTGTTGATTAACCAATTTAGATCTAATACCGTATTTATTCTCCTAGAAATCCTTTTAAATTGAACCTTACATTAAAATTGTTGGTAAAAATATTACTGTCACCAAACAACACGTAATTATTTGATATTATTACTTCGTTACACTCTTAACAACGAGACATACATATTTATGCACGTAATACACAAATTCATCAGCAGTGAACAATATTCTAAATTGATTATATGCATCGCATTTGTAGGAATTTATAATGACATGTAGTATCGGGATGTCGAATAACCATACATTTCCGTAATTGCGTAATAAATATATATTAATTGCCTACAAAGCATGAACGGACAAACAATATATGCAATCATGAAAATCGCATATTAATACTCTAACAGGATTGTTACCGATGTTATAGCCTCAAGACAGAATGGTATTTATTTTAAAAGATCGTTAATGCACAAAAATAAAGCCGGGCGACTGAACCATCGATCTCAATCCCTAAACAGATTTAGGCGTTAAAATTCGTCGATCAAAGATTCATCTCGTTTCAAATGAACAACGCTCTCATAATCATTGAAATGTTGGATATGACGAGAATGTAATTAAGCTTTGCACTGTAAATTATATCCGCCACTCAGCTTGTAAAGTATCCAAATATCTAATGCACACATTAGCTCGCAGTGGAACAGCTGCGCTTTCACTGTGCGTTAGTATCAGCGTCCATCTTCCCTGCAAACACCGTAAATCCATTTTGCGCCGTATCAACAGCCCTCGACCGTCATTCGAACCTCGTAATAATGCGTATCGACTGTATGCTTATTGAAATATCGTTGAAATATTTGCACCAGCATGTAAATCGACCCGAACGTACCTATAATCGCGAGCGAAATCGACCCGCTCCGCGAGCCCGGCCACCATTCGCAAATCGCTCCGAATTTACCAACCGGAACGTGTCTTTCACTTACAATGATTACACATCACCCAAAATTACATCATCTACCCTGTTACTCGCAATTCCAAGTGTATTTGCCCCAACATTTACCGTTGCTGAGATATTTCACTGTTTTCATTCTATTACTTTTACTATTTCTATTCTATTACCATTGCTCATTACGTCAAATGTAAACATTGGTAGGCTTCTCGGTGTCAGTCAGTTCCTCAGTTAGTGAACAGTCAATATGAAATTTACGTTCGAAGAACAATTAGAGATGCTTCTAATTTATGGAGAAAGTAGGAGAAACGCAATTGTGGCTCGAAATTTGTACGGTGAAAGATGTCCGAACCGCGTGTGCCCTTCGCACAAGATTTTTGAAAGATTGTGTAAAAAATTAAAAGAAACTGGAAGTCTCGCTGTTCGTAAGATCAATCGTGAAAAGCCTGTAGTGATGAAGATAATGAATGTTGTTGCAATGGTGCGTCATAATCCTCGTATCAGTGTGCGTCGGATTCAGCGCGAATCTGAAGTCAGCAAAAGTAGCGCATCACGAATTCTCACTCGTCGCAAATATCATCCGTGCCACGTTAGCCTTCGCCAGAAATTACATGACATGGATTATGTGAAACGTGTTAGATTTTGTGGATGGGCTCGAGAGCAGCTGCAAATCAATCCACTTTTTTCTCTCTTTAATACTATTTACCGATGAGGCTACTTTTACCTGCACTGGGCGTGTTAATTCACATAACACGCATTATTGGTCGGTACAAAATCCTCACTGGCTACGAGAAATTGATGATCAAAGACGCTGGTCCATTAACGTGTGCTGTGGAATCATAGGGCAACAAATAATTGGGCCTTATTTCATTGACGGCACTTTTACCGGTCAAAAATATGATACGTTCTTAAGAAATACATTGCCAAATTGATTAGAAAACGTGCCATTAAGCGTCCGTCAGACAATGTGGTATCAGCACGATGGATGTCCAACACTCTACGCTCGAAGGGTGTGAAGTGCACTTAATGAAATATTCCGAAATCGATGGATAGGACGCGGTGGCGCTATTTGCTGGCCAGCACGAAGTCCAGATTTAACAGCCCTAGATTTTTTCTTGCGGGGAACATTGAAAAATATTGTGTACCGAGATGCACCAACAACTCCGGAAGATATGCAGCAACGAATTATCGCAGCGCGTGCTACAATGGACGCTCCAACAATAAGACGCGTAAGAGGCGCAACAGTTCAAAGACTGCAACGTTGCATCGCTGCCGACATTTCGAACATGCTTCATGAAAACAGTCAAAATATCTGAGCAACGGTAAGTTTTAGGACAAATACACTTTAGTACTTTTATACTCAGAATACGCCAATCTATCGAAATCGAGAATAAAAAATTGGACATTCTCTATGCCTCCACTTGCAAGAATATCATTTATTATGTAGTTTCTCAAACCCTACAACTTCTGTAAGTAACATTTTCTCTTATTGTTTGAAGTAACCAAGATATTAAAGTGGACAGAGCTCATGGGACACACTGTATAGAGAAGTCACTGTTATTAGATTGTGGACCTTTATGCAGAGTAAAGAATTTCAGCAGCAATTGCTAGGTGTTGGAATCAGATAAATATTGGTCTCTTCCGTTATTAACCCTTAGCCCTCGAGTGGTGACTCTGAAGCGCCACTAGAAATTGTAGTGGCATTATTTCAAAGAAATCACAAAAAATATTACAAAATATTTGTTACATTACAAAATTTGTATTTCACAGATTACTAAACATTTAAATATTATATGTGGAAATCGGATCAGTTTCGTATGAATAAAATGAAACTATTCTAAGACGGAAGAAAAATTTAGTTTTAGAATGAAAATAGCTCCGAGTGCAAAGGGTTAAATAAGTTCTTTAGATTTTGCGTGTCTTCGACGTGCATTAGCGATGCGCTCAAAGTGTTGAGCTCGCTCACGCCTTCTGCTCGCAACAATGAAATGAAAACAGAGTCACAAGAAAGAGGACAACGAACAAATATTTCCAGGGCCGGCAAGAAAAGGTTTGGAGAAGCGTAGTAGAAAAGTTCGTAGAAAGAAAACGGAAAAAGGCGAACGGCAAGCGTTCCCGAAATCGAAAGTGAGCTTAACAGCTGGCTCGGAGACCGGCTTGTAATTATGATAATTACGTGGAGGAGCATCGCGACGGGGTAGGTCGGGCGTGCCATAATCGGTAGATCGGCCGTAGGGTTTCGGTGACAAGAGACGGAGACGAACGTCGTCGAGGGAAGTTAATCGTAGACTGGAAAGATCGCGTCTCGTCCGTGGAAATAGCATCTCGAACGTTCAACCGAAAAACGCTGGTGACTGGCCTTTATCCTTCGGCGAACAACGACTTGGCTCGACTTTTCCAGCCGGCAGAGAGTTCGTGTTCCCGGGGCCATGAAAAGGCGCCGCGGCTCGCTGGACGATGCTGGAATTTGTCCGTTTCATTTACCACGAGATATTTTCAACGAACCGGCTGGAACAGAAAAGAGCCCCGCTCGTACCAACTGAAAGTTATATTGCATTTATTGCGAAATGAAGTTCCCCCGGCCGGCCATTCTCGCAGCTTTCCCTCGCCGCACCCCCTGCACCCTTGTTCGTGCCTCGCACCCACACCTCCCCCCCCCCCTCCCCCGCGATCTGGTCTTCACGGACTTTGCTGGGTCCACCGAAACGTTTCTGGGCGTCGTCGATACGAGACAACGAACTTCTCTCTTCACGGTACTATCCTGGCTCATCCGACCCATCCCTGGCCTAGGACACTGTATGGCCATTGTCGAGATTTTCATTGTGCGCCTGCAGAAGCGAAGAAGAGGAGGGGCAGGCTGTCCGAGTGGGTGGTAGTTTCTAACGAATTGGTCGACCGGAAACTGTCCTTCGCCGGGAGCAACCTGCGGGACCACGGCTAAATAGGAGCTCTCCTGCGGAATCCCTACGTACTCCGACCCTTCTTCCCTCTCTGTCCCTGGCTTCTCTGGCCCAGCTCTGCCCTAGCTCTGCCCTGGCTCCGCCCCCCGCGCTGTCTCCCTCGGTAGCCTCTCTCAACGTTCTTTCTTCCATAGCGGCCCTCATGGCAGCGAGCATGCCCGGGAGGTCACGGGACGCCGGATTCCTCGCGGCTTCCCGCGCAGAAAACATTTCTGGAACGGCCTGTCACCGCTGGTAATTAACCAGACCCCGAAAACTGTTAGCGGAAACGGTTCTCCGCGTACTCCTGATGACACACTCGCAACGGTGGCTTGGTTCTTCTTTGGGTTTTCGACAAATCGAAAAATTACTCCGACGTGTTTTTGAGGGAATGGAAAATCCGTCGACCTATTGTTCCTTTTTAAGCGGAATCTATTACGGTTATCGACTGGAAATTTCTCGAGCAGTTATCGCCGAACTAGATACGCGTGTATGTTGGTGAAAAGGAGAGTAGTAAGCTTGTCGGGTTTTTTTATAAAATTTCCGAAGGACAAAGTCGGATTAAACTGAAGCGAACGCGATTGATATTCAGGATGTGTTTTCAGGATTGTGTTTTTGAAGGAATAGAAAATGCGTCGACCTATTGTTCCTTTTTAAGCGGAATCTATTACAGTTATCGACTGGAAATTTCTCGAGCAGTTATCGCCGAACTAGATACGCGTGTATGTTGGTGAAAAGGAGAGTAGTAAGCTTGTCGGGTTTTTTTATAAAATTTCCGAAGGACAAAGTTAGATTAAACTGAAGCGAACGCGATTGATATTCAGGATGTCTGCGAAGTTGTGGCTCGAGCGACTGGGCGATGATTCTGTATGCAGAAACGAGTCGGAAAGGAGGAATAATATTTTTTTATTTGACGCCTTGTTTATGGGAAACATGAGTTCCAAGATCCGTCGGGTTCGCGTGGCCTAGTATCTGCAGCAAGTAGAATCAGTAGGTCATGATCAGACAAGGCCATCTAATAGCCCGCGTGTTGGCACGCCGAATTATCAAACTGGATTTTCTTGAATACAGGGCGAACAAAAAATTCAAAAAATTCTTTCCATATTTTCGATTTATTTTCTCATGTAGAATCATCCCCTCCACGGTTGTGCCATTAACACCCAGGCACCCTGTGTATTAAGGTGCAAACTCTATTCGATGGGAAAATTTTTAAAGAAATCATCTCGTTGTGTTTAGTTATTTAACAGACAGCCAGCACTTCGTTAAACAAAATCGCGTGTGATCAATATCGCGGAAGTGCGACCCAATTTAATGCGCGCATTGGATTCCGCGCTGATACTAAAAATAAATCTCAGAACAGTTTACTGAGCAACAGAGAGGTCAAACCGCTTGAAAAGCCGTAAATTGTTTCACGGAACGAGCAATAAACAACCGTCACATATAGGCGCGATTAGATTTGGCAGAACAACGAATTCATTCTCGAAAAAACATAAAAAAGGCATTTTTTTACGAGAAAAATTTTAAATGCCGTGGTTTGAAGGAAGAGGAATTCCCAGTCAAAATTCACGAATAGATAGCGACGGTATTGGATATGTTGTTTGACATTAATAAATCGACGAATTCGTCGAAGATTGGTTCCGGTAATTAAAAATTGGTCCAAACCTTACTCAATCCTCACAATTCAAATTAATAAACGAATCTATGTGTATTCGTTGAGAAAATACTGTGTTGGATCTAGTGATACCTGCACACGGTCGATCAGGGCAATACGGAGAGGATGTCCGACGAAATATTAATTAATATGAAAATGGGACGGTGAATATCCCATAAAACTTTGGCAAATAACTTCTTCAAGTTGCAGAGCCAACATGAAACCATTTAAACATTCTCTGATGAAGAATGAAGAGAGTAGAAAATCTCTGTATTTATCGAAAAATTATTTTTTATGATGATCTATTAAATTACGTTGGAAACTGTAAAAATTAATTTATCTTCGATCGCCCGAAACTCGCCGTGGGAAAATGTTTACAGAAATTGAATAAGATTTTGATCTTCTTTGAACTGCAACAGGGTACAGAACCTTTTCCCCATTTGAATTCCTATAAATTGATCCATCAAGTTTCTTGTATGTTAATTGGTCAACAGTCGAGTAATTACAATAAATCCCGGTTTCAGAAAATATTAGGGGGACCCATAAGTAATTATTTTGAAGTCTAAAACAAACTTTGTAGTAAATTCAAGTTTTTATTTCTCAATTTATTATATAATCTCCATTATTAACACTCTGACTGCCAAACTAGAAACCTCCAAAACTCCATAAAATCAAAGTGAGTTATTTAATAAAATAAAAATTGAAAATATTAAATGTATGATATTGAGTAGTCCTCCAAGTTTGTTGTGTTTTACAGATCCTAATCAAATTTAGTACAATGAATATATTAACGTAAACATTCATTTTAAAACCTGGACTAATAAAGCATGCAATGACGAGTATGATCCTCGGAAGGTACGGACGCCGCCAATTTAATACAGGGTTGTAAAACAAAATTTTAGAATATTTTGAACACAGGCTGCTTTCCCGAAAACTGTAAAAGAATATGTGCTTTCTCTTCAACGATCGGTACAGAACCAAAGGCGAAACAAATTCTTTGGAAATAATCGATAACTTACGGGTACCCCTAATAATTACCGTGAATTTCGTGGGATTCTTGTTCGCGACGACAGCTAGGGGTTTAAGCAACTTTCGACGGACCGTTATCGTGTTTACTATCCGAGACATGGACCGTTTTAAAAATTCTCCTCTGAAGCCCGAGTTTGCCGGAGCATTTCATCCTCCGGTGGAAGTTTAACGACGCCGGGCGTCCGGTAAGTGGCGCGCTCCGGCGATAATAGATTTAATGGGTTCGATTTCGTCGATCTGACACTAGGCGAGCCGGTGTACACGGGACGTTTAGTCGGTTCGCCGGGCAGTGTTGTCAGCGTGGGGAAACAGGCACGGTAGCTTTAGAAAGTTTCCAAAGGAAGGAATATTAGTTTGTCGAGCGGGAGAGGAGGCGAAGTTGGGCGGACAGGCAAGGATCGGACCTGCTGGACGAGGGTGAAAATTGAAACGTCGTATAGCGGCTCTTCAGGGCTTTCCTCCTTGCGTCCGTTAGAGAGATCCGCGGAGTGAAAGGAGCCACGCTTTGTATCCTCTCTTGCCGTACCTCCCCTCCCCCCGGCCCCGCCGCTTCGGCCCGGTGGTTTCTTTCCATCCTGGCGACGAAGGGAAAAAGAACGAGTATTTTCTTCCCGGGAGTAGTTTTAGCCCTATCACGAACCGCCACTCTTCTTTTCCTTGGCTGTCAAGGCTCCCCTTGCCTTGCCTTGCCTCGCCTCCAGTATCGGCAGATCGGCAAGTTTCTCGATCGATGTCCGTTACCGGCTGATAAAGGTCTTTAAACAGTGTGAAAAAAAAAAAAAATAAATTCTACACGGGAAACCATTTATTCTTAATTAGCTGCTCCCTATTGTACAGGCTGTTGCATTCAAGTGGAAAGGGTGGAACGCCTTGTGACATCTCCAGATCTTAATAAAACTTTGGTAGGTCGTAATTCTTGCAACAATATTAAACACATTTTATTTTAGCGGGCATCGTTCATAAACAAGGAGTGAAAGCATACCTCAAAGTTTGGGATTATTTTTTCCATCCAAATGTAGACCAATTTTCTTGAATATTTGTTTACGCGAGATGCATAACCAAATACAATGCATAACCTTGGTTTAATTGTTAAAGGAGGAATGAAATTTCTTTTCGGCTTCTGTTTCTCACAACTAATGCAGCGAATTTTTCTGTTCCTCAAAGATCCGCACTCTAGTTGTCTAAAAGTCAACAATTTGTCGACGAGAATGTTTGAAGATGTTTGACCGTCGCGACACCGGCCCGGCAATAATAAAAGTATTTAAGGAATCGGACGCGGTCTAATTGGACGAGAGAGTGGAACGAAGCCGGTTGAATCGCGGCCCCGTTTAGGCCACTTACTCCCGCAAAGGGAGTCCTTTAAGTAACAAAGTTCCAGCGTGATATACGTGAGCCATCAGTTGTCTCGGAACTCTCGTCCAAGGTGTATTCCGCAGGGTTCCCGGAGACGTTGCCTCGACGATAATAGAATCAGCATGTGCGCACGGCGGAGATCTACCAGGGTAAAGAATGAACCGAGCAGGTTGACAGAGGGTGAACAGCAAAGAAGAGGCGAACGACGAAACGAGCGATAGAGGAGGCAAGATAAAGTAAAGAGGCAACAGGATGGCGTCTGGTGACAAACAAAGTTTTCCTCGAATCCCGCTTGAAACCGAACCCACGCTCATCTCGCCGAGTTAACCTTGCCTCGTCGGTTAAACGCTCGTTCTCTTTTCCGAGCGTCTTCATCCGGCCGTCGGTTTTCCTATCGCGGACCGTGCTACGTCGGCCGAAATCGTTTTTCCTTGGCAGCGTTCGCTGTTATCATTAATCTGCTAAGGGAACGCGCGCGGCGACGTATGGTGCGCTGAACCCACTGCTTTCTTTTCCCGCGCGCTCTTATTACGAAAACTGAGGCTCTGTTTTCTTCTAAAGAGGAGAGAATATTGGCCATTAAGGACACGTCGGCTCCTCCTCATTTGTCCAGCAAAACTTCAAAGCGACCCGCTCGAGGAACGTTTTATGAATTTCACGGAAGCCGCGTGCTGATACAATTTATTTCTAGACACGCCGATGGGATTAAAGCCAAGCATGTTCTTCGGAATATTACCTGGTGGTAAGATTTCTTAATCGGACATGCTTCATCGTCAAAACCGAGGGGATGGTACCGCTGGAGCACATGGTGACGTCTGATCCCTGATTCTACAGGGTGTCCATTTGAAGTATGAAAGATATTGAGAAACTGTAAAACACTTAACTTGTCAATATCTCCGAAACTAGTGCACGGATAGAAAAAAGTATCCTACGAAAATTGCTGGTCTTTTTATGTACAATAAGATCGCAGAATAAAAAATATAGGTTTCCATTTGAAAAAACAAAGTTGACCTTCAAATGATCTTGAAACGCAAATAAAAAACTTTCCCCCTCGAAATCCTTGGAAATTTGTTTTACACTTTTTTAACATCTTTCATACTTTTCGAGATATTCGGCTGGAAGGTTTTCAAATGAACACCCTGTATAAAACAGTTTACACCTCTTTAAATAGTTTGAAGTCTTCATTGTGTTGGATTGATTTGAGAATTGTTGTCGCGTCAGTTTCAATTTTTATCTGCTATTTAATATGGCTTATCCGTTTTGTGAAATTATAGTCTTTGAACGAATATCCGCATATTTTTTAAATCGTTATCAACGGAACGGTTTCTTGCCAATATCTCAGAAATGTCTGTCACCGAACAGTTTTTCTCGTCTAAATTGTTAATTGCGTTCCCTTCGATTTCACGTCACTGTTCTCCTTTTCAAACTTCAGAACATTTTTAACTGTCACGGAACTGCGTTGGAACTTCGACGACCGAAAACCGCGAACGCAAACACGTTGAATCATCGATGCCGAACTGCTAAATCATTCCGCGAAAGCTCGGTATTTAATTTATATTACGTTCGCCGTGCTACCGACGGAGAAAAACTGATTCGAATCCTCCGTATTAATACCGTTGCACTGCGCTATTCAACATTACCGTCTGTCGCACGAAAGTTCCATTCTCATTATTTTTAACACGTCCACTACCGCGCCCGACCTAAATTGGACAAAGAGCGCAGAATAGAAAATTCCGCGGGCAACTTTGGCCTTCCGAAGGGCCGCTGAAATTTTCATTGTAAATTAGGGCTAATCGAGTACGGTGATCTAATTAAATCTGCATCGAATAGATCGCTCAAATTAGTTGGTGGCAAAGGACTTAAAGCCCTTCCCGTCGCCTGACTATCGAAATAAAATCAAATAAAAGTTCCGTCGCGACGCGCCGACCCAAATTACAAGTTGCGAAAGTCAGAGACTCGGTATTGATCGCGAAAACGATTCCCAGACTTCCTCCGTCGATAGAATGTCTCCGCGGCGGCCGCCCCGAAAATTATTCGAGCATAATTAAATTCTACACCCGCCGAGCGAACTATCGAGCAATTTGTCAAATAATTCGCATTCTGTGTGGCGTTCAATTGTTAACCCACATACAGCGAATTACACGGTAATCGTATATGCGGCACTGGCTTCTTCAAAAATTAAAAGAACACTTAACATTTGTTTGTATGTTCTTTTTTTTTTGTTTAGAAAATATCGGCCAAGATTTATATATAGTAGTGTTCTGGTCCTATACGGTTTATAGCGACTATGAATTCTCTAGAGAGATTGCCAAATGAATACAGTCTTCTCTCGATATATGTCGCAAAATACTTGGCTGATAAATGTCGCCGAACTATCCCCACTACCGCGGGGTATACCGTCACCGACGAGTGTAAACATAATACTAGTATATAGTATATGCGGCACTGGATTGTTCAAAAATTAAAAGAACAGTTAACATTTGTTTGTATGTTCTTTCTTTTTTTTTTGTTTAGATAATATCGGCGAAGATTTATATATTGTAGTGTTCTGGTCCTATACGGTTTATAGAGACTATGAAATCTCTAAAGAGACTGCAAAATGAATATAGTGATTTCTCCATATATGTCGCCAAGACCTGTATGATAAATGTCGCGGAATTATCCCCACCATCTCGGACGCCGAGGAGTGTAAACATAACTCGGGTATGTCTCCTGGACGTTACACGACGCTGACAGGACCCGTGTTGGTGACATATATCGAGAATTCACTGTACCAGGCTTTATCGTCGTTATGTATCTACATATAAGTCACTTTTTGTGTCAGATGCTTGTTTCGTTGGATATTTCAATTTTTTTTAATTCTTCGGATACGTAGCAAGATTTCAATATTTTTGTAACATGCAATTTCGTTGTTCCCTTTCATTTTCATTGTAGGCGCAGATGAAAAAGTTAAAAATTGTGAACTTTACTATTTTCTGCGCATTTTCGACCAATGATAATTTTTTATTAATTTTTCTACTATCCCAAGTGGTTCGGTCCAATTTTAAAATAATTATTTCTTATTAAAGGGACACCATTTCATTTTGTCCGCTTCTGTATATTCACATAGTTAGACACACGTATATTACTAACAGTAAGATTGGAAACGCAGATGATCAGTCAATGAGAAGCTATTACTAATCTAGTCATCACATGGTTCGTGTCTTCTCGCGACTACCCAGCGTGACTATGTTGAGTCAACGAGGATCGTAAATCCTCGACACGGTTTTCATCTCCGAAGACAGGCAAGCCTCTATGACATTTTACGTCGATAGGGACAGTTATGTTAAATTACGAATGAATCTGGGTTAGCTATTCACTGCATCGTCCGGCTACACTCTGTATTTTATTAAAAGGACGAAAAGTTGAGGCGCGTAAAACCATTTTCCGCCTATTTTTGTCGGTAACGTGGTCACTCTACCTTATCGCGAATCTACAGAGTCTTGAGTCAATTCTTGGTCTACTTCTAACGCTTATGTTACCAAATATCCGCATAATCTCGTCAGCTCATGACCAACGCGCGCTAGATTGAACCTTCCTCTTTCGAATGAGCCCTTTCCCCGCGAAAAATATTCCCATATAAGGACGAAAAGTTGAGGCGCGTGAAACCATTTTTCGCCTATTTTTGTCGGTAACGTGGTCACTCTACGTTATCGCGAATCTACGGAGTCTTGGCTCTTAATTCAAGCTAACTATTCCTATCACGAAAATGTCGTGGATGTTTGACGAAATGTGAACGTACTCCGGAGTCTCGATGTTCCGAGTGTCGGAGTTTCGCTGCGTGCATTATCAAGGCTGGCTCGTTGAACTTTCTGGTCGCTTTTACAGTATTTTGGGCGCCAGCTGCGCACTAATCAGCGGGCTAGAATAGAAATGAAAGAGAAAATGTACGAGAAAATGTGGGAATGTTGGGCTCTCCCCGAGTGTCCACATTCTGGCAGCGACAGACCGCATGGCCAGGTGTGACTCACAATCAGACTGACCGTGTTAGATGTGCGGCTACGTGTTTAGGATAATCATACAATAATTCAGAACTCTACGGTGCGGTACCTGGTGCACTACTATTTTCTATTTTCAGTTCGCCCCGCTAGATTTTGGCAAAAACGTCACTTTTGTTAAATAAAACTAAACCGGCGGATAGTGTATGAAGCAAATTTAAGTTTTAACGTGGAAATTAATTTAAATCATATAAAAAAGAAAAATTATTAAAAAAAAATAAATCATCTCCATGTTTGTTATTTTTGTTCAAAGAGGGGACCTCTCGAGATATTGCAAGATACTGTCAAGAGACATAGGTGTATTTCGCATTCAAGGGGTGAACACAGCCCTCACAGTTGGGGTGGGAACAATACAGAGATTTCTCTATATATGTCGTCAAGACCTGGATGATAAGTATCACGGAATTATCCCCTCTACTGCAGGGTGTACCCCGTGAGGGGCCACAAAGCTCGAGAGGCCTCGGACGCCGAGGAGTGTAAACATAACACCGCTCGGGTATGTCACCTGGACGATACATGTCGTGGGCAAGACCCGAGTTGATGACATATATCGAGAATTCACTCTATTTGTTCGAATATCTCGGGAACTATTAAACCTAGAGGGTAGGTTCCCACAGCAAAGATGTGTATTTTTCGATAAGGAATAGATCTGTGGAAACAGATTTTCCATATCATTATTTATTTAAACAATATCTTGAAAAATAGCACTTTTCTCTTAATTTTTCCAATTAAATGTTAACCCACGTTCCTGAATATTTGTATGTCAAAATGGTATATACCTTTTTAAATTTTGGGAAGGGAATTTTAAATTTTGCGACACTTGGAATAATTATATCAGGATGGAACCCGACATTTCATTTGGGACGTTCAAAAATTGTTCCCAGGGATATGAGAATACTGGTCCCAGTCAGCACCCGCTACAAACGGTATAGGGCTTATCCCTCGTAGGTCCCTTAATCCCTTGCAAGATGTCGTAAACTTCGGGATTCGATACCCCACCCCCCTCTGACAATATTTTTGTCCCAGAGCATAAAATAGAGAAGAGAAATAAAAGGGACACTGGGAGAAAGGGAATTGTTCGAAGAAAGTGTGGCAAACGGTTGGTTGGAGTCCTCGGCCGCGTAACGGATCGTTTACGTACGAAAAGGTCGAGGGCCGGGAAGATGAGGGCAAGCGGCGGCGAGAGGAAGGGAGGCTTATTACACGCGTCGCAGGGGCGGCCCGTATAATCCTAGACGGGACAGTCGGCGAAAGACTTGATTAAGGGAAATCGAGCAAACGAGACGTCACGTAAGGAGGCGGCTGGGCACCGCGGAGACGAGGTCTATGAGGACAGAGTCCATTTGGGGGTGAGGATCCTGGTGTTACGAGCGAACAAGCGGGCTCGACCTTATCTCTGGCGTAGATACGTGCCTGTTGGATTAACGCATTACGGAAGTTCCGCGGGAGCTCGTCCGACCTATAAGCTTCGAGTTCTCCTCGTACACGGCCCGGCCGAGGTTATGCGCCGCCGTGAGGATCCGCATCGTCCTTCGAACCGTCCACGGACCTTCGAGACGGCGCGTACGCGAGCCGAATTTCGAGATTCTTGACGAGCTCCAAAGGTGGATGGAATCGTCACGCGCCACTTACCCACCTGCTTTAACTGCCATACCGGCGACGATCGTAATTCGAGCCACGCCGCTCGCCCGGCTCCGGCTGTCGCGCGCGATACAGTGAATTCCCGATATAAGTCACTGCGAGCCTCTCTCTCGCGTTTAAAGGTCACTGGGACTACCCATACCACCACGGATGGTGACTTGTACATTTCCAGCGCGCACTGTGTATTTCAAATGCAACGTTCGGCGAGAACTACAGATTTCGTCTGAATGTCACAAGTGACTTATATCGGAAATTCACTGTAGATACGTTCAAGTAATAACATTTAAAAAGTTGTACAGTGGTTCGTTTTCAGACTTACATGAGACTATATACATACACATGTGGTTCGTTGGAACTGTACAGATAAATTTTTCATTCGAAAGCAACAAAATATGATAATAAATCAATAAGTCAGTTACACCCCTTTCTAAATTTTGAAGGGTATATCTCTACTGGGTCACTATGTGTGGGTAGTCCCAGTGACCTTTAAACGCGAGGCTCGCAGTGACTTATATCGGGAATTTTAATTCTATTAGAAGGGAATTGACTAATTCTATTAGAAGAAAAGTATGATTTTTGCGGAACGCCAAGGACTAGTTGGCACAGCGATCTTGAATTAAGATAAGGCAGTCGGAGGATGGTAGTATGCGGCGACGAGGCGGGCGCTCGAGTTAGGCTCTGGACTCCAAACTAATCTCCCGTTTGAAGGTTCAATGCATGAAGATGGCAACGGACGACGCAGCCGGGACACCCCCGAGACCCTCGGTTGCGGTCGAGAGATAATGACTCTTGAGGTAAGGCAAGCCGAGTTAGATCCGAGCGCGAATAGTTTTCCTCAAAGTCACCACGATATCTCGGTGTCGTGCATTTTGCAACGGTCGGTCTACCTTAGAAAATCTACTTAATTTTTAACAAGGAAACTTTCCTTCGTGCCCAGGAGAACCTTCTCTCTGTCCAATGTAGAATGTTTTTCAATAATCACAGGTGTTCCGAAACCCTCCGTGCGAACAGATAAGCGCGTGACCGAGGTCAGGAAAATTAGGTCCGTTCTACGTGGGCGATAGTAATTTTGCTCGACAATGTTTACGTCGACACTATTCCCCCAATATGCAGGGTGTTCGACTACAGGTGGGAGAAAACTTAGGGGGTGGTTCTTCATGAGAATGTAAAAAGAAACTGAGGAATAAAAAAATTGCGATTTCGGCTTCGTCTTTTAGTTATTAACTATTAAAAATACGCCTAAAATTCGGCAACCCGACCAACAGAGGTGTCTATAGTGCATGTCATAAAGGCGCGTGACAGTTACGAATCAAGTGACAAATACAGTGAATAAATACAGTCAACAACACTCCGCGGTAGTGGGGATAATTCAGCGACGTTTATCATCCAGGCCTTGGCGACATATATAGAGAAGTCAGTGTACATGCTTACCTTGGTTCCCATTTGGTGCTCCAGCGAGGTGAAAATGTTTTATGGATTCACAAATTAATCGTTGGGAGACATAGAACCTGCCTACTCGTTAAAATCCAGAAGGGCACTTTTAATATCCACCCTATGGAGTTATCGAGTAGAAGGGATCAATGTCTTTTCACTTTACAATCAGGCTCACATAAATAATTTACTAGTGATCGCTATAAAATAGTTTCCATATGTCCATTGAGTCCATAGATATCTAACGAAATCCTTGCAAGTTCAAGTATTCACAAATATACACTGTTTACGTGAATGTCGCGCGCCTCTGTGACGCACGCTACGTACACCTCTGTTGGTAGGGTTGCCGCATTTCAGGCGAATTTTAAATTGTCGATAACTGAGAAACGAAGCCGACATTTTTTTATTCTCCATTTTCGTTTTATACTGTCATGGAGAACCACCCCTTAAATTTTCCCCCACCTGTAGTCGGACACCCTGGGTGCTTAATATTTTATTTTACTGAATATTAGACTTAATATCTTATTTGACTTAATATTAGATTTAATATCAGACTTAATATTTTATTTGGGTTAATGTTAGACTTAATATTTTATTTGACTTGATATTAGATTTAATATTTTATTTGACTTAATATTAGATGTAATATCAGACTTAATATTTTATTTGAGTTAATGTTAGACTTAATATTTTATTTGACTTGATATTAGACTTAATATTTTATTTGACTTGATATTAGATTTAATATTTTATTTGACTTGATATTAGACTTAATGTTTTATTTGAGTTAATATTAGACTTAATATTTTATTTGACTTAATATTAGACTTAGTATTAGACTTAATGTTTTATTTGAATTAATAAGAGACTTAATATTTTATTTGACTTGAATTAGACTTAATACTTTATTTGACTTAATATTAGACTTAATATTTTATTTGACTTGAATTAGACTTAATACTTTATTTGACTTAATATTAGACTTAATATTAGACTTAATATTTTATTTGACTTAATATCAGACCTAATATTAGAAAGCCAGTAAATAACCAAACAAACCCAAGCCGTCCAGTCCACTTGTAAAAAAACATTTACACCGATTTCTTGAAGTGCCCGAAGGTCCTTTAAAAATTGTCCGAATAGTGTATCAAATCATCGTCTTAGGATGTTTTAGGTTTCGAACTGACACTTTCATTCGGTGTCAGGGAAAGGAACGGAAAAGTTCCTCCCGAAAGTTAGGATCGGTGTGATCAGAATGGAACGCGAAGTTTGAAACGGTCAAGAGAAAGAAGCTGCAGGAGGAAAAGGAAGATGCCCCCGTAATCGTAAAATCCATTTGCTATCTGTTCGTTTGTTTGGTTTGTAAGCCTCACGGGTAACTGGATAATATAAGCTAGCGGGACACAGAGAGGCGGTGCAGCTTGACTTTGGTGGCCGCGTAAATGTGTGCCTAAGTATGTGTGTACACGGGGCAACCGGAATACGGGGCGAACGCAGAAGAGGATAGTCGGAGGCTACACCAATGTTTGAGTTCCGTCTCGGATGTCGCTTTGCTCGGTCCTCTGTCGTTCTGTCTTTCTGCCCCCCCCCCCCTCTCTCTCTCTGCGTGTGTGTGTATGTTTCCTCTGGATTTCGTTGCTCGTTTTACCCAGCTGTCTGACCGCCTTGACTTCTGACCTTGCTCGAAAAAGTTTAGTCCTGGATCGTCTCTTTCAGGGACGAACCCCAGTCCGGCAGACGGTCCACAGATGAAGCAGTCAGCACGCTGACCTGTCGGCCCGTGTATTCTGTCTTGGCTTATCAGTGCCCGACGCTGTCATCCATTGATCTTTCGGTTGTTACCGATTTCCCGTCTCTGACGTGCTACGACCGTCAATTGGAAAAGCTGAGAAGCGGTGGAAGCTGGAAATTGATAAACAGAAAAACGATCACAGGGTAGAATAAAATATTTCGAAGCTCTCGGAGGTGTTTGAGTGATGATTGTCCACGTGAGCTTTCGTATTCTCTAATCCTACTAACCCTTTGCACTCGAAGCTATTTTAACTCGAAAACGAAACATTTCTTACGACATAGAATATTTCCCTTCGATATATATATTTTTTTTTATGTTGTCGTTACGAAAATGGTGGAATTTACTCGTACAATACTGAAGTGTTTAGTAATTTGTTAGATACGAACAAATTTAATAATGTAGAAAATATTTTGAATAATGATGCAGCAATTTTTAGTGGCGCCTTACAGTCGCCAGTCGAGTGCTAAGGGTTAATTCTAGAACAATTGGTAATTGTAAATGTCAGGTTGAACATATTCCTGTTTGGCCTACAGTCATTATAGGAACGTACGTCCTTCTTTATTCTAACGACGATATCTGTTTTACTTTTCAATTAAAAAAAATTAAAATAAAATGTTTTTTCATCCCTTATCAGTGGATGGTGGTAACGTAGCAGAATAACAATTTACCTTCTTATGAATTATATAAAGGATATTGGAGTATCTTTATTAATCTGCGAAATATTTGACTGCTAATTGCTAGACTGTGGATGTTATGCATTTATGGCGAACATTAGTAATTCTAAGTAGCAAAAATATTAGAAAAATTAAAACATACCGTTCTATAATTTTCAATCTGCTAAACATAATAAGAAAGAAAATAAATTTCTATTTCCCTTTGGTTCGTCGTAATTCAATTAAAAAAATTTTATTTTTCACGAAAATCCTCAGTCTACTAATTGCTAAAGTTGAATGACTGAAGTGATGTTTTGTATTATGAAATATATAAAGGATATTGAAGTATGATTATTAATCTGCGAGATATTTGATTACTAATTGCTAGACTGCGGATTTTAAGCATCTGTGACGAAAATTAGTAATTCTAAGTAGCAAAAATATTAGAAAAATTGAAACATACTGTTCTATAATTTTCAATCTGCTAAACACAATAAGAAAGAAAATAAATTTCTATTTCCCTTTGGTTCGTCGTAATTCAATTAAAAAAATTTTATTCTGCACGAAGATCCGCAGTCTACTAATTGCTAAAGTTGAATGACAGAAGAGATGTTTCGTCGAGAGGAAAATTACCTGTTTCGAAGAGACTCTCTGCTAGCATCGCGATCACGTTGATTCGTATGAAATACTGAAAAGGAAAGTCTCCGTTTTTTTGAAACGATTCCTTCCATTTGATTGGATCGGCTCGGATCGAATGCGTTTCTCATTGATCATCTGGAACCCGAACGCGTCTTTTAGACGACACTCTGCGAGGAGGTTGATGGAGGCATAGACGAAGAAAAGAGGATCTTCCAGGCACTCAGCCAGTGTCTACCTACTCTAGATGCGATCGTAGGTATACTAGGTTCTATTGAATAACCGAGAGAATTCCCGAATAGAATAGACGGGGATTCCGCGTGGTATCCTCCGTTTCTATTCTACGGGGGACAAAACTGACGAGAATTTCACTTGATTATTGAATTATTGAGTTATTGAGTCCCCCGAATGGATAACTTTTCCTATACCGTGGCATAATTTCGCGCCGCTCACGGCTCACTATTAAAAGTTCGACGGCGGTCGTAATTTATAACGTTAATTAACTTGAACGTTATGAAATATTCCTGTGGAATCAATTTTTTGTCGAAAAAGTCTGTTCTTACCATCGTGGAGGCACTGTAACGTCTCCATATACATGTACAGACATTTTTCCTCGATCTGATGCTCGAAAGTAAAAGATAACAAGCAATTAGACATTTTTCTAATTCAATTCGGACCGTAGTTAACCGTTTAATTCTAGATACAGTAATAATGGAGAAGTTACCTAGCTACAGTGTTAAATTAAATTTTTACTGATTTATACAACGAATCGTATTGTGTATGGGCCACTTTAAATTGCACTGTTTAATATAAATTGAGTAAACAATCGAGGTTCTACTGAATTTGATGAAACAAGATGATTAAGCGTATCTTGTTTGGTCTCGTTTTAATCATAAAAATGTCAAAAATATATTGTTGAAAGTTTCACGAACGAATAATTAGAAACTACAAAATTTGGTTGGATCTGACAGATTCGTGAATTCAATTTGTACTGTTCTAATCCTCCGTAAATGATCGTGGAATTCTTCAATAAATTTTTCTTTACTTGCAATAGTTTTATAACAACAATCGCAATACGTATGAAAAGCTCTGAGGTGTGCTCCTCAAAAGCCCACTCGTAGAAATATAGATAGCTAAATTTTTCACAAATATCGTGCTGATCTCTGTGACATATATCGAGACATTACTGTAGTCACATCACAGGCCCGGTAAGTATTGTTTGTAGGTCACGTGCTCCTCGGTCACTACAATTTATCGATGCTGATGATCCATTACCTGGATCCCAGGCGTGATTCTTGCACCGATCTGTCCGGTGCCGAACGAATCGGAGATTGGTAACAAGGGGATCGATTGGATCGTTAAGCGGTAACGGAGATCAGATTACGGGGGGCCAGTAATTAGCAGGATTAAAGTTCCCGGGCAATTTTCGCCGAGTTTATTGACTTACTGTTAGCCCGTGCCGGGTCGGGCCGGGCCGGGTCGGACAGTTGGTCGTGTTTAAAGTGGCGGTATAGCAGTTTGAAATTCGACTTGGCTCGAGCAGCGTGCCTCGTAATAGTGTAGAACGGGTTTGCTAGCTGTTCCAGGCGCTAGAGCCAGAAGTGGGCTAGTCGAGCGGGACGCGTCGAGTTAGGAGCAGACAGCTGACCTCGACTCACGGCACCGAATCACGTTACTCGTCGACCAGCAACGCGTTAGTGCTCCGGAATTGTACTCGCATTGTGCATCAGCCGCCGCCGCCGCCGCCACGCCAACTGGACGACAATCCGTTTAGTCTAATTCCGTCGGATCCGAACGTAAACTCGCGCCAAATTAATCAAACGCTGTCCCGGTTCGCTGTTGCACACCCTACAAGACGCCGCGCCCGGTGCCACCGTTTCCGGAAACGAACTTTTGCGCCCGGAAACTACCCTGCCGATGCCGCCGCGCCGTCGTCGCGCTCCCCTAACTTTCCAAAGTCTTTTCTTTTCGTTCGAATTATAATTACAGTTGCTCGAGTTAATTTTCCTTCTGGCTGCCAGACGGGCGACAAGCGTCCCTCGAAATTTGTAATTATAATCGCATTCGTGGGAAACGCGTCGCCGTCGCCCGCAACTCCTTTAACAGAAGTCTCCGAATCTTCCCTCTCCAAACGAAGAAGGCATTAGCCGAGCTTTCCACGGCTGTTGATCTTCGGCTTCTTCGCGGGGCTAATTGAATTCCGTCGGAGGATATGTGTGGGGGGACAACTTCTTCTGTCTCGGGGCTTTTACCGCGGTCCAGCCAATTAAAACTTGTCCGAGATCGGTTACACGATTTGCGAGAAATCAAACATTCGCTCCAATCTTTTTCAATGGGAAATGTTGATTCTTATACCGGGCGTTCATTTGAAAACTTTCCAGCCGAATATCTCGGAAAAACACGTGTCCATTTCGAGGGGGTTTCAAGGTCATTTGAAGGTCAACCTTGTCTTTTCAAATGGTAACCTATATTTTTCATTATCGGATATTATTGTACGTGAAAAGACCAGCAATTTGCGTAGGATACTTTTTTTTATCCACGCACTAGTTTTCTTTTTTTTTTTTTTTATTAAGCTATAGAACCCCACATGGGATTATTAGCAGCATGCACATGGCTGTGCATGCTAACATTACGTTACATAGGTAACTTAAAAACTAGGATTGAGACAATATAATGAGCATTTTCGAGTACAAAATTAACATTAAATTCACGCACTAGTTTTGTTTATTGCATTTAATTTAAAACGGATACTGTTTGTTTTACACATTTCTAATATCTTTCATACTTTTCGAGATATTCGGCTGGAAAGTTTTCAAATGATCACCCTGTATATATCTCGCAGTAATTTTGTTCGTGCGTACAGGGTGAGCGATGCCTCTTCAATTTATTTGTCAAATACTGGTTGTACGAAAGGGTGTTTTAAACATTCAGAAATTATTTTGTATCGAGCGAAGCGTAGAGTATAATATTTAGTTTTTGCATTTTTATCGAGGTTCGCATGTTGCGTTCGATATCAATCAGTATTCGTTTGCAACTTTTCTATGGACAAGAAATAGTTGACGAGAGAATTTAGGTGGCACAGTTAAATTCAATTAAATCGACGAGTGTTAATTTTAACTATTTGCTTCCACAAGAAATTATAAAATTTCACTAAATACAACTATTTTCGAACAGTTCAGAGAAAGCATCAAACAAAAATACTCCTCTTCAACCCCCGAAATTTCAATTTACTATTACATTTTTGTTTAGAAAACCAACACACCATCAGCACCATTTCGACATGCTCAAATGTCAACATGTAATATGGAATATTGTAAAATCTCTTTTGTCGACATTTTACAATACTCCATATTACACGTTTCTTCATGCTACTAGCATTCGCTCTGGTAGGTTCACAAGAATATATGCCGTCGCGCAAAAAAACGATAACCTAAGCTACCAAAAATTATGGAATATTGTAAAATCTCTTTTGTCGAGATTTTACAATGCTCCATATTACACGTAGTGTTCCTGATTCCTCAATATTTTTTATTTCTCGAGAAATGAGAAATAAGACTATATTTCTCGATAATTCTCGATAATTCTCGAGAATTTTTAATAAAATAAAGAAATATTGGGAAACTTTTACCAAACTTTTATAAAGTGAAACATTACGCTTTTGTTTTGAAATGACTTCTTGAGAAGCATAACGCGTCTAATGTAGAATCAGACAATCTACTTCTTTTTTTTTGTAACATCTGTAGCCGTAGAAAAATTTCTTTCATTTTGTGTGGATGTTGGCTTCATCGTATACAGAACATCCAAAAGTTGCTGAAGATTGGGTGTCCTTTTTTCAGTGGACTCAAAAATTTGGAATTCCTTTGTTAGAGTCCGGAATTTATTTTCTTCTGCCGCTAAACTTTCGACACTAAATTCTTGAAGGCTGTCTGCAATTTCTAATCCTAACTTTTTTTCCAGTGATGGTTCCTCGTTCTGACAATCTGAAAGTTTCTCACTATTTTCATAAGAATCATTGTTACATTTTCCAAAAAATCTGCTTAGAATTTGTTTCGCCATTTTATACATATCTGCCTTGGATGTTAAATAAAAAAATGTATCTTCTGAATCTTTTTGCAGAGATTCTGGATTATGCAGATATTTCGTAAGGAATACAACAATCTTGTCTCTTCTTTTAGTCATTTCTTCTTTAATAACAACAAGAAACTCGTTACTCAATTCAGTATTCAGTTTTTCTAAAGTTTTAAATAAGAATTTAAGAGAATTTCAGAATTTATGTTATAAAATAAATGAGATTCATAAGAATTTTCCTAAATTTACATTTCTCGAGAAATGCTGGCATTTTTCTCGAGAAATCAGAAATAATCACTTATAAAATTTCTCGAGAAATTCTCGAGAAGGAACACTAATTACACGCTTCTTCATGCCACTAGCATTTGCCCGGTTAGGTTCACAAGAATGCATACCGTCGCGCAAAAAACACTAACCTAAGCTACCAAAAATTATGGAATATTGTAAAATCTCTTTTGTCAAGATTTCACAATACTCCATATTACAATTTTCTTCATGCCACCAGCATTCGCCCGGTTAGGTTCACAAGAATGCATACCGTCGCGCAAAAAACACTAACCTAAGCTACCAAAAATTATGGAATATAGTAAAATCTCTTTCGTCGAGATTTCACAATACTCCATATTACGCGTTTCTTCATGCCACCAGCATTCGCCCGGTTAGGTTCACAAGAATACACACCGTCGCGCAAAGAACACTAACCTAACCTAACCAAAAATTAATTTGCATAGTTTCGAAAGGAATTCTGCAATCAGTCGTGGCAGTAATACCTCCGACATACACAATCTCAGTCAAGGTTCACTCGATCCTCGAAAGCGACAGGTACGCCCACACGCCATACTGGCGGAGATATAGTTCGTGGAAACTGGGGAACACCGTTGTCGCGGAGTTAGCAAACCCGAAGACAATTTATGTCTGTTCAGTGCGCGATGCCGAAGCAGCTGTGTCATCGACGAATCGCGAACCGTTCACCGCAGAAACAAAATACATATTTACTTGTCAATGGCTTCTTCGAAGCGCAAGGACGACCGTTCCCGCTCGGCCACGGCCTCGATATCCTAGCCTCGAACGTTAAAGGATCGAAGCCGGACGACGCAGGACGAGCATTTAATATTTCCTTTACGAGCGGACACGATTCCATTAGCAAAGTTTCGGGAACCGGCGCCACGGCCAAGAGGGACCAACCTGTTCGTTAACGCCCGCTGTTTTATTCATTCGATTAGTTTCGCCGGCGAGTAAAGGCATGACGTGGGATTTTCCGTGTGCACGGTACCGGTCACACGTACACCACCGACCGAGGAAGCAACGCCATTTTCGAAGCCTCGGAATACAATTAATAGCGCCACGGGCTCGACTCGAGGAGATGGCTTCCGCGCGGAGAGTACCGGGTCCTGTTGCCAACTTTAACCGATTATACCGTTGTTACGTATCGGGTCAGTCCATAAGTAACGTTGGTTTTTCCCCTCACTTTCGAGCTGAAAAATGTACAGTAACTTACGGTCGTAAAAGCTTGCCCGCGAAATTTCGACCACGTGAAAACAGACTTTCGTTTACAGCGACGGATATTCTTCTACGACGACGTCGCACAGTGGGCAATTTGGACAAAATCGGATTCAAAATCAAGGAACTTTCGATAGGAACGAGGTAGAGCGATGAAATTTTTTTAAAATGAAAGCTGCAACTTTGTAGAATATGGGAAAAATAGAGAGATTGTGGTATGAACGCTTTTTAACCTTGAGAAAATTTGTTAAACGCGCACAAATTCAAGAAAATTTTAGTTTTTCCAATACCACGCGCGGAAAATTTTTTTTTTAACATGCTATACATCATTTCCCATAGACATTTTTCACGCTGATTTCAAATCTGGTCTCAAAATTTGTCTACGACCTCAGGATTTTGTAAAAAATAGATTTTTGTGACAAAAACTAATGAAGTCATTTTTTCGTTGAAATGATTGAATCTCTCTATTTTTCCCATATTCTACAAAGTTGCAGCTTTCATTTAAAAAAAATTTCTTCTCCTCATTCCTATCGAAAGTTCCTTGATTTTGAATCCGATTTTGTCCAAATTGCCCACTGTGCGTCGCATGGAGACTGGTAAAATGATGAGAGCTTTCTTCTCTTTATGATAAAGAAGAAGATTATTTGTATCTATCCTGTGCTTGTGTACTATTCAATGGCTGTACAGGCTGTTCGACTACAGGTGGGGGAAAATTTAAGGGGTGGTTCTCTGTGACAATATCAGACGAAAATGAGGAACAAAATAATTTCGGCTTCATTTTTTAGTTATTGAGTTTGTTACTGAGTTGGTAAATTGGTCTTGAAAGATCAATCGAAAAATCCTTAGGGTAAGCGACCCAATTACTGTGCCTACGTTAATTGTACTTATTTTCAAAGCGTAATGAATATCAAAAACAGAGATACATAACACGTTAACTGACTTTAATGAAACAATTTAATATTTCTCTTTTAACATTCGCTATGCTTCAAAAACAAATATAATTAGTACAGGCACAGTAGTTGGGTACCTCACCCTGGAAAAAATTCTGAAATGACCACCAGTGTAATGTGCCGGTCTCTATTCGCCTCTTCAAACTGATCATTTCCCGATCCGGTTAGGCTCCGCGCGGACCGCAACCATAAAACCGAAAAACCGTGCTATCGGTCAGATCCGGCCTCGCGCGGACGAAACGCGTAAAAACCCACTGGATCATCGCATCGCCGCGAAAAGATCGAATCAAGGGTCCGGTTGAATCACGACTACCGATTCTTCTTCGACACGAATTCCCGATCCGGATGCCGATCGTTTAACTCCCGGAAGAATCCTGGTCGCGATTGTTCGGTTCAATCGGTCAGGATTTAACGCGTAAACTTCGCGGCGACGCGGAGCACGGGCCAGCGGTGAAACGGTAGGGGATGGTTGTGGCATGCGAGAGAAGGGGGTTGAAGGGGGGTTGGAATGGAGGGGAGGCGAGAGGTGCAGGTGAATCGGAACATAAAATATTGCTAACCGCCTCGCGACCGAATTTAATTCCCCGGGCTGAACTCGGGGGAGAACGTCGAGCGGCAGAGGGATTGCCGCATGGGGGGGTGGTTTGGGGGTACAAGGGGCAGAATAGGGCAGAAAAGGGGGGCGAGTTCGTGGAGGAAGGAGGGTGGCCGGTGCTCTGGCCTCGTCGAGATAAATCTTCCTGTCGATGGCTCACCACCGCTCGGATTAGAGTCTACATTTGCACCTACTCTGGCCCAGCGGCGCGCCCTTTTCTCCTCCGAACCCCTCGCTCCTTCACGACCCCTCTGCCACGGCCAACCGATCCCCCTCGTACCGCTACGTTTCGGCTGGAAAGACCGTCTCATAAATTCGCCGCGGCTCGTTATAAATTCAACCCTCGTCGGACACGAGCAGCCAACTGACTACGGGTCCCAGAGACAAGGTCCGACGCGTCGACGATCACGATCCGCGATCCACGCGTGTATGATCGGATACCGGAGCGTTATTGGGGATCCACCGAGCAAGGTACCCTGCTCAATTCGGGATAGAACGCCAGATAAGGCTGGTTTCTTTTCCCGGCGAGAGCGCTGCACCGATTATGGCGACGAGCATTCGCACAACTATGCGCGCCAGGGAACGATGAATGTGGATTTACAGCCATGAGCGAAACTGAACACGCTGTTACAACATTTCGCGAAATATTAGGGGAGCCCATAAGTAGTCAATTGTTTTGAAATCTGAAACAAACTTTGTAGTAAATTCAAGTTTTTATTTCCAAATTTATTATACAGGGTGGTTGGTAACTGGTGGTACAAATAGGGGTGATTCTACGCGAAAAAAGAAGTCGAAAATATAGAATAAAAATTTTTCGTTTGAGGCTTTGTTTTCGAGAAAATCGAATTTAAAGATCCGTCGGATTCGTGTGCTTTAGTATGCGCAGGAAGTAGAATTGGTAAGTCATGATCAGACGCAGCAGACAATTCCAAACTCAATTTTCAAACTCAATGTTCTCGAAAACGAAGCTTCGGATGAAAACATTTTATTCTACATTTTCGACTTCTTTTTTCGCGTAGAATCACCCCCTTTCCGCTTGTACCTCCAGTTACCAACCACCCTGTATAATCTTCACCATTGTCAAGGACAGTTTGCCTTGTCATCTTCACCATTGTCAAAATGAAAATGTATGCAATGACGAATATGATCCTCGGTAAAACAAAATTATACTTTTTGGAATATTGACGAACACTGGCTGCTTTACCGAAAACTGTAAAAGAATACGTGTTTCCTCTTCAACGATCGGTACAGAACTAAAGGCAAAATTGATTACTTATGGGTACTCTTAATATGTTCAATCTTTCTGTCGCACGGTTAATTCCAAACTACGGTTAACACCAGAACTACCGGACGAGTCAAAATGACTTGCTCCTAATTATTTGTTTTAGAAATATTGGAATTATAAATCTGTGTTCATCAGACAATTTTTCAATAAACTTCTCTGTCGAAGTAGATATTTAAACAAAACTGGTACCAAATCTAAACAAATACAATTTTGTTGTTATTATAAGGCCCGTTGCATTTAGTGTTTGGTAGTCCTAGTGTGAATTCGAATATGTACCGTGTTCTATCGGTACCGCGTGCCACGCAACAAACTAGATATTTAACCCTTTGCACTCGAAGCTATTTTAACTCGAAAACCAAACATTTTTTCTGACTTGGAATATTTCCATTCTACGTACACAAGAGCCGCACGGACCAATACACCCAGTCGAACTGAAATTTTTCTTCTTCAGTAGGACTTTGAAATTATGATTTTTTTTTTTTCATTTTATAGTATACATACAAATTTAATACTGTAAACGATATTTTTAATGGCGCCTCAGAGTCGCCGCTCGAGTGCTAAGGGTTAAAACAGTTGAATTGTTTTCAAAATTCCGAGGACACTCCTCGAATCCAGTTTGAAAGTATTGTTTATCCGTAACTAATAAGTCTAATGACATCTTTCGCATTCCCATAAAATCGTGACGTCCATGAATATTACCGTAAGCTTGTTAACGAATACAATCTGAGGAGAAGATATTCATGTAAAGATACTTCTAAAAAATTTATTTTTTCTTTTTGCACACGTGAGTTCGTACAACCCCGTAATGAATAATTGATTACAGTACGGCGGAAGCTCCCGGCTTAGAGTGTTTCATAACATGCGAGCATAACCGTGGTTGTATATTTAACAAAAATGAGGCAGAAACACTGAACGATCACGTACGCTATCGCGACGGAATATTTAATCTCTCCGTAAGCGAGCGCATAGTATTTCTGTAAACTGTTCCGCGTGAATGGTTATCGAACAAATAGATTTGCTTTCAATTCTAGCGTTACTGCTTCCGCGTTTCCCGGCACACAGGCCTGCACCGTTGACGCGACACAGACTCCGCGTTTGTATCGCGCAAGTACGCACGCAAAGTGCACGTAACACCGACGATCTATACTTTAATGTTTCCTAAGTTCGCCGTGTAATGTAACTCGAATCGTAGGAAGGCATCAGTATGGTGGCACGAGAGCAGCCGCATGGTAAACCGTAAACTGTAAGTGTGATAGCTAGTTAAAGTGAGTTTGTGGAGAAGTTACGTGTCACCGGTGTACCGGCCTTAAAATGTCAATTAACGTGCAAATGCCCCGTTTCGGTTAAGAATACTTTCCGCTAACAGTCCCGTTCTGTGTTTTTTATTTTCGACGAAATCCGGTCGCCCTATACGCGACGCGACAATAATTCACGATATACAGTGAATTCTCGATATATGTCGTCAACGCGGGACTCGCCGGAGTCGTTTATCGTCCAGGAGATATAATCGAGCCATGTTATGTTTACACTCCTTGGTGTCCGAGGCCTCTCGAGCTTCGGGGTGGGGATAATCCCGCGACATTTATCATCCAGGTCTTGGCGACGTATATAGAGAAATCAATGTACAGTGGACTACTGCTTACAGTAAACAATGATTTGTAATTTGATAATACACGTAATGGACGGTCGTCAAAGCCGCGGAGAACATTGTCCCCTTTTGAGGAAGTGCAACATTTTTGGAACGCCCTGTATATTTTTCTGAGCGGCCATCGGTCATATTCGAAAATCGCAATGTTTGGGGTCGGAACCATATTTGGTCGAATATCTCGGAATTTTTTGAATAAGGAATTCAGCCGCGCATACTGCTTTTAGATATCCTAATTTGTTTCAAAAATACACAAAAAAAGGAATAACGTGTTTCCGTTCAACGGTTCGTTTTCGGGTAAATTGAGTTCGAAAATTCCGAGCACAAATAATAGAGCCAAACTCGTTTTTCTTGATGTAAATTGTACACGAGCCAGCCATTTGCCAAATCGATCGACTTCGCGTTGGAAAAAAGTAGAGAAAATCGATGCAATAGTATACATCCGTATACATAGTTACATTCGTTTTTAAAAGCTCTCTCGATATTTGTCATTCGACGATGTGGAGCCTAGTTAACGAGGCAATTTATTCCGAATGTAAAAAGTTGAGTATCAATCACGTGCTTTGGTAGAAAAAAATTTAGCAAAACAGAGAGGTGATTAATTAATTCATACTTTACACTTTAACGTACAGAAACGTAGGAGGACTTGTACGGGAACTGTAATTTATTACAAACACATAAAAATTATAATATTACTAACTTGTCGCACCAGCATTTGTCTGTGTTCTAAATGGAAGTATCTTTCACATTGAAAATACGAATAATTATAATGATGGACGCTTGATTTGTTCGATCGAATAATTTATGCCAGGGGTAATATGGACAAGCTCTTCTCAAAGGACGTAGTAGGAAAATATAAATAATTATAATGATAGACGCTTGATTTGTTTAATCGAATAATTTATGCCAGGGGTAGTATGGACAAACTCTTTTGAAGAGCTGTGGAAGGAAAATATAAATAATTATAATGATAGACGCTTGATATATTTCATCGAATAATTTATACTAGGGGTAGTTTGGACAAGCTCTTTTGAAAGGACGCAGAAGGAAAATATAAATAATTATAATGATCGACGCTTGATTTGTTTAATCGAATAATTTATGCCAGCGGTAGTATGGACAAACTCTTTTGAAGAGCTGTGGAAGGAAAATATAAATAATTATAATGATGGACGCTTGATTTGTTTAATCGAATAATTTATGCGAGGGGTAGCACAGACAAATTCTTCTGAAAAGGCGTAGAAGGTATTTGCGTCAGTAATTAATATTTAAGTTCGATGGTAAAATTGCCGGCTCTATATATGAACTTGCCCTGGAACTGTAATTTATTAAAAAAACAGAAAAATTATAATATTACTAACTCGTGGTACCAGGATTTGTCTGTATTCTAAATGGAAATATTTTTCACATTGAAAATACGAATAATTACAATGATAGACGCTTGATTTTTTTAATCGAATAATTTATGCTAGGGGTAGTATAGACAAATTCTTCTGAAAAGGCGTAGAAGAAATTTACGTTAGTGATTAATATTTAAGTTTGATGCTAAAATTGCTGGCTCTATACATGAACTTGCCCTGGAACTGTAATTTATTAAAAAAACAGAAAAATTATAATATTACTAACTCGTGGTACCAGCATTTGTCTGTATTCTAAATGCAAGTATTTTTCACATTGAAAATACGAATAATTATAATGATAGACGCTTGATATGTTTCATCGAATAATTTATGCTAGGGGTAGCACAGACAAATTCTTCTGAAAAGGCGTAGAAGAAATTTACGTCAGTGATTAATATTTAAGTTCGATGGTAAAATTGCCGGCTCTGTACACGAACATGGGAATAGCGCGAGTCGGGCTTTATATGGTGACCGCATCAGGATGTCGTAAACTCGGTGAATGAAAATGACGGTTCCATCGATCACACGGCGGAGTCGACATCGATCACTCGGGGTGACTTCGGTATGTCGGGCCTTGCCGCGGGTTGTGCACGATCGTAGAGTGAATAAAATGGCACTTTTTCCAACGGTGACTCGTTCGCGGAGCTTGCAAGCTGCCCGAGAATTTCGACCCGGCGAAATGCGCCGGTCCTCTGCATAAATGATCTCATCTATTTCCCGGTTACCGCTCTTTCCTGCGCCCGATAAAAATACCTCGGAGCCCGTGTCTATGAAAATTTCACGTTCGCTCGCGATTCAACGCACCTCCCTAATTCGCGAAATCGATTTCGCGCTTATCGCCGAAGACCGCGAAGCCGGTCGATATCGATCCCTCGATTTTCCTCCGTGGGATCCTGAATCGACCGTCCGATACATCGGACTGATACCTGACAGAAAAACAAAAAAAAACATGGTCGAATTTTATCGACGACCACTCGGAACTCTCAAAGTTTTACGAGTGACCGTTTGTTCGTTTGCAACGAGTTGTAAATTCCGTGTAACTACTTTTGGGTCGCGCTGTATAAACTCCCCCACGCGCGTGTAACCTTATGTGTGGACACGTACCGCGTGTAACACGCGCCCCGGCTGTTTCAGATAACGTTTATGATATCGGTGACAGCAATCGTGACCTGTGACCTCTGATAAATTATATTTTCGCCGGGCGGCTTGATGAAACTTAACAGCGGTTTTACAGGAAGTTGAATGATTATTTTCGTGGAACGAATCAACGCGAGGAAGGGGAGCCTGTGCATGGGGGTTACCGTACGTGGAAGGTACGAAATCATTATGGTCGTGATCGTGTCGACATACCAGTCGAACAAATTTTGACAACGTAAAAACTTGGAGAAAATGGAAAATCTCTCTTTGGGGTTGGGGGAAAACGGTTTATAACTTCTAAACTTCCGCGGTGGCGTTTAGTAATCGTAAGGGCTGGTATAGTGCGGCCAAAGTTTCAAGATGACGTAACTAGGATAAGATTCGAGTATGGTGAGACGGGGACGGAGGTCGAGGATGAGACGGAGTTTGCGGACGAGTAAGTCAACGGTGAAACCATTGTTTTCGGAAGAATTTGATATGGTCGAATTGGATCTGAAACAGGAAATCGATGCTCTATTTTTTACATGGAATTACGTTGACGTACACCCTCCACTATGAGAATCATTAATACGTTGAGTGTCTATAAAAGTCGCAGAATATCAAAACAACTTATTTAACACGTTCGACGCCCCATATTTGGGTGACGGAATTATTTGTGCAGGTTTCAAAATGAATTTTTACGTTGATATATTCATTGCACCAAACTTGATTAGGATCTGTAACATGCAAGAAAGTTGGAAGATTACTCAGTATCATACATTTAATTTTGTGCAATTTTTATTTCATTAAATAACTTACTTTGATTTGATGGAATTTTTGGGGTTTCTAGTTGGGCGTTCAAAGTATTAATACTATCAATTTGTTGCATATTAAACGTACGAATTTTAACAGTGACATTGAACAAACATGATCTTCTAAATAAACTTGTGGATCAAAAGGGGCGTCATGGTAATTAACATATTCGATCGATGAATTACAAGTGTTTAGATTATATTACTTATTCGATGTTTTTGTACGGTAAAAATAATGTTTACACCTCGTAGATCATAATAAAATTTGGATTACTTCGCAAATTGTAGTGAAAATTGATTTTGAAGTTTGGTAAAAAAAAATCGTGCTGGTTAAACAAGACTGGCGTGACAACGAATGTATTGCCGCAGTTAACAATTAACACGTTAAGTGCCAAACATCGGCCCCAGAGATTCTTACAAAATCAGAGTAATTTAATTAATGAAACAAAAACTAGAAATTTAAAATATATTATTGGGGACGTTGTCTTAACCCTTTTGAATTCGAAAGATTCCAACAAAATTCGGTTTTAAACTTTTTGATTATAGTAAATTAAGTATATCTTATATTATATACATTGTAAGCTTATAAAAAATATAATTGATTTTCGTATGCTTGTATCACGTATACAGGAAATAATGTTTAATTTTAGTAACTGTACGTACGTACAGTAACGAGCAAAACTGAGTCTACACCATTTGAAGCAACATAACTTTTTAAAAATTAGATCAAATGACTTGCATTTTATTGAGAAGTTAGAAGGGTTAGTTTATTAGACGAGCTGTAAAAAATTTTTGAAAAAAGTTTGAATTGGTCGGGATCGCAAAAGAAATAGTAAAAGATGGTTTTTTCAGCTTTTTTATCTGAGCCTGTATTGAAAATTTAAAAAATGTGCTGAAAATTTCACCGATATTGGTTAATTCGATTACGAGTTATAAACGCTTAAAAGTGGAAAAATTGCCGTTTTTCACGATTTTCGCCTTAAAATCGCACTGTTTGATTCCGACCGATTCAAACTTTTTTCAAAAATTGTTTACACCTCGTCTAATAATTCAAGTCATTTGATCTAATTTTGAAAAAGTGATGTTGCTTCAAACGGCGTAGACTCAGTTTTGCTCGTTAGTGTATATGGCCGCCACCGTATGTGTACTGTTTCTTTCTTTTTCCAAGAACCGTGTCTGAAGCATGTTTCGTCAAGATCAACTAGTATGAATACTTGTAAGGGCAGATCAAACTAAAAGCGAGTTGGCCCGGCGGTTCTGGTAGGCAGCGAATGTCACGAAGGACGAAGTGGTGGGACGTGGATTTGCGGTCCGGGATAGAAAATGCCAGGCCACCCACCTGCCCGATGGGAAATGTCAACGAGGCCGAAGGCAAAAGTCAGCGGACATCTCCTCGCAGCGGGAACGTCGCGTTCCGTTTGTCGAATGCTAGAAACGGCAAGTCTGCCTCCGCTCCGTGACTCAAAAATTATTACTTCGTCTGACGGATACGTCGGGGACACGGCAGCCTTGGTAGAGCTCCCGTGCTTTATTATTCATTGTACATCCGACCCGACGACGAAGATTGAAATTGTCCTTCGCCGTTACTTCGCTCCGGAAACGTTTCCGCGAAAGACGATGTATAAATTAAGACGATTTTAAAAGTATTTCATCCAGCCGCGGCTGTTCCTTTGAGCGGATACGCGTCGCCGCACAGTGGTCTGAGAACGCGATTTTTCCAGCCAAAAATCAATTTTCGAAATTCAAGATTTTGAAAAACTTTTTTGCCATACAGTAACAAAACACTTCAAACCTTAAAAATCCAAAATATTATTCATTTCAGTTAAGTGTGGAATCGAGGGTAACGTTTTGAATACAAAATTCTGAAATTCAAAGTGAAACTAATTATTGTAATAACTCATTATAGAACATGATATAACAGGTTTGAATGAATGTTTTATATATATATATTAATAGGCGTACTTTCAGTATTTAATTAGTTTCTAAGCATTATTTAATCCATGTGCAAATGCTGCAATATTATTAACAATTTAAACTTTGAGAAGGGTTTTAAAAAAAGTATTAAGAGTTATAAGCATTAGACTTGTTTTATAGGAAAGTTTAAACAATTGCGAAGAAGAGCATATAAATTTTAGCTGCCACCTCCTGCCACCTTGTACGATAATTAAGAAATAGAAGCCCGCGGTATTTTGATGTTTGGCTATTATCGGGTCACGAAGACCACTTGGCGCTTGAATGGTGGCTCGCACTCAGATGTTTTAACAGAGCAACCTGTTTGTTACCATAGTAATTCGTTTTCTTCTAGCATAATTCTTTTCGATCGCGTTAGTCTTCAATCGAATATTCGAGTCGAACTATCGATACAGAAGGATTTTACTGAGTTTTATGTGCTTAAAGCATTAGTTATATAAGCATAGTAACACATATTTATGCATATATATATATATATATACATACATATATAAAGTAAATAGCATATTTATTTATGATTACATAATTATAATTATAAAATAAATCATACAATTATATTATACATATTAGTTATATTAGTTAAACTGAATAACTAAAATATATTGAAAAAAATGTTAAAAAATGTCGATATGTGTCCCTCTTTAATTTTTACCGCAAAAAGCGAATTTCCAGACTATATGTGCGCAGTATTGGATCCGCCATTTTGAATTTTGAATTTTTGGTATCAGATTCGTTATCAGTGATCTCAAAAACACGTGATTACCAACTTTTAGAAAGTTCCAATGACATTTTGATTTTTGGCCAGTAAAATCGCGTAAAAATTGTTATGTAATTCGTGTAGTTGGAATATGTCCTGAATTGCATAAATTGTGGTTTTGAAGTGTTGTAAAGATATATAAAGTAAATCGTTTATTGTTTTTTTTTTCAATTTGAAGCGTTTTAAATTATATCGAGTGGACTCGGCCTCTTTCAAATTTTATAACGAATCTGGTTGTTAACTTTGAAAGTGATTTAACTGCATTTTTGGTAAGAAAACACATTCGCTTAATAATTGCCATTATTTTAATAGGAACTCTCTTTTAGATACACTTCACACTAATCCTACCAATCACAAAACATATAAAAGTGAAACGTCTTGTAGGAGGGAGAAGATTGAATTTACTTAAACTTTGTACGATTTTCATTATAACATGTGCCTAAATAAAGAAGTCAATTTGGTAATCTCCTATGAAAACGTTTCTACAATTTCAATAATTGTGAAACAGAGAACCGGTCATTTTGACCGTGGTAGGTTTTGTGTTAAGCAGTATGACACATCCTATAGGTACATTTTTAATTTGATTGAAACCCAAACCCTTAGATATCTCAATTTAAGTGTAAATGGAGTTAGGCCACTTTCGAAATAAACGGCTCGATTGTACTTTGGAAGCGTGAAATTTCATGCTGCAAAGTCGACACGATTCCGTTTACGACGAACGAAATGAGATCTTTTTATTTTCGAAAGATTTCTACGTAAGAAGTTTTCGATTCGAGTTATATGTACCCTTTCGGTGTTTATGCAATTTTTATTCGGCCGACTTCGTTCCGGCAGGAATAATATTGATGTTAAACCTGGCAGGCCATTTCAAGTGCTCTCGTTTGTATATTTGAAGAGTGTTGACTCATCACTCGGATCTTCCTCTATCTTACGTTTTCAAGTATTTAACTTTCCGAAATTCCATTCCCCTTTGGAAAACGAATTCACCGGATGTAGAATCGCGGTGCCGTAAATTATAAAGCTGCGCCAACTGCGCCAGAAGTTTGGCCACTCGTACGGGATTCCAATCAAATTATATTTTTGAAACTGGATCCGTCACTTTTCACTCGTAATTATTCCTGCCAATTATCCGCCTCCGTAGTGAATCCATTTTGTAACGTGTTTTCGTCTCGATACTCTTCCACGAGTTCAAAGAGTAATTCTGCTCTGAATGTATTAGGGGGACCCAGAAGTAATAAATTATTTTGAAACCTAAAATAAACTTTGTAGTAAACTTCGTTTAAATTTGTTATGTAATCTCCATCATTATCAAGGACAGTTTGCCAACTTTCCTGCAAATTTTCAATCCCCCTCTTATAGATACCCAGGGTTCCTTACATATTCTACAGAATATTTTATTTCTCAAATAATGCTGCTAAAATGAAAAAGTACACAATGACGAATATGGTCCTCGGAATGTACGGCCGCCATTTTATTATTGTAAACAAAATTCTACTTTTTAGAATATTTCGAACACAGAGGCTGCTTTACCGAAAACTGTAGAAGAATACGTGTTTCAACGATCGGTACAGAACTAAATGCAAAGGAAATTCTTAGCAAATAATTGATTACTTATGGGTAGCCCTAACCCTTCGCACTCGAAGCCATTTTAGCTCTGAAACGAAACATTTCTTCCGACCTAGAATATTTCCCTTCTATATATATTTTTTCATACTATACATACGAAAATCGTGCCATTTACTCGTAGAGTACTGAAATGTTTAGTAATTTGTTAAATACAAACAAATTTAATAATGTGAAAAATATTTTGAATAATGATAGAGCAATTTTTAGTGGCGCCTTACACTCGCCGTTCTGTTATGCCGCAGGAAGGGGTAGATGAAGAGAATCCTCGAATAAACTCCAAAGTCTTCTAGCACAACTTAGGTTTATTTGGGAATAGGTCGCCAAGCAAAGATACAAAGCGATTTTGTACACGACGAATAACTTAATGACAAACGAGTCGACTGACGGGTTACGTGTAACTTCTTCTCTCTGTGTGTGACTGTCCGCGCCCTTTCGCAGGGCCTTATGTAAGGGTACAACTATGGAAGTTTGGTGGGGATGGATGACACTAGCCCTTAGAGATAGGGAATGACGTGGAGGTCGGTGTTTTCGCAGGGTTGGACTTTAATCTGAAATCTCTGTACCGGTGAGTAATTTGCCTTATTGTTAGTCTAGTAGATGAGAAAGCCCGTGAGTTCTGACTCATCTATTCGTCTGACTTATCTATAGAGAATAGATAAGTCTGGTAGTCTCGCATGACAGTTCGAGTGCTAAGGGCTAATACTCGGACGATACCGTTGAGGAACACTCCGCGTAGCACGTAGAACGCATTCAGAAATCAATTGAACAGGCTGGTAAGTTTATTTTTATTTCCCCTCCGTTCCGAGGCCGGGGTAAGTGGAAACGTGGGTTTCGTTGGGGCAGGTTACGGTCAAAGTCGAAATATCGAGTTTGGTGAGAAAAGGCGGTCGAGGGATAAGAAGAAAATAGGGGGCTGGCGAGAGGCAAGCCCGGCGAGGGAAAGAGTAAAGAAGAGAGGAAAGGATCGTCCCTAATCCACGAGATCGAGCCGGTAACGCGATCAAAGCGGCTCCCTTCCGGTCTCTAAACCGATTTCCTTGGATTCGCAGAAACCTACCACGTGGGGTCGATGGATTTTCCTTCTCCCGCCTGGGAACTTCCTTTTTCTGCGAGCTCTCCCACCCTCTCTTCGCTCGCAACACACTCTCTCCCCCCCTCTCTCTCTCTCTCTCTCTCTCTCTCTCTATCTTTCTCTCTTCCTCGATCTCTTTTTCTTCTTTTCGTTTCGCTCGCTGCCCCCGTGGCTTGATATCAATTACTTTACTATCTGCGCCGGCGACCGTGATATATGTAACAGAATAAAGATAACAATGTTTTAAATTTCAACCGCGGCAATGAACGTTTCTATAAATCTAACCGAGCGAAATAGGGGTTAAAAGGGGAAAAGTACGATCTCGTTCGGGGTTGCGTTTATCGATGATCGTCCGGGCTCATTGTTTAATCGATAATTTACGCGACAGCCGTTAATTCTTAATCGAAGAACGCGTTATGAATATTCGTATAATCGAAATCCCGTTGAGTCAGCCATTCTGTTGCGGTGTTATTACCGCAAAATATTTTAAGGGGCGTGCAGCAATAGTGAACAGCCGAAATGCATGGTTTCTTGCGAGTTCGATTACTCTAATACGGTATCGCGAACATACCGACACTTTTAACAGGCGAATACGTTCGCGAGTGAATTATGTTTGTCCGAAACGACCCGAATTTAAGCAATTGGAAGAGTTAGCTTACTGGATGGCTTGTGAAACAAGTTTTAAAAAATCAATTTCAATTTTCAAAAAATGTGCGAAGACATTAGAAGACTTTATGAATATTATTAAACCGTTTTCAACTTACTAAAATTATTAGAAGACGAAATCCGCTTTTATTTCATTTCTGTTTGTTGCAATTGACATGAAAAACTTTTATTTTGCATAATGTTGTCCTCACATATTTTTTTTTAATGATAGTTGCTGTGATCTATATATGTTGACTAACATATACCCATAACGAAAATGTTCACAACGAACGAGGTTTCGAAAATCAACAATAAAAAAACAACCGATTATTTTGAAGTTACAATAGCGTGATGCCCCCTTCATGAATGCCCAACGTTAGGTGATCAGACGGCTATTTAAGATTTAATTGACACTTTGATCTATTTCCATCTTGATCATTGCTTTCCGTTCTTGAATAGAACGGAACACTGAAGAATTTATTATCAGACGGCAGTGGAGGAGTCATGAATCAATATTTCTTTAAAAATCAATCATTTAATATTATATAATTCATATCTGAACGAACCAGCACAAATTGAAATAGATTTCCTAGTTTCCCATTAGAGACTAAAGCTGAACCGCGCCTGGTATTTCAAGAGTGATCCGTTTCCATTGTGGTTGACGGAATGACAATTAAGTGAATCTTTTATGTAGCGTATACCGCGCTATCACCATGATTTAATAACTATTCATTTTATTTTTGTCTGATTTTATAGAAATGTCTTTCTCGATAATAAACCAAGCCCACCATAACTATTTTAAATCTGTATTTTTGATTTCATACCACGTGACCTTGAAATCACCTTGAATGAAGAAATGACAAATAAATCAAGAGAAGTGTTTTCGTGAAGTGTGATTGAACTTTAATGAAATTAAAAGATGGTAGATGGTACATGGTAGATGGTAGTATTAATATAAACTTTACTTTTACTACTCGATCACTTCTTTCTACTCTCGTGCCAAACCAAAGGTTATTTCCATCACTATTGTTTTACAAGTCGGTCTATAATTGTTTTCGACATAGTTCTGCTGTCGACGAATGTATATTGTTCTGGGTCGAACCCAGTGTTGGCGTGTTCCTGTCGGAACGGTGTCTGTGAAAGCTATGTTATCGATTGCGACGCAACCCGTTGAAATAAACGACAGTCGGAAAAAGATTTACTTGATTCAACACGCGACTCTCTCATTTCGGCCAGATCCCTTTTCCGCGGCGAGTCGTTCCAAAATTCTGAATTTGAAAACTTGTTTGCCTTTTGATCTGTTTGTCGAGTGAAAAGGATCGTGCGTCCCAGCGTTCGTTCAGATCCTCATTCGTGCTTCAATGGATCTTTGAACGGCGAGAAAAAAAAATTTGCAGGTTAAAATTTCGACGGTTATCGATTTTCACGGAGCGCAACAACTAGGAAACAAATGAAATCGTAATGGAGACCGTGAACGGTCAGTATTTCTCTATCCGGTATTCCTTCGAATCGATCGACGACGTTAACAATAATTGTGACATAATATCCGCTATTGGTGCGAACTTATGTGACAAAAATGGCCGGGTGGAACTTCGAACAGTAGGTACGGTTGAATAATTTAGGAATATTATAATGTCGAAAACAGAAGGAATTCAATTTTAAAACCTGTTTTTTCCCAGAGAATTCGAGCACTAAAAGTGACTATTTTACATTGATTTATAAAAAATAACGAGAATGTGTCTATCTAAATTTTCAGCCATTTTAAAAATAACATATACCCAAAGAAATAAATTTGTTGAATAATTCCTCATGAATGCATCTTTATAATCTCAATAATCGTAAATTAAAGATATTAGAACGTGTCATTTTGACGCGTCCCGTAAACCTAGTGTTAAAATAAATACCTAATCCAATATTTAACGCTTAAGTCAAGGTGCATCCAACTCGATTTATTTATTAAACCGACATCCGTTTCGTCGGTTCGGTGTCTTTATTTACCCGGCGTCTGATAAGAAAAGTGAAGTCATGCGAGTCGGATTATATCAAGTCTGGATCGCTGGGCAGCAGAGACTAACAACCCATCGAACAGGCGATCATTCCGGCAGTTTGCATCCGTTCGAATAAAGGATGAAGAGTCCTATAAGACCAAAGTGGTCGGTGAATTATCGAATCCATGACACAAGAGTTAATAATCTCGTAGACAATTGATTCGCTGCACAAGTTGCCGACAAACAAGTACAGGGTGTCGCAAATAGAGCTGACATTTTAAATTGCGCGCCATTTTTTGGTGGCGAACATGGAGTACTAATCTTTGACAGCATCGGGAATGATCGAGGTTTAGTCGTGGAGAATTACACGATCGAGCAACGCATAGAAATTGTGAAAATTCGCTAGGAAACTGGTGAAAACTTTGCAGAGACGGTTCGAAAAGTCCGCACGGATTTTGGTCATCGTAACGCACCATCTCGCAAAATCATCGTACGCCAATGATCCACAGACCATTCCGGAGCTCGAGGAATCAATTGGACGCAGCATTGCAGAAATTAGTCCGCAACTATGCCGAAATGTAATCGAAAATTTCGTGGAAAAGAGTTAACGTTTGCAGACAGGGACGCGAGGCGGCCATTTGTCAGATATTGTGTTCCACACATAACCTCCAGGTTTGATAATAAAATAAAAACATTCATACTTTTCGAAAATACGTTTTATTAATAAATTAAAATGTCAGCTCGGGACACCCTTTAGCTTCGATTCGAATTCTTTCTTTCTCTGCCGCTGCGCCGTCATCTTAGATCGTGTTGCACTGCTGTCCGCCATCTTTGCAACGAACACGCCACGGGCACCGCTAATAAACAAGCCCTTTTATTAATACCGGTCGAGGCAAACAACGGGACGACAAATGATTCGGCTCGGTCACGCTTCTGCCCCGACGATTCCATCGGGACGTCTCGGTTTTCTAGACGGTATTATAATTTTCATTAACCTTGTGTGCCCTCGGAGACAGGATCCATCCGACCGGGAAGAGGAGAGCGGAAGGGGACAGGATTATTAAACTCGATCCGAGGGCTATTTGTTGTATCGGCGCGGGAGTTTGCAAATGGAACGTATCAACCGGGCCCGGTAATCGACGTTTATTTCAAGCTTGTCGAAGACACAGTATCGAGCTGCGATCGATCATCGGAGATTATTGCAGGTGGACAACAGCGGAATGCCGATGACGATGATTGATATTAATGACACGGGGGCTGTGCGCTCCCCGGCACCGGGAACGAGAGGAAAGGGATCGGCGCCGGTGTATATGCGGGCGTTAATAATCGACGCATCTGCCCTTTTAATTTACTTCGCCGGGCCGTTTCATCGGCGAATCAACGATACGTCCTACGTATCGGACCCTGTAAATGCTTATCTGCTCGATGCCCGCATCGGACCGACTCGTTCGCCCTGTCATAGTTCTATTTTATCCTTCGGATTGTTCAAACTACGCTCGGTTGGTCAAACATCGATCTACACTTGCGGGGCTACCAGCCCCGTTCGAAAAAAATATTTTTCACACATTATTTCCGGTGACCATTATTTTTATTTACAAGGAAACGTCAAGAGACGATGCAGAGTACCTGGAATACAATTTTTAATATCGCGAATGAATACTTTGCTCGCGGCAGGGATTTAACTTAACACATTTGGAATAGGTTATCTTTCACGCTTCCAGTCATCAGTAATCATAATTTCTAACATACTAGAAAGAAAAATATTTGTACACTACCGTGCAATAGTTTGGAAGCTGTGAAATGCTAGCAATCGTATGCATTGTAGTGGAATATCTATGCACACATTGTACATGCGAGGACTAAACTTCACTTCAGGAAACCAGAAGTTTTTAATATTTTTTTATGTAGTCCAGTAGATTTTAGCAAGAAAATTACGGAAATCCAAGTTTTAATTCTAGGAGATCAGTGGTTCAAAAGTTATGCGTGTGTAAAGGTGTGCGATTTTCAGCGTTTTTTGTAAGGGCGCCGCCATGATGATATCTACTCGGATATCGGCTAATGAGCGGACACGCGAGAAGGTTGATCGGGGTTAGGGAGTTATAAGGGGGGCGGAGAAGGTCGGCCGTTAGGCCGCTCGATTACGCTTGCAAATCTACGTTATCGACATTACTGTGTGCTTGTGCTGCCATCTAGCGGCTCCGCTCGTTAGACAACGCGTGACGCGGACTACATACCAACATGGCGGCGCCCTTACCTGTCAAAATTGGTCAATTTTGAACACGCATAACTTTTGAACCATGGAATTCCTAACATTAAAACTTGGATTTTCGGAATTTTCTCGCCAAAATCTGCAGGATTACATGAAAAAGAGTTGAAAATTTCTGGTTTCCTGAGGTAAAGTTTAACCCGTTCGAGAATCACCTTAAACGTAACAAATCAAAATGATCACCTTCCTTCTTGGATAACGTCTAGAAAACTTGTTGACATTCTATTGATTAATTTTATGAAGCAATATAGTCCTACGCACTAGAAAACTTATGTATACTAAAAAAAGAAAAGAAAAAACAGCAGAACATGCGTATCATAAACGAAGAAGTTATGAAATATTAGAAAAATAGTTTCATCTGCTACATTATTCGAAATATTCAATAAGCTTACACAAGAGTACTCGTATAACTAAAGAATGTGCTGCTTCCAAACTGTAAAACAGTACTATACAGAGCCATTAAGTTTTAATATAGAATCAGAATGAAATGTAGAATTTTTCAACAAATTTTGTGGAACCTGTTCATTTTCTACCGCGTGTTAATTATACTATCCTCAGGTGCTACATTTTTTAAATTACACACGGACTGCAATTTGGATCCCATTATGGTAATGGTAGCAGTGGAAACAATGGAGGAAAAGGAAGCGACATTCCAGATCGCACTGACATGAAAACGATTTCCAGCAGGAAATGTAATTTGTCCGTTTCCCCCCGTACAATCCGACAAAACATATTTTCGGAATAATGGCGAGTCGAGGGGTTATCACGGTCTCTGGATTCTCTTGTAGGGAGCGCGTAGCCGGTCGATGTTTGATCTCATGATTGAATCACAGGACCAATAACTGACCGCCCTTAAGGGGTTTTGCCAGACCCTCGAGAAATATCGGACCTCTCGATGTCTTGATTCGGGGATGCTCCTGCTACGGATCGTGAGCAGAGTGATAAAAGGACATTGAATTGCTAACACGATCATAAAAACGTATCCTTGTACCGCGAGTTGCATTCTCTGTTTACCCACATCAAATCTTATTCTAAATAATACATTTACGATCACCGACTTCCTTTGTTTTCTCCCCTTTAATCTTGATACGTTGTATAGCGAAACAATAAAACACAGTTATCTCTGAAAAAGACAGCCTGCATCATAAGTAACTACACTAACCCATCAATATTTCAGTATTTTAATATTTATAAACAAAGATTATGACGACGAGTAGATTGCAGACTTCATGCATTCACAATGAACGCGAGTAAAAATTAACAAAATTGCAGGTACCATTCCACCCTTTGTGACTCGAAAATTTACAATAAATATTGTATCATCATTGAATGCGAAGCCCAAACAGAGAGCTCGATTCCGACTCCATTAAATTTTATTTACAGACAACGATGACAGAGTTAAAAGTCGACCGAGAGAAAGATTTTTGTTTGCCGTGTGTACTGTAATTTCCAGTGGATTCCGCCAACATAAAACAATTCGCATCTTTTAAAATATTATTCGACAAATATTTAATAAATCCAACATACCGGTGAGAGCTTTATTAAATTACTGCAAGCCAATGTTTCCTTTCTTCGTCAATCATCGAACCCAAAAAGCTGCCCTTTACTCTCCTCGTAAATGCACAAGAGAGCTACATAAAAGAACGCGATCGTGTAACGAAATTATCTAGACGGAAGGGAGGGTTTAACCCTTAGCATACGAAGCGGTGCCATTCGGAGACCAAATACTTTCTTTTATGGCATTCAGCAATTGTTGAAAACCCACCACCTGGTATTCCGCTATATGTCGTACCCGGTAAAAAATCAAATAGTTATTAACCCTTAATATTAGGGTTACCCCTAATGTATTCTTCATCTGAAATACGACGAAAGCCGGTCCCCACCCGTCGCCTAATATCGAAGGAAAACTGTAGTGAAAAATCGACATGGGTCAGAAATGACTCCGGCATAGGTCTAGAACTCTCAGGAGGCCTTCCCTGTGCCAAAACAGGTGTGTCAACATTGAAAATATTTAGGTAGAACATATAAAGAAACAAATTTGTCAAGTGTGCCGATACTTTTGATCCGCTAAAAACGGACCATCGTAAATATTTTATTTTAATGTCATAAGTCGACTGCGGATGTTTATGCAATTTTCAATTTTCGTACGCAAATTGTAGGAAAGTGGAAACAAATAAAATCTAATTTTTTGGGGTAGTAGCCTTCGTGGAAATAGATAAAATAAGACTTTTATATTACAGCATTTTTTGAACATTTTCCGGAGCCATAAATGCATAAAAATCCGCAGTCTAGTCATAAGTTATATTTAACAAACAAATTAAAATCACGTTCTTCAGAGGCTTACAATGAATTTAACACTAGATTTACGGGACCCGTCAAAATGACGGGTTCCAGTATTTTTAAATTGCGAATATTGAGATTGTAAAAATGCATCCACGAGAAATTACTTAACAAATTGATTTCTTTGGGTATATATTATTAAAAAAAAATGGCTACAAACTTTGATCGATACATTCATGTTATTTTTACAAAGTAATGTAGAATAGTCATTTTTAGTGCTCCATAAACCTAGTGTTAAATACTGAAGCATCTTCTCAACTTTCCCAGCTTGTAGAATAGGGAAATGGCGGATGGACATCGTCACAGTTACAGAGGCGTAGTTAGGGTTCCCGGTAGTATGGAAACGCGACCGGGACTGGGGTTGTACAGCACATTATCTGGCGATCGTGTCCCCGGGAAAAGGCTATCGAATTAGGTGGTTCGGGGACGTACGGGTTAATTATTTTGCAGCCGGTGTTGTTGTTGTTGTTGTTGGAAAGCTCGGGGCTTATCGGGTGGTTAGTCGAAGACCGCAGTTCTGCGGCGCCTCGGGGAGGACAGAAAGGGTGAAAAGGGGGTGATTTCGGGGGGAGTCGGGTTTGAGACGGTGGTGCAACGTCGATGGAAGTCTAACTCGTCCTGCGGTTGTGTCGACCCCGCTGGTAGGCAGGCATGGCTCGCGGTGGGCGAGCCAATTGCCGCAAGCCAAACATAGTTTAACTCGAATTGCCGCTAATAGACTCGTTCGTCATCGCATTGAGAAACACTCGGTGGCAGCGCGAGACCCTTTTCCACACCCACGCGCCGCCCGTCCCTTTCCCGTTCCCTTTTCCTGTCCCCCTTCGCTTCGTCTACTTTCGCCAGCGAGCGAGAGCGGCGAGCCGTTCTTCCTACTGCGGGCAGGACAGCGCGGAAATTGCTCGGCAATTTCCATGAAAAATGCCAGAGGTTTACAGTACGACCGCTCGGAGCGCCCCCGTCCTTGTCTAGTTTGCCGCGGAAATTACGCTCCCCGCCCTTTTCAATTTTACCGCATCGGGCACTTCATTGAAATAAAATTGCGCCCCGCTGATATTCGACCATGTCCCCCGCGAAACTGGATTATCATCGCCCCGGAACCGGCCAGGTCTGCCCCGTGATGTATTCAATGCTCCCTTAATCTTTTGCGTACCGAGATGAAACAACCGAAATTGTAATTTCCATTACGATCTACACTCCTGGACAGAAAGATAGCACAACTGTGCTATCATTTAATTTTTGAAGGATAAATCAAGAATTTTCTGAATTCTACAAATGGTACGTAAATATCATCTCACGGTCATACAGGGTGGGGCATTTATATGGGAACACCTAAATATACCTCGGTTATTATTGGTTGTACAAAAAATCTCCACAGAGTAAAGTTGTACTGTTTCAAGAATTTGATGAGGGTAAAAATACAAGTACGAACAGAGTAGTTTCAGTTTTTCGCTATATAATATACTACCGTGAGACGATGTTTACGTACCATTTGTAGAATTCAGAGAATTCTTGATTTATCCTTCAGAACTAAATGATAGCACACTTGGCTATCTTTTTGTCCAGGAGTGTATCACCGTAAAACTTAACGCATCCGTAGCATACGAAAAGATTGTAAAATGTTGGGTCCAATAGAATTTGGTGCAACTATACTTCCGTTTAATTAATTGATTCAATTTTTATCGTCGAGGTGAGAAGATTTGTATATATATATATATATAATTTAATTGTTTAATGTTGCTTCAACATCAAAGGTTATTAGCAACACGGTACATTTTCTTACAATATATTATACATATTTGTATCCTTGATATACTTGGCAAGACCGGCGATATACTCCTTAGAACTTAACAGAATGGGTTAGGATCTTGGCAACTTAGCATTTTTCGTTTCATTCTCATATTTTTTGTATTCTATTATTAGGTGGTTTATGTTAATTGGTACTCTTTCTGTTGAATAGAGGAAAAATTGTAAAATGTAGGGTTCAATATCATTTGGTGCAACTATAATTCCGTTTAATTAATTGATTCAATTTTTATCGTCGAGGTGAGAAGATTTCTTTCTATTGAATAGAGGAAAAATTGTAAAATGTAGGGTTCAATAGAATTTGGTGCAACTATGCTTCCGTTTAATCAATTGATTCAATTTTTATCGTCGAGATGAGAAGATTTCTTTCTATTGAATAGAGGAAAAATTGTAAAATGTAGGGTTCAATAGAATTTGGTGCAACTATACTTCCGTTTAATTAATTGATTCAATTTTTATCGTCGAGATGAGAAGATTTCTTTCTGTTGAATAGAGAAGAAATTGTAAAATGTAGGGTTCAATATCATTTGGTGCAACTATAATTCCGTTTAATTAATTGATTCAATTTTTATCGTCGAGGTGAGAAGATTTCTTTCTGTTGAATAGAGGAAAAATTGTAAAATGTAGGTTTCAATAGAATTTGGTGCAACTATACTTCCGTTTAATTAATTGATTCAATTTTTATCGTCGAGGTGAGAAGATTTCTTTCTCTTGCATGGAGAAAAAATTGTATAGTATTCTACGGTTAACTTATTTTGAGATTTATTTTTATCTATCCAAACAGGCAAACGTGTGAGTCTTTGTTGCCAACGACAATATTTCTGTTGCAATTTCCATAACTTGACTGCACGAAAATTGTCATTCCTCATAGAAGGTTGTGTCAAAAGAGAAAATAAGTCGACAGACTAATGGAAGAACGACTCCATTAGAATGCATTTTTTATATGAAAATGGAGTACGCTTCAAGAATAGTTTCATGTTTCCTGTTACGAATATACGTTTACGAAGTCCGCGGTAAGACTCTTCCAATTCTCGGAGGCTGAGCTATATACGGAGAGACAATTCGAATCTTTCCGTATAGAAATCCGATAAACGTACCTTAAACTGTGTTAGAACGTGTTGTCTTAATTTGTTCAAGGTATTGCGCACGTAACTTTAATAAAATAAGAAAAATTGAAAATATTCAGTTGTTTGCATCGGTGGAGTTAGTATGAATGAGCATGAACCATACACCATCCAAGATAACGAAGTACTGGTGACCACAACTGACGTCACGAAATAATTCAAAATGGTGGATAGTGTATTCGACTTTTTTTTTATATTATTTTTACTATTCTTTTTTTTTCAGTGAAGTAATCTGTCACGAAATAAATACAAACTTCTTTTTATCAACATTTACATTAACATTAAACTTTTTTCAAATTATAATCGACAAAATGAGTTGGCACTATTTGAAACAATAAGAGTAAAGTAAAAATGACCGAGTAATACAATTAAATCAATACCAGGAATGTCTGAGAGACCACTGGACCGGTTCACATGAGAATCATAATTTGACAATCATATTCCCAAGATTAGTTTCGTATTTATTATCTGACACCGCGAATTTTTGCTTCATGGACTTTTATTTTATTATTAACCAAAGAAATTGACCGTTCAGATTAAAAGTTGTATGCTCGAGTTGAAGTAACTGTCATTCTTTAAAGAACTGATTTTCCAAATCGATTTTGACAAGTGTTAAATAATAATCTGAACTGCACAATTTTATCCGAATTGATGTCGATATTTATGAAACGGTGAGATGGCTTTAGAAAAGTTGGTGCCATCTATTTTCAGATGTTTAACCTAAATTTTTAACATATGCATATTGATTGGTTAACGGAACATAATTTTATATATAATACAAATTTTTGAAATTTCGTTATTCTTCAAGCAAGGTGTGCAATCCTTTAAACAATTCTCAGGAGACACGAACGTTGTAGTGGTGCACACGTAGTTGCGGAGGAAAAATAATAGCGTGTATGCGGGTCAAATAGGCAAGCGCGTCGGTTAATTGAACCATCGGCGAATCTCGTTTAACCGCGATTGTCCAGCACAAAGACCGATCTAATTCGCAATCGGTTCATCAGTATCGATATGTGTCTAGACTCGTTAAGTACTCCATCAGCTTGCAGGTACCGGTCTCAATTTGTACGATCTGCGGTCTATTAGAGATTGACATGTTGCTTACACGTTTCAATTATAATCTTATTACCACTTATATATCTACATTCGAATTTCCCGATTTTCCATTAAATTACGATCCTGCTGTTTATGTGTCCCCGTTGAAAAATTCAAGACTGCTTTAAATTCCTGTCGATTAGGCAGTTTCACACGATTGGGTCATTTACATGGATTAAACACTCTAAAATAGATTAACTATTTACGTAAGTTCTCGTATATTGAGATTTATTGAATATTTAAAAATGGGATACCACGTTTCATGTTAAAATAATTATTCTCGGTGCCACTCGAATAAGATTAATTTTCCGAAGCTTAAATAAGGTAGCAGGACAATGAATAATTTATGGAATATTTTAAGCAAATGTCCCTATCGAACAAAATGCTTGAACATTCAGTTTTTCGCCGCAGATTAAAGTATAGAAGAAAGTACACTCCACGAAAATTCCTACAGAACCTCGGCTCGGTCATGAAAACAATTCAGAGAGACGCACAAAGTGTTCTGAAAGTAATGGAGAAGCATTTAAGCCCCGCTTTTTGCCCGCCATACCCCAACACTCTTTCACTATGACGAGAGGAATCGATCCGCGCAAAAATGTACGTTTCTATTTAAAAAAGTTATTTCGCTCGCTGTTGACCTACAAAAGAATATCTCCCTCCGTAAACAGTCTTTTTCACATCATTAAAACCCTTCGTCGTGGCCTGAATCAAACCCCTTTAGGCAATTTTCATTTCTAATTGTAACGAGCAAAATTATATACAGTGGGTCCAACAAGTATTATATTTCAACACTACATTTCCCATTCTTAAGTCGATATTTAAACTGGGATCATTTCGATCAAAAAAATAATACAACAACACAATTCGACTCATTTTAAAGCTTAAAGCCTCTACTTTTAAGGAATCATTCTAAAGCTTACTGCTTTTACAGCCGGATAAGGAATTCGCAACAGCCATTCGATAGCTTATCCAAAGGAAATACTTTCTGCCAATTTTCAACCCTATATCTCGACATGGGGGGTAGTAACGGGGTGACAAAGAAAATCAGGTTTTTCCACAATTTCTCCTATCCCCTTCAATCGGAAATTCTGAAAAAAATCAGGCATATTGTAGCTGTTAGAGTACACATCTATGAATTTTTTCAGAATTTTTAGCTTCGAAGCCGAATTTTAAAAAGTGAAAAACGATTTTATTTTGAGACGCTGATTTCTTGTAGAAGCTGCGAGATACTGAGTTCATATTTTTACAGTTTCAGCATCTCTTTATGGTCGTTAACATATAATTTTTTCAGATTTTTCAGAGTGGGGACACATAGTTAAAAAAATCAAAAACCGCTATTTTCACCTTTTCCGTGTCCGTACAAGTACCATGTTCATATGACTCGTGTAATTAATCCATAAAACGAGTCCAAATTTATTGTTGTACTATTTTTCAAAATTATCAAGGTTCACAGATTGACAAATTCCGAGAATGGGAAGTTTAGCGTTCAAATAGTCATCGTGGTACTATTTTACATATATCGAGACGTTATTTCTATTCTGTTTTCGATTTGCGTATTAAATTTAAATTGGTTAAATTTCGTTAATAGTGGGAAGAAATCGCACGAAGTATGAGAGGTTATTGGGGGCAACCAGTCGCGACTAATCCGAGGATATTTGGCTGGCAAGGAGTTTCTTCCTCATGCTCCGCAACAATGACCGGCCAACTAGTTTCGAGACTAGGCGGCCGAAATTCTCTTAGAGAATCATTCGAGCTACGCCAGTCGTCCAAAGGGACTCTTGTCGATCGTAAGCGACCAAATAGAGGTTGGCTTCATTGTTCCCGGGGCCGATTCCGGCAAGTTTCCGGTGGCAGATTGACCTTTCGGATCGAGTTAAGTAGACTTTCGAATTTTTGCTCATCAACGAGCAGGAATTATTCCGCGGGCCGTATTCAGATTTCATCGAAGTTCAATTCGCGTCGTTCTCGAGGGCGAATGTTAATCCAGAAACTTTTAAAACACTCGACGGTGTGTACCCACGGTGAATGGTTGCTTCCGAAGAAGGTAATCTGTCTCTGGGATTCTTTGGGAGCCGGTCTGGTTGCACGGATACTTTCACGGCGAGAGGTTCTCTGTCCCTCGAGCCGAGGGGCTTCTTGTAAAATTGAAATTGACATCGAATTTCTACGATGCCGGGGAATCAGAATGCTCGATAGAATTTTTGAGAATGCATCGATAATCGATCGGCGAGAGGCAATTTGAATGATTCAGTCGGGGGTGAATTGAACATTTTCGAACCGTTTGCCTCTCTCGGCTTCGCTGTTCGATATTCAATTCTATTTCGACGGCCATTATTCAGTTAAATGTGCATTTGTTATATTTTCGGAAATTTCAAGATTCTCGAAATAGTTGGGCCCAATTTGACAGCACGGGTGCAAAATCGTGATAGAATTTATAGTCAGCATGACTCATAACCAATTTGAATGCATAAAAGAACACCCATTTCCGGGATATTATATTTATCAAGCTAATGGATTTATTTCAAAAGGTTTCAATATCAATTTAAATACAGATACCATCAATGTACAATATATGTTTAATGATTTTCCATTTATTGTTATTAAAAACACTGTAGAGGTTCTTGCATTTACGATGTCTCAGAGAAACAGAGAAACGTAGCACGAGAAAGTAATAAAATGAAATCCGTGGCACAGAAGATAAAATTTTAGTTCATCTTTTTGATAAATAAAGACTAAAAATCGCGAATTTAAATTTTAAAATGAATTTTTTAGTTTGAATTTCTCGTATAATTGAAAGAAAAAAATTTTGCGCGTCCTATAAATGGTTTATGTACATGCGTATGGTACACACAATGGAGGTTGGAAAACAGAATTTAAACATTATAAAAATACGTTATTTTATAAAGTCTCCGCTTCCGTTTCACGTAGTTGTTTAATCGTTTTTATTTTAATAACACGAACTTGTAATACTTTTGTACCCCCAAATTGTTTCCCACCCTCATATACGTTTTTTTGACAGGTTATTCCAAATATTTTCAATAATAATGGGGTCGGGAGTGTGGACAGGTAAATTCAAAACCTTCACATTTTTGGAAATAAAAAAGCGATAAACTTATTTTACAGCGTAAACTGTAACGTTCGCTGCAAAAGAAGGAACATATAATTGCTGCCTACAATGTAAACCGTACAATGTAACGCTTGCTTGTTTAATTGTTCATCTATTAATTAATATATTTTTGGCTATTCATCAATTTTTGGATATTCTAAAAAATTTATTGCAATTGTAACATAGTATACTATAGTGATCCATACTGTAATAGTACCAACTCCCACTCGTCGACGGTTTAAACATACTTCTCCTTTTCTCAAATTGCAAAAATAAAAATTGAATCCAACAATATATCATTTTCAATAACGTTCGGGATCAATGTGTTGTTTCCAATGTTTTTGATGCAGATTGTACCTTTTTTCAGTCAGTCAACGTATTGAATTTATAATTTATTGATTTCTGCCTATATATTAAAAATATTAAAAATAAAAGTTCGCGTGCCCAGCGTTTTAACGAAGTAGAATTAGCAGTTCATGATCAGACGCGTGAGTAATTTTCAAACTCAAATTTCCCGAAAACGAGGCGTAAAATGAAAAAATTTTATTCCCTATTTTCGACTTATTTTCTCATGTAGAATCATCCCCTCCGCGTTTGTGCCGTTTTGAGACACCCTGTAGAGAACCTAGTCGTTTTTTAAGAGAACGGCTGACTCGAGGCCCATAGTCCCTTCGGGACCTTTGTTCCTCGTGATAAGTACTACACAATGCAATGATAAACATTCGACCTTGAAACTCAAGGTCAATTTCGCGGCAAGTTTTCGCAATAAATCTCCACCGATCCAAAAGACATATAATTTTGAAAGGCCCTGTACATTTCTGTTGATCCGCCAATGAGAACCCGAACGTTGAAAGTTGTTATCGCGGCGTTTCCCTAATTCGAAATCAATAACTCCATAATAATTCGCGCGTAAACACGGCGGTCGTTTAATTCGTTTTAGAGAGAAAAAAAGGGGCTATTAGTCACGGGAGTTGCGTCGGGTGTAAACGGGACGAGAAAAAAAAAGAACGGTGTTACGCGGTCGTACGTTGGTACAGTGATAATTTCGCAACTTGTAATGCTCTTTCGGCTCGAAACGGTGGAATTATGGTGGCCGTGGCAAGTTCGCGTTACGTCAAAAGTTCCGGGCGACCGTTTAACATACGTCTGACGGTATTTATGACTCCGGGAAATATATCCCCGTTGTAATTGTCTCTTGGAGCCGAAACCCATGGTGTACGCGTTCCGCTGCCACTTCCTTTCGCCTGTCCGTCACGCGCGCCGCACGCATTCAACATGTTCAATCTAATCCTAAACATCCGCGGCTGTTTACACGAACAACGCGGAGAATGGCTCGCGCAACCGTTCAACGAATCTCTGTTATCTCGCGAACACGTTAAAAGATTTCTCGTCTAACTGTCGGGAAACACGCATTAAACACCTTTCACCGTCAATTATTATTCAACGCGATGCATACTTGTTACACCGAAGGATAATCGCTTAAACTTCTAACGACTCGTTTATGCGTTCGCATAAAGAAGCTCCATTCAGCCGATTATACTCGCTGAACCAGTGCTTCAACGGACGGATTATCATTTCGCTCTTTACAGTCTTCTCTCGATATATGTCGCAAATGCTTGGCTGATAAATGTCGCCGAACTATCACCACTACCGCTGGGTATACCGACGCCGACGAGTGTAAACATAATACTAGTATATAGTACATGCGGCACAGGCTTGTTAAAAAATTAAAAGAATAGTTAACCTTTGTTTGTGTGTCCTTTTTTTCATTTCGAAAATGTCGGTGAAGATTTATATATTCTAGTGTTCTGGTCCTATACGGTTTACAGCGACTATGAATTCCATAGAGAGATTGCCAAATGAATACAGTCTTCTCTCGATATATGTCGCAAATACTTGGCTGATAAAAGTCGCAGAACTATCCCCACCACCGCGGGATATGCCCCACGAGAGGCGACAAAGACGAGTGTAAACATAATACGGGTCGAGTACGACGTCCACGTGGATCGAAGAATAATAGTATCTCCTGGACGGTATACAGTGAAATCTCGATATAAGTCACTTGCGCGGTTCTAGCGAGTGACATTTAGACGAAATCTGTAGTTGTCGCCGAACGTTGCATTTCAAATACACAGTGCAAACTGGAAATGTAAAAGTCACTATCGGTGGTGGTGGTGTGCGTAGTCCCAGTGACCTTTAAACGCGAGGCTCGCAGTGACTTATATCGGGAATTCACTGTATGTCGCTGGCAAGACCCGTGTTGCTGACATATATCGGGAAAACACTGTGCCCAGTGACTTTTGTGCTTTTATTTTGTAAAGTATAAATCCATATAAATTAATGAATTTAATATTGCTGCCAAACAGAGGTAACAATGACAGTGAGTTACACAAAAGACAGAATTTACTAACCCTTGGATGAAGGGAGTTGGGTCCACTCTGACCCAGAGTTATAAGTAGTCCGAAACAGGAATGAAATGAAAATGAATTTTCCGTTTTAATAATTCGAATGACATAAAACCAGCGTAACAATATTCTTCAATTCTTTTAATGCCCCACAGAGTTTTGTATCTCACCTATTCATTCCTGCCATAATTCCATAATCCATTCCTACCATAATTAGTCGGAATCTCTAAGAACCGGGCTGCTGGTTGCCAGCAGAAGCATTTCGAATTTGCAGGACAGTGTAATTTATCACTACCAACAGCGTGCCCGTCATGAAATCCGAAAGGTCGCCCGACAAACACGAAATTCTTATTGCTACAGTCCCGCCGGTTGCCCTCCGAGAGTGTTCCCGTGGGAACGAACAGGCAGTGGGAATTAATATCGAGAATCTGAAAAAGCGGGGGCGGATTGAAAACCGTCGTTAAGTACAATCTTCGATGAGGCGTGCAGCTGCGGCAAGTCCCTAACCCGGTACCTAACCGCTAACATCCTTCACGTCTCCAACTACCACGCCACAATTCCTGAAAATCGTGCGCTTCCTGCTCGTGAAAAGCAAGAAAAAGGCTCCCCCCAAACGCGGTGGCTTATCTTCGGAGCTTTTAATTTCGAGCGACCAAGCTCTTTACATCCGCGAGAGGTATAATTATCCGCGTGACGGTGGAGGGGTGGCATTGAATATTTTAGCCGGTGCTCCACCTTTCTTCCGCCAGCATCACTTTCTCCCCCCCCCTCTCTCCCTCTCGCTCCTTTCTCCCTTTGTCGCCTCACCCCGTCGTGTTTCAGTCCTATGCTCCGGGGCGGTTTGCGTGGTAAAAAGAAAAATAATAAAAACCAGGACACAGTACATTCGGAGAAACGAAGGTCGGGTAAACCGGGCCGGGGGATCGTAAGCAAAAGACGATTCGAGTTTCGGAGTCGCCGGGGCCGGTGGCGTAACCGGCCAGAGAGATTAGGGCGGGAAATTACGTCTGGTATTTTGCGGATAGATTTACATAAGTTCCTTCATTCCTTTCCGCCACGCTTTTTCCCGGCGGCGAGCTTGCGTCGCGTCGCAGCGCGTCGCACAGCGTCGCTCCTTTAATCGCCCCCGACCCTCCGCGCCCCGTCACCCCCGTTCGTTCATTTTTCATGTGAGCGCCCGTACGGCCAGTAATTATCCGCCATTTGATAATCCTCCGACTCGCCCCCGTGCCCTCTTCCAACATTTTCCACGCGGACATTTTATTGTCCGCTATTTGCCCCACTGATTCCGGATTCGCTTCGACCCTTCCCCCACAGCCTGCCCTCTGACCTGTTACGGTTCCATTCGTCTCTCTGCTGGCCGCCACGTTACCAAATGATCTGTCATTGCCGGATAAGAAATAAAGTGGAAAAATAGGGAATTGGCTGGTCCCCGGACGCCGGAAACAGACTGCCGGCCGGTGGATTTTTGAATCCCGGGCACGTATCAAACGGCCCCGACGCGAAACTGTTGCGAAAAAACGGGGATCGGTCTTCCCGTGACGTATTCGCTCTTCCTTGAACAATTCCGCGCAGCCGGCGTGCAAGAATTAGGGATAAATCGTCCGCCCGGATAGATAATGTAATTACGGGATTATTAACTACCGGCAATTGTACTTCGCAGTATTTTCTGTGCGTACATCATCCCTTAATGTCCGGGGGCCGTTCACGGAGACGTTCTGCTCGCGAGATTAGGACATTTGGATTCGCGGAAGTCGACTGTTCGAGGATATCATTTCTGCAACGTTCTGCTCCGTTTCAGCTTTCGTCGGGTGATGCGAATATTATTCGTACGAGATAATCGTTTGTAGATCGGTAGGTGCTTAGAAAAGAAATTTAAATTTAGAAAGAATTTGTTCAGCTGACCAGAATATTTATTTTACGGTGACCAGAATATTTTTCAATCGCTCTCGAAGTATTTTGTGTATTTCTCTGATTGGTCCGGAGCAAACAGTTGAGTCACACGCGGTCTCGCTATTCGCTGACAGCCACTACTACTTCGGCTGATCGCGTCGCGTGACGGTGAACTTTGCTCCCCTTGACCCCGTGTCGTCCCACGCGTCCCAAGTTATGTGTAGACAGCGGATTTTATGCGTTTTTGACAAACGTGAGTAGGTGTGATTCGGAACAGTGAAAACATTAGAAGAATCTAAAAACACCGTTGTATTATTTTCGACCTATTAAACGTATTAACCCTTAGCACTTGAATGGTGACTGTAAGGCACCACTAAAAATTGCTGTATCATTATTAAAAATATTTTTACATTATGAAAGTTTGTATTGAATAAATTACTAAACATTACAAAAATATATATATAGAAGGGGAATGTCCTAGGTCGGAAGAAATGTTTCGTTTTGGAGTTAAAATAGCTTCGAGTGCAAACAATTAAGAAAGAAAATAAATTTCTACTTCACTCCAGTTTGTTGAAAATCAGGAAGTAAAATATTATTTTGCATCAAGATCCGCTGTTTAAGGCTCCGACAATACAAACCTTGTGCGAATCACAATCTTGGCGGATTTATTAAATTATTTCGAGGAGAATCAAGCTATTTTTTCTATCAACCAAGCTCTCACGAAGAGTGCAAGGGGTTTTACACTGGTACTAGATTAACCTCTTAACACGTTAAGTGCCAAAAATCAATCTCCGAGGATCTCACAAAATCAGTACAATTTAATTAATGAAACCGAAACTGGAAATTTAAAATGTACTATAAGGGATGCTGTCTTAACCCTTCTGAATTCTAAAGGTCCTAATCAAATTCGGTTTATCTGGATATGTCACAATAAAAAAAAAATTTCTAAACCTAGCCAAAAATCACTGTCAGTTATATGTGACTGACGTGGCAATTAACGTGTCAAGCACGGCGCGGTCATCCGCAACTCCATCTGCCAGGCACGGCGCGATCGTCCGCAATTCTGTTTCTCAGGGACGGCGCGCCTGGCCGCGAAAGGCACAAAAGCCACTATAATGGCTTTACCGTTCGAATCGATGCTTTCCACGGAAACCACTATAGTGGCGTACCGTTCAGACTGATGCTTTCCACGGAAGCCACTATAGTGGCTTTACCGTTCAAACCGGTGCTTTCCACGGAAACCACTATAGTGGCGTACCGTCCACACTGATGCTTTCCACGGAAACCACTATAGTGGCTTTACCGTTCAAATCAATGCTTTCCACGGAAACCACTATAGTGGCGTACCGTTCAAAGTGATGCTTCCCACGGAAACCACTATAATGGCTTTACCGTTCCAACCGGTGCTTTCCACGGAAGCCACTATAGTGGCGTACCGTTCAAATCAATGCTTTCCACGGAAGCCACTATATGGGCTTTACTGTTCAAACTGAAGCTTTCCACGGAAGCCACTATAGTGGCTTTACCGTTCAAACTGATGCTTTCCACGGAAACCACTATAGTAGCACACCATTCAAACCGATGCGTTCCACGGAAGCCACTATTGTGGCGTACAGTGTTTTAAGAGGTTAAAATTCAGCGTGCAGGTGACACATGTATTTCATCCAGTCTATTTATGGTTTCAGGATGTCCAGAGGCCAAGGAGGTTGGTCCGACGAGCCGTGCACCTCGGCCGGAAGTCGGAACGTCGTCCGACAGTCGGCGGGACCGTCCTCGAGGACGACGCCTCCCATCCTTGAGGATCGGACTTCCGGCCCGGCGTCCTGCAAAGGCGGATTCAGGTTAGGCGTCTACGGCTGGCGAAAAAGGTGTTTGTACTCCTTAGTGCTGACTCTGATGATCATCGTGATTCTGAACCTGGCTCTCACTGTTTGGCTGCTCAAGGTCATGGGATTCAGCTCCGTAAGTTTGTAATCGATTATTCTTACACGCGCTCACTATCGTCATGTGAGCTGATCGTTTACCTGGTCGGCTAACTCCACAAAAGAAACAGTAGAGAAAATTCATGCGATAGTGTACAGTCGTGTTTAAAAGTTCTTCCAATTTTTGTTTTTACTTACAATTAGTGGTATCAAGCTTAATTATTAAGGTTTATTCTAGTCAGTAAATTTTAAAAAAATGGTGTAGTTTTTGAAAAAAATGATTGTAAAAAGAAACTTTAAATATTTCATGTGCTGTAACAGCTCTGACTAGCATAGTACAATTCTATGAACAATCCTGAATAATTTGATATAGCTCAATATTGCGCTATCAGTAGAGAAGTACATTTAAATATTAATCACATTAAAACAGATACCTCAAAGTGTCAATTTTTACGGATATTTTTCAATTTTAATTAGAAGCTACATATGAAAATTAAAAAATTTATAGACCTGTATTTAACTCAAAGTTATATATATCAAAGAAAAATATTAAAAATCAATTTAATCATTTATTTAAAATTTTTTTGAAATTGCTTGCAGAGATATTACTAGTAGAGGTGCTTCCATTGCTCTCATTCACTGAATACAGTCAAGATCGTCTTTAATTCGGTTCGTATCTTGTCTATGAAGTTGATTTGATCCATTGTTTGCCCCGAATAATCTACTAAATGTATGGTTTGCTAGTTCCGTCGAGGAATACCGCATACCACAGTTTGTCTGTAATAATCGAAAGAATTTTGATTCTACATTTCCGTACTCGTAGCATAATTAATGTACACAATTACCAACATAATATGGCGATCGGTCGGGTAGTGTCTACATTCACAGCATCCGGATAAACAAAATTTACAGTTTGATTACAATGCTCGTACAAAATACACATATATATATGAACCACAAACGGCGTTGCTATTATGTTACGAAGCTATTAGCTGTGTGTGCCTGGTGTTTCTCGGGTTTTTGAGTCTGTGGGCTTTAGGGGTGATTAGGGTAGCCAGGGAACCACATAGAATTTTTTGTAGTCTATCGATTGATAATCAAAAACTGCGGCTTCGATGAATGTTATAGAATCCTTTACCAAACGAACATACCTACACGTTTCGACTTTTATAAAAAGAAAAGCTCGCAGTACTATGGATCATTCCCTCAAAAATAGTAACTTTTTCGTTAAGCAGCAAAGCATAAAGATAAAAGGTTTTAATCTTCGTTATTTTTTGATAATTATCATAGTCAACACAATATCGCATTGGCTATAAAATCGATCATAATAATTTTCTCTTCTGTCATTATTTTCAAAAACTCCAAAAAGTTTAAAGAAAAGATGTTAACCCAGCGAACAGCGGATCTTTGTGCAAAATAAAAATGATCTACTTGCATCGCAACAAATTGGAGTGAAATAGAAAATGATTTTCTGTCTTAATATGTTCAATAGATTTAAAATAATACAGCAGTGCTTGTAAATTCTTCTAATGTCCTTACTGTTTTGAAATACACCTACCCATTTTTCTCATAAATTCATAAAACTCGCTGTCTAACAATGACTCACGTAATTGTTCCCATACCCTTCAAATCAGAAGCAACTTTTAAAAAGGCAACAAAATTTAGAATAGTCAAACCTATTTTTATGAGGTCCTTTTCTATACGATTTTTTTTTTGTGCGATTTGTTTTGTACGATTTTTTTTATGCGGTATATGAATGCCAACGGTGTTGGCATTATAATACCCCTGTAGTATAGAATTATGTGCATTTTGAAAATTTCTCCATGTTTAAAATGAGAAATTAAATTTTTTTTTAATGTTTCCACGTGTAATTTAATTATTTATTTTGTTTGGAAAGCAGTTTCTCGCTATTTCGTAAATCTTTGACATATGTTCTAAGTGGGTCTTTTTTTTATGCGGTCCCTCTTGACCGCATAAAAAAATTTTCTTTAATATGTTGTAAAAAATTATTTTTCATAGCTATTTATGAAGTTTCTGAATATTTTTTTGTGTGGTTTCTTCTATGCGGTCGCTATCTACAGAAAAAAACAGGTTTGACCGTACAAGTTTCTTTGTACAACTTCCTTATCGGAGCTCGTGATGAGAATTCAAAAAACAATTATGCGAGCCACTGTAGATGTCCGATGTCGATTGCATAATGTTCACGGAATATCAAAATCCACACAGAGAGGTGGTTCAACGAGTACTAGCACTACCAATTAAACCGGTCGAGTCGTATTAAATTCTCTCGACTCGTCTTCTATAATAATTGTATCGTATTAAATATTCGAATTCAATCGTTCGAGTGTTGAGGGGTTATTCGCGGCACCGTGACCCCCCAGAAAACCTTGACCCTCAGACGGGAATTCACGCGGCGAGACACTTACATGCGTGAACCGCGCGTTCCGCGTATAAGTTTGCAAAGCAAGTTCGCAGGCCGAGTGAAATGCAACTACCGGCTGGTTCTCACAATCCCGTCCGAAAAATTAATATCCACAATATCCGTCTGCCAACGAGGCGGCCTTTTTCCGGCCCGAAATTATTTCCGGGAATTGCGAGCCAACGGGTTCTTTGTAAAATCCAGCCACGGTCATTTTCCCTTACTCCCATTGCCCAGCCTCCCCCAACCCCCTACCCCCCCCCCGGCCAAGCTTTTCAAGTGCATCGCTGCACCGTGTCCATTCGCGTTATTTCCTGCACGCTGCTCGCAACAGCGACCCGTGATGCTGCCACGATTCCTGACTTTGATATCCGTACCTAAGCAGAAACGGAGATGTATGCCTCTATGTACGCGTATCCGCGTCCACGCACACGCGCATACTCGTGCACACACACACACACACACACACACACACTGGTACACCCACACGCACGTATACGAAATGCCGAACACAACGGAACGAGACAAGCTTTGGGTACGCGATCCGCCAGGCAACCGTCGTAACTGAAAATCCGTGACAGAGCTTTTGTCCGTTAATGAAGCTCGAACCGTCGGCGTTCTGGATCGTCTTGTTCATCACTCACAGATCCCGCATGCTAATCGAAGTGATTACGAGCACGCGTTGTGTCATTACGCGCCTTCCCGATCAGCAGCGTTAGCGTGCTCGACTGCCGCCGTTAGCGTTATGCAAATTTGCATTTTCACCGGATATTTGGTGAACATTTTAATTGGCACGTGTAGTGTACGTGGTTTATTAAAATTTGTAACATGTATCGGACGCTCGAGTCTCGACCGGGCTGAAGTATAATTGTAGCACATCCTCCAGCCGCGCGTGCAAACATATTGTAAAATCGCCTAACCGAACATATGGAGCACTGTGTACCGCGCGACAGAGATTACAGAACGTTTTAATGTACACGCGACTCCGCCAGCTTGTCGTACATTAATAACATTGTGCGCTGGCTGTTTGATCGCCGTTGTTGCGGCAGTTCCATTATTTTGTTATTAAAACGTTCCGAGCTGAGTTCTGTTCGATTAATTTAATTGTGAGATGCTCACCGTCGTGCGGAATCCTCGCTATACCACGTTCGAGTTATCTCGGAATATCTTGCGATTCTCGGAGTCACTCGGGAATCGCGTACAATTGCTCTTTGTTTATTTAGAGACACAGGTTCTGTGGACTATTAGTGGCGGGAGTGATAGCGTTGAAAGACTAGGAGAATAATTTAGGTTTTGTCGAAGGTCAACTGCGCGGTCACAGAAATCTCCTAAATTGGGTATTGTATTATAATATTGTCCCGATATACGTGAGAACCTGGGGACCGAAATGTCACGTATATTCTGTGCGCACAGTACAGTGATTTCTTTATATATGTCGCCGAAGTCTGGAGGATAAACGTCGCGGAATTATCCCCACTACCGCGGGGTGTAGTCCGTTAGGGCCGCGGAGCTCGAGAGGCCTCGATAAACATAACGCGGCTCGAGTATGTCTCCTGGACGATATTTGTCACTGGTGAGACCCGTGTTGTTGACATATATCGAGATTTCACTGTATTCCTCGATATCTTACCACTCGCGCCGAACGCAGACAAAGGGCAGTAAATAAGAATAAATGGTAAATCTAATGAGAATACTTTTTAGCTTCTGATTATTTTTTTATGAAACTTTTGCTGAAATAATAGCAAAAACATTTGCGGAAATAATAGCAAACACGACACAATTTAGATTACATTTACTTGTACAATTCACGATGCATTTACGAACGAGAGGGCACGCTTGTTGCGCTGGAGAACTATCTACCCAGTTGGAATTAATACTGCGCAACATCTTTTCCAATAGATGGCTCGAATGATTTTAATTGATCTGAAATTGAGGTTGTAACAACCTACCGGAGCGGGACTAATTAATGCATTGTCAAGTACAGCGACATCGATGTGTAGAGGCGTGTGGCATACGGTGTGTCCATTTTGACACGATTCCGTGAAATATCTCGAAAGAAACTGAAAATATTAAAAGTTTATACAAAAGTTGTTTGGTGTGAAGGTTCACATAACAGGGTACAATTTTGAATTTTTACATTTAACAAAACGGACGTATCGAAACATTTTCCTGAACAAACTAATAATTCATTTAGAATTAAACACATCGGTAAGTGAAAACGAAAACAACATTTTTGTGGACCTAACAAGTAGCTACTTACTTGCAATATTTCAAATGATGCTGCAACATTATGAATGAAAAAATATAACAAAATATTTACAAATCTATATATCCTCCTTTGTACCGCATAAATTTTGTACAAAGTACTTTAACAAACTTTTTTTTATATTATATTTAAGTACATTCGGTTTATATCTGGACTTTGTGCTGGCCACGTCATCACAGAAAACTTTTGATTTCCTAGCCAGGCTTTTACTATCTTTGCAGTATGCTTAGGGTCCCCGTCTTGTTGAGATACTACTTCGTCTTCAGCAAATTCAATAGAATCAACAACAGAAGGTAAATTATTTTGCAAAATATTTAAATAATGCTCTCTGCACATGATACCTTCTATCCGAACTAAGGGACCAACACCCTTATGAGTAAAACAACCCCAACACATAATTGATGCTCCCCCGAACTTCATAGTTTGTTTTATGCTACTTTCTTGATTACTATTTTCGGACGAACTCCAGTACCAAGACCTTCCATCAGATTCAAATCTATTAATTTTTTTTTCGTCGGGCCATATCACTCTTTTCCAATGTTCTGTTGTGCACTCTTTGTATGTGTGAGCAAATTTTTTTCGTAGTTTAATATTTTTGTCTGAAAGAGCTCGTTTGCGTTTCTTTTCTTTCCCTTTTAACCCGATTCTTTTTAAGGAGCAAATGGTCCATTCACTTGCATTTACTCCAACGTCTTGAGCCGCGATTTTTGGAGTTTTATGACTTTCAGACCGAAGACGATGTGCAATTTCACGTGCAGCTCTGTCAGAAACAAATTGCGGTCTACCGTTTCTCGAAGAAGTTGACACACTACCATAGGTTTTCTTTATTCCTGCAACCATCGTACGACTTACACCACATTTCATTGCAATTTACCGTAGCGAAAAACCTTTATCGCACAATGAAATGATACTGTTTCTTTGATCTGCACTAAGTGGTTTCATCTTGACTTACGCGTGTCAACTAAATTTCAAACAGGAGAAAAACTGTGTAAACACCAGTCTAAACGTGTCTTGCTATGGCTGTCAGTGTTTGTCGACAATTTCATGTCCCTAGCATTTGTGTACCATCATAACCGTTTCTGATGAGACGTGCAAAACTGTAAACATTGCTTCGAATACTTATTTTTGTAAAATATCATATTAGGTTGGCAAGAAAGTAATTTCGGTTTTCACTAATAGATGGCTTTATGCTTTGTTTGATTGACTTCTGTTAACGTTGCATTTGTTTTCTTTCCGACATTTCATAACTGCATCTTTTAGGTTACTTTTGAAGCAAATTACACGTAAGATTAAAATTGTTAGTTCTGGGTCAATTTGAACATGGAGTGCAAAAACGGACATTATGGGCACATATTTGTTTGTCGACAATTTCATTTCCCTAGCATTTGTGTACCATCATAACCGTATCTGATGAGACGTGCAAAACTGTAAACATTGCTTCAAATACTTATTTTTGTAAAATATTATATTAAGTTGGCAAGAAAGTAATTTCGGTTTTCACTAATAGATGGCTTTATGCTTTGTTTGATTGACTTCTGTTAACGTTGCATTTGTTTTCTTTCCGACATTTCATAACTGCATCTTTTAGGTTACTCTTGAAGCAAATTACACGTAAGATTAAAATTGTTAGTTCTGGGTCAATTTGAACATGCAGTGCAAAAACGGACATTATAGGCACATATTGCTTTTTTATTTCCGTAGAGGTAAAAAAGCTGCCGAGGCTCACAAAGATATATGTGAAGTTTATGGTGTGGATTGCTTAACAGAACGCACGTGCCAGAATTGGTTTAAAAAATTCCGTTCTAGAAATTTCTCACTTAAAGGCGACCAACGTTCACAATGAAATGATACTGCTTCTTTGATCTGCGCTAAGTGGTTTCATCTTGACTTACGCGACAACTCATCATCTTCATCTTGACAACTAACTTTCAAATACGAGAAAAACTGTGTAAACACCAGTCTAAACGTGTCTTACTATGGCTGTCAGTGTTTGTCGACAGTTTCATTTCCCTAGCATTTGTGTACCATCATAACCGTTTCTGTTGAGACGCGCAAAACCGTAAACGTTGCTTCGAATCCTTATTATTATCCTTATTTGCATCGATTCACTTGTCCCGCTTTGTATTTTAACGAATCCACCGTTCCCGTGCACAGCTGCCAACAGAGAGGTGCAAAACCATCTTACCTATCAACGATCCATGCGCCCGACTAGTTACGTTTGCACCTACCATTGCAACACGATGCAATACCGTCTCCGAGGCATTCCGCACCCTCGCAAACCGCGCCGCGACGTCGTCGTCTATCCCTCAAGCAGTGCGCATTCGCTAATCGAATTTATAAACAGAAATTCCGTCGATATTACCGGAAACGTTCCTGATCGGGAACGGTAACTCGAGTTCACAGTTTGCGTGTAACCACTCTCATTAATATCGACTCGTGTCTCGTGGTTCTGAATTAGTTTCGCGCGAGTTTCCCGGTGTACGCGTAACAAAGCAGGCCTCTGGCGTAGAACGTCGCGATCGGGATCGCGGGAACAACCGAGAAGGGAAGATTCGGGAAGATTCCCGGTTCCCGGCAGGAAGACACGCAGAAACGAGGAAGAAGCGGCGATAACGCGACGTCGACAAGATGGTTGATATAATTCCCCCTAATTGCCGGAATCGTTGCGGAGATATCTCTCACTCCCCCCTCCACCTCCCCACGGAAAAGATCGTAATTTTCAGTTCGTTCGTCTTCCCGCGGGGTGTAGCGTGGGATGGTTAATTCGTGGCAGGGTTATAATTAACTTTTTCGGGATGGGCCGCGAGGGCTCGTTACTACGGCGCGGGTTGATAACAAGCGTCGAAAACGAGCGAGCGAGAGGGCGGTCGTTAGAAAAAGCACGGTCACACCGGTGTTCGTTGTTTCATTATCGTTATTGCCAAAATCCGGCCGCGGGTAACGCGATATTTAACGGCGTTGAGTAATATCGCCGCGAGCAAGCGTAACCTTTTGGCCCTGCGCACCCCCCGCGGATTTATCGCGGCTGTGCGCGAATGTCGCGGCCGTAATTCGACGCGGGTGTAATTAACGCGGCCGTACATTCATTCACACGCTGAACGGTTTTCGAACACGATGCGCCCACTCGAACCACCCCAACCGCGGAGCGTTTTTTTCGGCGTCGAGCGTGTTGCCGCCTTTGTCCTTAGACAATCCGGTCCGCGCAATCGAACCCTTTATTCGCGGTTTGGACATACTTCCAACTATACTTTCCTCGGGTCATCGTGATAGCATAGGTTTAGTTCACACTGGGCGGGACCAAAGTATATTTCTTCTTTTTCTAATTTTGAAATCTGTCGTGAGTTTTATTACAACAGAACCAAAATATTTGGCGACGTTTTGCTGAAAAGTCTATGAAAATTCGTGAAAATCAGAGTTGTGCAGAATTACGATTGAATTACTCCAGGAATTATAATTATAAAGTAATTGCATTACATTGTAATTCAGTCATATTGAAATGTGTAATTCGGATCTTCGTTCAATTAAATTACACTGTAATTCATAATTGCAATTGTAATTCAGTCATATTGTAATTTACAATTCGGATCTTCGTTCAAATAAATTACAATGCAATTCATAATTGCAATTGTAATTCAGTCATATTGTAACTTATAATTCGGATCTTCGCTCAATTAAATTACAATGTAATTCATAATTGCAATTGTAATTCAGTCATATTGTAATTTATAATTCGGATCTTCGATTAAATTACATTGTAATTCAGTCATATTGTAATTTACAATTCGGATCTTCGTTCAATTAAATTACAGTGTAATTCATAAATGCAATTGTAATTCAGTCATATTGTAATTTATAATTCGGATCTTCGCTCAATTAAATTACAATGTAATTCATAATTGCAATTGTAATTCAGTCATATTGTAATTTATAATTCGGATCTTCGATTAAATTACATTGTAATTCATAATGGCAATTGTAATTCAGTCATATTGTAATTTATAATTCGGATCTTCGATTAAATTACATTGTAATTCATAATTGCAATTGTAATTCAGTCATATTGTAATTTACAATTCGGATCTTCGTTCAATTAAATTACAGTGTAATTCATAAATGCAATTGTAATTCAGTCATATTGTAATTTATAATTCGGATCTTCGCTCAATTAAATTACAATGTAATTCATAATTGCAATTGTAATTCAGTCATATTGTAATTTATAATTCGGATCTTCGATTAAATTACATTGTAATTCATAATGGCAATTGTAATTCAGTCATATTGTAATTTACAATTCGGATCTTCGATTAAATTACATTGTAATTCATAATTGCAATTGTAATTCAGTCATATTGTAATTTATAATTCGGATCTTCGTTCAATTAAATTACAATGTAGTTCATAATTGCAATTGGAGTACAATTATAAGATACATTGTAATTAAATTAGTTATTAAATTACTATCAGTATTATGAACAAGGACGAGAAATATAAAATACGCTGCACAGACAGCAAACAAGTATACAAATGAAAAATATAAAAGTATATCGCACTTCTTCAAAGCACTGAGCTACAATTTGGAGAGCTGTGTTTTAATTGTATTGTATTTCAATTGCACATCTGATTAAAATAATCAGTAATTGAATTAATTAAAAGGATTGAATTATGCAATTCAGCCACGACGTAGTAGACTTACTATATAATTGACATACAATGTAATTCAATTGTGTAACTGAATCACAATGTAATTGAATTAGCACAACTCTGTGAAAAATTGCATAGAAGACACATGCAAAACACGTTGTTCTATTCTGGCCATTTTTAATCATTTATGTCTTGTCTAGCCATCCACAATGCTTTTAAAGAATCTTTTAAATACAATCTAAATCAGTATAGGGAAATTACGTTGAATAGTTTGACTCTCAGCAGAGTTTTTAACAGGGAAAACAGAATGTTCTAGCATCGTTGAAAAATTGAATAATGCTGCTTCTATACATTCGCGACATTAGGTACACTCTATTTAAAAATGCATTGAGTGCTTCAAACGCTCGATGCATGTATGCAATGGATTCCTGTCGTTCGTATAATGAATGAATAATAACAGCTAACTTTGGCTCTCGAGCCGCGACGTGTTGGCATTAAAGTAATGATGTCAGAAGCTGATGCGCTGCATGCTTTTAGCAAATGTGATCCTTATAAATTAATAGACCGCTCGTTTTTAGAGTCGCGGCTCTCATCCCTAAGAAGATTGATGTGTCACAAGCCTGAAAATGTCACGCAACAGTTAACAGGTTCGCTAAGCGCGCGTCATACGTCGGAATAATGATCGCTCGCAGCCAGCTCACTTCACAAATCTAATATATGTACAGAGTGTACAGTATCGCGTACCACAGTAATACGTATATGCATTACCATCTCATGAGCCTATCGCTTGGGACTGGCGATGCAATTACGAAGAGCGCTGCATACAATTCTGCGCGCGTTCCATTGGTTCTCTAATTTTCCTGTCTCGCAATTCGACGAATTTCCCTAGCCGTCTATTATTTACCTTTTAAAACGCTAACTTAATTGCCCCAACAGCCGCACCATTTCTACACATTAAAGAATTTCTCGAATCACGTGTGTCATTTTCGAACAAACTTGGACTCACGCCGATCGGCTTCCGGAATTTTTATTTCACCTCTGGAAAATAGGTGTGCTAATTAGAGAAACGTGGTAAGAAAAAAATCAATGAAACGAAAAAAGTATAAAAATGAAAAGCAGAGAGGTCGGTCTAAATTCCGTGTCCAGAAAAAGCACGACTCGAATGCGAACAAAAGTGTTGCACAGCCAAAACTAGAGTAGGTTGAATTTCGCGCACGGAATGCCATAAATAAGCACATGAAATATGCACTGTGTGATGCACGAACGTAGGGAGAAAAGGGTAGAGGAAAGTTGCCTAATGTGCGAAGATTTTTTTAAGGTGTATGTCGACACCTTTTAACAATCTAAAAATGGTCCGAATGATTTGAATTTTTTCCGGATGTTAGACCGACTAGTTTGCCAGAGAATGAGGAAACAAGTTTCGATTGCAGTTGGTTGGAGTGATAAAAAAATTAAAAAATGTACGTACAAACATCTTGCACTCTTTAAAAAGTAATGAAACGACATCCTTGAATTTCTGTAATCTCTTCACCCTTTTAAATTTTACCTACTCACTTTCCCATAAATGCACAAAATCGGCGGTCTAACTATTACAACGAGTTTAATCGATAAGTTTCATTTAGAGAAAAGTTACGTTTGTTCAAAGTACGAATCGAACAATTGATATGTCTCCGCGCCAGACAGTGGGCAATTTGGACAAAATCGGATTCAAAATCAAGGAACTTTCGATAGGAATGAGGTAGAGCGATGAAATTTTTTTTCAAATGAAAGCTGCAACTTTGTAGAATATGGGAAAAATAGAGAGATTGTGGTACGAACGTTTTTTAACCTCGAGAAAATTCGTTAAACGCGCACAAATTCAAGAAAATTTTAGTTTTTCCAATACCACGCGCGGAAAATTTTTTTTTAACATGCTATACATCATTTCCCATAGACATTTTTCACGCTGATTTCAAATCTGGTCTCAAAATTTGTCTACGACCTCAGGATTTTGTAAAAAATAGATTTTTGTGACAAAAACTAATGAAGTCATTTTTTCGTTGAAACGATTGGATGGTAATAATCTTTCTATCTTTTCCCATATTCTACAAAGTTGCAGCTTTCATTTAAAAAAAAAGTCATCGCTCTACCTCATTCCTATCGACAGTTCCTTGATTTTGAATCCGATTTTGTTCAAATTGCCCGCTGTGCGCCACCGCGGCAGGAAGATTCGATCAAAAAATCGGCGCGGCTGCTCGCGACAACGAGCTCGCGGCCGATTTACCCGTAAATCGTTGATACTGGCACATCGGCCGGATCCACCGACAAGCCAGGCATCAGCCGCGCACCCCGCCTTAACCCTCTCGATTAAGGTGAAGACGATAGAGAAATCCCTTTCTATATCCCTCCCGGATAGCATTGAACCCGCTTATATCCACCATTATCGAATTTATTTGAAATCGAAAGGAGCCCCTGCGATCAGGCACAACGATCCCTCGATAGGGGCTAAACTCGCTGGAAATTGAGTATCAATCCGTAAGTAAAGAGTCTGCGAGCAACGCGGATACCCCGTGGGAAATGTAAGACCCTCCGCCACTTCTCGTGTCGTTCTTCTTGCCGGGAACCGAGCCACCCCGACTATCTCTCTGCTCGTGCCGATTTCCTCGCCTCCTCTTCTCTCTGTTCGCTTCCTCTTACCGGTCGTGCTACTCGGGCATGTTGCCTGCCCGCTGATGCCGTTTCCCTCAACGATTCTTGTAGACGCGACGTGAGTAATGCCTGTCGCTTACCTATCCGCGAGTCGTAAATAGAAAACGGGCAATCGGGATCGCGGCCGTCTCGACCAGCGAAAAATCCGGCGATCTGCGGGAATGGCACGGTTTAAACGATTTCAATATTCTGATCATGCCCGGGGAGCTTGTTATTACGTCAGCCGAGTATAAATGTTTATACTTCCCACGGACCAATCATCGACTCAAACTGTCACGCCGCCGGAGGTTTTATGGTCCGACGATGTCTGCCGCGAAGTGTTCAGCGGGACAAATAAGTATGTACAGTGTTTATTCTACATGGTGTACCACATAAATGGGAACACCTAAAAAAAAGGACATGATACGACCTTATGATATGTAAAGGTCGACCCGACATAAAGAACGCAATCTTTGCTGAAACACGTAAGTTTTAATTTTGATTTAATTGATTATTCTTTCTCAAGGTCATTTCAAGGTCAAAAAGGTGGTATCCACTAAATTCAGTTTTTTATTGTCTATCATGCTATCGTAGAAAAAATATACTTTTACCATTTAAAAAAAACGGTGACCTTGAAATTTCATTAGAAAACACGACATGAAAAATTTTTTTCTTCACCATTGAAATGGCCCCCTGCAATAGTGTCATTTTGTCCTCTGACGTTTTCTCATAGGACTGTAAAGACGAAAGATATTTAGGTGTTCCCATTTATGTGGGCCACCCTGTATATACAGTGTGTCCCACGTGCTCTGTCTACTTGAATAGAATTGAAGTTGTAGGGTTTAAGCAACTACATGATATAGTATAAATGATATTCTTGCAAGTGGAGGCGTAGAGAAGATATGGAGGTCACGATTGTTTTTTCGCTTCTGTAAGTAACATTTTCTCGTATTGTTTGAAATAAGCAAGATATTCAAGTGGACAGTGCTCGTGGGACACGCTGTATATGTCCCCAAATGCCTAGCCGATAAAAGTTCCAGAACTATCCCCACTGCCGCGGGGTATACCCCATGAGGGGCCAAGAAACTTCAGAGACCTCATCGAGGAGTGTAAGATCGCGTGGAGCAAGGAATAGTATCTCCTGGCCGATATATGTCCGTGACCAGACCCGTGTTTTGGACATGTATCGAGTAAACACTGTATAATTGTTTTGGATCTCTGGTTATGCTTAACCCCTCGAACCACGATTTATTTCACAGTCATAGTGGTTAGATAATTTCTGAGAAGAAACAGACGGTTTATACTTGAGCCGTTTAATGCACAAATTGTGCAAGTTGAAACATTGGATAATGAGGAATTAAGTAAAAGTGTTGTAATGTCAGGTTTCTTTTATGCAAGCTACGCTACAATAATATTACAATTATTTTCTTTTATTTTTATGCAATCAAAACCTTTTGAAATATGGTGTTAAACCAAATACACAAATATTGACGTACACCACTTTTGCATTAAACAGGGCTCGTTCATTGCACATTTATGCATTCTCCAATCGATCGCATAATCCGCAGTGATGATAATATTTTCGTGCTTACGTAGAACGCATACGTTCAATTCATTTTCCAAAAACTCTTTTTTGTATTTACATCTATTGTAGGGATAACGTCAAAACCATTTCTGCACTTGGTTTTCGTTGCGTTCATGCTCGAAATAACTCTGTCAAAACAAAAACAGATTTTATACGAAAATATTTGACATACTTTCCCAAAGGTAGAACTTCTGGTTCGATATTCGCTCAAACTCAATCGCTGTGCAACGCAATAGAAAATTATACGATAAATGGAATACTCCGTGTGCTGTTATTTTATCATAAATACAACGTTGAAAATGTAGTGTTAGTATCCGTGTTAATAATTTTTCGTTGATATTTCGTCAATGAGTCTACAATTTGTAAATGTTAAATAATGATTGTGCGCTTCACAAGTAAATAATTCTATCCGATTTCTTTTCCTGTCGTCATTTTAGTATCAATATATTTATTTTGCAACACATGCAACGTTTCCCAAGGAGACGTGGTGTGTGCCCGCCAATTCGCTTGTGCCCGGGGAACCAAATGCCCGCACGGGCAACAGCTGAACGGGACTGGGCTAAAGCATTCGACAACTCGGTGAGCCATTTAACCCTTTGCACTCTTATGCGAAGGCCGAGCCGACATTTAACAGGTGTTTACAAAATTCCGGAGTGCAAAGGGCCGACTGAGCGACAGGTCGAAGCTTTCGAATCAATGCCCAGTGTCTTTTTTTCTAGACATTTTACGTCTTAAATAAGTACGTAATCAATTAAAAATGCATACCACCGTGTTTGTACATATCTTTGCTACGTCTGTCCAGAGCCTTCTTTTCGATACGAACACTAAATCTCTCGAAATTAAGAGAATCTCTCTGCGGCAGCCATCTTGTGACGTCATACTTGCTTCAGAAAGCGAGCTTTCCGCCGAATATTACAAATTACTCGACGATCAGGTAGAAATTCGCAATTTGGGCTCCATACAGACGTAGATTGGACTTTTAGGGAACACAAGTGACCAATTTTAAACTGCTCATTGCAATATTGAAGCGTCAATTTGTCACGATTTTGACCCTTGCAAGTTCATATACGTATATTGCAGAGAGATTCGTCTATAAAATGTCTAGAAAAAAAGGCACAGCGTAACATGGCGTGACAGTCAAGGTCAAATGCCTGCCGGCCCCCTTACTGAACAACTTCGAAAAATCGCGTCGTTACAAATGACAATGGGACGCAAGGTAGCCGAGCGAGTCGTGGGTCCCGGAGTATCTCGAGACGCGCGGTTGATATCCATTCAGAAGTTTCCCGCTCGTCTTATCCGAGCGAAAGCGCGTTGCACTCGCGAGACCTGGGAAATATTTTATGCCCTCCGCACCATCCCGTCTGCCCCACCCCCCCCCCGCCTTCCCCACCCCTACACCTTGATCCACCATTCTTTTCCACCTATTCATATTTGATGAGAGAGTCTCGACCTCTCCTTTCGCGAAGCTCTCTTTACCATGGTATCGCGAATCCCGCCGGATTTGCTCGATCCCATCGCGAGCAAGATCTCCGAGAAATTAAATCGTTCTCTTCGGGTTAGGAACTTGCCGCGCGCCCAAGCGTCGTCGAACCCGGGAAACTTTTCTGCCGGTTAAATTAATTGAGAGCCGGGTATTTGTTATTAACGACGAGCGGGATCCGACCGAGTCCCCCCGGCATCGCGGAATCATTGTCTGTACTTAACGTAACGAGTACCGTGGGTGTTCTTAATGCACGAATGGAATTCAAGATTCATAGATTAATGGCTGCACACGTGGAACGGTTTCTTATTGCTCGAGCGAGTTACACGATGACCTAATTCGACAGCTGAACGTAGAAGTGGTTCAACCTGCTGCACCCTTATTTATTAATAATTTTATTGGACCCTCGGGTTGGGTGAGAACCTTCTGTTTTAGATAGGGGTAAAATCCCTTAATTTGGGACACAAACATTTTTAAATGTTAAAAATCGAAGCTTGCATTGGACCTGATTTACATATCATAGGTTAGCACAATAGCAATATTAATTGAACTGAATGCTTTCAAACTGATGGTGCAAAATGGCAGTCGGAAAATGGATACCTCTAGATGTTAAGAAACTTAATTATTAGCAATGCTAAAACAGAAGTTAGTTGAACTCTTTGTCAGTACTACAGTGATTTCTCTATACTCAGTTATTCCTCAGTTTCACCTAACTCGAGCGTCTATAATATCCCTAGGGAGATCCTGTCATCGTTATTTCACTATTTGCATCAAGTGCCCTACTTTTATGAATTTTTCATACTCAAGGTCACGCGAAGGTCGTAATATTACAGGTCGTTGGACCATGGTCTTGACCTCGGCTATCATATAGCGATGATAAAAATATATCGTTCCAGTTAAAAAAACTTCGATGACCTTGAAATCTCACAAAATATAACCTTGAACAAATCTTTTGCCTATCATAATATTTGCCCCTCTGAACCAACTAATGTTTTCTTCTGAAATTTTCTTCTATCATAAAAAACAAGCGAGATATTATAGATGCTCGAGTTAGGTGAAATACCCTGTATATGTCGCCAAGGCCTGGATGATAAATGTCGCGGAACTATCCCCACTACCGCGGGCTATACTCCGTGAGGGGCCACGAAGGTCGACAGGCCTCGGACGCCGAGGAGTGTAAACATAACACGGCTCGAGTATGTCTCTTTCCCATGTTGACATACATCGAGAATTCACTCTTATGAATCATTGTCAAAGACTGATAAGAGTTTTTCGAACGCATGGAAGGGAGATGAACGAGATATTCGCCAGCGAACACAGGCGAACTTTCTTGCGCATTTCCGAAAATATTGACGCGCGAACCTGCCCGGTGATAAAAACAAAATAAATAAATAGGCTGCCGCAAAAATATAAAAATCTCGAATTTAATATCGACGGAGGATTTCTAAAGTCCACAATATCCATTTCGGGTGTTCAAATAATTCAACAGTTAAATTTAAACGTCGCGATAGTTTTCTATCCAGGATTTCAATTTCGAAGCGGTATATCATCCGTGTGTACGGTCTCGCGAAAACAGCGCAGGAAGAGAAAAAAAAACAAAAAATAGCGGACAATATTTTAATCCGTGAATAGAGAATGAGAATTCATAACCCGGTCATTCGGACGCGTGGAAACATTTTCTTCGAGCAATGTGGTTCCTGTTACGCGGGGCCCCCGGTAATCAAATGATTCGGTAGTTAAAGTTTATCGAGCCAGCGGTTTTCTTTATTCCTCCCCTCCCCCCAACCCCCTCCCCACTCGCCGTCGTTCGGTTCGCCCGCGAGCTTCCTACCGATTTAGTCATAAAATTTCGTTCCCTTACATCGCGGATCTTCGCGTCGCTCGAAACAGAATTTACTGCGCGAACTCTATCGTAAAGTTCGCCGGGTAGAACGAAATTCATAACTAGCTGCGTTTCCAATATCTCGCTCGGATCGGAAGGTCTTACGAGATCTTCGATTACGAACAATATATAATACAACCTGAAACGTTATGTCGGACGGCACAGTATACAGATATTATATTGGCACTAACGGCTTACCGTATACAGCCCTTACGGAACAGATGCCCCACCTACCTAATATCGTTCACGGAACCGACCCCTATAACCCTCCTATCTATACAGAGTTCACCTGTATACATCGCCCACCTATGTATGCGCGTGTACGAAATACATATTGCCCGGCCGGCGCATAATACGCGACAAACTATGCATACGTACACACATATATATATACGCCGCAAATGTGTCAAGGTGAAGTCCCATGACGTCACGAATATTTCTTCTCTCTCGTTTGTCTCGCGAATTATGAGCATAGAGCAATTGTTCCGATTATTAACCCTTAGCACTCGAAAGGCGACTGTACGGCGTCACTAAAAATTGCTGTATTCAATATATTTCTTACATTATTACATTTATTTGTATTTAATAAATTACTAAACACTTCAGTGTTGTGTGAGCAAATTGCACCATTTTCGTATGTATAACATAAAAATATATATATATATATATATATATATATATATATATATAGAAGGGAAATATTCTAGGCCGGAAGAAATGTTTCGTTTTGGAGTTACAATAGCTTCGAGTGCTAAGGGTTAATGTCCTATTTTCTATACTTTTTGGTGAGAATATGATGAAGCTATAGGTTCAGCGGGTCCTAAAAGTGCTTGGTCAATGAAGCTCCTATTTTCGGAAAATTGGGGACATTTAAACAGTAATAATTAAGTTGAATAGTATAATAAAATGGGACTCGTTTAGAATCTTGAATCCTCTCAGTTCTCAACAAATTCTTCATATACAGTGACTCCCATTCGGACGCTTTTAAAAATTGTACAACTTTGTTAACATTGGACCATTCAGCTTGGATTTTCGTAAGAAGTTGGCACAATTGGTTTGCTACATGGAGAGAAAAAGAATTTTTACAAAAATTGCAATTAGTAGAAAATTGCAGAGAAAATACTAAAAGTTGTGTTTTGCAACTTTTTGATGTGGACTTGCACTGAAAATTTGGAAAGTACGATTTGTAGAATTATGTGGATTATGATTACGATATTTGTAGAATTATGATTTGTACGATATGAATTTTACATATTCTGAGAATTCCAAAGGCCAAAATTCTGCGACTTTCACCCCTGAGTTTTCATCGTTAAACTAACGCAGCTCATTGCAACGTTGACCGATTCGGATGAAATATTCAGACTATGTATTATTGATGCAGATGTACTTTTTAAATTTTTAATCTAAGCCCGCATAAAAAAGTTGCAAAATACAACTTTTAGTAAATCCAACTAAAGCAGCAAATCCAACTAGCAAACTACAACTTTTAGTACTCTGCAATCTCGACCAATAGCAATTTCAATCAAACATTTTTTTTTCACGTTATGTAGCGAACCGATTGTCCTAACTCCTCGAAAAAATTCAAGTAGCATAGTCCAACATTGACAGAGTTACGCGATTTTTAAGATCGTCCGAACATTAGTGGGAGTCACAGTATGTGCCATCATTCTGTCGATATTTAACGCGTTCGCGGACGCAAATGCTATAGCATTCATTTTCATAGTGATGCAAAATGACGTGAATGCTACAGCATTAAAATTTCAAAGCCAATTTTTATTCATTTAATTTTATACAACCTTAAGCTTTTGCAATTAATATACATTTCAAATTGAAATTTGTTCTTGTAATTAATATACATTTCATTTGTCATTACTAATGACAGTTAACTTATTATTATTGTTTATTTCAAGAGAAATTGCCTGTCTATTTTTGCAGCTCACTGAAAGTTTTCCTGTCCGTGGACGTGTTAAAAACGAAGGCTTTTCAATTTTGCCCACCGACAGCCAGTATTTTGCAATTAAAGTATGCATGCCACCGAAACGCGTTAGTTCGTTAATCGGAAATTCTGCAAATCATAAATAAATCAGGCGTGTCTTTTTGTCGCGGAGCGCGTAAGCTGCCAAAAAATCTCCGGCATTTGATCGAACTTATTCGCGAACGTTCCGCCGTGGACAACATTCTGCTCTTACAATGCGGACCATTCAACCGTAATGAAAAAGAAAGGAGGAAAAATGCATTAGTTCGGTGTACCGGCGCTACACGTTTTTTGTCGTCGAACATCGAAGCACACGTTCCGTCACGGCGCGGCGCGGCGGCCGGGTGAATCAATAACGCCGGTTAATAGAAAAAGTGTCGATAAAAATTCCAAATCCGTGCCCGCGGATTAAATAAATGATTAAAATTTGCACGCTCGAAGAAATATGGCATTTACATGGGCAAGGTACCGGGTGCAGAGAAAAAAAAATCTTTTTTTCCATAATCCCCCGTGGACGAGCGCACGCGCACACGCGCACGCAGAACAAAGCCGTATTTCCAACCGCGGTGTATGCGACTGCCGATTTAATCGATCGCATAACAACCGTTTGTTCGCGCGATCGCGGATTCACAAAGGAGAAATAAAAAATTCGCATAACGTCCGTGAAACGGATTGAAGTCGACGGAAAACAATGAACAACCAACGAACGGAAGCTAATTCGCGGATGGTCTGAGCTTAAGGTCAATGGACTAGCCGAATCGATTTTGATTCATCGGAAAAGTTGCCGCGCCGGCCAATAAATGCGTGAGAAATGGCCGGGGCCCACCCTGTATACATTACACACAAGCGGTGTGTTAGTATTAATGGATATCTATTATAGCGGTCGGCCGGCAAGTGCAAGTGCAATATACCGGGCACGCCGCCATGAATTTTGAGCACACACCGGTGCCATAGTTGTTGTCCGGTCAAACCAGGTCAAACAACGTACGGACGAGTTTATCGATTAGGAGATTTCGAGATGAATCCCCGTTCGTGTTTCTATAGTGTTTTCCGTTGATCGCTTCTCGTATTGACGACACCTTTGTTTAGGACATAGTCGTTCGCAGGGGTCACAACAATGTCAGACTACGCGCCAACTGCGACAGTTCGCGACTTTAACACGTTCAATGCCGACGGGGGGTCACCAGTGACCGGCGCAACGGAATTGTTTAACCCTGGAACGACACTATGGTATTTTTAGGCGTATATGACACTGCCAGGGAGTAGAATTCGACTATTGTCAATATTGTCGAACGTTCGCCGAAAATTCTTTTTTTATTCTTCTTCGAGTACTTTACGAGTAGATAATAGATAAAATCAAAGCGAAAAGTAAAAGAATTTGTTTAATTCCATAATGTTTATCGTTTCATAATTGCGACAATTTTAACACTAAACCTACCGAAGCTTAAAAGTAACTAATACATGTTATCATATAAATATTGTAAGATTGAATTTATTTGGATTTTGTGCGGTTCGTTCTATAATACATGTTCTGTTAAATATATTTATTTAATTATTTCCCACGAAAGCATCTTTATAATTTCAGTAATTGCAAAATAAAAAATCTGGAACCGGTCATTTTGACCGGTGGTGGTAGGTTTAGTGTTAAACATTGACGATTACTTGTTCTAAATTGTTTCCACAATTATCTGTAAAAAGTATTAGTTTGTTAAACATATCTTGATGTACTGATTCTAAGCGTACTGAATTTTTCATGGTGGGAGTAGTAGTTGGAAAGAGAATATAAAATGTACGATTAACGGGAACATGTTTCATACATTTCTTTTTGCAACGATAAGGTTGAAACTGTACAGAAATTTGTAGCAGCTGAAATGCGATGCTAGAAAGAATTAAGAAATAGTATTTCTTGTTCCTCCCACTGGTCTCACACTCATTAGGTTTTACAACCTGGCCTGGTAAATTACAGAAAAGAAATGGACTTTGTCTTTACTCGAATGTTGAAACATGGAAACTTTCTTCTTAGAACTTCACCTTCTCGAAGCAAAATCTACTAAATTTTCATGCTACGAATCAACTGTAGCGAATTAGGACACTCCAGAGAACATTCATTTTTCATATCGTGTAATGAGATTGTGTGGAACACTATGAATTGACTGCGGATCTTTATGAAAAATAATATAATATTTTCCTGAATTTCAAAAGATAGGAATCCGGTAGAAATGTCTCTGTTTCTTTAACACGAAGTAAAATGATGTAAATTATTATTTTAATTGAAAATATGTAGATCATGAAATGTTTAAATAAGTGGATATGTATTTTAAGAATATTTTTAAATTATTACCATTAATTACGGCGTATAGGCGTACGTAAAACACTACTAAACGCTAATACTAAATTAGTTATAAAACGTCGATCCGAACAAATCCGGAACCAAACTTTATTAGCTTGGAATCACAAATCTCTACCGAATATAATGAGACCAAAAAGACCATCGGGACTCGCTCAGAACCACAATAAAATCGTTAATGAACTCTTATAATTGTAAAAATAATTTCTGAATTATTGGTCGTATACAAATATTAATAACTTTATAAATAGGTATAATAAAAAAAATGAAAACAGTCTGAAAGTGTAGTCCATACCTAAAAGATATCCATAATGCAAAAAATTACACAGCTTCTTTAAAGCATGTAAAAATCATTCATAAATGTACGATATGTTATAGCATGATTGGAAAGGCAGTACAAGTCATAGAATCTCTTGCCTTTCGATTAAGTGTAGAGATTCATAAACTTACAAATGAATAAAAACAATTTAGTACATTGTTCTCCACAGATTCAACAACTTCGAGCAATAAAAAAATTACAGTTCACGTTAAATTTTCGAAATTGACTTTTTTCCGGCTTTTCGGGCCAAATACCCCACTGTGGCGTCGCATCGAGGGGAAAATTAACCGGGAAAATTCATTAACCCTTTCGGGATACTGTAATTAGCGGGTCGCGTGCGTGTGTGTGTGCAGCGGCGGGTGCGCGGGATCAAAGGAGCTCGCTGGCAAAAAGTTGGGTTATTAAAAATTGTAAACAAACGCGGGTCCCGTGCACCGTGACAAAGTCGCGGGTCTGCGCCGGGCTCGGCAGGTGTGTACGCGTCCACGTGCTCTCCGCGGTTTTCCGGCGAGCGAGCGTGTCTCGTTCGCTGCTCGTTTAGGTATAGCCTGTACCGTATAGTCGGTGCCGTTCTCCTTCTTTCCCCCGGTTCAGCTTTTCTCTGGCTCGTTTTTAATCCCCCGGAAAAGGACGCCGCACAGTGGTGCCAATGCGGCAAAAAATCCGTTTCATAAATTTTCGATTTTTATAAAAAAAAAGAAATTATTTTTGTATAGCCTAATAGTGCGTGCATACTGTGCCAAAGTCAGATTTTTGAAAAAACTTTTAGAGCGGTGTACTTAACCGACCCGAAAATTTCACTCGTATTAGTCAAAAATCGATTAAAGTTGTGCCAAAGAAAGAAAGTTAGAAACGTCGTTGATGAAAATACGCGAGTTAAAAAAATTGAATACTTACCTTACTTCCTCTGTAAATGAAAATATAATTACGGACAATAGATATCTAATTTATAATAGATTACAGCAACACACGGTCTGCAGAACGTGCCAGTAGCAATGATAGCGAAACGTCAAGTAACTCTAAACGTTCAAATACTTCATTATTATTATTTTTATTGTGCTTTGTACATGAGAATACGATATACCTTCAAACAAGTGTGTTATCAAATCAATTCAACGAAAAAATGACTTCATTAGTTTTTGTCACGAAAATCTATTTTTTGCAAAATCCCGAGGTCGTCGACAAATTTTGAGACCAGATTTGAAATCAGCGTGAAAAATGTCTATGGGAAATGATGTATAGCATGTTAAAAAAAAAATTTTTCCGCGCGTGGCATTGGAAAAACTACAATTTTCTTGAATTTGTGCGCGTTTAACGAATTTTCTCGAGGTTAAAAAACGTTCGTACCGCAATCTCTCTATTTCTCCCATATTCTACAAAGTTGCAGCTTTCATTTAAACAAAATTTCATCGCTCTACCTCATTCCTATCGAAAGTTCCTTGATTTTGAATCCGATTTTGTCCAAATTGCCCACTGTAACCCGGCCGAGGGAAGATCCAGGACCGTCGCGTCGCGTCGCGTCGCGTCGTCAGTCTCCGCGACTCCGGGACCGGTACCTTCGAGGCAGAGATTAATTAGAGAGCGAAGAATACCTACAATAAATGATTATATCGAGGAAAGAAGAAAGTGGCAAGGCCGGCGACGGAAACCGAAGAGGCCGAGGCGAAGGGGAAAACGAGACACCTGGAAAAGGCTGGGAGCATTATAAAGGAGGACGCCAGGGCCGAGACTGTACCGGCATTAATGATGCCCTTAGGGCGTCCCGTCTCCTGGCATCTTCTTTGTAAATTATATAAAGAATTGTTCCCATTAGTGTAAAAAATCGTTTATGTACGTATATTTATTTATATACGTATATACATAACACCGTTACGCAGAGCCGTATTTATGTACGCATGTGACTATATGGGACTTCGTTCGCTTGTATCGCCGCAAATAAGAACGAAAACAGTCATCGCAGTCGCTATGTATCGGTTACCCGCCCGCCTCGTTATCTTAAGAAAGTGATCTGCAAAGACCGCTCATTATAAAGCTCGACCCTTTTCTCCGGGCTATCTCTCGCGTTTTCTTTCTTCATCGATACAGGCGCAGGCGCGCGCACGCAGACTATACTATAATCTAGGAAGATTGAAAGGAGAAAAAGAGGGGGGGAAGTGGGGAGGCGAGAACAACCTACTCGACGCGTTTCAGACTTGAATGCCGCGATTGACTTATCAATAGGTTGCCAATTAGCTTCCCGATGGGGAATAAAAATCGCCGAGAATCGGGTCGCGCTCCCATGAAGAATTCAATGATCGTTATCCGATTCCGAATCTTTTTACTGTTACAACTGGCACGATGCTGTTTATGCGTTGCACATACTTTTCAAAATTCCTTATTATCGCCTTCGAGGATTATTGCATTTATGGGTGAGCAACATCTGAAGCAGTTTAATACTTTGACTGGCAAACTAGAAACCTCAAAAATTCCATATAATCAAAGTGAGTGTTACGGGACCCGTTAAAATGACGGGTTCTAATGTTTTTAATTTAATATTATTAAGATTCGAAGGACGCATACATAAGAAATTACTTAGCAAATTTATTTCTTTGGGTATATATTATTTTTAAAATATTGCTAAAAATGTGGGTAGCACGTTCTCGTTATTTTTATGAAGTAGTGTTAATGAAATAAAAATTGAAAGAAATTAAATGTATGATATCGAGCAGTCCTTCAACTTTCTTGAATTTTACAGATCCTAATCAAATTTGGTACAATCAATATATCAAAGTAAAAATTCGTTTTAAACCCTGGACAAATAATTCCGTCACCCATGTATGGCTGACATGGCAGTCAACGTGTTGAAGATTAAAATAATTTAAGGACACGTACATATCATTTTCCACTAATAAAAATTATTCTACACGACGCACGTCCGAGACGGCAAAACTTCGTCATAAATTATTATAAATTGACACTAGGTTTATTGAACCCGTCAAAATCCCGGGTTCTAATATTTTTAATCTACAATCATTAACATCCATACGGAATTATTCCGCGTTTCTTTGAGTATACCTTGTTAAAAAATTGGGGCAGCACATTCCTCTCGCTTTTATAAAGTAATGTAAAATATTCACTTTCAGTGCTCCGCGGACCTGGTATTAATGCAAAAATACCGTCGTCAAAGCGCCGCGATGAGAAGCGATGTGCATAGACATTCGCACGGATATCTTTCTGTTTATAAAATTGCAAATTGCACCCCCGTCCGCTTCCGGGGAGCTCGACCGCATAAATGTTAAAACGTGAACCCCTCTGATCCACTTAACGCATCAAATTTTCACGCGCGAACATCTGCAATGGTTTCGGGTAAAACCGGCTTGTAACACTTTACGCGGGCGTAACCGGTATTATCGTCCCCATTCGCGCCAGAAAGATACACTTCCGGAGCGAGGCTTAGCGTTTAATTCCCCTCGCGATAAATTATTCCAACAGATTTGCACCGGCCCCCCTCGGGGCGTCCCTGACGCGCGAAAACAATCAACCAACTAAATTCTCGAATTCGTATATTACGATGGCGCCTCGAGCGGTGGACACTCTTTCTGTCGGGAGCAGATCAGCTCGGCCAAGTGAGAGAGAGAGAGAGATAGAGAGAGAGAGAGAGAGAGAGAGAGAGAGAGAGAGAGAGAGAGAGAGAGAGTCGGGGAGGTTTTTATTCCGTTTTCGTCGACGACAACGAAACGGAACGAACTAATCCTGGACACCGGCGGGCATCGACGCCACCAGGGAGCCGTATTGCCTTGTTCCGACCACGAAATCATACCGGACGTTACTAAATCCTCGCCGGATATCAGGACGGGGCCGGGGCCGGGGCCGGGCCACGAGTACACTCCGCGATTTAATCCTTGCGCCGGACGCGACATAAAATAACACGAAATTGCAATGTCGCCGCGTCGCGAAGCTTGATCTCGGGACGACCTTTTGGGGAGAGAAGAGATGGGGGCGCGAGAGGCTGATGACACGAAGGGGGTTGTAGGTGGTGACAGGGCCACGAGTCGGATTACTCGGGCCAGAAGTTAGGCGACTCCTGTCCAGCTCGGGATAATTACGTGAGGTGCATTAACGTGGTGTACGTACCCGTCTACCTGTATATGTACGTACGATTACCGGTGTGGTTTAGGTTCGCGCCTGTGCTCGCTCGCGCGCGCGATCCTGAATGCTCCGCCACTTCGACGCGTCTCTCTCTCTCTCTCTCTCTCTCTCTCTCTCTCTCTCTCTTCGCGGTTCCGTTCGAGCCTCACTTCAACGACTACGAGGGTAATCTCGATGTTGGCGTATGCTCGCCGGACGACCCTGGAATTTAGATGCGAACGAATCGAGCTTGTTTTATTGGGGCACGAGCGGCGGGTAGACAAGATCGTGGGCACTTGAGCTGATCGGATTCGCTGGTCCCTGGATCCGGGGGAAAAATTCGAATGTTCACGCGAGGGTGGGGGGAATCACTTTTGGGCAGGGTTGAACACAAATTTTCTGTGTCATGTGTACGCGAGCCTCCTGTGACAGGAATACAGTGACGAGCAAAAGTGTAAACACACTTCGCTAGTTTTAACCCTTAGCACTCGAATGGCGACTGTAAGGCGCCACTAGAAATTTCTGTATGATTAATCAAAATACTTTTTACCTTATTAAATTTGTTTCTATTTAATAAATTAGTAAACACTTCAGTATTGCACGGGCAAATTGGACCATTTTCATGTGTATAACACGAAAAATGTCGGGGGTTTTTTTTAAATAAAAATCTTATTTTTTTCCCCCTCTCGAACTCCACACAGCCTTTAAGCGTTACTTACTTAATAAATAACTAGTCATTATAAGTCAGTATTATACCAACCACTTTCCAAAGACTGTATTAAGAGTCTCGCATGCGAGCGAACAATTAGATAAACATGCAATATTCAGTGGTATTTTTTGAATGTTTATTGTTACCATTTATAAGACTGTACAATTTACTTATGCAATAAACATGTTTAAAAAAGAAAAATTAAAAAAAGACACGAAAAATGTATATAGGGGGGAAATATTCTAGGTTGGAAGAAATGTTTCGTTTTGGAGTTGAAATAGCTTCGAGTGCAAAGGGTTAAAAAGTGATAACACAACCTATTTTTCAATTGACTGACAAGGCTTAGGTAATAATAATTATACGGTGAATGTGATGAACAAAACATAACAGTTTATGTTAGATAACATTAACAATAATATTTTACAAAAATGAGGATTTGAAGCAATGTTTAGTCTTCGTTCGGGGGTGGCTCAATTATGTGTTAGGGTTGTTTTACTCATAAGGGTGTTGGTCCCTTAGTTCGGATAGAAGGTATCATGTGCAGAGAGCATTATTTAAATATTTTGCAAAATAATTTACCTTCTGTTGTTAATTCTATTGAATTTGCTAAAAGACGAAGTACTATCTCAACAAGACGGTTACCCTAAGCATACTGCAAAGATAGTAAAAACCTGCGAATGGGTTCGACCATGGGAAACCATGCAAATGGGTTAATTAACTCGGATTACTTCTTGTGTACCATCATTTTACACATTCATCATTTCTATACGATCCTCTTCTTTATTTCCCGATTCAACAGTTAGGATTATTACAACTATGTAACCAACTCCCAAAGCTGACTTCGCTTACTCGCTGAAACGAAGTTCGTCTTTAAACTTCGCAAGAGTCTTGAAACTATAGACTCTTCCCGCGCGTTCTGTCGCGCGAACTCGAAAAGTTCTCTCTTGTTACGTCCTATTACGTAGCTCAACGCGACGCATTTCTTTGCTTAAAACACTCTTTTCCGAGGCGACATGCTTGCCACTTCTGAGAATAATCCTCCAAATGGAGTGTGTTAAGATCTGTAAACACGATGGAGTACGTTAAATTTTCAAATGTTTGGCCCCCAAAGACTAGGAAAATATAATTTCTGTGAAAATAGTAGTGCTAAACAATGCGGATATGTATTTTGATCGACGAAAGAGAATTTGATTTATTCTTATTGTTTTTGAGTTTCCAGAGATATTATAAATAGGTTCTGACAAAAATCATGCGAGGAGGCATTTCGGAAAAAGTGTTGTACCATTCTATGGTCACTCTCTATGTTACCGACACAGTTACAACTGCGGTTTGTGAAATACGTGTATTCAAGAAATCAATAAAATCTTCCTAAAAACCTAACTCAGATTGTAACCTGGGTCACTGTAATTTCTGTCAGCTGAGAGAAGTTTTTGTTTTTTTTTGACAAGCCAAAAATCCTCACGATCAACATCTTCGCCTATTTACACAATTTCAGTTAATTCGGAGCACGGAGGTTTTCGGAATTTTGGCCCTATCTTTATATAACAATTTGGAAATTTTATATTCAGTTCCGTTTAATAAATTCCTAGATTTTTTCACCTGCTACCGGAACCGTTCCGTTGTCATATTTTTGGGGAACAGTTCCCGGAAATTGTTAATCAACTCCTGAACCATCCAAGGAGCATTATAAAGCCACACGCGAAAACTTCATTTTATAGAAAAACGTAATAGCTCGGAATAATTGTATAACGGAAGATCGCGTAAACAAAGATAGTCGAACCGGAACAGGAGTGCCAGAAAATTGTGGACACAAGGTTCGCAATGACAGTTATGATTATAATTTGTGAGGAAGGATGGGGGGAGAATCACGGCCGGGAGCGTCAATAAGAATTCAATCAAGCGGCAATACGTTAACGATCGATTTCGGAGAAGAAAAGGAGGAACGCCTCTCGATTGGCCCGTGAGCGCGGCACTGCCTTCCGAACCCTGTAAATAACGCGCTTTGTATTAATTTATGGGCGTCGAGCAGCCGAGCAGCGTCGTCCGAGGGCGTCGTTATCATGATATACGCGTGCGAGGGGTGTTATTTGGATTTCATTACGTTCCACGCGGCGCTCGAGCCTCGTGAGCAACTGCCTCGTCCAATAGGGACTTCGACATCCTAAGAATCCCGGACGTCATGACGCAAATATCAACTCGGCTCGCACGATCTTGAACCGTCGCATCGTGCTCATGAATCGCTAAACGATTCTTGATCACGCTGCGAAATATTATTCACCCTCTATTCGCTTTTATTGTCCTGCCGAACCCGACTAATAGCGAAAAGACCGCTTAACACTGCGCTCTCAACTTTTTCCTCCCTACTTGTTGTTCCCCACACCCACCATCTTAAGAGTTTCGTTTAAAATGTACTTCGAGAAACAGTCCCCTGATCGACACTGGTTTTACAGAATTTTTTCTTAAATAGTATATTAAAAATACCCGAATACGTGTACATTGCTTATCTAAGCGAAAAGAAATTAATATTATCAACACTAGGTTTACGGAGCATTAAAAGCGAGCGTTTTACATTACTTTATGGAAATAAGAGGAATGTGGCTAACCAAGTTTTCCGCCATTTTTTGAATGATATATACCAAAGGAAATAAGTTTGTTGAGTAATTCCACGTAGATGGATCTGCACAATCTCAATAATCGTTAATTAAAAATATTCGAACCCGTCATTGCGACGGGTCCCGTAAACCTAGTGTTAAATGCAATGCTTACTTGTACTGGCAATTTTTAAAGTGATGAGTATACAAAGGACATTTATTTTTACTAATAATGGATATTTATTTATTATTAGGCTGCATTGAGGCTAAGCTGAGTCCTAGCAAGTTAGAATTATTCATTTGTTATTTTATATTGTGGAAAAAATTAATTTTAAAAGACAGACAATTAATTGTACCGCCCTCGTATGATCGGTGTGGCAGTGAACGTGATTACCGAGAGAAAAAGGAATCCTGTTACTGAAATTACCAAATCTGCCGGAGGACGTAAAATATGAGATAGAGGAAAGTCTTTCTTAACGTCGCTTTATTGCCGAGATGATATAAAATCTATAAATGGAACCAATTATTTCGTTAAACCGTTCCGAGAAACGAATAATGAGTCCGATTTTAGTCGGACGAGGCTATCTGCACGTGTACGGATAAGTAATACAGTATGGTTCCTATACAAAACAGCGACATAAATCAGCCTGAGAATAATGGAAAAATGCTTGTTCCTCTTACGACGTTCTTTATTCGACCATTGCTACATATTTCAGCAGTTAGCAAGCAAACGAGATTGCATCCACGCTCGAGTTTCTAAGCGGTCCTTTTAACTGGACGCGGACAATAAATCCGCGAGTAAACAGGGGGACACGAAATAATGCAGGGAAGCTTCAGAGAATAACGTCGTTTCGAATTGAAGCTCGCCGTCCCGCCGATTGGATTCGATTCCGACCTAATTTTGTTCGGCGATAAGCAAAAGTTCGACTGAATTGGTCGGCTGTCGGATATCCGATCGTTAATTTTCGCGACTGCGATTGCTTGGATTTCAATCGAACGTTCTCCTACCATCTCACCGACTCGAATCGGCATCTATCTTCATAATAATTTCACCTTCATTTATTAAATACACGCCGATACACCTTCGTTCGTTTCCCCCCGCGGAAACTTTCCAACAATATTATTCTTTCGCGAAAATCCAAAAACATCAATTGTAATTATAAATCATATGAACAAGTTTCAAGCTATAACAAGTGTGTCAATGTCTTCGGACGAATTTATTAACTATTTCTAAATATAAAAGAAAACTAAAAATGGTAAAATACTAAAAAAACGTCTTTCCCACGATTTCTTATGAAATAATGCGAAAATGTAAGTTCTTCGAGTGATTTAGAATAACGCGGGAGTTAGCCCTGACGTTCTCAGCTAAACAAGGGCGTTTTCAAGTTGTTTAAGGTGATTGTGTCGGCAACACGCCATTCAAGAAAGAATTGGTTTCGTGCAGACCGGAACTGCGTTCCGCGATTCCGGCCGCGTCGAACGAAGTTTCCGTACGGGGCCGCAAATTGAAACAATCGTGGCCATTACCAGAAAAAGCCGGGAGTCTTTGGCGGGCGCGACGGTTGATCCTTGTTTAAATTCCCGGAGCCGGAAGTGCCGGCGTTGGCCCGGGCAGCCCGCGTAGCTGCGGCCGCGTTTGCCTTCGATCGCGGTGCCACTCGATTAGCTAAATCGTTCGGAAAACGATACGATCTCTTTGCCCTGTACTTAACCGTAATCGTAAACCCCAATGGCGTCGAGAGGGCCATACCAGCCCGCTGGTTTTTAGGTTGCTCGTACGCTCGGAACGCGGACTCGGAACTAAAAATTGAAAGACGTCATGCAACTTTCGACCGCCGCCCTCGGGAAAGTCCGGCGCCCGCTGTTTCGAATGATTGATGATCGACAACGCGGTCGAGGAATTTACTACTCGAACAGGAAAATGGAACCGTTCGCTGAAAACTTCAAATTAAACCCGAGACGGAGAATCTTGAACGTGGATCTATAGAATCCACAGTACGGCAATTAATCCAGAATCAATTTTTTAAACTGTTTTTCACATCTTAAATCGTTTCATCGTGTCTCCAATATTTACCAACATTTTATCGTCCAGTTTTAGGTAGTTCAACAATTACTCGAAGAAAACTTCCAATTGTTGAACTACCTAAAACTGGACGATAAAATTTTCGTAAATATTGGAGACACGATGAAACTGTGAAGCTGTGAAAAACAGTTTAAAAAATTGGTAGAATGAAAATTAAAGAAAATTAAGAGAATGCGAATAGCAGGTGAGGGGTAAAAAGAATTTGAGAATATCAATGTATTAGATTCTTGTAACTGTTGGAAACAATTTTTATTTTTCTGGAAGATTCGCAGTCTACTTATTGGGTTTCACGAAATACAGAGAATGAGACTAATTAAACGTGCCCAGACTTTGTCACCGAAGGGAGTGATTCCACATGGAAAAACAAATCGAGAATAAAGAATAACATTTTTTCGTTTGAGGCTTTGTTTTCGAGAAAATCTTTAGTACATATATGCAGGAAGTAGAATTGGCTGGTCATGGTCAGACGCGTCAGACAAATAATCGAGATTCTCTATTCTCGTGCGACTAGTTCTCAGTGACATCGCCACTTAAACATGTAATTAATTAAATTCCAACCGCGTATGTAAAACAGTTGGGTAATGCTATTGATTTTTATAATAAATTCATTGAATCTGACAGTTGAATCGCGGGGAAATCGTGTGATTAATTCAAGTAATTTTCTTTATACGGTATATCTGTTCGCACAAAATCCAATGGACTACTTTTTAATCTATTTTTATCCTTCAGGTAAAATTTCATTACCTTACATTTCGCCGTTAATCGTCGAAATATTAATTAATGGAAAGACATTGAGGCAGAAATTACACAGAAAATTACATAATTAATTTGACAAATCTCATCAGGATATTCGGAATGATGTATGAGGAAAAAGTGATTACTTAAAATAGTTCAACTTTGTTGTAGAAATGTGAAATGAAGTATTAACCTATCTAATTGTTTGTTTGAGACTTGTTTGTCTCTACGCTGTTCATGTTTTGTATTGATAAGAGTAGAATATTGATCTGATTGTTGATGTCTCTGGCCGAGGACAGTTGACGACAAACATCAATGAATCGATTGTTAGTGTTAGCGATGAACTTGCCAATATTCAATGGAACAATGGGAGCACGGCTACTTGCTTGCACAAAGGCACGTGGCGATCGTTTTGCACAATGCATGTAAACATCGGTGCAGTACATCAGTGTCAAACACGATGATTTCAATGTCACGTGGATCAAATAATTTAATGAATATTTCCAATGTAAGAACACGTTACAATAAACCTAGGGTACGTGGAAAATCAGACAAATCAATCAATGTATTCAATCAATGTATTGTATACTGATATATTTTCAACCTATACATATCCAGTAATATCTATTTAGTAATAAATACACCTTTTATTTTATGTTCTAGCTTAATTTTTTTAAACTCTATTCCGATGCGACAGCTTATTTTCTTTATTAAAAGTTTCCGTACTGTGTTCGTAAACCGCTTCGACTCTAACAATTTTCGACAGTAGTAATGTCCGACTAATGGGCAGCTTGTACTACTGAATCGTGCTGTAGATAGATGGATTCAACTGTAAATGTGGATTCAATGGTTCTGACAATCATGTAAGAGTGTTAGAGCTTGTGTGAGAACACGAACTCGGGTCGGGACGGGTTCTCGGAAATTTGGGGATTCTCGAACACTATTCAAACACTATTCGAACACTACTTTGAATGTGATTCTTGGATATTTTCGGGATTATCCTGGGGAATCCCGATATATTTGGGAATCCCGACTCATCTAAATCCGGTGCAATTCCCGACCCGGCCCGACGACCGGGAAATTTCCGGCTTCTCGAAAATTTAGGGATTCTGAACCCTGATTTTGAATGTGATTCTTGGGAATTTTCGGGATTATTCTGGGGAATCCCTATATATTCTAGAATCCCGAAATTTTCGAGATCCCGACTCGTCTAAATCCAGTGCAATTCCCGACCCGGCCCGATTCGGCATGACGACCGGGAAATTTTCGGGTTCTCGAAAATTTAGGGATTCTGAACCCTGATTTTGAATGTGATTCTTGGGAATTTTCGGGATTATCCTGGGGAATTCCTATACATTCGAGAACCCCGAAATTTTCGAGATCCCGACCCGTCTAGATCCGACGCATTCTCGATCCTGCCCGACCCGGCCCGATTCGGCCCGACGACCCAGAAATTTCCGGGTTCTCGAAAATTTAGGGATTCTGGACCCTGATTTTGTATGTGATTCTTGGGAATTTTCGGGATTATCCTGGGGAATCCCTTTATATTCGAGGATCCCGAAATTTTCGAGATCCCGACTCCACTAGCTCGATGCAATTCCCGACCCAGCCCGACCCGGCCCGACCCGTCCCGACTACCAGGAAATTTTCGGATTCTCGCGCGTCTGTAAAGAGATATTAACACTTTGAACGCCAAACTAGAAACCCGAAAAATTCCCTAAAATCAAAGTAAGTTATTTAATGAAATAAAAATTACCAAAAATTTAATGTACGATACTGAATAATCCTCCAACTGTCTTGCACGTTACAGATCCGAATTAACTTTAGTACAATGAATATACCAACGTAAAGATTCACTTTAAAATCTGCACAAATAATTCCGTCAGCCACGTATGTCTCACGTGGGCGTTCAACGTGTTAAAGAACAGAAAGTAGACACAGAGTGGAAAGGGTTAAGATAGGGCGCCGTGCGTGTAGAATTGCCGGAGAAGAGCGAGCTAACAGACGCGGTTAGGTAACACGTGTCTCCCGAACGGAATCACGGTTTCCCTGGCGCGGAATTATGTTGGAAAAATGAATCGGCCGCTTAACTCGATCGTTTGTAAGCGTCTTGCGGTGCTGGCGCAGTTCGTTTCTCCGTTCGGGAGCCAGGAAACCGTAAAGGCAGTTGTTCGGAGGTGGGGGGGTGGGGGGTGGGAAAGGGCGACTTCGGTAAGGCGAGGTCTGGCGTCTACCCAACTGCAACATTTCGTCCCTGGGCGGGGGCAATCGTAATAATAAGTGGAAACGGCGAGGCGGGACAGTATATGCGTGGCGATTGCTTCCAATCGAGTGGCTAATCATCGGAAACCAATGTAGACAGCGGTTCGGCCCGTGCCAAGGGAAAGGAACCAGGTTTTTCGAGCAGGATTTTAAGGCCGGGCCCGAGCCGCCGACGTTTCGCCCGGCTGATAAGCCCGACCGTCGATACTTGAAATGCAATTACTACGCGTTATCGACGTTTATCCGAGGCCCGGCGGGAAAAAATGAACGGTCGATCAAGGCCGGATGGCACGGGGAGGAGAAGGGCGGGACGGTGGCGTTCCTCCAAAGAAAAGGAGGCGAAGAGATTGGGTTCCGATAATGCACCGGGCTACACAAAGTGTCTGCTCTGAGTGTATAAGAATATTAGTGAATATTTGAAAAGTCGTTTTCATATAGAAATTACATGACGGCCTGAGCTGTTCAACTTCAACGAATTATTTTTCGTCAGTTCAAAGCGTGACAGGATTGTATTCTGTTTTTCAATGGAACGTTAAAGGAATTTGGAAGGAGCGGAATTTAATTTTTCTGGGTTTCGGAACGTTTTGGTGATTTTTGATGATGGACGTACGAGTAACGTAATCTAATACTGGACGGATTTGAAAGAATCAGCGCAATCTATTGCTTCCGAAGCTAGTTAGGAATTCGTAATGAAGAAAGGACTATTTAACCCTTTGCGGTCGTATTAAGTTTAGATATGGTTGTCGTACTGGTCGGAATTAATTTTTGTTGAACGAACAGTGATAGAAACGAACAAATTCTTTCATTCATTCACATTTTCTCGATCCTAACTAATCGCCCAATTAATTCTCTAGGTCCTAACTAATAGTAAATCTCCACACCTCCTTTATATCTGCCAGGTCGACTATAGTGGACAAAACATTAACACTAGATTTACGGGACCCGTCGAAATGACGGATTCTAATATTTTTAATTTACGAATATTGAAATTGTAAAGATTCAACCATGAGGAATTATTTAACAAATTGATTTCTTTGGGTATATATTGTTAAGAAGATGACTACAAATTTTGAAAGATACAACTCATGTTATTTTTATAAAGTAATGTAAAATAGTAATTTTTAGTGCTCCGTAAACCTAGTGTTAAATATATTTTTTGATAGTATTTTGGCGAAAAATTCAGTCAGAGAAAAAATACTATAACTAGTAAACCGAATGCAACAAAATTCAAATATAAATATTTTCTTAGACACGAATCAATGTAAAATCTTCTTGACCTTTTTGCGACCCGGTCTCAGTGAACACCGTACACAGTGATTTTCTCAAGGAACAGCTTGATCGGATCAATGTTACTCCCCACCGTGAATTGGATTATTGCTAGACTGCAGATCTTCATGCGAATCTTCTTTCTTCTTTTAATTATTTTATTAAGCTAGAACCAATACGCTGGTGCCGCTAAATCTTTTCAACCCATTTGCATCATTAGCGTATATATACGCTCAATTTATTTTTTCTTATAATGCGGAAATATGCAATCTTTTACTCGTACTAATTTTTGTACTTAAATATAATAAAAAAAAAAAGGTTGGTGTTAAAGGCCTTCTTTTCATATTTCCTTATGATAAATATGGTTTAATATGTCCACCGCTAGAACAAATCCGCTGGTGCCCTTGAATCTTTTTAATATATCCACTACTTCAAATTGTGCTTACCCATTTTTGTCAGAAATGCATAAAATCCGCGGTCTAATTATTAATAATCGTCCAACCACCCTCTTCTCCGCCATCTTGGGTAAGCTAGGGGAACCATACTTGGAAATAAAATGCTGCCTATGCCACTGTTCCAATATTATGCGAGAAATATTTCAACGGGCCGGTAGGGGTGGGGGGTGGTTAGGGGTGCGGGGAATGGTTCGTTCCCGGGCAGCAGTACGCCACTGCGTTCGCCTCATCGTCGCATTTATTATTCAACCGTCTGAAACAGCAATAATGTCCGGCTGCGGTATTTAATTTTGTTCTGTTGAATCATGGCTGGGGAACTACATCAAAATGTATCTGGTCGTCGGTGGAACCCATAAAAATACGGGAAACGAACGAGCTAGACGTCTGCGAGGGTTAGGGTCGGCTGTAGGAGGTCACCGGTGGTTAAAGTGGAAGAATGAGACGGAGAAAAGGAAACGGAAGAGGCGGGAGAGCGAGGCGACCGAATTTTAATACCGAGGCCTATGGGCTCTATTTTTCATAGACGATCGACGGAGCTACCCGCCGACCCAGAAACCACCGACAGAATGCTCCCGTTTATTTCCTGTCAGTCATTTCCTCTTCTTTCAGGAGGGAATCGGCTCCCTGAAGGTGGTGCCCGGAGGGATCGAGCTCAGAGGTCAGGCCGCCATTCTTGACGCCCTCGTGGCCTCCAGCCTGCGATCCAGGCGAGGAAAGAATCTGATCTTGGAGTCCTGGAGCAACTTCACAGCCTCGGCCAGGTCGCACGATGGCAGATTGCTCGCGAGATTGACCGTCGGTGAGAATCCCCGATACCTTCATTATCTCATTTTTATCTGTTACCATTTAAAAGAAATTACGCGGGCTATCTGAGACTGCGGATTTTATGCATTCGTAAAAATATTGTGCAGCTATGCTTTGAAACAGCAGAAAGGTCAAAGGAGTATTGACGTACGTTACCTTCGACCTGCTAAAATTATTAAACAATGAGAGACATTTCAGATGCACAGATTTTTACTTTGCATGAAGGTCCGCAAGTCCAGTGATAAGGTATTTTCTGTGGAACCATTGCAGTCTTGAAATTTTGATGCATTGAACTGTGAAATATATCCCACGAAATCGAAGTAATTTTGCTAATGAAATTGATAGCAGAAAATCCATCCTCGGAATTATTTCTCGGATTTATTATTTATTAGTTTTGGTAAATATAGGACAAAAAATTGTGTCACCCATACGATAGAACCGACGCAACGAGCGACGAGTCAAACCTGTCAGAGGAACTGATATATTTTCGATTATAAAAAGTTTTAAAAGGTAAATTTATTGGATGTCGATTTTCATTTAGAAAATTTTTCTTTCACAACGTTGTCACAAACACTTAATAGCAAAGTTATTCACAGTTTGACCATTGATACCTTGGAAAATGTTGATAGCAGTGAAATAGGAAAATATGGTAAAAAGAATAAATATATGAATGTTTAATATTTCGAGCACTTACTAAAATAAGTTTGAATCTACTAGAAAAGATTTGAATTTGCTAGAAAAATTGTATACTACATCATTTAAAGAAATTGAGGGCTAATGCATTTAATGCAACAAAATATCGATCTCTGCAATGGTTTCGGAGAAAATAGCTTGTAACGTAATATTTATAGCGTTTATGCCAATTAAATTATGAGCTTGCATATACGTACAGGTAATTCATTGACCTAATACTCTGAATATGTCAATTTCCATTTCGGCTTGCAATTAAGAGCTGATGAAACATAAATATTCGAAAGGTAACTTCTAGACATTTTACGTGCATTATACAGAATATGTTTTATATTTTCACTATTTCCTTTTCCAAAATTGGAGAAAGATTTTCGAAAACAAAGGGTAACGTCACTTTCAACCCACTTTCATAAAGACGAAATCTGATCTCAAAAATAATTGATTTATTTTACTATTGTGAAAAATGCATAATTAATGTCAATATAAAATTTTGTAAAGTTAGCTGTTTCAATTTTGAAATTATTCAGCACACAAAAATTCAATTTCAAATTGAGTAGCCGCAATCATGCAATTACAATATTAATGAATATCGGGCAATATTAATGAGAGCACTTTATCAAGGACATTTTTTCGAGCACGACCATTTTCGTCAAGGCTGCACCGTTCACAAAGCACTCAAACTAAACGAGTATCTTTTTTATTTTTTCTAAAAGCGATATGCTTTGTTTCTCTGTGTCCTTGTGCCACATAAAAACAAAAGGATTCGTATATCGATAGGACGCAACAGTGTGCAACAGTTACATGCGCCCGTTATAAATCGAATCGCGTAACAATCTCCGAGTTAAAGACTTCAGTTACAATGTATAATATTAACGTCGACGGGGGGGGGGGGGGTCGGTATTTTAAACCGTTCGCCGAGATAGAACCGCCGAAACAATGGATATCGTTCAATTCGTCCTTTTGTGCGGTGGAAAAAAAGGAGAGAAAGAGAGGGAGGAAAAAAAAGAATACTACGTCGCGAGGCTATTCGGCTTCGTCCTTACTAAAATCCCAAGAGAATCTCGGAGACGTTTAAGCATTCCCCTATCGAACGGTTTAGCCTCCGTTGAAATATTTTGCGATCCAATGAATTCGAACGGTTCATTACGATCTCGCGTTCCCCGAGCAACAATTCGAAATCGATCGACGGATTAATGTGAGCTATACGCGCATAATGATCACGTTGACGTAAGGTGTTCCATTGTCAGCGGAAAAGAAAGGGAAAAAATGAAAACAGAGAAAATGTTTAGGGGTGGGGGGTTAGTGTGAAGATTGAATCAATTTTTAACACGTTAATTGCCAAGTCAGTCACATATGACTGACAGCGATTTTTGACTAGGTTTAGAAATTTATTTTTATTGCGACATATCCTTAAAATTCCAAAGGGTTAAGACAGCATTCCCTATAATACACTCTAAACTTCTAGTTTCGGTTTCGTTAATTAAATTACACTGATTTTGTCAGAATCTCTGGGATTGATTTCTGGCATTTAAGAAAACTGATGGTTGCACGAAATTAGGGAGAACTTCAACCCTCCTGTGTTCCATGACGTCTAGTAACGACAAATACATATATTTAACCCAGTATTGAAAATTGCATACACAACGCTTGTTTAACTTGTAATTATGTTTACAAAACGAACCGCTGACTTGAGGTTCACTGTGTGACGGACGTATAATTAATATATTGTTGAATGTCTTTTTTTTTAGCATATCAAATGTCTGGATGTATGCATATCAAATTAAGACCATTTTAATGAAGTACTTTCTTGAAGTCGAAACTAATAGCCTAATAGACTAATCAAGACTAGTCGACTGATACTGATATCAATACATTTTAAACATGTAAAATATGTTATAAACGTATAAAGAGAAAAGGATTCGATAACATGTCCAAAGAATTTTAACAAAATTGAGGACATGCGTAATAAATTCATGAAAGAATGTTACACAGTCGAACGAAGATAAGCTATTATAGAAACATTACAAGAGCGAATAATATCTTGGAATTCCCGATGTACGTATGTATACGAGTACGCGTAGTCGAAGTTGAGGGCGTATGGAAATGTACTTCGATCCCACGTGATTTCTGACCGCAATTTCCTGAAATGTTCTATAATTTCAGATACTTTCAGTTCTTTATAACCTGAATAAATTTTCACAACGGGGTTATCGAGAATTTTATTTCAGACTTTTCTCGTGTCAGATGTACGTGCCAGGTCATTGTGGTCCATACGCAAGCTCATAATTTAACAGTAAGAATTAAGATGCAATATCATATGATTTCATCAAAGTTCATATGTTTATAACTGTAATATTATAAAATTAGGTCAAAGACAGATTTTTTGGGGTTAGCTCTAAGCTTCTGGGGTACACTTTAAGGGGTAGTAGTAGTAGTATTACTCCAGAATAGTGAGGGAAAAATTTTCACAAATATCGTGCGCATCTCTGACACATATATCGAAGCATTACCGCATGTAGACAAGAATAGAGTGAGCGACTTTTGTGAAAGATTTTTTTCACAAATACACATAATTTAACAGTAAGAATTAAGATGCAATATTATATGATTTCATGAAGTGATTTTATCAAAGTTCATATGTTTATAACTGTAACATTATAAAATTAGATCAAAGACAGATTTTTTGGGGTTAGCTCTAAGCTTCTGGGGTACACTTTAAGGGGTAGTAGTAGTAGTAGTACTACTCCAGAATAGTGAGGGAAAAATTTTCACAAATATCGTGCGCATCTCTGACACATATATCGAGGCATTACCGTATATAGACAAGAATATGGTCAGCGATTTTTGTGAAAGATTTTTTTCACAAATACACATAATTTAACAGTAAGAATTAAGATGCAATATTATATGATTTCATGAAGTGATTTTATCAAAGTTCATATGTTTATAACTGTAATATTATAAAATTAGATCAAAGACAGATTTTTTGGGGTTAGCTCTAAGCTTCTGGAGTACACTTTAAGGGGTAGTAGTAGTAGTAGTACTACTCCAGAATAGTGAGGGAAAATTTTTCACAAATATCGTGGGCATCTCTGACACATATATCGAGGCATTACCGTATGTAGACAAGAATATGGTCAGCGATTTTTGTGAAAGATTTTTTTCACAAATACACATAATTTAACAGTAAGAATTAAGATGCAATATTATATGATTTCATGAAGTGATTTTATCAAAGTTCATATGTTTATAACTGTAACATTATAAAATTAGATCAAAGACAGATTTTTTGGGGTTAGCTCTAAGCTTCTGGGGTACACTTTAAGGGGTAGTAGTAGTAGTAGTACTACTCCAGAATAGTGAGGGAAAATTTTTCACAAATATCGTGCGCATCTCTGACACATATATCGAGGCATTACCGTATGTAGACAAGAATAGGGTCAGCGATTTTTGTGAAAGATTTTCCGGCGGGTGTACCTCGTTGCCTGGAAGAATGTTATTGACCTTGTCGAGCAGTGAAAAGCAAGTGGTGGTTTGTCGGTTAACAGGCGAAGATCGCGTGGACTGCGTGTCGAAAGGCTTCCGGATAACTGACCCTCGAGGAGGAATTCTGTTCTCGGCGGACAGGGAGCGAGTGGTGGTGGGAGCCGAGATGCTGAGGGTAACTGGCGAAGGGGGTGCCGTTTTCCAAGGCAGCGTTCAAACGCCTCTGGTCAGAGGGGAATCGGGACGTGGTCTCAGGTAATCACGAAACAAAGGAACAATTTTTCCTTTTTCTTTCCCTCCCCCCATTCCAGCGTCCACCTCCTCCTGTACCATGCGACTGAAATGATTCGCTGAATATTTTACCGTGCATGAATATCGAAGCGAGCTCGCACATAACCGGGGTAGGGCACAGTCTCTCGCAAAAAGTCCGGTGTCTTTGTTCCGCGTTTATTCCCGGAGAGCGTCTAAAAGTAGGCCCGACCTAGTTCAACAAATCTGCGGTGCATTTTCGGTTGCTTTCTCTATCTGTTCGGTAATCACTCCTGATGGAGACACAGATACGAGCGCGCACAAATAACCGGGCGATCCGAAAGTATGTTCTCCGCTTGTTCATCGGCCTACTCCTCGCGCTTCCATCGCTATAAATAATCGGACCGGAGTTTCGCGGCGATGATGCCTCGATTCACCGGCCCATTTTCGAGGATCGGAACTTTCTTCGGATATCGATTTTCCGCGAATAAACCGGGAAAGGATATTTAAAGGAAGTGAACTGTGCTACTTTCGATTCTGTGCCGTATTGATAGCGGCCGAATGTAGGAGACATTCCAGTGGAATATGCAACCCAGAACTTTTCCATTTGTTCCATTATTTATGCAGCATTAAATATTACAGTACTCAAACTTAAAATCAATTTCGGGATTACGTTGGAAACAGGGTACACATTGATAATATGGAACATTCTGATTGCGAAAGCTTGCCAGAAGTACAGTCTTTTTTAGTGAAATACACACGAGATAATAGGGAAAGTAATATATAATTACTAGACCGCGGATTTTATCCAAAATAAAATTAGTTTGTGTCAATTGCTGGAAGCAGAAGCTATTTATGAATTTTTCAATAACATTAACACTCAAAGAGTGTGACCTACTCAGTTATATATACTTAGTTAAGCCATACTTTTAAATTTGTTTAATCGGTCTGTTGATTAATTTCTCAAAATAACGAGAATGTGCCTATACAAATTTTTAGCCACTTTCCATAATATACAGGGTGCTCGATCACAGGTGGGAGAAAATTTAAGGGGTGGTTCTCCAAGACAATATAAGACGAAAATGAAGAATAAAAAAATTGCGTTTTCGGCTTCGCTTTTTAGTTATTATCAATTTAAAATCCGCCTGAAATGCGGCAACCCGGTCAACAGAGGTTGCTTACGTCACAAAGGCGCGCGACTCTGTTGGCCGGGTTGCCGCATTTCAGGCGGATCTTTACTGGTTAATAACTAACAAACGGAGCCGAAATCATAATTTTTGTACTGTTTATTTTCGTCTTGTATTGTCATGGAGAACCACCCCTTAAATTTTCTCCCCCTGTAATCGAACACCCTGTACGTCGAAGGAAAGAAATTTGTTGAACGATTGCTCATAGACGTATCTTCACAATCTCAATAATCGTAAATTAAAAATCTCAGATCCCGTCATTTTGACGGGTTCCCGTAAACCTAGCGTTAATCGTGTTTCCCATCTCGAAATATGGCTCGTTTATCGAGAACCAATTTCTTCCGGGCTCGCCGATCGGTGTTGCCGTGAAAATGTCGACGTTCCCAGTATGCAAACGGAAGTAGCAATCGCCTGGGAGCCTGGAATAGCGCGTCGGTGTATCAGAACGACAGAAATCGAATGCTCGGAAGAATGAGGGTGGCTCGACAAGGACGACGCCGCCTGCTTTCGCGGTTATTGATAGTGTCGAGCAATTTACAGACGGATTTACGATTACAATAAAACTTAGCTCGCGCGGAAAATTATATTCATAGGATTGGATTTATGCCAGATATGAAATACCGAGGATTCCTCGAGCACGGCGATGGGGTTCGATGCAATAGATTGGCGGCATGAGGAAGGGGGAGGGGGGAGATAGGCGGTATTGGAAAAGAAGCATGGTCGAAGACGCCGTTTCACCACTTCTTAGAAGGGAGGATCGATTATTGCGAGTCACTCGGCAGCAACGAGTGGATGTATTATTTTGTCGCGCGATATTGCGATGCCGCTTTCTCGTACTGCTATTCATACCTCTTCAGGGCGCAGTCGCGAATGGATCTCTCCTTTTCTCTGTACTTTCCGATATAATTCCGAACGCCGAGATAAACACGAACCCGAGATTCCAATATGCTTGTCATTATGTACTCGACCAGGTCTGGCCAACTGATTGCTCACGAATCTCCCCTTGTACTAATACTACTTCAAATTTATCGTTCGCGTGGTCCTATATAACGACGTGCAGTAATACATAGAGTGTCTCAACTAATATGGGATCATCTCAATATCTACTGCACCTACTGTTATCTGGAGAAACTTCTCAGGTCAAAATTATACTATTCGAAGGGGTGCATGTTACAGTGAAAAGCATTTTGCCTTAAGTTCTGTACTATAGTCATACTACTAATAAAGTTTTATTTTATTTAAGTTCTATACTATATTCATACTACTAATAAAGTTTAAGTTTATTTCATTTCTATACTATATTCATACTACTAATAAAGTTCAAGTTTATATAAGTTCTATACTATATTCATACTACTAATAAATATACACACTACTATTCTTTGATCCGCGTGAACATCGTACCCGAAGCGTATTATGTTTACACTCCTCGGCGTCCGAGGCCCCTCGAGCCTCGCGGCACCCTACAGCACATTCCACGACATTTATCATCGAGGCCCTGACGACATATATAGAAAAATCACTGTATATCGATACACTACTGTATTTCGACCCTACTGGGACACTTGTTCACGAGTATCTAACAAGGCCAACCCGTTGCTTGTCCGCAGGCTTGAGTCAGCAACCAGATCCCTGAAGATCAGCGCTCCTCAGCGAGTGGTGATAGAGTCCTGGGCGAACGAGATCGCGGCCTCGTGTTTGACCGACCTAAAGCTTCAAAGTGTCCACGGAGCCATCAGGCTGGACGCGAAGACGGTGTTCATGAAGGGGCTGAAGACAGCCAGCCCTAGCCAAGGACACCCGTCGAGAGAGCAACAGCAACAGCAGCAGCAGCAGCAACAACAGCAGCATTCGTCGAGGACGTCTTCCCATCAGAGCCAGAGGGAAACGACGATCTATCAGTTGTGTGCCTGTGCTAACGGCAAACTGTTTCTCGCTAGGTCCGAGGGTAGCTGCCTGGCGGACAAGTCGATTTGCTAATACGCCGCGTGGCCGGCTTAGACGTGAATTAATCGAGAACTGAGAGGGGTTCCCGGTGGTTTCTTACGGTCCTCGTGCGACCCGGCACTCGGAAACGGAAACTGTCGCGGGAACTGTCGTAGAGATCCGAGCAGGCGACAAGGTGTACAGTAGTCGAAGCCTCGGGGTCGCCCGAGGCCTCTCGCTTTTCGCTGGTGTTTCCATTCTAGAGCGGCGCGCGGTGCTGTCCCCTTTGTGCGATTTCGGAACGCTGGACCCGGACGCTGTCCAGTAACCTAGCGTCCTCGACGGTGCATGCCTCGTCGAGATCGAACTCGAGACTCTGAACGGGATATAGGACTCCCTCCACGAGTCCCATGTACTCTAGGAAGCTCGCGAGCTGACGTTCGGACGATCACGCGGGCTATCGGAACCCGAAGAACATGGTTCCACCCACTCTGCTCTAGATCTTTCAAAGAATAATGTCGACACGATCGAAGTTGCCGTCATAATGATCCTGGCGTCATTGGAAAAATGATGATGAACCTGATATCCAGGTGCGTAGAAGTAGTCGACCTCGCGAAAGGGTTCCGGCACGAAATAGTCGATCAGCATGAGGTGTTAGTCGATTTCAAGACTGGAGCATTCGTCGTTTGAGAAGAGTCTGACTATTGACGATGCAAGGTAGCCTCGACACTGCCATAAGTGTGGATCCGGATTTAGCCAGTCTTGATTGAAATCGATCTTGCCTCGCGTTATCTCTCAAAAATAGAATTCGACATTTGGCGCCAAGCAGAGGAAACCCCCTCTCTTCAAGGTCGACGACCGTGGCATCAAAATCTTCCCCTCCCAACATGTATTAACCCTTTCGTCCCTGAAATTGAAATTTTAACAATTACAGTGTAATGGATATGTAAGCTGGACTAAAAATAATAGGTTTTCACCCTCAAATTTTTCCTATCACAGCAGGGGTAGGGGGTGAAAAGTTTTTTTTTTCAAAAGACACATTTCTTTCTTGGCCTTTCAGTAATTTCTTAATCAGGCTGGTACGTGTGTGTACCGCTCGGGACGAAAGGGTTAAACAAATTTCGAATAAAAATTATGATTTTAGTCTCTGGAAACTAACTTTTATCTGTTAAATCACTAGACAGCGGTTCTTGTGCATTTATGACAAAAATCGAGTAGGAGAAACGCAGAGCAGTGAATTAGAAGAGCGAAACAACAGTGTTGCAAGGAAACTCGAATTTGTTGACAAACGAGGAGGAAAGTTTTTATTTTTTGCGAAGATCTGCAGTGTATGCACTAATACACAAATGCTCTCTGTGACATTTCGTTGAAACGAAAGATTGAAAGACGATTAATGTTTTGTTTTTAATTTGGACGGCTCTATGATAGCAAAACGGTACATCTTGCCCAGTAGATCATCCGAAACGTCAACTCTCGAGCTGCCAACCATGTGTGTACGTAGCATTGTCAGCGCAGCGCTACTCCGTGATGTATATCTTGTATATCAATAAAACTCTCCGATCACCGGTAGGCAACATTGAATCGTCATCTCGTTCCTGTCTGTCCCTGTCCGTTAGATATAGTCGTCCGCCCCTTGACCCCGTACCCGTTGCTACCCGCCTCTCTGTTTGTTTGCGCAAACGTTCGCGCGCCCAGTCGATAGGCAATGATACGCAGTTCCTTTTCAGTCCAAAGAACGAGAGAACAGAAAATGAAAGAGTACACGCGTTCATGTTACTTCCTGCTGCGCTGGGAACACCCCGAAGGGAAACCGATGGCTGGTCAAGGTCATTTCTTAGCTTCCCCACCGATAGTTGTAACTAATTTTTGTATTAGCTCCTGAGACATGTGTCACCTGTACGCGACAGTTGTATCTTGTCTCTTTCATTCTGGAATAATGTTAGTTTATTAATACCCTATAGCTTTGCGCCTCACCTGAAATACTTTGGACTCGTAATAACGGTACACAAAACATTTGTACAATAATTTGTAAAAATTTGTAATAATTTGTAAAAGTAAGAAAAATTGTGTTATATTTAAGATAGTAAGAAATTTATTCATAAAATATATGGGTGAGGCAGACAGCTATGACGACTGTCAGTGCACACCTGGTTTCTTCAAAACAAATTATATTTACGAGGTCGAAAGTATTTCTAAAGTAATTTGTGTACTTTTATTTGTCTGCATACGAGCTGGTACGAATTGTATTTCAATTGTATTCTACATTTCGTACTGCTCATTGCAGTTTCATAACATTATATGTATGAGGTCAACAGCATTTCTGAATTAATTTATTAGTGTTCTTTTATTGGTCTGCATACGAGCTGGTACGAATTGTATTTCAATTGTATTCTACATTTCGTACTGCTCATTGCAGATTCATAACATCAGGTTGTAAATTCAGTGCACAAAAATTGAAAAATGAATTATACGATATATGTCTCTGTTTCCAGTTGCAGCTGTTGTCATATTGTCGGATATCTACTTGCGTTCGCAGACATTGTTAATAATGGTTGAAATGTGAGAGTAAGGTGTCTGTATAAACTTTATTTATTTTATATATTTTTGTGCGCCGAATTTGCTACCACGGTGAAGCTCACAATGTGTGAAAATGTTGTGACAAACGCGTTGAACTTTTGTTACTTTATGCAATCCACGAATGGACGACTGATATAAAGGGGATATGAAATAAAAACTAACACGTACAATGACACCGAGACCGGCTCATCCTTCCTCGAACACAGTCCCCAGCGATGATGTCAGTTCGCCCGGTTCCGGAGCGGCAATTATAGTTGCGCCATGGTTAGGAAAGGGTTTATTTTGGTGCGTGTGTTACGGTAACGGGAGAAGCGTGTGTAGTTATTGTAAAGGATCAGGTTGTGATCCAGCTTGTACGCTGTACATCGGCCATGTCCATTTATTTATGTATGTGGCAATAAAGACGTTATTGTTACTATTATTAATAACCCGCAGCAGTGTTCGATCCGTTTCTTCTCACCGTCGGGTTTCACCGGGGATGGATCACGGCGGGTACGTATCAACGGGCCTCTAATCAACCGTTAATCATTTAATGGAATACCGAGACGTTCCATTCACCGTTGCAGAAAGATTTTTCGTTAAGTGCTCCTCGCTGGCGCTGTTAATATCAACGAAGGGCCCTCGGCACTAGGAGTATCCGCGCCGGGGAAAAACGGCGGCGCGCTCGCTTGCGCGATAAATGATAATGGACACGAAATTAGGCGAAACGAAAATAGTTACGGGAGAAGCCGATCTCGCTGCATAATATAGTGTATGTCAAGCCAGCTGACAGGTAGCAGGGGCAATCTCACCTAGTAGCCTCTTAAACGGCTCTGACGGCAAGGTAATTTTCTCGGAATTCGAGATTAAAATTGCATCCAGCTTGGAAGGGAACAAAGTGCGGCCTCGGCCAAGCCGACCGAGGGTTGGGGGATTAAGCTGGGCGGGGGAGTGGAGCAATCTAACAAGCGGGCCGGAGGGAATGTGGGTGGTGTGAATTAGCAGCGGCCGAGGAAAAAACAACGCTACCCCCGATGAAAAATGCTCCTTAGATCCAGCCGTATTACCCTAAAACGCGGGGGATCGGGAAACGCGTTGGCCGGGAGCCGCAGATTCTTCAAGATTCCTCTTTCGAATTCGTTTCCTTCGGTTCCCTCTGTTAACACGTTTACCGCCATGTCAATTATATAAAGTAAGGAGCAAAACTGAACACGCACACACGAAATATTAACAGAAATAATTTTTTATTCAATATTTGCATGCAGAATACAAAAGAAACAAAATACTTAGTATTGTCTACAATCTTTTGGCTTTTCAAGATAAACTTAACATTTGTGATATTATTATTATTTCGCTTCACACAAATTTTTTTTTTTTCGTGTAGTCGGTTTTGCACCGCAACTAATTTTGAGTAAACATTTCAGATTTTCGTACACTTAATATTTCGTCCATGAACCTTTAACCTTGATTATTGCCTGAATACGTTTAGGCATACTTAATACTACATTTTACCACAATACTACTCTTTGCCACAAATCAGTCATCGTTGTTGGGGGAGCACTATATTTATTCTGTAACTTCATTTTTAAGCATGCTCAGACATTTTCAATCGGGTTTACGTCTGGACTTTGAGCAGGCCATTCCATGGTTTGAAAGGGTTGAGTTTGCAGCCAATTCTTTACGCTGTTCGCACAATGCCAAGGAGCGTGGTCATGTTGGAATACGACATCACACTCTGGTACCGGCATATTTTCAATTGTTTCCAGTAAATTTTTTTCTAAAATATCCTTATACGTATACTGGTTCACCGTATCTTCTATTCGATAGACAAATACTATAATAGGCAAAAAGATTTGTTCAAGGTTATATTTTTTGAGATTTCAAGGTCATCGTAGTTTTTTTAAATGAGATGATATATTTGTATTATCTCTATATGATAGCCGAGGTCAAGACGAATCCAACGACCAGTAACATTATGATCTTCACGTGACCTTAATTCGTGACGATAATTCCGCGACATTTATCATGCAGGTCTCGGCGACATATATAGAGAAATCCCTGTAAATTCTCAAACAATCTCTAAAAGGGGCATAACAGAGATTTCACGAGTTATTTAAAAGGAAAAAGTATTCAGCACCCCTGTTCCACGAATTTGCCCAGTCACCCCCGACTGAAGGGGCGCGCAATCAGCTTAAAACCTGGCAGCCGTGTACGTAATTTACACCGGCTAGTGCATAAAAAGTGAACAAACACGTAATTAGAAGGGGGGTGGGTGTGGGGGACGGTACATTATCGAGGCTGGCTGTCTCGAGTTTCTTTCGGGCGTTTCGCGTGGCCGACAAATATCGCGGCGGGCAACGGGCCAGCGGCCGGCCGTAACAGCGAATTTTCAACAAAATCCTAGTTACGCCCGTTCGGGGTAAAACTAATTACGGTATCGGCGGTAACCGATCTACTGTCCCTCTTGAACATCCCCGGTAACCGAGTACTAATTATACCGGACAGACAGCGGCGCGTGGAAACGTCTGGGATGACGGCGGCGGGGTGCCAGGTTTCGGCGTGGCAGCAGGAGTGCCACTAATTCGTATTTAAAGCTTTATCGGCCGCGCCAGTACAACGAGCAACAATTTCACGGTTCACAGAATCCATCTGACAGCCGCTGCCGCCACTGTGCGAAGGGGGTTGACAACGGGAAAGAGAGAGAGGGGGGGGTGAGAGGGTTAGGGGTGAGGGGGTGGGAATGCAGGAAACAGCCTTAGCTCCGCCGGACAGAAAACTGCAACCGTGTCGGCGTCACTCGAGCATCGTGCAAGTAATCTAACTGGGAAAGTACTCGGTAATAGTCCCGGCTCTACGTAAACAAAGCGGCCGGTTAATTAATCAGCTCCCGGTTTCGAACAGAGCCACCGGCCTCCGAATAGATTCTAGATTAATTATCCTCTATTACTCGGGGGCTGCTCGTCCGTCACCCCTGTCGGAGAACTTCTGTTCAATTATCTCTTTTTTCACCCCCGAAGTCGGGCAAAGTTCGTTCGGGATGATTTAGGGGACAGCTTACGGTCGAGGATAATTTTAATCGCCTTCGTAATACAACAGTTTTCTCGGTATCGCAAATCTACGGTGTAACCGATTTAATCCTGGATAACTAAATTTTTGGAGAAATCACGAGTAGGTCAGTTGAGTGTTGTGACCACGTTAAATGATCCACCGAATGTCGTAAATAGACTGCGGAGCTTTGGAGATTTATGGGTTATGAAAATTAAAAAAAAATGCTGCAATATAATAGAATTTAGTACGATTTTTATTTGTTTTGGATCTGCTGTTCCCACAAAAAATACGATCTTATTTCCATTCTATTTTCTTAAACTTCGTCTACAATAATTGGAAATTGTTGCTGTCTTAAAACATTTTAATTGTCTAGGGTTAAATTTATACAATTATTTCCTTCGGTATTAAAAGTGTGAAACAATGTTTTAGACTGTTGTATGGTATGACAGGAGACGTATTGCGATGATTGTTATTTGATTTCGCGATGACCTTGGAGAAGGTTGATGACCTCGTGAAGGTCACATTCAAAATTTTAAATAGAAACTTACGGATTCATATGATACATTTTTATAGTTGACGTTGAACCGTTTTCAGCAGCACTTAAACTTGTATTTTATCTTAACCGTTATTATGTTATTATGGTTCAACCTGGTGTTGGTGTTGGTATTAGCATAACCTCAAGGTGGTTTCACGGTCAGACTTTGAATATCACGTCGAGCTCAAAAATAACCGATTTTGGGCATGTGTGTTGTTTACTTTTATCCAAACTTGGTTGTCTTTTTACACGACCTGCATTATCAACAAAATCTTTTTTGCAATCTATGAGGGAATTTCACAAATTCCTTCTGCACTTGCCATAATTATATATTGACGGAATTCGTTCACATGCTTGACCGGTATGTAACAAATAATTTGCTTTATTTGTTGCTGTGGGGAATAGACGAAGAACATTCTTCACGAGAAAAGAAAAATAAATATTATCCTAAATTGTGCTAAACCTTTTCTCTTCCTTACTATGTTTAATGGATTGAAAATAATGCAGCAATTTATAAAAAATGTTTTAATTGTTTCTACCGTTTATTCTAATGTTTTCACCTTTTTAAATTATACCTTCTCGTTCCTTTTTCACAAATTCACGAAACCAGTAGCCTACTTAGGAGCTGAAAATAATGCAGCAATTTATAAAAAATGTTTTTTTAATTGTTTCTACCGTTTATTCTAATATTTTTATCGTTTTAAATTATACCTACCCGTATCTTTTCACAAATTCACGCAACCAGTATCCTAGTGATGAGCTGAAAACAATGCAGAAATTTATAAAAAATGTTTTTTTAATTGTTTCTACCGTTTATTCTAATATTTTTATCGTTTTAAATTATACCTACTCGTATCTTTTCACAAATTCACGAAACCAGTATCCTAGTTATAAGCTGAAAATAATGCAGCAATTTATGAAAAATGTTTTCATTGCTCTTATCGTTCGTCTTAATATTTTTCTCGTTTTAAATTATACCTACCCGTATGTTTTCACAAATTCACGAAACCAGTGTCCTAGTTATAATCTGAAAACAATGCAGCAATTTATAAAAAATGTTTTAATTATTTCTACCGTTTATTCAAATATTTTTCTCGTTTTAAATTGTACCTACCCGTATCTTTCCACAAATTCACGAAACCAGTAGCCTAGTGATAAGCATTCCTCGGGACAGAGAGAGAGTCCCACTTCTTCTGGTAATCGTAGGGATCGATTAAAACAAAGCACCCCGTGCACAGGAATCGTTGTCGGATCGCATGCTCGACACGTACAATTTTATTAGCCGTGCCGTGCCTCGGAATGCCTCGAGTCCTCCCGAGGATCGCCGAAGCTCCTCGACACCAATGGACTCCACTTTCCTGGCGACGAGCCGTGTCTGTCTCCACTAAACTGACCTCGTCGAACAGTAAACCACCGCGATAAAAGAAATGCCAACCGCGCGACAATAAACCACGACTACCCTCCTCAAAATTCAACATCACCAAATTCCCGGGGGTGGGGGGGGTGGGTGGGGGGGAGTTCACAGGGCAGTTAGCACGATCGAAACACGCTCGGTTGACCCGGACACCGTAACGGGGGAACAGGCAAGAATTAGAGACAAAGGGTTGAGGACCCCGAAGATCTAGAGGATCCCGTAGACCGCGGTAATGTCGTCATTGGCTGGTATGTTTGTTCAAAGCGTAAATGCAAATTACGGTGCAGCTATAACAGGCTGTTGCTTCGCGGGCAAGACCCGGTGAACGATGGAAGGGTGGATCAAGCGAACGTTGCCAGCTAAGGAGATTGCGCCGCGGGTGGTTGGGGGCAGCCAGAGGAGCACGAGTAGCTCTTGCTGTCTGAAGAGGAGAAATTGTCTGGGTTCGGTGGTTGCAACAGCCCCGGAAAGCTCACCCTCTCACCCTCTCTCTCTCTGTTCCTCCCGATCAAACCCCGAAGCAAATGGATAAATTACTCTGGCTTCTCCCGATGAGCCTGTCAGAGGCCAACGGGACCCGGTGTGTCACGAACCCGTCCGATTCGATTCAGGGCGCGCGCACCTGGACAAAAATAACATTAGCCACCGGAGACGAACAGTGGCCGAAAACGATTCGTCTCGGAGGTCGGTCGGACTTGTTGAGTGCGCGACTCACGTGACACTCACCGATAGACACCGCGGGTCGTTTCCTCCAGGGCTGTATTTTCCCGGGGAAATGGGACACGATAAAAGATTCACGGTGATCCTCCTCCCTCTCTCTCTCTCTCTTTCTCTTTCCCCACCCCCCTGTATCAGGTGCCACTACCTCGCGAGGAGTAACGGGTGCCGATGGAAATTTTACGAGTTCCCGCGGACGGTTTTAATCACGTATAGAGACGTGTACGGGGGATGAATTCAGCGTCGCGTCGGGTAGCTAACTTCGGTTAGAGTAGAGGTCGGCGAGGATCGGGCCGGGAGCGTCGAGCTCTCCATGAAACATTCAGCAGCCGGGAAAGCGGGCCGATACAGTTCGAGGATCGACCGCGATGTCGAAGCATCGTTCTTCCCTCAAAGATTCAAGGACCCGCGCCACGGGGAAAACAAAGGAATCTCTCCTCGTGTACTCGCGAGCGGATCCTTTAAAAAACAGAGAAAACGCCGGGATACTTGAATTCCCGGGCTCCACAGCATCGACCCGGGGAGGGGAGGGGAGGGGGTGAACCACTCCGCAGACGCGTTCACCGGAAGTCGGTGCTCGATTGACCGAAGTTCGGGCGTACACGTGAGGTCCGATCCCACGAACGGCGACCTGCAGGCGAAGGGGAGGCGCGCAGACACGCAAGAACGACGCCCGCAGACCGGCTAAGTATGCTCGAGAGAGGCCGGGACAAGCAATAGAGGCAGTAATGGCGACTAAATTCCTGCAACGACCGGATGCAATTTAATGCCAGTCGTCGCGGCGCTATCATCGCCCCGCTGATGCAATACCTTTCGAGTTTCCGGCGTCTAGTTAGTGTGGAACGAGCTGTTGATAAATCTCTCCCACCTACGACCTTCTGGCCGCCCTACGCCACCCACCTATGGCTTCGCACCGGCTCCTTCTCTCTGCTCGCAACCCCCCTCCCCGTACCCCTGCCCCTGCACTCAACCCCATCGTGGCACCCCCCCCCCCCGCTGCCACGGTATGTGCAGGCCATTTCTCCAGGGCGGAATTACATCCCCCAAATTGTAATTTTGTCGGGCACCACTCTCCGGCAACACCCACATTATTTCCCCCAGCCACCCCCTGCCCTTTTCCCGTCTACTCACCCTTTCCAAAGCACCACCCCCCCCTCTTTCTCTACCTCCCCCCTCTTTCTCTCGCAACAAGCTTGTTCCCCCGACGAGCATCTCTTCCCGACAACTAGTTCGCCATGCGAAAAAGGGGACACGATGACGATCGGTGCACAAGGGAGTGAGGGCCTGCTCTTTCCGTTCGGCGGAACGACGTCGTTCCCTTCGCGTGACACGTGGCTGCGAATGAGCATCGATTTCCGGTTGCCAGCGGGACCGCTCTCTCTTTCTCTCTCTCTCTCTCTCTCTCTCTCTCTCTCTCTCTCTCTCTCTCTCACTCGAAGCGTATCGTGAAAAAGGGAATTAGTCGTTGAGGTCGATCCGCGGGGGAGTGGCGATTGTCGTTCCTGAAGTAGAGCGGAGTCGAGCGAAGACGAACACGACGTGTAGAACGGTGATAAATGGAGAAGAGCGCTCGCTCGCTCGAGCAAACACCGCCCGGGACGGGACCGAGGGGATCTATGCATGTGCGCGTGTGAAGAATAGCTGTCTACCGACCGATTTTTGTTAGGTATATATTATCCTTTGCCGCTCGCCGTATCCTCTTTTGTCGGTGTCGGGGGATTCGCCGTTTTTACGCAGATTTCTTGACGTTACTGTTTTGTCAATGACTTGTCGGACAAATGTAGAGAGGCAGCCCTCCATGCACCAGACGTATGAAGCCTTTTTCAGAATTTGTGACGATGTACGCGTCTTTGAGAACTTTTCTTTGGAGCAGATTGCATGATAAATATGAAGTAGCTGATTGAGTGAACGAGATAAGAAGGAAGGATATTATATTTCAATATTTATATATTAATATTTCTTCATGCTTCTTGTGGGTTAACCAAAGCACGATATGGAAGCAGGAATACTAATTGTAAGCAGAAGTGCAGGATCAAATTTTCCAAAAAAGTAGATCGCGAAAAACTCACTTTCTGGTATAAACGAAATAATAAGGAAGGATATTATATTTCAATATTTATATACTAATATTTCTTCATGCTTCTTGTGGGTTAATTAAAGCACTATATAGAAGCAGGAATGCTAATTGTGAACAGGAGTACAGGATCAAATTTTCCAAAAAAGTAGACCAAGAAAAACTCACTTTCTGGTATAAATGTAATAATAAGGAAGGGTATTATATTTCAATATTTATATACTAATATTTCTTCATGCTTCTTGTGGGTTAACCAAAGCACTATATGGAAGCAGGAATACTAATTGTAAGCAGAAGTGCAGGATCAAATTTTCCAAAAAAGTAGATCGCGAAAAACTCACTTTCTGGTATAAACGAAATAATAAGGAAGGATATTATATTTCAATATTTATATATTAATATTTCTTCATGCTTCTTGTGGGTTAATTAAAGCACTATATGGAAGCAGGAATGCTAATTATGAGCAGGAATACAGGTTCAAATTTTCCAAAAAAGTAGACCAAGAAAAACTCACTTTCTCCTATAATCGAAATAGTAAGGAAGGATGTTATATTTCAATATTTATATATTAATATTTCTTCAAGCGTCTTGTGGGTTAATCAAAGCACTATATAGAAGCAGGAATGCTAATTGTGAACAAGAGTACAGGTTCAAATTTTCCAAAAAAGTAGACCAAGAAAAACTCACTTTCTCCTATAATCGAAATAGTAAGGAAGGATGTTATATTTCAACATTTATATATTAATATTTTTTCAAGCTTCTTGTGGGCTAATTAAAGCACTATATAGAAGCAGGAAAAAGGTAGACCACGGCAAGCTTGCTTTTTCCCATCCATCGCATGGTAGAACTGTGTAAAGGACTTGTTTAAACACGAGGCGATGTACCCAAAGTTGTTTGTTCCCTTATCATTTAATGATCCGTAGACATCAGTTGACAGAACCAGGCGGAATTTCGCGTGTAGGCAGGCAGTGTGTCCGACTAACACAGAACATCATGAATTTCAACCGTGTTCCCAGGGGAAACTCGAAAAATTGTGCAGACAAAACTGGAATATCTACACGAAACCGGCTGACGCAGCTAGAGTGGTATAAAGTTTTTACGTCTGCAGCTTCGTATCCGGGAGAATCAAATTTGAAAGTTTATCGGGCACGCGTGCGCTTGAGTGCCGCTTGCTTTGCTTGTGTATGCATTGCTGGTTACTTTTACTTCGATTAATGTTACTATCCGATAGTTCGGAAGAGGACCATCAACAGTTCGGAGACTTTCAACTTCGGTCTCGATTTTACAAGCATAAGTATTAGAGGATTACAGAAGTTCGTCCCTTTTTGAAGAGACTGATTTTTCACTTGCCGAAGCTAGTCAAGTAATACACTAACGTTACAATGCATGAATAACGTAAAAATGATTTTTGATAATAGCAATTTCTGTGAAAACGATTTTTACGATTTAATTTTTTATTTTCCTATTTCTATTTTCATTTCTAGGATTTCAACCGAATTAGCTCACAATTTTAAACTCCACTGTTATTATACAACGTCATGACGTCAATCTTAAATAACTCGCTGTCAGACTCGTTTGGACACAAACAACCAAATCGTAAATAACGACGTCAGCTGCACTATGACAACGAATAAAGCGACGGGTAAAATCATGTAAAATTTATGCCAGCTTCTATGTGTCGCATTTCGTTAACTTCTCGCTGTAACAACTTTATCAGTACCATTTGGTCATAAATCCTGTCTACACCGTTCAATAATAGCACAGTGTTTATAAAGGGGTGATACTAAATCGACACAATAATATATGGAAGAGAAATAAATCTGCATGATTTTTCAGTCACATCTGCAAAACACAGTAATTATATGCAGGTTGCAATATAAATTCCTCTCCGAATACCATGGACTTTTGGTTATGATAGCGTTCGAAATACTTTGTTCCTCCTCTGCACAAATATCGTGCACATCTCTCACGCATATATCGAGACACTACTGCACTAATTTCCATCGCGAGTTCCGGCCGCGCCTTTTCTCAATTCATCCGGAATGGGAGATAGTTTCTTGCGGCAATTATTAGGGGTACCCATAAGTAATCAATTATCTGCAAAGAATTCGTTTTGCCTTTAGATCTGTACCGATCGTTGAAGAGGATCCACATACTCTTTCACAGTTTTTGATAAAGCAGCCTGTGTTCAAAATATTCTAAAAAGTATAGTTTTTTTTTACAATAATAAAATGGCGGCCGTACCTTCCGAGGACCATATTCGTCATTGCGTACTTTTTCATTTCAGCAGCATTATTTAAGAAATAAAATATTCTGTAGAATATTTATTTTGCTTCACGAACCCTGGATTTTTATAAGAGGGCGATTGAAAAATTGCAGGAAAGATGGCAAACTGTCCTTCATAATGACGAAGATTGTATAATAAATTTAAACGAAGTTTACTACAAAGTTTGTTTTAGACGCAATCCGCCAAAAGGTTCGCCGTATCAGGAGCAAGAGAACTCTCCTAATCCGTGAACACCGACAAACGGAAACGGACATTAAGTAGTGGCGGCTAATTTTTTTCCTTAGAAAACGTGATTAAAACGTCAAGTGACCCGACCCCCGGCCACACACCCCGCAGAACGGTGAAAGTTTCCCATGGCGGAAAGTCGAAAGAAAAGCGGGGAACACGCGGGCCGCGCCGCGTGGCGAACTTTAGAAGAGTCGCGAGATTAAACTGATCTTTAAGCTGCGCCGGCAAACGGTGGACTTGAACGAGGTCGTTAGGAAATTAATTATTAAAGCCCACCCGATAATCGTCGCCGAGAATGGAGTAGCCTTTACCGGTTTCCGGGGTAACGGGAAAAATTGTATTGGATTACCTTCGCGGTGTCTCGGGCCTGGTCTTCGCTCGAAGCACTCTGCCCGGAAAATTAACGGCGAACCTCGGACTTTTCGGCGCTCGCTCCTACTCCAATCACTTTGCGAGCTGATTCACTATTGATGGCGTAATCCAGCGGTGTATCAATCATGCAAAAGTACACCGCAGCGGTTTTTAACTACATTTGTCCCGCTTTCTGAAAATATGCTTTGAAAACTTCGTTCGGTGTGGGTTATTTGGGATCAGGTAGGGTAAAGTAGCCTAACGAAAGGCTAGCCCTAACCCTAACCCTAACACGAGACCCCTGCTTATCTCCGAAATTACACCACCTTCTAACACCCACAATAATTAAATTCTTAGATAATTATAATTATAATTATTATCGCCTTCTTTAATTCATTTAACACTAGGTTCACGGAGCACTAAAAATGACTATTTTACATTACTTTATAAACACAACATGAATGTGTCGATCAAAGTTTATAGCCATTTGTTAAATAATATGTATCCAAAGAAATCAATTTGATAAATAATTGCTCATGGATGCATTTTTACAATCTGAATATTCGCAATTTAAAAATATTAGAATCCGTCATTTTGACGGGTCCCGTAAATCTAGTGTTAAATTCCTAGAAGCTAGTATAAATGTCATTCACACAAATAACCATAATTAGCATCTGTACGATGTGCACCCCTCATTGTGACATAGTTGTCTAATTTCTTATAGCATTCACGGTATAAACTGTGCTTGTTTTGCCCAGGTCTTTTCTCTTCAGCTGTGCAGGACTGGAAACATTGTACGTTTAGGAGGAAACAAGCAGTATTGATTAAATGAGACGAACGGAATAAGGGGATACCGGGAAAAATTAAAAAGTGTAATTGGAGAAAATAGTCAATATCACGTCAAGGCATTTTTTATACCTCACTTCGGAGGACAGAAGCGTTCCGGACGGATAGGGACAAATTAAACGCGATAAATCAAGGCTCCCGGAAGTTCCTGGAAGATTGCCATCTATGGTGTTTTCTCTGTTCATACATAGATGAGAATAGCTTATGTATTGACCGAGTCGTAAAGAAGGACAGTAAATGAATGTTCAATACAACGGTCACCTCAATATAAAGTCTAGCTAATATTTATAATAATAAACAGAGAGTCTTCCCTGCGTTGATGGACCTACCGTTTCAATCCAAGAACATCCGGATTTGCCTAAAAATGGTCTGATCCAAATATAAAAACAATTAACGAGTCCTTTTTCCCGTCGGTTGGATGGTACTCCTACGTTCGTGTCCATTACAGTGCCGTGGTGCAATGGAAACTCGCGCGAACGACACGGCCGTATCGTTTTCCGAACTTCGAACGACGAGGATTCAATGGCCGACGGATTTTACGACGACCTCCGTATCGATAGTCTGCGTCCGATTCTGTACGGGTTTTATCGTCGAGCGTGGATAGTGCTGCGCGAACGCTCTAAAACTTCCAGGATAATTAAGTAAACTAATTAGCGCCGGCGGCCGATACAACGACACCGTGTAAAAATGGCACTGCAGCCGTTGGATCCGACGTGACCGTCACAATGGCCAAAAACATGTCTGCGAATAGCTTCCCCTTATCGATCATTTCCTATTTCTGCATTATCGATTCTTTAGCGAGCTTGGAGTGAACATTTAATTAACTAATTATCATGGAAATGTCGATTACTGTTCACTTTAGTTTGGTTTCTAATATTGTTACAGGTCAGCGCTGAACAAGAATTTTTTTATTTAATTCAGAAAATCCTTCAGCGTTCACCATACAGGGTGACCCAATAAAGTAGTACTTCCTTGAAATGGGAGATTCCTCGGGTCATTTCAAACAATTTTTTCCTTTACGAAAATGTTCTCCGTGGCTTCGTTAAAGAGTTATTAACGAAAAACACGGACCAATCGGAGCGCGACTGGCCCCGCGTGGCGACTGGCCCCGCTGGGCGTGGCGTTGCTATTGGCGGAGCCGGCGTCGGTCCGCTGCTGCCGCGCTCTGATTGGCCCGCGTTTTTCGTTAATAACTCTGTAACGGTGCCGCGGAGAACATTTTCGCAAAGGAAAAAGTTACTTCAAATGACCTCGGGAGTCACCTCTATCAAGGACTTACACAATTTTTGGGAGACCCTGTATACTTATCCCGAGTGTTCAAACAATCGCTAAAACTGTTAAATATTTTACAGTAATCGTTGGTTTCGAAGAAAGTCAAGCAATTTGCCAGTCCATTTGTCCAGAGACGTTCTGGTAATTATGAATTTAGCACGCTTTGGCATGCCGTTCGTCGGGCAGATTCGCAAGGTGGCGCAGGCCTCTCGGGACCATCGCAATCCCGACGGAAGCGGTGAGGGTTGGCAAAGTCAGGTGAGGGAGGGTGGCAAAGTCAGCGTGTGGAACCCGAGGCTATGACGACGTTAACGGTGTTATTAGTACCATTGCACGAGCAGAAACGAGGAAAGAGCACGGAATGGCCCGTGCGGGGTTGGGGGCGGGGGTGAGCAGAGGGGTGCACGGTGAAATCGAGCTTGATCGTACTCAATCAATCAAACGGAGGCAAATCGAGTCGAGGGAAAGAAAAGGGTGTAGGCGGAGGGGTGGAGGATAAAAAGAGGCGGAAGAGGAGAACGCGAGGGGAATCGAGCGGCTGGCCGGAGAAAGAGACAAGATGAGGAGACGGAGAGGCATCACAAATCAAAGAAGCGGTGACAGTTAATTCATAACTCGCTACCCCCGTAGCTCTCTCTCTCTCTCTCGAAGTCCCCCGCAACCTTTCGTTCCTCCTCCCCCTTTTTCAATCTGCACGGCCTCCGCAGGTTGCGTGCAACGTATGCACCCCGGCGAACACCCCTCTTCGCATTGATGCACGCCAAAACGGCGCATTGTTGCACTTTTGTTCATCCCCGTCTTTCCTTTCCCGGTTACATCCGGCTCGCTTTTTTTCCCCTCTCGTTTTGTCGTCTGGCTTTTATGTCGCCGCCGCCGTTTCGCCGGGGACAAATATTATAATAAATACTGCGTCGCGGCCTCCTGCTTTCCGGACAGTCTAATTAGGCTTCAGAAGTTGTTCAGAAATTTCTATTGCACTCCTGAATTTTATAAACTGCTCAGCAGACAAATATTTTCGTTAATAGTAGAAACGAATATACATACAGGGGTTGTAAAAAGTATATTTTTTGAATTTTTATTAAGAGGGAATTTCAGCGATTACGTACACGATTTGAATCGAATGGTTTCTGCTGGTGGCACAGGTTGGTCAGCAAGGTGCGACGGGAAATAACTTTGGTTAAATAAGTAGACCGAGCACCGGTCGCCATTGGGGAACGAGAATTGAGGTAAATCCTGGTCAGACTCGAAAACTGGGGACTCCATCCAAGGATACTGAAGAGGTGTAAGGACCTTCCGTGGTTAGATAAGTAGATTAGAGGTCCTCATGGTTAGACGAAAGAGGATGGGCTCCGATCACATCAGTGGTACGCGGGTAACGCTTGTACGGAGTAAACTGCACACGGTCTCCAGTTAACGGGAATCCCGAATTAAGCATGTCTGCGTCGTCACAAGCAAAATCGATACCATAATATACGGACAAGTCGAGTAAGGATAGTTTCTTATCAGACATGACAGTCGGGAACTATCCATGAGCATTGAAGTGGAATAAGCTTCTCCCGCGGATACACAAGTAGACCAAAGCTCTTCGCGACCGATGAAATGCAATCAATTTCGATCAGATTAATACAGATATGACAAGTAAACTAGATTCGATATCTGTACGATTTTCCGATCGACACTTTCACTGCCTTCGGCGCGTAGTCTTAAATTATACATCTTAAATTATATCTTTTTGTTATTATTTCGGATTGCTGCAAAATCGAGTCAGAAATATAGCAGTGTAACTAGTAACCTAAATGTGACAGAGCTAGAATATTACAGTGAATTCTCTATATATGTCGCCGAGGCATGGATGATAAATGTCGCGGAATTATCCCCACTACCGCGGAGGGTATACCCCGTGAGGGGCCAAGTATGTAAATATCGTCGGAATTATATCGTATTTGGTATCATTTTCATCGGAAAAATGCCACGAATGTGTTGGTGAATGTCTCATAAAAAAATAATGAAAAATAAAGAAGTTTTGTTATTGGATTAGTATGGTCTCCTGGTCTCACATCAATGTACCCGACCCGCGTTATGTTCACACTCCTCGGCGACCGAGGACACTCGAGCTTCGCTGTCATTTTCTATGTTTGGCACCGCATCAAAAAATAGTAGGATCTCCTGCACGGCACTTGTCGCTGCGACTTTGACATGTAGAGTACAGGACGAATATGTTCATACTCCTCGGCGGCGAGCATCACTGTTCTTTCTACGTTCAGCGCGGATGAAAGAATAGTGTCCAATACAAATACAATACAAATAGTGCCCAATACAAGGAATAGTGTCAAGGACCCGTGTTGCTGACATACATCGAGAATTCGCTGTAATCGTGTCGCAAGCTAAAATAACTGTAAAATCACGTGCTTCTTGAGATCTCTAGCACTCTGTCTTCATAAATACATAAATAATATATAATAATAATATATGTATGAAAAAAATGTTAAAAAATAAAATTCACAAAGTTTCGGATCAATTGTTCCGCAAACGGCAGAACAACGTTATCCTTTACGTGGGAAATGTGACAAATAGGCGCGGGGGACGGATGATGGTTGATTCGCATGTCAAGGGGTTAACTTTCATTTCGTCGGCCAACTTGAACTGATTCGAGCCAGAAAGTCTCGCGTCTGTTAGGCTCGATGGAGTTTTCGGTAAGGTTGACCGTTGCAGGGCTGCAAGTGACGCTGATAAATATGCCAGCGCGCTAAAGGTGCGCAAGACATAATGGCCGTCGAATGATCACGGACTCGGAGCAGCAGCTCGGCGAAAGGGAATTGCCGAAGCTCGTTCACCCTGTATCTTTCTGTCGATCTGCTCGACGGCCGACTGTTTCGTGCGGTGTACGTGCAGCGAATGGCCGTTTGTAACTCATTTACATTAATACGGGGCGAACACGAATGTCTATCCTCGGATATCATCGTCCGCGATAAAATCCGATGAAAATGAAATATACCAGCCGAACGTACGACGCGCATGCATCACGCCGCTACTGGCCTATGCACCCGCTCGCTCTGGAATTCGACTTCATTACATCGTGAAATCACAATTCCAGGCGGTCAATCGCGTTTCCTATGGTGATTAACAAATTACGCGATTTGGAGAGGTGGAGGGTGGAGGTGCGCTTCTATTTGGTCGGTGAGAAATAGCTGATTAACGTTATCGTGTTCAACATGTATAATGGAGATATGACTGGATTCAATCAATGTATGATATAATTTAATTATTCGGCACATCGTCAATTTTTGGCCTACTTCTAACGGTTATGTTACCAAATATCCGCATAATCTCGTCAGCTCATGACCAGCGCGCGCTAGATTGAACCTTACTCTTTCGAACGAGCCCTTTCCCAGCGAAAAATATTCGCATATAAGGACGAAAAGTTGAGGCACGTGAAACCATTTTTCGCCGATTTTTGTCGGTAACGTGGTCGCTCTACCTTATCGCAAATCTACAGAATCTGGTCTCAATTTTTGGCCTACTTCTAACGCTTATATTACCAAATATCCGCATAATCTCGTCAGCTCATGACCAGCGCGCGCTAGATTGAACATTTCTCTTTCGAACGAGCCCTTTCCCAGGGAAAAATATTCTCATATAAGGACGAAAAGTTGAGGCACGTAAAACCATTTTTCGCCGATTTTTGTCGGTAACGTGGTCACTCTACCTTATCGCCAATCTACGGCCACGACTCCGTAGATAAGGTAGAGTGACCACGTTACCGACTGGTCATGATTTTTAGAAGTAGGCCAAAAATTGACGATATGCGTGTCGTGGAATCCAAGCATTTTTATGCCATTGGATGAGTTTTCTGGATGAAATGATACTGAAACTAATACGCGGAAATAGGTAACAGAATCCTGAACAGAAAAAAGGACCACTCTATCGCTGAGTACGGTTTGCTTCGGGCCCGTAATTTTCAAAATAAATTGGGAACGGTCCGAAAAAATTGGTTTCATAAAAATGAGATTTCTATTTTATCGATTTTGCAGGCTCTACGGGAATATAGTGATTTTATAGACGGAAGAAAGTTTCAAATTTGAATATCTCGAAACACGGTTCTCGTAGATACGCGCTTACTACAAATATGTAGGACCTTTGAAACGATGGTAATGACTCATTGCTGCCTTTGCTGCGGCAAACGCTCATTTGAGGAATTACTTGAAACGGTAGATCATTACTGGGAAAAGCTAATCAGCCTTGCTCTTTTCGGTCCATCTTAGATGTAGGTGACACTCGTAATATGGTGGTAGAAATCGGTTTGAGACATTTCATATGAGATAATATTCAAAAAAATATTTCACATGCATTTTCTGTATCTTCAATCGTCCACATTAACCATGCGAAAACGGCCCTCAACATTTTTGCTTAAATTCTGCTTTTGATATCATAAATGACATGCTTTTTTCTTCAAAAATAAGACTTATAGAATTTCATGTATTATTCGAAGCACTAATTAATTTGGTAAATTCTGTGAGCACTATAGAAAATTGATCTAAACATTTTATTATATGTGTTGAATAGGATTAAAGAATATATCTCTATGAAGTGACATCACCCAAGTGTAACACGCCGATTTTAATGAAATTCATACAGGATATAGACTGTTGAAAATATTGACAGGTATTTTTTTTTTATCTGCTATGATCCATATCTAGGGGGTGAAAATAGCCCTAAAAGTGGGGGTGAAAATCCTATTTTTGCTAATATCTCGGAAATTAGAGTATCTAGGAAAGTGATTTGTTTTTAAATTTGTGTTTTCAATCAAGGAACGTAGTCATATAAAAATATTTCAGAAAATAGACGAATTTTTTAAATATCGTTTGAACAAATCAATTTTTTCTGAAATCTTTATTACATGATTGACAAAAGTTGACAGCAGACTACTTTATTTATTATAATAAATAATAGTTTAATGATGCGCGAGTTACGATTTAGGTGACCAGTAAGCATTCGGTGTATTTCCCTTGCAATTAACCTGATCGCGTACAATATGATAAAGTAACAGCTGTAGTAAAACTTATCGTAAGCTTCCATTCAAATAATACGTTTCGGTTTAACCCGTAGTGTCTAAATTATTCCATAAAAAGGTGAGTTTACATAAGTTCCGCGGTATCATGCGATGACGGTTTACGGTTCTGTAAGTGCTTGTAATAAAACGGTATTAGAGTAATTATTGTTACTATATATACATATATATATATAGTCGGTAATATCGCCAGGACTGAATAGAAACCGTATCGTACACAAAGGTCAATATACTCGGCAAGTTGTGAGCTGCAGCTGGTTTATCAACGCAAGTGGTTCACTTGCTTTCACGTGCAGCGTGAAAGCGGAGGATTATCTTAGTACACCCTTGGTCTGATGCTTAACAAGGGTGTCTCTTCTGATCTTCTTCTCGGTCTCATTCATCGTTTATACCGATTTACTATACTTCGCCAACCGTATCAAATTCACAATCGTCTCTTCTATTAATTCACCACCCATTTTCTAAAATTTTAACGAATTTTTAAATTAACCTTCGCTTCGCCGACGGTCGTCACGATTGCCACGTTTTATTAAACTTCCTTGGTTTTAATTAATATGTACAATTCTATTCCGATATAAGATGAAGCTTTTCATCTCGTAATAGGAAAATCTTCCTCTTTTTCTTATTCGTCCGAAACAAGGCGACGGCCGGTCCCTAGCCATCGTCTTATATCGAGAGAAAGCTGAAATTATCAGGCGTGGGTCAGACATGACTCCGACATAGGCCGCGCAGGAGTTCCGAAGTCATTCGAAGTTCCATAATTGAGCGGTAAAATCGAACTCGCGATGACACACGGTCGGAACGTCCAGAAGTACCGTTTTCGTATCGATTTCCATCATCCGGCGTGAATTAGGTGGCAACACGGTTGTTCGCTATTCGGTGGTCCTGGTGAGTGGCTGTTAAATATTTCAACGGTGCGCGCCAGCTCTGACTACTTACCGGTCCATGGATTAGGCAAACTTCCGTTTCAGGAGAACGCGTCGTTAGATGGGAATTCTGAAATGACGTGGACCAAGTTAGTTACGTGACGTCTCAATGAGAACCCATCGACGGCAACTCCATAGTCACCGGGGCCACCGATTACCTATCTATCTAGGTCAAGTTGCTGTCCGACTTGGCTAAAAAATTCCCCGCGGAACAAAGAATCAAGAAATCCGCGTCTATTCTTCCTCTTCGCGGAAACCAGCCTTCTCGCGGCCCTTTGTTAATCTCCTGTATTGTTTCACGGAATTGTGAAAGCTAATTAGAAATCGTGTTATCAAATTGTGTTCGCTTTTTCCGTCAGAAGCAAAAAATAAGACGCCATCCACCGTTGTTCCCATTTTAGAGATCATGAATATTTAATAATAGCAATTCGATCGTTTCTAGATTGCGTCAGAAATTAACGAAGTGTAATTGTTTGATGCTTCGACAAAATCATGCGTGCCTTTTCTTTTTAATTTCTAACTTTCTGCGTAACAATTTCATAGCAGCCATGGCTAAATTTTGTTCAGATCATTACGGTTTAAATTTTTTTGAAAATTTTTAAATAGCTAACAATTGGAATTGACTAATAGACATTTAGAATTTAAGTGGAACGTTTGTGAATCTGGGTTAAAATGGACCCGAATTCCGCCGTCCGGGGGTTAATCGAGCCTGAGTGTTTGGTAAATCTTCGCGCAAATCGTGAGAATTGATATTAACTTTTGTTTCATAATTTCATCCTGCTGTGATCTGTACGGTTCTCGTTCTCCACTGTTTCCTTCTTCCCATTGTCATTCGTTTCGCGGACCTCGACTGTAATATTCCCGTTTCCGTAATATTGTATTTCGTCTTTTTCGGTGTGTCATTGTTCAGAGGAAAATATATTAGTCTACATGAAGTTTCTGGAAACTCTTTAATCTCTCGAGCCCCCTTCAGCCCGCCTTCAAGGGATCCATTCATTACATTTGGATTTAATAAGGTTATAGCGTGCCATTGTACGTTGCCGTTTCGCCGTCAGTAAAATGTGTACACCTACACGTTCCTTGTGACAGTGTATTAAAAGAAATTCCTCCGCGGGTAATAAAAGAAAATATTATATCGACGGTCTTTTGATCTGCTTTAATTAAATCTTATGAAAAACCTGCGAAATTGTATTGTCGGCGGAATATCATTTATGAAAAGTTTCCCTCCGACAATTTGCGCGCCTCTGTAATGTCTAAGGACGGACGAAGATTAAACGCGCCAGAAACGCGTAGTCTTTCACTAACAAAACTCATTTGTCGCGAAGTTGAGCACCGGTTACACGACACCGTTTCCACCGGTATTCAAAACTGATAATTTCTCCTCGATAGTTCACGGATCACAAACGATTTTCAGATTAAAATTCAGTCAGGCTAAAATTGATCAGCTATTTACAAACGACAACATGCCTTTTCTGCTTTTCTCTAAATATTAAAACATAATGAAATGTTTCAATATCGGACGTTTCAATTTCAATATTTATACCCCCATTTTCTTAAAGAAAAAACTTTGTTAAAAGAAAGTTTTGTTAAGACAGCGATATTTTCCGAAATGTCCTACCACTTTTCTTTTTTTTAAAGACACGAGTGACCTGTAACTCGTCAGGGGAAGCTTACCAATTCTAGTAGACGTTGCTTAAAGCAAATTTAATTATCTCCGAATGATTAAATTACATCTTACATTGTTTGAATCGAGTTATATACATGTTGAACACGAAAATTTTTTTGCCGATTTTTGTCGGTAACGTGGTCACCCTACCTTACCGCGAATCTACGAAGACCGGGCCCTTCATAAGATGATTAAAGAATAAGAACAAATTTTTTATTTACGTCCTGTGTATCGCAACGAATTCGAACATTTTTTATTTTGCATAAAGACTTTATGATTCGTGTTCGGTGCATCGAAATCCGCAAGAACCGCGAACGGGTTGTCGGAACGGAGAATTGGTGTCGGACAGTGGCATATCTCGAGGAACAGCCCTAATCCAAAGAGTTCCGCAATTGATGGTTGATAGGGCGCATTATTACCTAACAGCAGTCCTTCGGACCGTGTCATTATCTCGGCCGGCGCCATTACGCACACCGAGGCCGCTTGCCGTCTTTTCTTTCGATTCGCAGATTATGCCGTTGAATCACGCCAACGCCAGGCTGTCGGCCGCGAGACTTGGACTAATCGACGAAATTAAACTTACCGCTGGCTGGATGAATGACGGGAAGGAAGTGGGCGGCCGGAAGAAAGAGAACCGCCGAGCAAAATTATTGTTGCCCCCAGGCATAATTACTGGGTCGCTGCGATTCGGAAAAAGGAATAAATGGGAATGAAACCGTTGGAGAAAGTCGAAAGTCACGATACTTCCCCGTGAAGCGATTAATTTCAGAGTTGCTTAATACTATGATCGAACACACTCAACAATTCCGCGGGAAGCCCACTTACGTACATTTATGGGTTAGGTATAATAATAGGAAATTCTTTTTCACTCTACTCTAAGACTGTTGTAGTCGTTTCCCTTTGACATTTCTTTTCCTTATCGCTACAACCATGAATCTTTATACTGAATAATTGAAAATTTTTTGTGTCAGTTGTAAAAAATAGAAGTTACATAACAGTTTATTTTATGTAATAATTTTAGTAATTTTAATCGCATAAGTATCATAGGGTCATAGTAGGTTTTCATAGTAATGTAACCATACGCTTTAATTCTTTTAATGTTAAGACTGTTTGGTGTTGCACCTGCTCATTTTTATTGTAAATGTACAATGTCCGCAATCTAGTCATCAGCATGCGACCGACTTCACTATTATTTGATTTCTATCTCGTGCTACGCCCTTTTAATTAGGGTTGTTTTAACATTCATTAGTCGTGTTTTTGCACAATTTCATTGCACGTGAAAGTATAGTATTCAGACTTGTTTCCTTTCATTGGGCTTTGTTGGATAATTAGACGAACTTCTCAAATCCCGTACGCTAAATTTTCTACGTAAGTGGTAAAAGGAATATTACACGGTCCCCTTGGAATTCTTTTGTTGCCAACTTTCATCCTTTTTTTTTTGGCGTAGACTTATGTCACGATCAACGGATATATTACCTTGCTCTACTTATTGTATTGGATGCGCAATTAAACTTATTTGTACACTCCACGTTACTGGTATTTTTTGGTGGATGTTCAGAACAATTTTTAAGTTTTTTTGTGACACCAAAGAATAGACTTGTCACTAGCCAGATGAATGTAACAAATAGCATATTTCCAAAAAAAAAAAAAAATAGAAGTAGTCTCTTTCGTCAGTTAAAGCAAACAGAATAGTTCAGAGAAGTAGAACGAATCCAGTACTAGTCAGACAAGTAGAACGAATCCAGTACTAGTCAGACAAGAGAATTAGAAGTATCTCTGACAACAGAATTTAACTCATCCTGATCAGGAAAAATTAGTTACACGAGTTTGACAAATTGACGAATAGATATAAGCAAAATTAGAAACAAATATCTAATTTAAGAAAACGAGTTTGTTGAAAGATAATTTTTGGCTAGGTACAAATACGTTTAAAATATAATTTGTTCCCAGGTTTATCAAGAGAAAGAATGAATTGATGGCTGGAAGAAGAATCACACTTCTACAATATTATTATAATGTTTAACTTAAAGAAAGTCAATGATACGAATGTAATCCAACCCAATATCCAAAATGTTGATAAATAAAATGGTCCGCTCGATTGAGTCGGTGTGGTCATCCGAATCACAAACACAGCGGCAGAAAATTTAAACGAATTGGAACTCATGAATATTCTCGATTTTCAGCAATGTAATGATTTATTGGAAAAGTCAGTCAAAATGTCCTCCCTGTGTTCCGCCAAACAAGTATTTATCTGTTCGACAAATCCTCGGTCCATTTCGCTGGTAATAAAAGTAAATCTTCATATTAATGAATTCGACTGCATGAAACACGTGTTACTCGCATAAACCTGATTTAGTTTCCATTAAACCTCCTCCACTAACGTCTTCGCCATAACTCTCTGAACTAAAGATGAATATTATTCGTTTGTTTTAAGCTAACAATATAAGATATAAAACAATATAACATATAAGATAACAATCACAATTTTTCATATCGCATAAAGAAAATAAAATCAATTTTGTGCACGCCGTCATTTGTAATTCCGAAGCCAATTTCGACTTATTTTATGTTTCATTTAGAATCAGCTTTCGGTTGTACTAAAATAATATTTGATCGTTACGAATACGAGAAAAAACAAGGGAAAATAAAATTCTCACTATTTTGAGAATCCATCAAATAAATTACTGTTTTCAAATCTTTCTCTAGAAAATCAAATATTTCATTTTTAAAAGTGGACGTAAGATTTTCAATGAAATTTTTCGAAGAGGATTTTTTCCCAGCTCCGACCACATTCGATCTGATTGAAACATCGAAAATTTTCTGTAAAAGCTCGCATAGCGTCGTCAGTAGGTTATGGCCGTTCGATATCATCGAGAAATCCGGAACATGATGTTTCCCGCTATTTACCAATCTGAACCGGAGCGCGTGGCGCGGAAAAGGGGAAGAAGACACACCGAATTGACGCGCGCTGAATGAAAGTGAGGCGACGAGAATTTTCCGGCGCGCTCCCTGGGGAGCCTTGGTCGTGCGCGACGAGATCGAATGCTAATTCCTTTAGGCGCCTCGGGGCCGGAAATTTGAACGGGATTAGGTCGGGACAGGGCGCATCTCCCGAAAATGTTCCCCATGAATAACAAAAAAGCCGAGACTATACCAGCCAGCCCGAACCTGAATTACCTATGCATCGGCCACTCGGAACGACATTCAATTAAGAGCCTAGCTGACTGTTCGAACCCTCCTCGACTTTCCCCATATGCTATTGGCCATTGGCAATTGGGGATGCGATCAAGATCGATATTACTGTGGTTGTAAGGAAAAACGCGCGCTTTCGCTTTCACGGCACTGTGTCTTCAGTTATGTCAACGAAACGTACACGTTATTTGTCAATTATCTCCCTTACGGGATCTAGATCCCGGAAGTTCTATCGCTGAGATACGGTATTGGACACATAGGAAAAACAGTATTAATTCGGTGACAAAACTTTCGAGTTATATTGTGTCTTTGTATGAATCCATTACGAACACGTTTGAAACCTTTTTCTGAAGTAAATAGGGCCATACATGACATAACTCGAAGCATAATCGCTCGTTCAATCGACGATTTACTAGAATCTCGATCATCCGAACCCATGATATTTGAATTCACCATTATGCGAGTACGTGTCTCATATGTGTTATAAACACCTCATTAGTTTAACGAACTCGCAGTATAATTATCCTGAATAATAATAATCAGAATAACAATAATTTATGCATATTTTAGGTAAAACGATACGATATCCACGTAAATACGTAAACGTGATAATCCACAATGCAATTAATGCATGGACTAAAATTTTTTAAAATTATGAAACGTGGCATGTTTGCTTACAGGTACGGATGATGAGTCCAAGTCATATTTTGCAATACCGGTAATACATGTAACATAATACGAATGAAGTAGAAAAGTTTCGTTCTAGCCAAGTAGTAGAGGCATTTACTGGTCAAACAAGTAGAATAAGTCTAGCACTGGTCCGACAAGTAGAAAACCGTAGTTCTTAACCTCTTAACCGGGTGATTTTTCAATTGTAAATACTTCAAATGAATGTAAATACTAGAAAAATACTAGGAAGTGCAGTAACAAATATTTAACTCTTAAATAATAAAATAAAAACAAAAATTGCGCAAATATACAAGCGAAGGAATAAATTCCTACTATGATACTCGCGTTAAGTGTTCGTGAAATTTATTATTTCTATCTATTTCTTCAGCTGAATTCGCCGAAAATAGAATTTATTTAAACAAAAGTGTCTCACAAGAGTCCCAATCCATGACAAAAATTTCTGAGGATCCCATAATAAGAATCAATAATTTCGCACGAGTAATGTAGCGTTACTTGCACAAGTGAGTTAGAAATACGGATAGCCAGTCAGTAGTACAACGCTATTTTTATGAAACCTAGAGAATATTCCGCTATCGAACAAATTTTTATAGTTCGGGACAGAGCACATCCCCCCCGAAAATGTTCATGAATAACAAAAAGGCAGACTATACTAGCTGAATCTATCCTGGATTACCCATGCATCAGCCACGCGGAACAGCATTCAATTAAGAGCTTACCTGGTTGGTTCAAATTGTTAAGTTGCACTATTGGGAATTGGTCCAAATCCTATCTTACCATCAAATTTATTCTAACAACGTAGAAAATATTTGAGACCAGTTTTTCTACCGGCATGCGATGAGACTCAGATCTAGGTGCCTAGACTTATCTGACCTACTGTCGCATTGTACAAATTTTTACGTTAGAACAATACAAGTCTACTCGTATTTTTATCACATAATTTCATATTTTATTTTTCCATGTCTTACAGCGCAATTCAAGCACCAAAGTGTATATACAGGGTGTGGCCGGGCAGGGGATGATTCTGCATGTAAAAATAAGTCGGAAAAAACGAATAACAATTTTTCCTTCGACGCTTCGTTTTCGAGAAAACCGATTTTGAAAATGCAGCGAATACGCATGTTATTAGCCAGGAATCGTCTGAAGCGTCTGACCATGGCCAACCAATTCTACTTCCTGCATATACGAAAGCACGCGAAACCGACAGGATCTTTAAACTCGATTTTCTCGAAAACCGGGCGTCAAACGAAAAAATGTTATTCCTTTTTTTCGTCTTAGTTTTACATGTAGAATCATCCCCTGCCCGGTTGTACCACCCGTCCGGCCACACCCTGTATAATGATAGGTTCTTAGGCTATGTAATGCGACAAAGTGTAATACTATATTGATATAAAATCACAATAAATAATAATAATAACAGTCCTGTACTCTCTTGATATTTAGTGGAATTTGTATTTTATGACTTTCCAAAGTCCCATGATATTTTCGTAAGACATTCAGACAGCCCCACTGATTAGTTTCTAAATTTAACGAATCGCAATTCAGATACAACGATCGTCTAATTAAGCCAACAAATAGAAGAAAGGATTGAAAGAAAATGCCGTCGAATTCGATTACGCGTAGAAAGGATAATCTCTGTGGGGCAACGATTACCATTAGAGAAAGGGAGTCGGTGTCCCGAAGACAGGGGGGTGAGTTTTCGCAACGCACGTGCCGTGGATTGCGCGAACAGACTTAGCAGATCCCGGAGAGCTTGCGGGAGAGTTCCCGGTGCAAAAAGCATCGCGGTAACACGTGCTTCGTCCTTTTCAGTTAGCGGGACGATGAGAAGCTCCAAAGGGGACGCGCCGGCAGAGAGACGAAGCGACCGTGGGATGAGTGACAATGGGAAGACCAAGATGGTAGAAGCTTTGCCTAATGGCCTGGATCACACACCACAGATCACTGGGCTCCTAGCCTCGGAGCTCTCCTGCCCCCCCCCCTCTCCCTCTCCCTCTCTCTTCCTCTGGGCTTTCTTCCGATGGATCTTTCCCTCCCTCGCGATCTTTTCCCCCTGTCTCCGATCCTTCAATACCGAGAATCCTGACATCCCCTGACGACAATTTGAATAATCATTATATGCACGGTCGTACCTCCCAAACGAATCCGTTATCAGACCCGTGGGGGGTCGCATCCCCCACCCTTCTGCAGGAACCAATGAATGCGAACTGAATCTGCAAGGAAAATTCTGTCGCCAGGATGGACAACGAAAAAACCGTTCATACGAATTCATTCTTAATAATAGAACATCGTAGGTCGTAATTGGTCTCGTTCTAGGGTTAACACTAATTTTTTTTTAATTAGCTAGTGTCGAATACAGAGAAGAGTAGCGAGTAAGGAAAACATTGACACCAGTGACAACAGTTCTCGTTTTTAACCAATTTTTTAATGAAATCTTTACCAACATATTCGCGAGATTGTTCCTGATTGAAATGACACCAAACATGACATAGTTTGCATCGTATCACTTGTCCGATTCGCTATGCAGTAGGAGCACGATTATCTGTACTAATCGATGGAGCGATGAGCGGTCGGATAATATAGTAGAACAGTGATTAAGCAGTAATGCATTCAATTGGAATTTTTTACGTGTGAGACACGTATCCGAATAATGATTATATCGATTCGGTTAATCGAGGTTACACAGGGTGTTCGACTACAGGTGAAAGAAAATTTAAGGGATGGTTCTCCATGACAATATAAGACGAAAATAAAGAGTACAAAAATTGTGATTTCGGCTCCATTTTTAAGTTATTAACAGTTTAAAGTCCGCCTAAAATGCGGCAACCCGGTCAACAGAGGCGCGCGACATTGTGACGTAAGCAACGTCTGTTGGCCGGGTTGCCGCGTGTCAGGCGGATTTTTAATTGATTATAACTATGAAATGAAGCCGAAATCGCAATTTTTTAATTCTTCATTTTCGTCTTACATTGTCTTGGAGAACCAGCCCTTAAATTTTCTCTCACCTGCAGTCGAACACATTAAATCGCTAATTGAACACACAAATATGCGCCGAATTATGTTACGTTTGATCTCATTTCAATCAGAAAAGTGTTGGTAAAACTGTGTAGAAACTGTTCTCATTAAAAACAGTATATTTGTTAGTCAAATATTTCGACTTTTATAATCCAGAAAAAATGTAAAGAATATCGATAAACAAAGAACCGCTTTGTAATCAGGGCATCGAGTTCTATAAGTGAACATTTTGCTTGGAGTGGAATGGTCCATACACATACTCACACCAGTAGTATTGTGTAGTCACCGGTCAGACAAGTAACAGATGATCGTCACTACACGGACAAGTAGTATGTACACATCGTTAGTCGGTCAAGTACCATGAGATAGTCAATGACCAAACAACAGTATGGAGCTGTCGCTAACGAGACAAGTAGTACCAGACATGAATATTTGAACGTGTAGTATTATTATACGTGGTCGTCAGATGAATTAGCATGTTATCTTGATTTTGCGGACTCCCATAGATTATTTCCACACAGTCTAAGCTTACTATTCTTTTTGTTCGATCCATTTAGGTGTAAGTACAATATTGTGAGTGACGAAGTCCATACGTATAGTTTTCTCTCGATATAAGGCGACGATGTTTTTTTTTTGCAACAAGAAAATCTGTATCCCCTCTTCTTGTTTTTGCACTTTATGCACTTTATGCTCTGTCGAACAAGTTCATGGGTAAACCATATTGGTACCATCGTCTGCAATACGTCGAAAGTCTTTCCGAACCATCGTCTTATATCAAAGGAAACCTGTATCAAGCATTTAATTATTTTTTAATAAAATTACTCGACTCCGGATTTCTGAAAGTTTGGAATTTCTTTCTATAATAATTCTTTATGTAATAATTTTAGTAAGCTGAAAGCGGCATGCAGATATTTTTAGCCTTTCAATCTTTTTGCTGTTACAAATTACAGCTACTCGTTTTTGCCATAAATAAAATCCGCTGTCTAGTTTTGCGAACAAATCTGAGCAAAAAGATCGTAAAAAATGAGTATAAAGTCGAATAGCAATAATTCCTCCGCGCTAAATATTTGAAACGTCTTTGTTAAATTAATACAAAAGAAAACCGAAGAAAGGTGATCAGTTGATCCCCCGCTCCATTGATAAAGTGTTTGAAACAGCCATTTACATTTCAGCAAATTTATTAAAAATCATTAGCACGCTCGCGTAAGAGAGAGAGAGAGTACTTAGAGATGGATGCAGCAGCTTGGTTCTACCGGATGTTGGAAACGTGATACGTCGACAAAGATGACTACCCCACCCTTATAGGTGTGCCCGCGCATACTCGCCTAAGCGACCATGAACAAACAAACTCTTTTTTCTCAGTTTCTGTTTGCTCCTCCGTTCCTTCCTCTTCCGTCTGTGACCGTTCCCATCGCCTTTTTATTAGGCAAACTTATACCCAGACCATTTACACGCGGAAATGAAGGCGAAAAAACCGTTTGGTCTCTAATGGACACGCCCCCGCGTGAATATTACTCGCGTAAATCGCTTTATCGCTCGGTCAATGACGGCGAACTTTATTATCATCATCGATGCGGTGACTGATGGCGATGCTATCATGCTTCAGGAAGGACAATACGACCGTCTCTGCCGGCAAACCGCTTTTATACTCATCGTGACACGATTCATTCCTGGAAAACAGATTTTCGGTACTTAATACAACGGAAAATATTATTCGCAGAAAATAAAGTAAATCCAATTTTGGAAATCTATACTCTATACAATTCTAGGTTCTATACAGTTTTATATTTTTAAATCTATACAATTTTAGATTCTTCAAATTTGATTGTACACTTTTGCCTCCTCCCTCTATAAATTTTCGCTTCTGGCAATAACAGTTTGTTGACACCCAGTATATTGTCCGCCCTAAGCATTTTATGCAGTCAGTTTAACTAAACGTTAATTACCAGACTGCGGATCTCTATGCATTTATAATGCAGCCGGGTCGGTGGAACACTATGAAATAATTAGCTTAACAAGAACCGATGAAGTTTTCACACCGCTTTTCATTCGCCAAATATCTTCGTTAACGAACTTGTATTCTACATTTTATTTGCATACAAATTCACTGTCGATTAATTACGCGGAAACGAGCTACGAACATACGTAAGTATGTACCATCGATTTTTTCGGGTGATCGATAACGGGTGGTACAATCGAAAGGGGGGTGACAGTAAAAAAATAAAGAAATCAGTTGAAAATGTGGAATAATATTTTCTCGTGCGAGGCTCTGCTTTCGAGAGAATCGATTTTGAAAATTCGACGAACACACCTAACAATTCTACTTCTTGGAAAGACAAAGCGAACCTGACGGATTTTCGAAATCAATTTTCTAGGGAACAAAGCCGGGGGATGAAAAATTCTTTTTCTGGGGATTCTAGGGATGAAAAAATTTTATTTTACACTTTCTACTGATTTTTTAAAAATCTAGGATCACCCCGTTTTTAGGGGTTGCCACCGGTTAGCGACCACCCCGTATAATAAAAATGATAGGGTCGACAGAAATTACAGAACGTTTCAGGTGGCCGGAAAACAGTGTCTAAGGATCATGAAGCGGGCGGGAGATGTTATTGAAAAGCTTCGTCCGATAAAGTATCCTTGATCTTCATCCTGCTCGGCGGAGATTTCTATGAAGAAGGATGTAGGCGGATTAGAATGTTACCGGACCAAAGAAAAAGAGACGAAGAGGAGGCAACCATTTTACTAGAGAACGATCAGGGGATAAGAGAGGGGGTGGGGGGGAGCCTTAAGGAGCTTACACTGATGACAATGTAGACGCTTCGGAAACGAAGAGCGAAACGTTTCCGGGGGAACGGAATGGTTCGCTTTCTTTTCTCATGTATTAGTAATCAACCGAGCTCAGACTATGCCGCGCTGCCAATTCCGAGGGAACGATCCTGCTGGCACTTTCCGAGTAGTTGGTCATTTCCTGTGTCCGGATTATCCCGGGCCATGAATTTTTAATGACTCTGTTCAAGAGAGTAATAGTGGTTGCGCGATGGATAATCAAACGGTCTTACAGAGGAATTCGCGCGATCTCTCTATAAACGGTCAGTCGAAACTGGAAGAACACGGATCGGAGATAATGAAATCGTAAAACACAATATTGTACCAATTCCGTGGAATCCATGGCGTTGCTGGATTCGCCGGTTATTCGATTAGTTCGTACAGTTCAGAGTTTCGGATTATGTGCGGTTCATAGTTTCGTTAAACCATTGCGGAATACCATGAAATTGCGAGACACAAACATATTCTTTGCCGACCGGGAGAACAACAGTTCGGCATGAAGCTTCGCTGCGCATAAATGTATTTTATAGCGGGGAAACTTTTAATAATCATCCCTAATTGTTCGCGGATTTGAAACTGGTACGGTAGCATACGGGGTGTTCATTTGGAAACTTTCCAGCCGAATATCTGGAAAAGTACGAATGATATCAAGAGACTGTAAAGGGGGCAGTATCAGTTTTTTATTTGGGTGGTGTCTTCAAGGTCACTTGAAGGTCAACTTTGCTTTTCAAATGGAAACCTATATTTTTCATTATGGGATCTTATTGTACCTAAAAAGACCAGCAATTTTCGTAGGATACTTTTTTTTATCCGAGACTACTACTACTAGTTTCGGAGATATTTAAAGAGAAGTAGAGCGAATAATCCCATAATAGTCCCATAACGAAGAACATAGGTTTCCATATGAAAAACAAAGTTGACCTTGAAATGACCTTGAAAACGCCCTTGGAATGACCTTGAAATTTTTCAATTTTCTATTAAGTTTATTGTTGCTATAGAGACTGACGAAGAATAAAATAATTCTAGAGACCTTAATTATCAAACTTATAGGGGAACAAATCGTATGTCAAGAGTATTGTTGTGTCGCTGTTGCGTTCATGAACATTTCTAATATCGCGAGCTGCGTTAAAATCGAATTTCTTTGTAAGGTTTCACGGAAATGCAAAAATCACTGGTTCGGCAATAAACATTGATCCTGGCGAGGAGAACGGTCGCATTCTCTTTCCCGCTTCTGCTTCTTCACAAAGGCTGTGTTTAACTGGTACCCCCTTTTTTTGTTTTAATGTCCGCAGGAACAGACATCCTTTCGGGTTGTGCGATGATTTTCGAAGCGTAGACCGGTAGAAAGCACGGCCGAAACGTGTTCGGTCGATCACTGAAACGCGATTGAAACGTCAAATATAAAAGTTCTTTGGCTGCGAGCTGCACAAACGTTGACGCTGATGCTGTGTGTTTCCCCGGCTACCGGCGTTGCTCCCTTTCTCTCTCTCTCTCTCTCTCTCTCTCTCTCTCTCTCTCTCTCTCTCTCTCTCTCTCTCTCTCTCTCTCTCTCTCTGCCATCCGAACTCTCTGGCCAAGCACCGGACCAAGCCCGCTGGGGTTAAGTGGACGAAGAGAATTTCGGCAGGGATCTGCGGCCGAGTACGACCGCGGTCGCGTCTCGCCACGTTTCATGGCTAAATTGCCGTTTCACGATTGGCAGGCTGTCAACGATTCGATGCCCGAGCAGATCCGACCACTGTTATCATTATATGTACGCGTTCCGGCAGGATGTCTGTGGTCAGGTGATACACGACACAAGACCGCACCGACCGGCCGACGTATTTTTGTCATCGGAACCGCCGTTGCACATGATCCCCCATTCGGAATGACGTTTTGGTCGACGGGACATGGACGAAAAGTGGAGGGTTTGATAGGGAGAAGGGGTCACGGGGTCGTGAGAGCGCAACCGGTTAGGCCGAAACCCGCTGCCAGGTGAAACAGGATCGACACAAACGATACCCTGACCGAATCGGAATGGGGTCGAACGGATTTTACAGCAATTTTCATCTTTTTCACCAGCTGACAGGGAAATCGAATTCGAAGTCTAGTTCGAACTTAAAAAGACGTAGAATAGTTGAGCGTGGGCCTAATTTTTGTTAATACAGTGTTTACTCGATTTATGTCCAAATCACTGGTCTAGCCACGGACATGTATCGGCAAGGAGATACTATTCTTTGATCCACGCGATATTACACTCCTCGGTGACCCAGATCTCTCGAGCGTCTTGACCCCTCACGGGGTATACTTCGCAGCAGTGGGGATAGTCCTCGGACTTATATCTGCTAGGCATCTCGCGCATATATAGAGTAAACGCTCTATCTCCCAAACCAAGGTCGTCCGCGGTAAAAAGTATAGGGAAAAGTTGTTTACAATGACGACCTTATTAACATATTTGAAGGTCATTGAAATCGCTGTGTTAGGCCGTGTTGTTTTCCGCAAATATCTCGGGAACGAAGGTCGTCCGGTGGTTAACACGTACAGGCAAACAGTTTGTTCAGAATTATGCCGCCAATAGTATACTTCAGGGTCCTTGAAATCGGAATTCCCAATTCCGAGTAACTGCCGCGGAACCAAAGAATGAGCACTATTGTCCCGCGAGCATGCGAACGCACGGCTGAGACTGCAAAACCTGGCGTCACCGTTCGGCGACGAATTCCTCCGCCGTAAACGTGATCGCCCTTTTATCTCGACGATCGCTTAACGAGTCGCTCGACCCGTAAACGCAATTTTATTATTACGATCGTCTGAGGAGTCCGCTTTAAGAGCAATACTCCGTGCTTCTAAAAGATTCATGAAAATGGCGACGCGGAACGTTCGTTCTCCCCCATAAGCAAAACCGCCATCACTCTGCCGCCGCTTGTCTCCGTGGTATCGCGGCGATAAGTCAACTCCGCGAAGAAAATCGAGCACGCTCGAAGGGATGGTGGATCGCGAAGAGAATAGAGGGATGAGGACGACCCTGGTAAGGGGAGGGGAGGGGGGCGGCTTGGAAGCGCGGAGTGGCACAGAAGCGTAGAATTTAATAACCATAGGTTCTGACGCGAGGGTGGCTCCGCCTAAGACATGGATGTAATCTTGGCGGGGTAACTCATACGTTAGGATCTGGACGACACATTCCAGCGTAGCTAACAAACGCTGCCAAGACCCTGTCTCGCTTCATCGAACCGGCCGAACAAGGGGCGACCGGGGGATGCCATAATTCTAATTTTATTACCGGGAGAAGATGCGGCTTTCGCGGGACGGTTCCGCGAACGAGAACCCGAATTTATGGGCGATTTTTCTTATTAATTTTCGTAAGTTCGACATGAGAGCCGGCACCGCGACAATACCGTCCTCTCCTCCGGCTCAGACACTCGTCGAGAACATCCACCCTGACACACAAGAAAGCCAACCTTGACACGCGGAAACATATTTCCCTCCCTTACCAGGGTTATTGGGCATTCTTATCCTCCCACGCTTCTTTTTATGAGACATTTACAAGGGAAACTCGTTTTATTAAGGTCTCAATCCATGAATTTCAAAGCGGAACGATTCTTATAATCTGCGGTTTTTCTTACTAGTATGTGGCTGCTTTGATTTCTTTTTTATTTGAAAATGCATTGTGAGAAACAAATATAACGCGTGTCTCATCACTTCGTGCAGGCTGCTGCGGGGGAATTTTTACGTAAATATTGTTAATCGTCGGTAATTCTGATGGGAAGTGAAATTATTGCTTCAAATTGGATGTAAAACTAGTTAGATTGCAGTTACACGTGTCAACTGATGACGGAGGATTAACAATAATCGTCTGAGACGGCGAGGGTTTGAGAGCCAAGACTCCGTAGGTAAGGTAGAGTGACCACGTTACCGACAAAAATCGGCGAAAAATGGTTTTGCGTGCCTCAACTTTTCGTCCTAATATTGAATTACTTTATAAAAATGAGAAGAATGTGTCTATTCCAGTTTTTCTCAAGCCATTTCTTAAATATTATATACCTAAACAAATTTTAAAGAAAGAGATTTTCACAATCTCAATAATCGTAAATTAAAAATATCAGACCCCATCATCTTAACGGGTCCCGTAAATCTAGTATTAAAGTTGCCTTTCTTCCTTGAATGCTAATTTTAACAGAATGAAAGTATTACATTGGCGATAAGGTAGAGCGACCACGTTACCGACAAAAATCGGCGAAAAATGGTTTCACGCGCCTCAACTTTTCGTCCTTATATGAGAAGATTTTCCGCTGGGAAAGGGCTCGTTCGAAAGAGGAAGGTTCGATCTAGCGCGCGCTGGTCATGAGCTGACGAGATTATGCGGATATTTGGTAATATAAGCGATAGAAGTAGGCCAAAAATTGACGATGCGCGTGCCGTGGAATCCAAGCACTTTTACGCCATTGGATGAGTTTTCTGGACGAAATCGAGAGCAGCGCGCGCTAGAAAATATCTCGAGCTGCAAATTGAGCTGTATTTTGTCTCGATTCTCTCCGAAATCATTTCTGGCGTCGGAATTCATAATATCGATAATGCAGAGCAAAAAATGTGACAAGTTTAGTCACAGACTTAGGACCCGTCGGATCGAGACCAAGACGGATCTCAAGTCAATGGCTGAAGGCTGTGAACGGAAATTATGTAAAAGTCACGTGACTACCCTTGGCTCTTAAGAACATAATAAAACCGGAAAGCACTGGAACACATTTTTCGCTACTGAATTTCTTTAAATATCGATAGTTACGGCTACGGGTAGCAATGTTATCAATCAATAGCCCCATTTCACGAACTCGCGAAGAGGACAAAGGGGAAAAGGAAAGGATAGATCCAGTAAAACGCTGCCAACAGACAAAGTGTTTGGGTTATCGAGGACACAGGCGAAATTTTTCGGGCTCGCTGAAACGGGGAAAGAAGCGGCTCCGACGCGACGCGACGCGACGTTCCGAAGTAGTAAATAATGGAGGGTGACGAACGGATGCCAGGCTGTGGATCTGCGAAGAAGTACGGGCCGGCAGACAGAGAAAGAAGAACGGGTAGAAAATTGCACGGTAAACTCGTGCCACCGTTTCCACCTCGGCATGGTAAATTGAGAGTAAACAAGCGGGATGGACGAGGACGGTAGAATATCTCGCGCACCACAGACGGAGAATCGCAATGAAATCCGCCAATGAATACTCTGAAATCCATGCGGCGCATAATTGGGATGGGGGCTCGACTTAATCAGTTGCATTACGCTGACCGGAAGTTCGTGAGAAATGTTATTTTTCCGATAACTGACAGCTGCTTCTACGCGGAATCGGAAATTCTATTTTTTTTTTCACCCCGTCCGACGCGGCCCGCCGTTTGCATTATCGACGCGTAAAATGTCCTTTTGATCGTGCAATCACTTTTCAATGAATTATCGCAATAATCGGTGGAATGTATTCGGTGTGCGTCAAACATTTAGTCTCTCTCAATCTTTGTCAATATTTCAGCGATAGCAAACAATTTCCCTAGAAAGGTAATATTTAGTCTGGGGATTTTATGTATTTAGGATCATACTGAATAGACCAAATACAAAACTGAGACGACTTGTACAATTTTTATTTTGCATAAAGATTCGCAATCTAATTATAACCATTATAATTATAAGTCATTATTAGACTGCGGCTTTTATGCATTTATGACAAAAATGAGTAGGTGTAATTCAATACAATAAAAAGGTTAAAGGAGTTTAACAATGTGGATATACCATTTTTAACATATAAAAATTATTAATGAGCAAAATAAATTTTTACTTAGCTCCTATAGATTGCAATTGATGTATAAAAATTTTATTTTGCTGAAAGATCCGCAGTCTAGTCATTATACATGGTTGAAAAAGTCTAAAACTGTAAGGAAGAATAAATAGGGACCCCTATATGTTTTGCAAACAAACTCAACGATCACTGTAAAATCATTGAGTGCTTCATAACGTTAATGTGCAATTCTAGACAGTGAGCACGTTTCAAAATCGTGTACGCGGTCGGGGAATATAACAGCCCTGAAGATCTACAGCTTCAGATGAGTTTATTGCTAACGGAGTTTCAGGCAGGCACTCCTGGGCATTCTTCGATGACGAAAAAGCTTGAAGATCTCCTTTAATAGGTAGACAGTATAGATCTTCAAACTATCTAGAATTTCTCGGAGTACTTGCCGGATCAAATATGTATAACGGCTGCTCCGTAGTAAGACGAAAGTATTACTGTATTATGGAAGTTTAATACTTGATACTTGAATGCTTCTGGATAAATCGGTTGTGTTGCATTTCATCAAATGAGCTTCAGTTACTTGGCAACAAAACCGAGGGGAATGCTTATTAACGAGGAAAAATTGCTGAGATTCCCAACCGATAAGATCCGTGCGAAAAATGTGAGAAAAGCTGTTGTGACATTCCTTCACGTTGGAACATCTTATTTCGTAACGCCGAACGTGTTTAAAAATGCACGCACTGGAACTCTAACCAGTCAACAAATCGATTAATGATTAGTAATAAAAATTACAGTCAAATTTATAAAGAAATGAATTTTTTCGAATTTTTTTATTCGACTTATTCCAAAAGCCATAATTAAGAAAAAAAGTTGACCACCATACTCCATCTAGTTTCTGAGATATCTAAAGAAAAAACATGTTTTCGACCCGCAATTTTGAGGGCTGTTTTCACCCCCTTCGTGTGTCGAATACTTTCCCAGGAACTACCGTATTGTGTTAGAAGAGGGTTAACCCTTTGCACTCGAGTGGTGATTCTCAAGCACCGCTAGAAATTATTGTGGCATTATTTCAAAGAAATGAGAAAAAATATTACAAAATATTTGTTACGGTACAAAATTTGTATTGACCATCTATTACGAAACATTTGAATATTATGGTAATCGGATCAGTTTCGTACGAATAAAATGAAAATATTCTAATACGGAAGAGAAATCTAGTTTTAGAATGAAAATAGCGCCGAGTGCAAAGGGTTAAGTGTATATTGAATTTACACTCATTCAAAGACGTAGAAACATGGATAATCCAAGATGAACTATCAAGATTTTTCAATCGATGGAAGCGCAACCACTTCAGTTTCCCGTAAGTTAAATGGACCGGCACCGCGTAGAAGATAAGCGGGCTCCAATTAATGGTAATAACGAACTGCCGTGAAAGCATCTTTAAACGACGAACTTCGTCTTCCCGGCTGTCTGCTTGTTTCCAGTAATATCGCGAGACGCGTACGCTTCGAATTGCACGTGTTGCATCCGGCTCGTCCGTCGACGGGCTGGTATTGCGCTGTCGGCAAGGTCTGCGTCCCCTCATCCATCACCTTGAGAAGCACGCAGGGTCCCGGGATCGCGATGGAGGAACCGTTCGACCCATCGGAAAGACCTCTCCGCAGTGTTTAACGAGGATGTTATGATTCGCGCACGCGAAATCCATCCTGTGATCCGGCCGGGCCGCGGCTCGATCTTGCTCATCCTGAAATTCGTGTATCGCGACGCCTTCGCGCGTCCTTTGGTCCGCTACGCCTACTCGAGAAAAATCCTGAACGAGAAAGTATCTTCGGCCATGTTTCCCCGTGGCCGAGCAATTTTCCTAAAACGACTCCGAGCTGATCAACTGGGGAACCCGATTCGAAAACTTCCCGCGACGGTGGAGCCCCCGCCGGCAGAATCAAGAAAATGGCGGCGCTTAGTCAGCGTACAGTGGCACTAACTTGTGGTGAAGCTTATTTTCGTTAATATTAATAATATACGGAATATTTATCGAATATAGGGATTGAAAACAATTTTTACAGTTTTGCGTGCATAGGTAAACTAAATATTAGGAACATGAATGCATACATGGGGTCCATTGAGGATCCCACTTACCTAATTCCTTGCTAACTTTGATTACAGCAACAATTTATTTCTGTAAACTTTCTGTAAAACTGTAAAATTTCTGTAAACTAAAAATGGCGCGGCTAAAAATGTTAACACAAAATCCATTACTGGGGTCCTTTGCGGACCCCACTCATGCATTTAACGGTTAATTCTGCTCGTCGAAATAAAGCTTTGAATTAATATTTTGTCCATTTTCCTTTACTTTTCGTACTGCTTCTGGACTATCGGTGTTTGTGTTTACAATTCCATTTCCCTAGCATTTGTGTACTATCAACCGTTTCTGATGAAACGTGCGAAGCTGCAAACATTGCTTCAAATCCTTATTTTTGTAAAATATTATATATAGTATATTGTTAATATTATCAAACATGAACTGTTATGTTTCGTTTATCATATTCACGATATAATTGTAAAGTTTCATTTCCTTTGGCAGTGAACGAAGAATGAAATGAAATTTTATACAATTTCAAGACACATAGTCAGTAATACGTGTGCATTGCAGACACGTGGGACGCTAATCTGTAAATTTGCCGCGTTCGTATTCAATGGTACGATATTCGTTATCAATCGTATTAGCCGGCCTAATAGGTGGATGAGCAATCGGCCAGAGAGAAACAAGCGGTCACACGTGAAACCGCATCGCGTGATCGGTAAAGAAGCGAACGTTGCCGAGTCGCATCGCGGTTAAATTCCATCTGTCGTAGATCCGTCTGGCGTACGTGCCAGCGGTTGTTGCACGGCGGGCAGCAATTAATCCATTTTATAGATGTTGCCGATGTAAATGAAGTTTCCGGTCGAGTGTCCGGTCAGCGGTATAGAACGAAAGAGAAACAAGAGGCGCGGAGGTGGGACAGGGAGAAAGCGAACGTGCTCCGTTCGGCGCTCGTAAAAGACTGGAGGCTTTAACTGGTCCGGTTGTAAAACCCTCTAGAAGAGAGCAATTAATAATAACCGCCCTTCGCAGCTTTTCCAGCGATAAAACAACCGTGCGCCACATTCCCCGTCACGATTCAACGGCGTCCCTGCAAAATCTCCGCGGAAATCGGTGCTTCGCCCTCCCTTTTTTCAGTATCACAGTGTGTGGTACTTCATAGGATCGTGGAACACGGATCATTTTGAAGGGTTAAAATGGTAACACTGTTTGAGGGTTGAAAAGAATACGGACGATCTTGAAATTTCGTGGAAAATAATGTTGGGAGAAAATTCTGTGAATATTGTAGCCTGAAATAATTTTTCCATAAAATCGAAAACAACGATGACAATAGGTGAGAGCCTAGTTCTTTTTCTTACTCGGTTCACGGGGGCGACTGTACCATGCATGTAACTATCGCTAGAGTGATTGTTTTCCTTTGATAATTTTTACATGACAATGAATACTTTTGTTTCAGATGTAAGCGTTGTAAGAAACGAACGTGATTCGTTGTCGATTAACACGTTGGCTGCCATGTCACCCATATGTGGGTGACAGAATTATTTGTCCAAGTTTTAAAATTAATTTTTACGTTAATATATTCGTTGTATGTGAAAGTTGGAGGACTACTCGATATCATACATTTAATCATTTTCAATTTTCATTTCATTAAATAACTTACTTTGATTTTATGGAATTTTTGAGGTTTCTAGTTTGGCAGTCAAAGTGTTAAATGAAACGTGGAAAGGTGTCTAGGTGAAACACCGAAGTTATTTTACTGAACCTCGTGCCGGAAAACCAGCAGAGTTTCTAAAATTGTAGATGACCTCGTTTAAAGAGCAACGGCCCTCTTCCAAACTAAAAATTTCATTCTTGAAATAGCACCTTCGTGCAGTCCCTTCTGGGTGATCAGCATAAAGATCATCGGTCAGAGAAATTGCCAGGGGGAAATAAATATTTCCGAGAGAAGTTGAAAATCCTCGGACCTGCAAAGGACTCGGAAGTGACGTTACCTCTGACGGGACGCTTTGGATCATTCAGCAAATTAACAATTATAATACCTTATTGTAAGTCTTGTCGTTAGCGTAAGCGGCAGTCAGCGAATCCTAGAAGTTCTACAACAATCTACAAATATCCGAGAGGAGAACCGCAACGTATTCAGAACATTACGTTAAGCGGCGCTGAAAACCTGTAGAAATTATGATAATGTTTGAAGTCCTTTTAATCATGTATAAACCTGATAGTAGAAAGAATGTTCCGAAAATTTGTTCCGTAACACAAATCACATATTACCAACTTACAAGGTGAGGTATTCTATAATAAAAATGGCAATTAAACACAATAGAGACAAATAGAAAGAAAGTTCACACAATAGGACACTCGATTTTTCAGAAAATGCACACTTTCAGAATTACGAAAATTGAATTCTAATCACCCTCATTCTATATTATCTTGATTAGTGGGTCTATGCTTGTGTTTTCAATCTTTGGCGTTCAAGGCACTAAACAGATCCAGATTATTAACTTATTGTTTTAGCGTGTGGCATACCTTATATCGAAGCATGTTTCTTTTTATTACACTGCGAATTTTATGCATTTATGGCAAAAATGGATAGGTAAAATATAGAGCAGTGAAGATACCGGATGAATTTAAAACTATGGTTACGATGTTATCAATTTATTAATACTATTAACAGAGAAAATACATTTTATTCAACTCCTGTTCTGTAGAATTTACTTATAGTTTGTCTTAGGAGGTTTTCATTTTCCATAATTGGAAACTGGGATGTACTCCATCTATCGCAAGGACTGTGAACTGTTCTTCAGTGTACGAACACGAGACACGAACAAGGTATAGGAACCTAACACAGCGTAATCACAAACGAGGTATAGGAGTTGACCATTCGCTTCTAGAGCCCCCTTACCATTTGTGTGTCACATCCTACCTTATCGGTCGGAATATTGTGGAACTGTTTCGAGTCGCGCGACCTGAAATACCGACTCTACCCAAGTAGAGCAACCAACTGGTAAAGTAGATCACATCACACCAGAAGAGCCATCGACTACCTTGAGGTTGACCAAAGGTCCGCAAGAGTTAGGGGAAGCGGGGTGTCGCAAGCTGGGACTCGCGGCGCCTAAAAAAGCTGTAAGCACCTAAACGAGCTGTCTCCAGAAAGGGGGGCACCGGGTGGGTGATTTGTGCGGACTAGATTAGGTATGGGGGGGGAGTGAAGCTTTACTTCCCTCGGGGTGCCATTGTTAGGGAGGGGGGCGGCGAGTTGTATTCGATACGAGTTCCTTGCCGTGTCCCGCTAGCTCAGGGAGGTCACCGTGGTGGAGTTAGTGGGTACACCCCTTCAGGGAGGGGGGGTTCCACATATCTCCGTCTCTCTCCCCAGGGAGGGCGGGGAATCCGTAATGCGATTACCACCACGTAAAAGAAAAGAGGTCTTTCAGAGCTCCCCTGGCCTACCCTAACCACCCTGGCCAATCCTTGCCTATCTTGAAGTTGACCAAAGGTCCTTCAGAGCTCCCCTGGCCTGATCTGACCACCCTGGCCAATTCTTGCCTACCTTGAAGTTGACCACAGGTCCTTCAGAGCTGATCTGGCCTACCCTAACCTACTCTACCCGGTCTACTCTTGCCTACCTTAACCAGAGGCCCTCCAGAGCTACCCTGGTCTACAATTGCCTACCTTGGTTTCCTTTAGCTAGCTTAGGGTGGACCAAGGGTCATTTAAAAATTCTTTAGCCTACCTTAAGCTAGCTCGGAGTGGGCCAGAGGTTTTTGAATGCTATCTTCATTTTCCTTGGCCCACCTTCAGCAGCTCTTTGTAAGTATCAACTCAAACATACAATTTCTGTCCCAGAACACTGATTGGGATTTGCATCTGGACTATACAAAAGTTCCTTAAAATTGATATGTTTGGCTTAAAATGTGTTTTATAAAACTTATTAAACTTTGGATAGTTCCAATTAGCTCGATTTAAATCTAACTGATCCTATGTATAAGAGCGATCTTCCAAAAGAAGAATATTATTTATGTTTTTATTGTGAGAAATAGCACACGAATTTGAAGACAAATATCGATAACATTTTATTCAAATAAATTGGTTCCGTTTTCATCATTTGTACTACAATCCTCGCTAGATATTTCGTAACTTGGAAGTGTTCCTTAATATTGCGATACAATCGAGTATGCTGGAAACGCTTTTGTCAAGACAGATGTTGTCGTGTCAAGAGCATGTTTCATGTATACGAAACGAAGGGGCTCTGTAAAAATGTTCATATTATTGCATGGTAACGATTCCATGGTGGTAAGGATAAAAAGAATTAGAAGTCTAGTTACCAAGTGGCAAATGTCCGAAGCAGATTCAAGTAAAGTACCGACGTCTTCACAACCTGAAAAAGATTGAATGATAAAGAATCCTGTGTATACCGGAAACTGTACCTTTGACAAAATCACCTACAGTGCCGAATGTGTTTATAGATAAATCTATTATTTTCCCAGCCGAGAGTTTAGGCGGATAGAGGGCTACAGCGCACAGCATAATAAGATCGTAGGAGTTCTTCGATGATAAATTATACCAGCGAATCTCATAGGCTGCTGGCCCCATTTTGCTGCACTGATTTAATGTTTTGATGGTGGAAGGAATTATGAAAACCAAAAAAGTCTAATGTTATCCATGCTATGTGACATTTCGTAAAATATTGAGCTCATTTTGAATTTGGAATATCTACGTGTTTGTGAATCATGCCACTTTCAATTTCTTTGACAACCAAACAAATTTCTGGGTTTTCCATTCCACAGGGCGTTTAACAATAGAATCACAAACATTTACAAACTGTAAAATATCTCGAAACGCTCAAATATCTTGAAAAATATAAAATGAAGAACAGTTTCAGACGGACTCTTATTTATTTGACCTTGTAATGACCTTCGCGAAACTATGGTTTATTTCATGCGTTCAACCCGAATTTAAAATTATGCTCTGATATAACAAAGTACACTGTAAAAGTTAACACTTTAAAAAATGCAAATAAAGTTGGTTGAAAGTATATTCAAGTCGTTTCACAATCTAAAATGATATAAAGTATTTTTAATATAAAACTTAGCGTAAAGAAATTTTACTCGTGGCAATTTATTTATTTATAATTATAGTGTTGTTCTCTGTTTTATCGTATCACGGTAAATAGAAATATTACACGTAGTTGGTAACGCACACGTCCACTAAAGTGTTACGCTGGGTAACATTTGTTGATAAATACCTGCTCGGATAGAAGTTCACCTATGTAACAAAATATAAATATAATGAAGGTGAAGGAGACCAACAACATGATGTACGTGAGTATTGCGACCGTGTCGTTATTTTCCCATTCCTAAAATCAGGATAACACCAATAATGGCTGACAACGTACGGGTGTGCAATCGTCAATGCTTTACCGTCAGACAGTAATACTCGAGCAGACACATTATCAAGGTCGACTCCACGATCTCTGTCAAGCAAACCTCACGGAGACCCTCTTCGACGTCTTTGGAGAACCTAGAACATTCATGTATGTACCATTGTACAGAATAAGTGTTAGCAAAATGGAACACCCGACTTCAAAAGCTAGCCAAAAGCAAATGGATTTACTTTAAAAATAAATTAACGATTTAAGTTTCTTAAAATTAGAAATTTAAGTTTTTTACAATTAAAAATTTTGGAGGAAGTGAATACTGACATTTCAGAAAAACGGTACCTAATATATTATAGAATACCTGACAAATCTAAATAAAATTGGAAAAACTTTTAAAGTTTTCAATTATTTTTTCATCAAACTGAAACATGTTTGTGAAATTTTTCTGATTGAAATGATGCCAAACCCGGCACTAATCAGTGCAACATGGATAATAGAACAATTACCTAGCTACTGCAGTAAGTTACATCCACAGTATTGTGGTGACAATTACAGTACTAACTCGATATATGTCCACAACACGGGTCTACCCAGAGACAAATATCGGCTAGAAGATGCTATTCTTCGACATACTGCTGATCGTAGAAAACGAATGGCCCCTCACGCGGCATACCCCGCGGCAGTGGGGATAGTTCTGTGACTTTTATCTGCTAAATATTTGTGACATATATCGAGTAAAGACCGTGTAACGGTACTTTTGGTATACTTTCAATAAATTTTCGCTTAACAATTCTGAACAATCCTGGAAGCACTGTGCCAGGCTTTCGAACCATTCGAAAACATTACCTCAGTACCTCGGCATGGTCCCGGACGATGACAGCGATACGCTCCTGGAAATTGTTCTTCTCCCGGTATTCATCGATTAGATTGTCCAATCGGGATATCTGAATCCGGATCTGTCCGCACATGTGCGTGACGAAGGTGGCAGCTAAACTGTATCCAGCAGTTGTGATGGTTTGCATGACCATCGCGGTGACACAGTGAGCAAAGAACACGAGCTCGTAGGTGGGACTGGATTGAGTGTCGAGAAAGTTGAAGCAAGGATAAGTGACCGGCCTTAGGGTGACATTCGTGTTGGTTCTCTCCTTCGACAAGAACTGCATCACTGTGTGATAGGACATACCTCCCGAATAGAGGAAACCCACGCATATGGTAATCAGGAATCTGCTGATGGACGCTTGTTTCAGCATGATCGCCCGATGATCGGGGTCCCGCACCATTTTCCAGTCCCGTTCCACGTGCAGGATGCATCGACCCAACGCGTTGCTCCTCACGCCAAGCAAACAATACTTGATCGTGGAGAACATGCAGAAACTGATCGGGCCGAGCAATTTCACTACATTCTGCAGGTCCTCTTCCATGAATAACATGTTGTAGACCGACGGCAGGATCGTGAAGAACAGACTGGAGAAACAAATGAACAACAACGGGATGGAAAGAACTCTCTCGAATCGGCTGACGCGGTGGTAGATAAATGTCCATACACCGAGCGGCTTCAACAGCAACCGACACATTCCGAACGTGTAGTTCAAGTCGTTCTCATAGTCGTTGTTGAAGCTCTTCGCTTGGTTCACCGATCGACCACGCATGGTGACCATACACGCGCACGATGACGACTGAACCCGACGCGGCGGCAACCCGTCGCACAATGTTGTCAGAACGCAAGCGCGGATTCTGCGAGCTTACGTGATCGCAGAAAGAAACGATCGAGTTTTTTTGCGGCGATTGTTTGCCCCTCGGAATTGAAACGCGAAAGGGAGACCGAGGTATAGCTCTGTTTTTTTTCGGCTCGTAAACATTGTGTCTGTCACATGCAATCGAAGACGAAGTGGAGACGGAAGTACACACAAGCGGAGGGTTCACAGTTATGGTTTCGTGTCTGGAAAAAGAACTGAATTGAGAGATTACTTGTATCGAGTGAGCGGTGAACTTTTCAAGTTTATTGTTTAGTTAGTCATTATTAGAGGGACATTTGTGGCACGAATTTTGTTAATATTAGGGGGACCCGTAAGTAATCGATTATTTTGAAATCTGAAACAGACCTTTTAGTAAATTCAAGTTTTCATTTCTTGCAAATAAACTTATGGGTACCCCTAATATTTCTCAATGTTTGGTGTGATGTTAAAATATTATTTTACATAATATAAATGTGTGAATATTTACGCGAATAATAGAGTTTGTGAAATGTTCGAGGGAAATTAGTGTTGTTTGTTAAAGACTTATTCGGCACAGATAGAAAAAGTAGAGTAAGCTTGACAATTTTACTGGAATACTTTATTTTGTTTTATGTTCAAATGTGTTGTAAATATGCATATTGTTCTTGAAGGCGTACGTTCTATTTATGAATACTTGGTAATAATTATTTGAACGGTGTCTATTTTGCGTTCGTATTGTCTACTTATTTGTGAACTTCAAGATTAGTAATAACATCCTAATGAAATTTATCTTGGAAAATCCAAATGACTTAATTGTAAATCAAGGGTAACATCTGTTACATGTACATTACTGAAACATTATCTCATTTAAAAATTTAGTTAACATTGATGCGAACATGTCATTATTCCCAATATTTTGTTATCTGTCACCAAACATACACACAACTCGCATGCAAATATAAAATAGTACAGAACATTCACGCATAATGCTTTTTAAATACTATATTTAACAAAATACTCCATAAAACATGTGTTCTAAACAAATCTCTACATAGATTTATCGGAAAGTTTGTACCCAATTCAGTGTTTCAACCGGAGTGTAAATATTACACTGTCTGTCGCAGAAGGTTGAAATACGCGAAGGAAGATTTCATTATCTAAAATGACACTCATAAAAGTTTATGACTTCTCATAAAAGTTCAGCAGGCTTAACATTTATTTAAAACAGAGAGTTCCAATCTGTTCTCCGAGATCGCAAAGTCCCCACCATTAGTCAAACGTCATCCCACTACTGCGTACAACTATAGAAGTAGTGGGGCGTCAGTAGTGGCACGGGAACAGAGCATAGTTGCCAGATCAAGACTTGTTCCCCCACTCTAATTGCCCCTTCTACCGCGCTATTCCCCACGCTTCCTCCGCGACCCGGTCACGTGGTGCGTTCCGTCTCAGAGAGAGAGGGTAACTTTTTCCCCTCAATTCGTGTCATCAATCCCCCCCCCCCATATGGCGACACTAAAACAGGGACGTAGGAATGGGGGAAGTACCTATGCGAGGAAGAAGCGGCGCATGGCTCGCGAGCCACATGTTGGAACTCCCTGCTTTAAGATACAGTGAATTCTCGATTTATGTCAACAACACTGGACTTGTGTCGTCCAGGTGACATACCCGAGCCGTGTTATGTTTATACTCGTCGGCGTCCTCGGCGTCTCGAGCTTCGCGGCCCCTCCCGATGTATACCCCGCGTTAGTGGGGATAGTTCCACGACATTTACCATCCAGACCTTGGCGACATATATAGAGAAATCACTGTGATTCTATTTGTTCGAGCGACAATACATACTTACTTGACCGAACGTGTAGACGGACATGTGGGACACCTTGCTGGCTGTGATTTTGACCATCACGCTCGACCTCACTATGATCATTCTCAAGTCAAGAATGCATCTACAAGGCAAGAAATACCAGTCTGTCATGTACACCACCTCACCGACTTTCTTGCACTGTTGAGAATGCACTCGGTGAATCTCGATCGCAGTTTTAATCGGTTGCATCTACTGTCGGTGCCTCGCAAGAAGTCTCGCGGGACGGCACAAGGGCAAAGGGGTCACTCGCTCGCTCCGCCTATCCCCACCGTTGTCGCTCCAGTAGGCCGACGCTTAGGCTTTCCACGTCACGCACTGTATAGTACGTGCCACCGCTTTAGCCAATAGAGCAGCTAGAGGCGTGCCCCTTCCACTCTGACCAATCAGCGCCGCGTTTCTTTCACGAGACTTCTTGCACGGCACGCACAGTACTTATCGCCGTTACCTGTTCTGTCAGTATTTGACCGATATTACAGAGCAAAAACACGTTGAAAGTCATAGAAAACAGTATCATGAAATAGGTGGTCAGGTTTTGGTAATCGTGATCGTCCCATTCCTAAAAGAACAATACTCTCGTCCCTTGAGATTGTCGTGAATCAGTCCACAACGACGAAACACTCTGACAAAAATGGTGTTCTATGCTATAGTGGCCTTCTGTGTATCTATTCCCATTTGGACATACGGGGGAAGGGCACTGCAATACTTCGCACCAGTCCACACTGTTCAAATCAATTTATATTATTGCACAACATTGGCTTATAACGTTACATGACACTTGAACCGACACAGTTTTACAAAAATTCAATTTTAACATCAACGTAATTACTAATAGCTTTTCCACAAATTTTTCTTTTGAGTATTTCTTTACAGAATTCAATGAGAATTTTATTTGTCTTTCAGTGAGGAACAGTCGATTGTTAAGGCCCATTTCGAGGTAAGGCAATTACGAAATTGTTTAGATAACTTTGTTGTGAAAACCAAAGAGTTTCGTGATTATTATTGCCCTGCTGTAATGCAATCGCGTAATTCACACAAACGCTGCATGGTGGCCAGTCGGCGGATCAAGACTTGTTCCCCCACTCTAATTTCCCCTTCTACTCCGCTATTCCCCTACGCTTCCGCCATGGTTCGGTCACGTGACGCCTTTCCCCTCAATTCGTGCTCCCTCCCCTCATCTGACGACACTGCTGACGAGCCTTATCGAGGACTTATTATTATAGTATCCAGAGCACTGCTGTTCAGCTGTTGCCCGCACGGGCAGTACATTTCCGGTCATAAACAAATCGGCGGGCAACAAACCGCGCCATTTGCAAAATAGCGTCGACTGCAAAGGGTTAAATCAAATGACGTCATTTGCCCGTAACTTTGCCCTCACCGGTGCCCGCCACAAGGCTTGCTGAGCAGCACTGATCTAGAGGATAGCATAACTTTATCTGTTTATATTGTATGGTTAATTATACTTAAATGTAGACATATAAATCATTGTTGATACGATGTAGTAAATTAAACTGCAAAATTTTTATACTTTTATGTTAAATATGAAAACGGGAAATATAATAATAGACAAAGTTCAATGCAGTTAATATTCTCTACAATACAATGCTAAAAAACTTTTGTTTAACTTGAATCTTTACAAATTCTATCCGGAAAATTGTAAATATTCAAGTTAAACAAAGGTTTTAAATTTTATCCAGAAAATTTTATATTGCACAAAGATCCGCAGTTGTCCAATAGTAGAGATTTTTGTGGATGTAAATTATACTACGTAAGAGCCAATAAAAAAATAAAAACGACATAAATTGTCTTTTATATTGCAGAGTTTAATTTGTTAATAACGTATAAATAGTATGAAACCTCATTCCAGTCTTGATTATATGCCTTAGCATTACCATTTAAGATAAATACAGAATAAATAATGATCACATGACAATTTTATTGTTACGGAGAATGATGCGAATATGTTCCTCTTTGGACCCAATGGTGATTACGTCAATGAATAATACTTATTAAGAATATGAAGTATGTTGTTTTTCACGTGAGCATAACATTGTGACGTACCGTAAGAATGTAATAGCCGAGCATGCATGTGCACAGGCTACTGTGAAACATTTCTGTGAAACAGATTTTATTCATCACCTCTTCGATTTTAGATATGAAGCTGCAATTTTTATAATGGATCAACTTAAATTTCATTATTTATGCTGGCGCTGAAATGGTATGCTCGTTGCCAATGACGCTCGAATATTTTTACAAATACCGACGACGTTTGTACGAGACGAGCATAACACATTCGCTAGCAACATTTATTTGTTGCGTGCGAGGACCCGAAATATCGGGTCGGGTCGGGAACACGACATTTTTTCGGTTTTGGAACGGCTACCCGAAAATTTCGAGATTGTCGAAACTGTCGGGATTCCCGAAGAAATCGGGATTCTCGAAATAATCGGGATTCCCTAAAGAATCGTGAATTATTTTCAAGTGCTATGTTATATTCCCGAAATTTTCGGGAAACCCGATTCCTTCGGGGAATCTCGAAATTTTCGGGAAACCCGATTCCTTCGGGAATCCCAAAATTTTCGGGAAACCCGATTCCTTCGGGAATCCTAAAATTTTCGGGAAACCCGATTCCTTCGGGAATCCTAAAATTTTCGGGAAACCCGATTCCTTCGAGGAATCTCAAAATTTTCCGGGAACCCGATTCCTTCGAGGAATTTCAAAATTTTCGGGAAACCTGATTCCTTCGGGAATCCCAAAATTTTCGGGAAACCCGATTCCTTCGAGGAATTTCAAAATTTTCGGGAAACCTGATTCCTTCGGGAATCCTAAAATTTTCGGGAATCCCAAAATTTTCGGGAAACCCGATTCCTTCGAGGAATCTCAAAATTTTCGGGAAACCCGATTCCTTCGAGGAATTTCAAAATTTTCGGGAAACCTGATTCCTTCGGGAATCCCAAAATTTTCGGGAAACCCGATTCCTTCGAGGAATCTCAAAATTTTCGGGAAACCCGATTACTTCGAGGAATTTCAAAATTTTCGGGAAACCTGATTCCTTCGGGAATCCTAAAATTTTCGGGAAACCCGATTCCTTCGGGGAATCTCAAAATTTTCGGGAAACCCGATTCTTTCAGACCCGACCTCTTCCCGACTCGCCCCGACCATCGGGAATCTTGAAATTTTCGGGAAACCTGATTTTTTCGGGAATCTCGAAATTTTCGTGAAACCCGATTTTTTCGGAAAGCCGACCCGACTCGACCCGACCTCTTCCCGACTCGCCCCGACCATCGGGAATATCGAAATTTTCGCGAAACCCGATTTTTCCGGGAATCTCAAAATTTTCGGGAAACCCGATTTTTCCGGGAATTTCTAAATTTTCGGGAACCCGACCCGACCCGACCCGACCCGACCCGACTTCTTCCCGACTCGCCCCGACCATCGGGTTCCCGCACAGCCCTATTTATTTCACGTACTATCTTCCTTGTTACAGCGTATTATCATGCATTAGAACGCTACTCGATTTTATAAATACAAACAAATGCCACGTTCGCCAAATGTTCGGCTCAAAACACTTAACAAACCAACACGAGCATGAATTCTGGGCAAACATTCGAAATCAGCCTTCAAGGCAACGAACATCCCAACGTCTTTCCAAAAATCAGTAGAACATTACCTGAGGATCCTCAGATGATTTTCGACGACCTCTCCGGTCTCATAGAGCAGGATTTTCGCGTCACGATCTCGCGATCCGTTCACGGTTTCGGTGATCCTTGCCATCAGGATGTTCAGCTGGCCGCACGCATGAGCTGCGAGGGCGACGGCGAGGCTGAAAGCTCCAACGGTGATGAAGTTCACTATAGACGTGGAAATGAACTGGGAGACGAGAACGATCTCGTAGCTGGGGCTCTCGTAGATGTTGAAGAGCTTGTTGTAAAACTCTAATGGCAGTGCGCGCACGATTCTGGTCTCGTTGCCGATCGCCACGGGCCGCGTTGACAGCGCGGTGACGAAACAATAAGAGAAAACGTTGATCGATCATGCTATCTTCTTCGTCCAGCGCGCAGAAGTGTCTACTCAGCTTTACGTGTGAAATGTCTTGAAAATGGTATGAATTCGCTACAGTATAAAATATAAAAGTCGTACGAAATGCAATGTCCTTGATTTTTGTAGATTTTATAAAATCAAGTGTTTCGATCGGTGACAATTAAAAATTTATTGAACGTTTCTATTTTATTTGTCGTATAATACTTTCCAAAATGTTGCTTCTGTTCGTCACACATCCTTGTCAACAATGGACAAGGTTTTGAACATCAAATTCAAACAGCTCTGCGTTTAGTCCAAGTTTTGGTCCTCTCATTTTCATATGGGTTCAAATCCACATCGACCAGAGCAATTCTTCTAACAATGAAAAATCTTAACTGCACAACTCTTTCCGTAAATTGGCGTTAAACATTGTTACGTAATAATCCCGGAGACATCACCTTCTCGTGGAACCGATGGCACACGTTTCGTTCTTAATTCATAACTGTGCGTAGCAGATTTAAATAAATCACCGACGACTGCATCACCTGGAGTGGATCGAGTATTCAGTTAGGTCGAGAACTCGTTTTAATAGATAATAATAATAATAATACCCACAGAGCTAAATGTGTTTAGGGACAAAGTAAATATTTTTCCAGCTGTGAGTTTCGGTGGGTAGTTTGAAACAACGCTCAGTAGAACTAGATCGTGAGCTTTCTTGTATGGTAAATTGTACCAGTCGATTTCATAGGCAGCCGGACCGATCTTGCTACACTGATGAAATGTTAACGATTATTATAGCAGTGAATAATTGCCATTAAAGGATAGAGACATAATTTTTTTAGAGACATAATATGGTTTTGTAAGTACCTGTTCGGTCAGAAGTTCTCCTATGTAACAAAATATTGTTATGTTAAACGTGAAGGAAATTAGAAACATGACGTACGTAAATAGCGCAACAACGTCGCTGTTTTGCCATTCCTGAAGACATAGAACAGCGTGGGTCAATCCGAGTACTATTTCTACTCAATGTATTGAATCCTCCAGGAAAGCCCGCCCTTATTGGATGACAACAACACTATTACTAGTCAGCGATTCTCATGCAAATAACAAATATTAGATAAAAATGAAAAAGAAAAAGGTAATACCGTTTTTTACAATTTTTTGCACGCTTTTCTATTATTTATTATTTCCCAGAAAAACCGTAATAGCGCGAACATCCTTTACATTTTGACAACAACAAATTAAATAGTTGGTCAGTTGGACCATTATCTGCTAGGCAAACTGTGATCTTTGTACTTTCATTGGTCACTGAAGCTGACTCTAAATGACGCCGAGACGCAAGAATCACCGTTGCCCCCACTTTAGTTCGCACACCATAGTCAGTGATTTCTCTATATATGTCGCCAAGGCCTGGATGATAAACGCCGCGGAATTATCCCCACTATGAAACTAGAGGGGCCTCGGGCACCCAATTACTGTGCCTATATTAAATATACTTATTTTTAAGGCACAATGAATGTTAAACAAGAGATGTATAGCATATATATTAACTGATTTTAGTGAATTTTGAGTATCAAATATTTGAATATTTGAATATTGTATATTTGAATATTGTATATTTGAATATTGTATATTTGAATATTGAATATTGAATATTTGAATATTGAATATTGAATATTTAAATATTGAATATTTAAATATTGAATATTTAAATATTGAATATTTGAATATTGAATATTTGAATATTGCATATTTGAATTTTGAATATTGAATATTTCAATATTCGAATATGACTCTTTTTTAATATTCGTTATGCTTTAAAAATAAGAATGATTAATACAGGCACAGTAATTGGGTCCCTCACTCTAGTTACGAAGTACTTTGCGGAACACGATTCCAAGTGAGAAGTAATTAAAAAATCCATATGATTCAGTACAGTAATGATAAATCAGCAGACGGCATGGGCACCTCCCGTAGGATTCAACACAAATGAGATGCTGAATCAACTTATTACCAGCAGACAATAGTATTCGAGCACGCACAAAATGAACGTGGACTCCACGATCTCCGTTAGGCAAATCTCGCGCAGTGCTTCTTCAACGTTCTTGGAAAATCTGAAACACACCCGGCTTTTTGATTTTACGCACGCACAGGTCGTTTATTAATTTCAATCGTCAGGTAGTAAATAATAATAATAATGATTGTAGATTTGATGCTTTCACGGCCTGGAATGTAACTCATGACAAGTGGCTTTCGGGAGAGAGCCGTGTCCAAAAAGAATTTGTTCCCAACGTTTCGCCATCATCAGAGGTGAAGCCACTCTGACACTGGCTTATCATTAATAATAATGACTCTAATACTCCAGGTTCGAAAATATTCGGTCCCGCTATCGAATGGCTGATACATAATTTATCTTCATACCTGAGAATCTCAACGTGCTCGCGCACGATGACAGAAATTGGGTTACGACCGGTGTTTCTCTGAATGCTATCGACAAGATTCTCCAGCCTGGCGATCTGTATTTGCACCTGTCCGCAGATGTGAGTGACAAAGGTGGCGGCCAAGCTGTACGCAGCGGTGGTGATGCTGTACTTGACGAAACCGGAAAGACAGTGCATGGAGAAGATGATCTCGTACGTTGGGCTGGCCTGGCTGTCGACGAACGCATCGTAGCCGGGATATATCAACGGCCTTAACGTCTGATTGCCTCGCATCTTCGGTTTCGAGACGAACGGCATTATGGTGTAGTAAGACATGCCTGCGCTGCAGAGGAAGATCGCACAAAGAACAATCAGGTGTCGACTGATGGACGATTGCCTGATCATGATCTGACGGAAACGTTGATCCGCCACGGTTTGCCAGTCACGTTCCACGTGGACGATGCAGCGTTTGAAAACGTTCCCCTTGAAGACCAGGTACAGGTACTTGATCGTCGAGGACAAGCAGAATCCCAGAGGAGCGAGCAACTTCACTCTCACGTACACGTTCTTCTCCACGAACATCAGGTAATGCCCGGGCGGTATGATCGAGAACAACAGATCGGAGAAGCACACTGTGAACAGAATGATCGACACCAGTTTCTCCGCTTTGCTGGCTCGGGTGTACACGAACGGCCAAACGCCGATCGGCCTGGTTACCCATCGGCACATTTCCAGAGTATAGTTCACGTCGCTATTGTAGTTAGAATTGGCAAAGTAGCCGTCAGCTCGGTCAGCTGATCGATCACGCATGATTCCGGTGAACTTTGTCGACTGAGCGACAACACGCACAGCTGCCGGACGATATTGTCACGACGCAGGCGCGTTCTCCGGACAGTTTTTGCTGAACTCGATTGCCAGTGGGAACCTTTGCACCGGGATTTCAGCTTTGAACGTTTCAAGAGGGGCAGCAATTTTTTGCACATTTTTTATTTACCGAGCAGAGCGAATTTGACGAGTGTGCTGTTACGTGTGGCTGAGCTGGTCTCTAGACTATCCAGACTGTTGCTTGGCGATCTCGTCCGCTGACAAGGACACGAACGGCACAAGGTGACGATGTCGACAGTAAAATTCACAGGAACGATCTCAACTTTGGTAGATTCTAGGGTGAATTTGGTGTTCGTGTTTTACGTCACTTTGAAGATGGGGAATTCGTTCACGGAACTGAATATTGAAGCGATTGTCTGCTTTAACTACAACTTTGGTAACGATTGCAGTAACGAGGGAAGAATTCACCTAGCACCTCAAGCATTGGATTTCTTTCTTTTTGGATGGATTTTTTTCTTTCCGCGAATGGAAGGGTGAGTATACTAATTTGCACTTTGTTACCGCTTTATGAAATCGAAATAAATATTGCATGTATTAGGCACATATTGTATGGTGAGTATTGTAAATATATTATATTTTGCAATTTTTGAGTCGAAGCAAGTTATTAATATACAGGGTGTTCGACTACAGATGGGAGAAAATTTGCGAGTGAGGTCACAGCAGGTATGGTAGGATGACGGGTAGCTTCTCATGTGCGCGAGGGTTGAACCGTAACCATTAGGGTTACCCATGAGTAATCAATTATTTGCAAAGAATTTGGTTTACCTTCAGTTCTGTACCGATCGTTGAAGAGGAAGCACGTATTCTTTTACAGTTTTTGGTAAAACAGCCTGTGCTCAAAATATTCTAAAAAGTATAATGTTTTTTACAATAATAAAATGGCGGCCGTACCTTCCGAGGATCATATTCGTCATTGCATACTGTTTTATTTTCATGCGGGATTTAATGCAACAATAATGCATTTTTTGGAGGAGCGTAGTTTGCCCCAAAGTTGAGCGTGAGGACCGTATTGAACATTGAGCTATTTGTTGCTGTTTAGAAAATGAAAACACTGAATTTTCTGTTCCTTTTTCCATCTAAAAGACATTAATAATAATAATATCTTTAAAACAGTTTCAATTGCCACAGAAATTTGCTTTCTTTAAGTCTTTTTAAATCTTTAACCACAATCATATCTTTTATAGTAGAAAAATCAGAATACCGATTTATGCGTATTTCAATATGAACGGTGACTGACAAACAAAATAGTGTGGAACGCATTAACATGTCAGCGGTATACTCCCCTGTGAGAAACGTTAATAACGTAGGCGGAGCACCTGTTGCGCCGCATTACTGTAGGAAACCGCCTGCAGTGTTGCATACTGCTGCGATTCTATAGACAACCTAAAGTATTCAATAACTTCGACAAGACTCGTAGTCGTCTTCCTATAAAGGTACAGTAAAGTCTTGATCTATGGAGAACGGAACTATACGATTTTAGTCAGCTCGCCTAACCCCTCCACTGGGGAGCATACCCCGCGAGGGGTCATGATACTCGAACTGCCTAGGTCGCCGAGCAGTAAAAAGTGTAAACATGCTGCGTAACCCGATACCGTGTCAGGTATATCGGTGTGAACCACTACTAATCCAATTAGAAAACTTCTTTATTCTGCATTATTTTCTTATGGGACTTTCGCCAACTTATTCGTGGCATTTTTCTGATTAAAATGACACTATACACGATATAATTTCAACTGTATTTAGTGGTTTTACTGACGGTATGTAGCCCTACACGATCTATGTCACAGCACGGACCCGAGGATTACACTTAGATCAAGACTCTACTGTACGTGGATATCAAGGTACATACTTACATTTACAAAACAATTACAATTACATTATAAACATAATTTAAGTTAATGTGTATTATTATATTATTTTTATTATTATTATTATTTTTATGTACCCTATGGGTACAAACTTTGTAGAAACTTTTGTAGAAACAACGAGCTTCACCATCTACTTTCCCCTTGAAGTAGCTACCATAAAGCAAATGGTTTTCTAGCAAACGTTGATCGATCATGCTATCTTCTTCGTCCAGCGCGCAGAAGTGTCTACTCAGCTTTACGTGTGAAATGTCTTGAAAATGGTATGAATTCGCTACAGTATAAAATATAAAAGTCGTACGAAATGCAATGTCCTTGATTTTTGTAGATTTTATAAAATCAAGTGTTTCGATCGGTGACAATTAAAAATTTATTGAACGTTTCTATTTTATTTGTCGTATAATACTTTCCAAAATGTCGCTTCTGTTCGTCACACATCCTTGTCAACAATGGACAAGGTTTTGAACATCAAATTCAAACAGCTCTGCGTTTAGTCCAAGTTTTGGTCCTCTCATTTTCATATGGGTTCAAATCCTCATCGACCAGAGCAATTCTTCTAACAATGAAAAATCTTAACTGCACAACTCTTTGCGTAAATTGGCGTTAAACATTGTTACGTAATAATCCCGGAGACATCACCTTCTCGTGGAACCGATGGCACACGTTTCGTTCTTAATTCATAACTGTGCGTAGCAGATTTAAATAAATCACCGACGACTGCATCACCTGGAGTGGATCGAGTATTCAGTTAGGTCGAGAACTCGTTTTAATATATAATAATAATAATAATAATAATAATAATACCCACAGAGCTAAATGTGTTTAGGGACAAAGTAAATATTTTTCCAGCTGTGAGTTTCGGTGGGTAGTTTGAAACAACGCTCAGTAGAACTAGATCGTGAGCTTTCTTGTATGGTAAATTGTACCAGTCGATTTCATAGGCAGCCGGACCGATCTTGCTACACTGATGAAAAGTTAACGATTATTATAGCAGTGAATAATTGCCATTAAAGGATAGAGACATACTTTTTTTAGAGACATAAAATGGTTTTGTATGTACCTGTTCGGTCAGAAGTTCTCCTATGTAACAAAATATTGTTATGTTAAACGTGAAGGAAATTAGCAACATGACGTACGTGAATATCGCAACAACGTCACTGTTTTGCCATTCCTGAAGACATAGAACAGCGTGGGTCAATCCGAGTTCCATTTCTACTCAATTGTATTGAATCCTTCGGGAAGGTCTGCCCTTATTGGATGACAACAACACTATTACTAGTCAGCGATTCTCATGCAAATAATAAATATTAGATAAAAATGAAAAAGAAAAAGGTAATACCGTTTGTACAATTTTTTGCACGTTTTCCTATTATTTATTATTTCTAAGAAAACCCGTAATAGCGCGATCATCCTTTACATTTTGACAACAACAAATTAAATAGTTGGTCAGTTGGACCATTATCTACTAGGCAAACTGTGATCTTTGTACTTTCATTGGTCACTGAAGCTGACTCTAAATGACGCCGAGACGCAAGAATCACCGTTGCCCCCACTTTAGTTCGCACACCATAGTCAGTGATTTCTCTATATATGTCGGCAAGGCCTGGATGATAAACGCCGCGGAATTATCCCCACTACGAAACTAGAGGGGCCTCGGGCACCCAATTACTGTGCCTCTATTAAATATACTTATTTTTAAGGCACAATGAATGTTAAACAAGAGATGTATAGCATATATATTAACTGATTTTAGTGAATTTTGAGTATCAAATATTTGAATATTGAATATTTAAATATTGAATATTTGAATATTGAATATTTGAATATTGAATATTTGAATATTGAATATTTGAATATTGAATATTTGAATATTGAATATTTGAATATTGAATATTTGAATATTGAATATTTGAATATTGAATATTTGAATATTGAATATTTGAATATTGAATATTTGAATATTGAATATTTGAATATTGAATATTTGAATATTGAATATTTGTATATTTGAATATTGAATATTGAATATTTGAATATTGAATATTGAATATTTAAATATTGAATATTTAAATATTGAATATTTGAATATTGAATATTTGAATATTGCATATTTGAATATTGAATATTTGAATTTTGAATATTGAATATTTCAATATTCGAATATGACTCTTTTTTAATATTCGTTATGCTTTAAAAATAAGAATGATTAATACAGGCACAGTAATTGGGTCCCTCACTCTAGTTACGAAGTACTTTGCGGAACACGATTCCAAGTGAGAAGTAATTAAAAAATCCATATGATTCAGTACAGTAATGATAAATCAGCAGACGGCATGGGCACCTCCCGTAGGATTCAACACAAATGAGATGCTGAATCAACTTATTACCAGCAGACAATAGTATTCGAGCACGCACAAAATGAACGTGGACTCCACGATCTCCGTTAGGCAAATCTCGCGCAGTGCTTCTTCAACGTTCTTGGAAAATCTGAAACACACCCGGCTTTTTGATTTTACGCACGCACAGGTCGTTTATTAATTTCAATCGTCAGGTAGTAAATAATAATAATAATGATTGTAGATTTGATGCTTTCACGGCCTGTAATGTAACTCATGACAAGTGGCTTTCGGGAGAGAGCCGTGTCCAAAAAGAATTTGTTCCCAAAGTTTCGCCATCATTGCAGCTGGCTACATCAGAGGTGAAGACACTCTGACACTGGCTTATCATTAATAATAATGACTCTAATACTCCAGGTTCGATAATATTCGGTCCCGCTATCGAATGGCTGATACATAATTTATCTTCATACCTGAGAATCTCAACGTGCTCGCGCACGATGACAGAAATTGGGTTATGACCGGTGTTTCTCTGAATGCTATCGACAAGATTCTCCAGCCTGGCGATCTGTATTTGCACCTGTCCGCAGATGTGAGTGACAAAGGTGGCGGCCAAGCTGTACGCAGCGGTGGTGATGCTGTACTTGACGAAACCGGAAAGACAGTGCATGGAAAAGATGATCTCGTACGTTGGGCTGGCCTGGCTGTCGACGAACGCATCGTAGCCGGGATATATCAACGGCCTTAACGTCTGATTGCCTCGCATCTTCGGTTTCGAGACGAACGGCATTATGGTGTGATAAGACATGCCTCCGCTGTAGAGGAAGATCGCACAAAGAACAATCAGGTGTCGACTGATGGACGATTGCCGGATCATGATCTGACGGAAACGTTGATCCGCCACGGTTTGCCAGTCACGTTCCACGCGGACGATGCAGCGTTTGAAAACGTTCCCCTTGAAGACCAGGTACAGGTACTTGATCGTCGAGGACAAGCAGAATCCCAGAGGACCGAGCAACTTCACTGTCACGTACACGTTCTTCTCCACGAACATCAGGTAATGCCCGGGCGGTATGATCGAGAACAACAGATCGGAGAAGCACACTGTGAACAGAATGATCGACACCAGTTTCTCCGCTTTGCTGGCTCGGGTGTACACGAACGGCCAAACGCCGATCGGCCTGGTTACCCATCGGCACATTTCCAGAGTATAGTTCACGTCGCTCTTGTAGTTAGAATTGGCAAAGTAGCCGCCAGCTCGGTCAGCTGATCGATCACGCATGATTCCGGTGAACTTTGTCGACTGAGCGACAACACGCACAGCTGCCGGACGATATTGTCACGACGCAGGCGCGTTCTCCGGACAGTTTTTGCTGAACTCGATTGCCAGTGGGAACCTTTGCACCGGGATTTCAGCTTTGAACGTTTCAAGAGGGGCAGCAATTTTTTGCACATTTTTTATTTACCGAGCAGAGCGAATTTGACGAGTGTGCTGTTACGTGTGGCTGAGCTGGTCTCTAGACTATCCAGACTGTTGCTTGGCGATCTCGTCCGCTGACAAGGACACGAACGGCACAAGTTGACGATGTCGACAGTGAATGAAATCGACAATTACAGAAATGAGATCGTTGATTCGATCCAGAAGATGCTTCTGTTTCCAGAAGCTTATCGGTTTGAGTAGATTTATCTTTGTTTGTTATTGCAGTAAAATTCACAGGAACGATCTCAACTTTGGTAGATTCTAGGGTGAATTTGGTGTTCGTGTTTTAAGTAACTTTGAAGATGGGGAATTCGTTCACGGAACTGAATATTGAAGCGATTGTCTGCTTTAACTACAACTTTGGTAACGATTGCAGTAACGAGGGAAGAATTCACCTAGCACCTCAAGCATTGGATTTCTTTCTTTTTGGATGGATTTTTTTCTTTCCGCGAATGGAAGGGTGAGTATACTAATTTGCACTTTGTTACCGCTTTATGAAATCGAAATAAATATTGCATGTATTAGGCACATATTGTATGGTGACTATTGTAAATATATTATATTTTGCAATTTTTGAGTCGAAGCAAGTTATTAATATACAGGGTGTTCGACTACAGATGGGAGAAAATTTAAGGGGTGGTTCTCCATGACAATATACGACGAAAATGAAAAGTAAAAAAATTGGGATCTCGGCTTCATTTTTTGATTATTAACGATTAAAAATTCGCCTAAAATGCGGCAACCCGGCCAACAGAGGTATACGATGCTTACGTCAGAGGAGCGCGACAGTCGCGTATCAAGTGACAGATACTCCGCGTGCATCGCAACAAGTCACCTGACAAGAATTCGACATGTAAACCGTCCGATTGGGTCATTCAATCATTTAAATGATTTGGGTCACTCGTTTTCGGTTCTAGCGGAATTATTGGTTGAAGTTTGCGACGTCAAAGCCTAACCATTGTGTTCGAGCGAGAAACCCCTTTGATACGTGACTTTCGCGCGCCATTATGACGTAAACAACGTACACCTCTGTTGGTCGGGTTGCCGCATTTTAGGGGGACTTACAATTAATAATAACTGAAAATGAAGCCGAAATCGCAACTTTTTCATTCCATTTTTTTATTATATTTTTTATCTATCTTACATGCTAGTTAAAATATTTTTAATGAAATTTTCTTACATGTACTTGATAAACATTACATTTGTTTCACCTCCGACCCGGATAATTGTTGACTATAGTCGTCATAAAAAGTGCAGATATAAAGTAATAATCCATTAATACCCACATGGAGGATTGCAAGAAATTCAAGAAATTAAATTGGTATCCCAGCTTACTATGAAAACGGTTTTATTCAATTGTTCTACAAACAGCTACTGAGATTCTTTATTGCATCATAGTCGTACGAAGGAAACTTAAGTAGGCTAATGATGTTTTGAGGATCTGCAAAAGTAGACCAGTCGAATAATCAATAGAATAAATTAAATTTTTAACGTTACTGTAATTGTAACATGATTAAATTCAATATTTCTCTTACGCCTCCGAAAGTGGACAAGTTCAAATCCGCTATGTGTCCGGCAGTGATTTTCGCAGGATTATTTGAGATAGCGATGATCAAGATTAGGCTGCGCATTGTTTCAACAGGAAATTTATACCAATCGATCATGAAACACAATGATCCGACGTCACCAGTCTGTAATGTACAAGAGGAAAACTGCATTTCACTTACAATGCCCATAATTTGAACATTAGGATACTCTATGAACATGTAATGCGTACCTTCTCTACTAGAAGCTCTCCAATGTAGCACAGTATGAATATATTGAACATTATAGAGAGTAGTAGCATAATATTCGAAATAAGTCTGAGTGTGTTGTTGACCTCCCAATCCTGTGGTGCGACGAGAAAATGCGTGCAAAAATTCGATCAACTTTATAGATTATACGTGTACGACTAACTACAATATGCCTCGAAAGAGAATCACAAATTCAAATTGTAACAATGACCTGACGTTCAACGATTTGAAGGACTACACAAATATTTTATTAAAATATATATAATTTCTTTGGGAAACCCATATTTAAATTCACGCAACCTCCTCCAATCGCAGAATCGGTATTTTTAAACAAGAACTTATCCTCTCGCCTTTCCCATTCTTTCATGTTTCAGTAACAAGTGTCGTTCAAGGCATTAGCAACCCCTAAGGAGTCGACGAACGTGAAATTCGGCCCACCATTATTGTATAATATTCGACTAGACATATGACACAAGTGGAACCAAGGAATTCGAAAAAGCATATTTCTTGCAGAAGCGTCCCTACCGATGACGAGAATCTGGAACGGCATGGCAATATACTTTCCTGGGTTGACCATACTCGTGATACACGATTAGGGGGTCGTACCTTAGCATCCGCACATGATGGTGGACGATCCTTACTAATTTTGGATGCAGCTCCGTATTTCCTTCGATCCCGGCCAACTTCTGCAGTCTCAGTATCATGATGTCGATCTGACCGCAGATGTGGGTGACAAACATCGCTGCCAATCCGCAAGCACCCACAGTAATCGAACATGTTAAACATCCGGCAACAGAGTGCGCAGCGTACAATAATTCGTAAATGGGACTCGCTTGTGAGTCGAAGAGTCCGCTGTACGTCGGATAAACCAACGGCTTGATCGTGCGATTATGTTCGTCGACGGACGTGCCGCTCGCGTACTGCATGATCGTGAGGTACATGAAACCGCTCGAGTACATAAACACCAGGCACAGTATCGTTAGATTTCGACCTACGTTCCCGTACTTCAGCATCACCTCGCGATCCTCACTGTCCTCCACCTGCCAAATCACGGTCCCAATATTTCCTCGTTTGTTTGCAAGATTCATTTACTGATAATTTCACTCTGATATTTTTTAGGATGCAACGCGAGACTCTTTTCGTGACGCCCGAACCCTTCACTTATATTTACATACATATTATTTATTATTATGTATCACTTTGTACTCACTTTTGTCATAAATGCATAAAATCCGGAGTCTAGTAGTAATAAATGAGACTGTAATTTAGTACAATTATAAACGGAATAATATAGAGATTGAAATGTTCCCTAAAATTCGAATATGTAACTTTAGATCTTGCCAAAAAGTGAAGACCTACATTGATCAGAGTCAAAAAGTTAAAATATTTTTTGATTTTATTTGTCGCAAATAAAGGTTTTTACTACGAGGATAAAATGTATCGTATTGTTCGGAGCAAATTTGTAATTTTATATATTGTGACGGAAATAAGGTGTAGAGTATGATATAAACAGATTAAGAACAGCATGATTTACTGCACTTACTAATTTTTCGCGGTGTTACACCGAGAGCTATACAATTATTTTTCGGGTAAAAGAATGCTATAGATCGTCCCAAATATAGTTGTATTTTCTTTTCTAACTTTACGTACATTTAAACATGTATAAACAACGTTTGAAGTATCAAATAATCGTGAAGTTATCAAATAATTTTGAAAGGCTTAGTTTTTATTTTCGATGAAGACCATCGAAATGAACAAGAAGGATAAAATGACTGCAGATCTTTAGGCAAAATAAAAATTGTCTGCATGAACTGAAAGACACTAGAGCCACATGGATACTCATTTCGTGTTTAAATAATTTTAGCCAGTTGAAAATGGCACAATAGTATTTCTAACTTCTTTAAATCTTTTTACTCTTTTGCAATTGATCTACTAATATTCGTCACACATTCATGAAATCCGGAGTCTAGGAATTATTAAAAAATGTAGAAAAACCACAAAAATACACCATAAAAATCAGCCGTCCAGTAACAATGAATGAAATCTCTGACCTGTTTCCAGTCATGCTGAACGATTTCGATGCAATACTTGAGGTTCGGCTTGCCCGCAGTGAGCGCCCAATATTTCATCAATGATACCACAGCGAAGATGCAATTACCACAAAGCTTCAATTTCACCATCATGTCCTTCACGTCGAGCGAGAGGTACAAACTGAACGGTATTATCGCGAACAGTAGAAACATGTTGCACAGTCCGATCACGATGTTTGGAAGAAATTGATTACTATTCTCCAATAGGCTCGGCCAAACGCCTATCGAATTCAAAATCCATCTGGTTATCTTGAAAATGTAAACGATGTCATTCTCATAGTACGGATTTCGACGATTGTCGGCGTTTTGTTCTTGGAGAATGACAGGTCTCATGGTGTTCGCGCACAGGACGTTTGACGGCGACTGTTCGCCGGGGGAGTCTAATCCCATTGATTATGCAAAAACACTGAGCTTGCGCTGGTGCAAGCGCGCATGCACTTTCATTGCTGTTTCAGATCGATCAACCCCTCGTCAAAAAGAAAAACAACAACACAAATTTGCAGAGATGGCAGGATATTCTCCAGAGTCGTGGGATGGGATTCTCCGCAATTTCAGAACGATTAAGCGCGGTTGCTTTACACACAGACTGCAGTTACATGCTTGCTATGGCATGCATCACGGTCTATAGTCTCACGCAAAGTAGTGTCTGCACAAATGATGATAAAGTGCTGAAAACATTGAATTTTCAATACTGAAATTACTAGTGAACGTGACCTGATTTAGATTTTTGTCCTACTATTGCTGCAACTTTGTGGACACTTTTGTTGAGTGTTATAAGATAAATGTGTTTATTCGTGCATTCAGTACAATAAAGACAATGGAAGATTCCAATGAACACAGTTCTGCGATTGTTCTAAAACATTGTGTGACAAGACGATATTGTCACGACGCAGGTGCGTACACCTGATTGTTTTTGCTGAACTCGGTTGCCAGTGGGAACGTTCCACAAGACGCAGAATTTATTTGCACATTTTTTATTTACCGAGGTGAGCGAATTTGACGAGAGTGCTGTTACGTGTAGCTGACGTGGTCTTTAGACTTTCGAGTACATTTCTTTATGATCTTGTCCGCTGACAAGGACACGAAGGGAACGACACAAGGTGAACGATGTCGACAGTAAATGAAATCGAAAATTACAGAAATGAGATCGTTGATTGGATCCAGAAGATGCTTCGGTTTCCAGAAGCTTATCGGTAGGAGTAGATTTATCTTTGTTTGTTATTGCAGTAAAATTCACAGGAACGATCTCAACTTTGGTAGATTCTAGGGTGAATTTGATGTTCGTGTTTTAAGTAACTTTGAAGATGAGTAATTCGATCACGGAATTGAATATTGAAGCGATTAGAATTGTCTGCTTTAACTTCAACTTTCGTAACGAATGCAGTAACGAGGGAAGAATTCACCTAGCACCTCAAGCATTGGATTTCTTTCTTTTTGGATGGATTTTTTTCTTTCCGCGAATGGAAGGGTGAGTATACTAATTTGCACTTTGTTACCGTTTTATAAAATCGAAATAAATATTGCATGTATTAGGCACATATTGTATGGTGAGTATTGTAAATATATTATATTTTACAATTTTTAAGTCAAAGCAAGTTATTAATATACAGGGTGTTCGACTACAGGTGGAGGAGAATTTAAGGGGTGGTTCCCCATGACATTGTACGACGAAAATGAAAAGTAATAAAATTGGGATTTCAGCTTCATTTTTTGGTTATTAACGATTAAAAAGTCGCCTAAAATGCGGCAACCCGGCCAACCGAGATGCATGCTGCTTACGTCAGAGGCACGCGACAGATGCGGATTTTAAATTGATGTTAACTGAAAAATGAAGCCGAAATGGCAATTTTTTTATTCATTATTTTCGTCTTATATTATTTTGGAGAACCAGCCCTTAAATTTTCTCTCACCTGCAGTCGAACACCTTGTAGAAGACTCGCAGGACATTGACAGAAAACATACTTCATACCAAAGCAAAAATAACGAAAACTGGATATTTTAATTGTAACAAGAATAATTTCAAATCGTGTGCTCCCTTATAGAGTAGCACGTCATTATTTGTAACATTTTTCCATTGGCACTGCCATATCAATTAATACCAAATAGAATGCATGCTGACATAAACCTAGTCATCACATCTATCTTACATGCTAGTTTAAAAATTGTTGATAAAATTTTCTTTCATGTATTTGATAAACATTACAGCAGTTTCACCTCTGACCCGAATAATTGTTGAACATAATCATCATAAACAGTGCAGATATAAAGTATAATCCATTAATACCCACATGTAGGATTGCAAGAAATTAAATTGTTATCCCAGCTTCCTATGAAAAAGGTTTTATTCAATTGTTCTACAAACAGCTACTGAGATACTTTATTGTATCATAGTCGTACGAAGGAAACTTAAATAGGCTAATGATGTTTTCAGGATCTGCAAAAGTACACCACTCGAATGATTATTAGAATAAATTAAATTTTTAAACGATTTTAACGTTATTGTAATTGTAATATGATTAAATTCAACTTACGCCTCCAAAAGTGGACAAGTTCAAATCTGCTATGTATCCGGCTGTGATTTTCGCAGGATTATTTGAGATAGCGATGATCAAGATTAGGCTGCGCATTGTTTCAGCAGGAAATTTATACCAATCGATCATGAAACACAATGATCCAACGTCACCAGTCTGTAATGTACAGAAGGACAACTGCATTTCTCTTACAATGCCCATAATTTGAACACTAGGATACTATATAAACATGTAATGCGTACCTTGTCTACCAGAAGATCTCCAATGTAACACAGTATGAATATATTGAACAATAAAGACATCAGTAGCATAGTATTCGTAATAAGACCGAGGGTGTTGTTGTCCTCCCAATCCTGTCGTGCGACGAGAAAATTTGTGCAAAAATTCGATAAATTTCATACATTACACGTGTACGACTAACTAAAATATGCCTCGAAAGACAATCAAAAATTCAAATTTTAACCCTGGTCTGATATTCAATGATTTAAAGCACATCTTAGATATTTTATTAAAAAGAGTATAATTTCTCTGGGGAACCCATATTTAAATTCACGCAACTTCCTCCAATCGCAGAATCGGAATTGTTAGACAAGAATTTATCTCCTCGCATTTCCCATTCTTTCATCTTTCAGTAACAAGTGTCGTTCAAGGCATAAGCGATCCCCAAAGGGGTGGACGAACGTGAAATTCGGCGCACCATTAGTGTATAATATTCGACTAGACATATGACACAAGTGGAACCAAGAAATTCGAAAAAGCATACTTCTTGCAGAAGTGTCCCTACCGATGACGAGAATCTGGAACGGGATGGCAATATACTTTCCTGGGTTGATCAAACTCGTGATTAGGAGGTCGTACCTTAGCATCCGAACATGATGGTGGACGATCCTTACTAATTTTGGATGCAGGTCCGTATTTCCTTCGATCTCGGCCAAGTTCTGCAGTCTCAGAATCATGATGTCGACCTGACCGCAGATATGCGTGACAAACAACGCTGCCAATCCGCAAGCACCCACCGTAATCGAACATGTTAAACATCCGGTAACAGAGTGCGCAGCGTACAGTAATTCGTAAAAGGGACTCGCTTGTGAGTCGAAGAGTCCGCTGTACGTCGGATAAACCATCGGTTTGATCGTGCGATTATGTTCGTCGATGGTCGTGCCGCTCGCGTACTGCATGATCGTGAGGTACATGAAACCGCCCGAGTACATAAACACCAGGCACAGTATCGTTAGATTTCGACCTACGTTGCCGTACTTCAGCATCAATTCGCGATCCTCACTGTCCTCCACCTGCCAAATCGTGTTCCCAATTTTGCTTCGTTTGTTTGCATGATTCATTTACTAATAATTTCACTCGGAGATTTTTTTAATGCAACGCGAGACTCTTTCCGTGACGCCCGAACCGTTTACTTGTATATACATACATATTATTTATTATTAGGTATGACTTTGTACCTACTTGCTTTTGCCATAAATGCAAAAAATCTGGAGTTTAGTAGTAATAAATGGGACTCTAATTTAGTACAATAATGAACGGAATAACGTAAGGATTGCAATGTTTCCTAAAATTCAAATGTGTAACATTAGATCATGTCTGAAATCCAAAACATAAGGACACATTGATCAGAGTGAAAAAGTTAAAATTATTATTATTTTTTCTTGTCACAAAGCAAAGGTTTTACTATGATGATAAAATATATCGTATTGTTCGAAGTAAATTTATAGCTGCATATATTGTGACGAAAATAATTCTATAGGTCGTCTAACTTTATGAACATTTAAACATGTATAAACAACGTTTGAAGTAATGAAGAAATGAACAAGAAGGATAAAACGACTGCAGATCTTTAGGCAAAATAAAAATTGTCTGCATGAATTGCAAGATACAAGAGCCACATGGATACTCATTTCGTGTTTAAATAATTTTAGCCAGTTGAAAATGGCACAATAGTATTTCTAACTTCTTTAAATCTTTTTAATCTTTTGCAATTGATCTACTAATATTCGTCACACATTCATGAAACCCCCAGTCTAGGAATTATTAAAAAATGTAGAAAAACCACAAAAATACACCATAAAAATCAGCCGTCCAGTAACAATGAATGAAATCTCTGACCTGTTTCCAGTCATGCTGAACGAACTCGATGCAGTACTTGAGGTTGGGCTTGCACGCAGTGAGCGCCCAATATTTCATCAATGATACGAAACCGAAGATGCAACTACCAATAAGCTTCAACTTCACCATCATGTCTTTTACGTCGAGCGAGAGGTACAAACTGAACGGTATTATCGCGAACAATAGAAACATGTTGCACAGTCCGATCACGATGTTTGGAAGAAATTGATTACTATTCTCCAATAGGCTCGGCCAAATGCCGATCGAATTCAATACCAATCTGCTTATCTTGAAAATGTAAATGATGTCTTTCTCATAGTACGGATTTCGCGGTTTGTCGGCGTTATGTTCTTGGACGATGACAGGTTTCATGGTGTTCGCGCACAGGACGTTTGACGGCGACTGTTCGCCAGGGGAGTCTAATCCCATTGATTATGCAAAAACACTGAGCTTGCGCTGGTGCATGCGCGCGTGCACTTTCATTGTAGTTCCAGATCGATCGACCCCTCGTCAAAAAAAAAAAATAAGAAAAAACAACAACACAAATTTCCAGAGGTAGCAGACTATTGTCCAGAGTCGAGGGTTGGAATTCTCGACAAGTGCAGAACCGTTAGGTGCGGTTGCAGATTGCAGTACACGCAGACTGCAGTTATATGCTTGCTGATAGACATCACTGTCTATAGTCTCATGCAAAGTAGTGAGCGTACAAATGATGATAAAGTGCTCTAAACATTAGAGTTTGACTATTACTTTTCAACACTGAAATTACTAGACGAGTGGACTTGATTTGATTTAGATTTTTATCCTGCAATTGCTGAAACTGTCTAGACACTTTTGTTCAGATTTATATGATAAATGTGTTTATTCGTGCTTTAAGTACGGTAAAGACAGAGCAAGATTTCAATGAACACAGTTTTGTGATTGTTCTAAAACATTGGGGAACAGTCCTTTCTATTGCAAGTCACAGTGTCAGGTTGAACAAATTTGTGTTTGTACTAGGATGCGGTGCATCATGAAGTAGTAAGCAATTGTTTTCTGTAAATTGTTGAGCTAAACTATGTATCCTGCAGTGAAACCTGCCGGACCCAATTTACGATCACCGGTATTGGCAGAAAATTAAAGTCTGCAATAATCAAAGTGTTCCATTTTTTTAATTAAAGGATAGTTCATGTTGAGCTACGATGGTTTGATTTTAGGAATGGTTGAATCAACAGGTGTGGAATTCATTGTCCGAGTCTGAGTCTGAACAATAGGGGAGCACGCCCACTGAATCTACGCAGGCGTGGCCAAACCCCCAAGTATAGGATTTCTGATCATTGGTTTCAGTATGTCGGTGGTGTGGAAATGTGAGTATTGCAAAATGTAATTGTCAATTCCTCATAGCAAATGTTACATCACCTAACCCAGGCCTACACATGCACTACAGTCACAGCTGTTACTATGTGTTTCGAAATATTCTTATACTTTATACTATCAAATACATATCGACTCTTTGTAAAAGTGTCCCTAAATCGAATTGAATTTGCAATACTCTATGCGATAGCTTATCCAAAGAAAATGCTTTGTGCCAATTTTCAACCCTATATGTCGACATGGTGGGCAGAAATGGGGTGACAAAAAAAAATCAAGTGTTTCCCGCATTTTATTTATCTCTTTCAATTGAAAATTCTGAAAAAAATCAGGCATATGTGAGCTAATAGAATACACATCTACGAATTTTTTCAGAATTTTCTATTGTCGAATCCACATTTTTAAAATTAAAACAAATTTTGAATTATCGATTTCTTGTAGACGTTATGAACTACTAAGTTAATATTTGTACAGTTTTGTGTCTAATTATGGTTATCGACACATCATCGTTGCAGATTGTGCTCGGACGAGCACGTCCGATTTTTCCGACCCGACCCGAACCCGAACCCGAAATGAAGGCTACCAGCACACCTACAGTAATACCACACATAGGATTGCAATTAATTTCCCTGGGATGCGAGCTTCCTATGAAAACAGTTTTATTCACTTATTCTACAAACAGCTACAGTCATTCCTTCTTACATCTCAGCTGTCCGTAGGAAGCTTAAATAGGCTAATGACGTTTTGAGGATCTGCAAAAACAGACCACGTGACTGGTGAATACAATTAACATTATTGTGATTGTAACATGAATAAATTCAAAGTCTCACTTACGCTTCCAAAAGTGGACAAGTTCAAATCCGCTATGTTACCGGCAGTAACTTTCGTAGGCTTATTAGACATTGCCATGATCAAGATCAGACTGCGCATCGTGTCAACAGGAAATTTATACCAATCGATCATAAAACACAGTGACCCAACGTTACCAGTCTGTAATATAAAGAACAACAACTCTATTTCACTTACAATGCACCTGCACGATTTAAGTACTGTACGTTCCTCACAAGAAGTCTCGCGTGATGGCACAAGGTCAAAGGGGACACTCGCTCGCTCCGCCCATCCCCACCGTTGACGCTCCAATGCTCAGGCTTTGACGTCACACGCTACATAGTATGCGCGTCTGCTTCAGCCAATAGAGCAGCTAGAGGCGTGTCCCTTCCACTCTGACCAATCAGACCCGCATTCCTTTCACGGTACTTCTTGTGCGGCACGCACAGTATTTAGGTATCGCATGTACACGTAATCACAGACATACCTTCTCCACCAGGAGATCCCCAATGTAGCATAGTATGAATATATTGAACATTAAAGACACTAGTAGTACACTATACGTAATAAGACTGAGCCTGTTGTTGACCTCCCAATCCTGTTGTGCGATAAAAATGTTGTGTGCAAAAGTTCGATAACCTAAATATACTATACACGTGTACTACTATCTACAATATGCCTCGAAGGACAACCACAAACTGAAATTGCAACAATGATCCGATGTTCAACGAAAAGTACAATTTCTGTAGGAATCCCAAATTTAAATTTACACAAATTTCTCTACACAATTGATATTGTTATACAAGAACTTGTCTTCTCGTCTTTCCCATTCCCTCATCATAGTGTCGTTCAAGGCATAAGCAACAAAGCCTACGGGGTCGATTTACGTGAAATTCAGCCCACCGTAATAGTATAATATTCGAGCATACATATGATAAAAGTGGAACCCATGAATTCCAAAAAGCATACTTCTTGCAGAAGTGTCCCTACCACTGTCGAAAATCTGGAATGGGGTTGCAGTATACTTTCGTCGTTGATCGAACACGTGACGCATGATCGGAGGATCGTACCTTAGCGTTCGTATATGGTGCTGGACGATCCTCACTAAACTTGGATGCAGGTCCGCGTTCCCTTCGATCTGGGCTAAGTTCTGCAGTCTTAGTATCATGATGTCGATCTGCCCGCAAATATGGGTGGCAAACAACGCGGCCAATCCGCAAGCACCCACCGTAACCGAATAAATTATATATCCGTTAACAGAGTGCACAGCGTACACTATTTCGTAGAACGGCCTGGCCTGTGGGTCGAGCAATCCGCTGTACGTGGGATAAACCAACGGCTTGATCGTGCGATTATGCTCATCGACGTACGACCCGATCGCGTACTGCATGATCGTGTGGTACATGAAACCGCCCGAGTACATAAACACCAGGCAGAGTATCGTTAGATTTCGACCCATGTTGCCGTACTTCAGCATCAACTTTCGATCTTCCCTTTGCTCCACCTGCCACATCGTTTTCCAGTATAAAATTCATTTGATTTTTGTTTCGTTAGTACTTGTGACGGAGGAAACTTTCAACCGGAATAAAACATAATTTATTGTTTGCGTTTGAACGTTAGTCAGGAAGCATCTAGTATTGATGATGAGAGAACTATAACGCGTTGAGTGTACGAGTGTCAGAATAATAATTTCATAATTTTAAAACTGTAAATTCCCACTGATATTAACACTTTAATTATCGCGAGGTATTTGTCCCTTTCTTCTTTATTACTGGCTGAAATTGGTAAAACTATGTAATAATTAGACTGCAGATCGTTTTGGAAAATAATTTTTTGGAGTGGGACCAAACTAAAAATTTCTGACTGTCATTGACAATTTTAATCAGTTCAAACCATCACACCGCCACTTTGAAAGTCTTTGAATCTTTATTACTGGCTGAAATTGGTAAAACTATGTAACAATTAGACTACAGATCTTTTTGGAAAATAATTTTTTGGAGTGGGACCAAAATGAAAATTTCTGTCTGTCATTGACAATTTTAATCAGTTCAAATCATTACACCCCCACTTTGAAAATCTTCGAATTTGTCTATCATTATAGTCACAAATGCATAAAATCCGCAGTCTTGTGATGATGAATTAAATCACTGACCTCTTTCCAGTCATGCTGAACGAATTCGATGCAGTATCTGAGGTTCGGTTTGCATGCCACCAGCGACCAATACTTCAACACAGATATCCAACAGAAGACTAAAAAAGCAATGAACCTCAATCTAATTGCCCAGCTTTTTTCTTCCACGGTGAAGTGCAAAGTGAACGGTATTATCGCAAAAAGCAGCACAAAGTTGCACAATCCGACTGAAACTTTCTGGTGAAATTTGTTGTTATTTTCCACGAGGCTCGGCCAGATGCCGATTGAATTCAAAATCCATCTGATTATCTTGAAAATGTAGACGATGTCCTTCTCGTAGTACGGATTTCGCGGCCTGTCGGAGTTTCGTTCTTGAACTATGGCGGGTGTCATCGTGCTTCCACGCAGGAAGCTCGAAAGCGACTGTTCCCCAAGGGAGTCTAGTCACATTGATTATGCACGAACACTGAGCTTGCGCTGGTGCAAGGGCGCGTGCAGTTTCATTGTGGTTTCAGATCGATCGACCCCTCGTCAAAAAAAAAAAACAACAATACAAATTTGCGGAGATAGCAGGCTATTCTTCAGAGTTGGGATTGTCCACAATTTCAGAACCGTTAAGCGCGGTTGCTTTACACACAGACTGCAGTTACATGCTTGCTGTGACATGCATCGCTGTCTATAGCCTCACGCAAAGTAATGTGTGCACAGATGATGATAAAGTGCTGTAAACATTGAATTTTCAATACTGAAATTACTAGACGAGTGAACCTGATCTGATTTAGATTTTTGTCCTACTATTGCTGAAACTTTGTAGACACTTTTGTTGAGAGTTATAAGATGAATCTGTTTATTCGTGCATTAAGTACTGTAAGGACAATGGAAGATTTCAATGAACACAGTTTTGTGATTGTTCTAACACATTGGGGAACAGTTAATTGCAGTGCGAGTACTTATAGTGTCAAAGTCGAGCTAATTTGTGGTTATACTAGGATTCGGTGCCACATGAAGGAGTGAGCAATTGTTTTCTGTAGACGTTCGAGCTAAACTGTGTATCCTTCAGTGAAACCTGCGGGACCCAATTTACGATCACCGGTATTAGCAGAAAATTAAAGTCTAGAATAATAAAGGTGTTCCAGTCTTTAATTAAAAGAGACTTCATATTGAGCTATGATGGTATAATTTTAGGAATGGTTGAATCAACAGGCGAGGAATTCATTGTCTCACTCTGAACAATTGGGGGCACGCCCATTGAAACTACGCAGGCGTGGCCAAACCCCTAAGTATTGGATTTCTGATCATTGGTTGCAGTATGACACATCAGACTGTTCTATGCACGCTAATATTGAAATGTGAGTATTACAACAAGCAATTGTCAATTCCTTATAACAAATGTTACACACACCTAACCCAGGCCTACACATGCACTATAACCGGAGCTGTGACTATGCGTTTAGAAATATTTTTATACTTTATACTTCCAACACATGTACCAATTTTCAACCCTATATGTCAACATGGAGTGTAGAAATGGGGTCACAAAGTAAATCAGGTATTGCCGTCATTTTATTTATCCCCTCCAATTCAAAATTCTCAAAATAATCAAGCATACTTGAGCTACCAGAGTGCACATTTATGAATTTTTTCAGAATTTTTTTATCTTCGAAACCGCATTTTAAAAAATAAATAAACTTTTGAAATGCCGATTTCAAGTAGAAGTTATGAAATATTATGTTTATATTTTGACACTTTTGGCATCTAATTCTGGTTGTTGACACAGAATTTTTTTTAGATTTTTCAAACTGGGGACACATAGTTAAAAAGTCAAAAACCGGTCGTTTTCGAGCGTCCTGTGGCAGAAATCGATAGAACCTCCAAGGTTAACGCGCTATATGCTAGAGGGCGTTCCGGTTCGAACTGGTCTAGAGAAGCAATTTGCAGTTTTTGCAACATTACAAAACTAATAATATGTAAATTAATATGAGTGCATACTGTTAAGATGGGTGCTAGACATTCGCGATGTGCTGGGTGTAATTTTTCGCTTTGGAAGTCATCCACGTAAAACAAAAAGATTAAGACTAAAGACGATGCTAAAAAGTGGCCAAATGTTGAAAAAAAAACGATTACATACACAGAAAAAGAAGAAATATGGAGGCAAAGCTTCCACAACTTAAAGATTTTGAAAGACCCATGCTCGGACGAGCAGGTCCGATTTTTTCAGACCCGACCCAAAACCGAAACTGAACTCGAAATAAAGGTTACCCGCACACCTATAGTAATACCACGCGTAGGATTGCAAGCGATTAGGATTACCCTGCGATCTGAGCTTTCTATGAAAACAGTTTTATTCACGTATTCTACAAAAAGCTACTGTCATACTTTATTACATCTCAGCTGTCCGTAGGAAACTTAAATAGGCTAACGATGTTTTGAGGATCTGCAAAAGCAGACCAGTTGAATGATTAATAGAATTAACATTTTTCTGATTGTAACATGATTAAATTCAAAATCTTACTTACGCCTCCAAAAGTGGACAAGTTCAAAACTGCTATTTGACCAGCAGTAACTTTCGTAGGCTTACTAGACATTGCCATGATCAAGATTAGACTGCGCATCGTGTCAACAGGAAATTTATACCAATCGATCATAAAACACAGTGACCCAACGTTACTAGTCTGTTACGTAAAGAAGAACAACACCATTTCACTTACAATGCACGTACATGATTTAAGTATTCACGTATTTCATATACACATAATATCACAGGCATACCTTCTCCACCAGAAGATCCCCAATGTAGCATAGTATGAATATATTGAACATTAAAGACACTAGTAGTACACTATATGTTATGAAACTGAGTCTGTTGTTGACCTCCCAATCCTGTCGTGCAACGAGAAAATGTGTGCAAAAATTTGATAAACTTAATACATTATATACGTACTACTTGCTACAACATGCCTCGAAGGACAACCACAAATTGAAATTGTAACAATGATCCGATGTTCAACAATTTGTAGGAAATTTTAAATATATTATGTGAATAGTATGATACAATTTCTATATGAAACCCATATTTAAATTTACATAATTTTCTCTAATCGCACAATCGGTATTGTTAGATAATAACTTATCTTCTCGCTATTCCCAATCTCTCAGTATCAAGTGTCGTTCAAGGCATAAGCAACGAAACCTAAGGGGTCGAGGAATGTGAAATTCAGCCCACCGTTATAGTATAATATTCGAGCATACATATGATAAAAGTAGAACCCATGAATTCCAAAAAGCATACTTCTTGCAGAAGTGTCCCTACCACTGTCGAAAATCTGGAACCGGGTTGCAGTATACTTTCGTCGTTGATCGAACTCGTACATGATCGGAAGACCGTACCTTATTGTCCGTACATGATGTTGGACGATCCTTATAAATTGTGGATGCAGGTCCGTATTTACTCCGAGCTGTGCCAGGTTCTGCAGTCTTTGTATCATAACGTCGATCTGACCGCAGATGTGGGTGACAAACAATGCTGCCAATCCGCAAGTGCCCACCGTAATGGCAGCAACTATGCATCCGTTAACAGAGTGCACAGCGTATACAAATTCGTAAATGGGACTCACTTGTGGATCGAAGAGTCTGCTGTACGTGGGATAAACCAACGGCTTGATCGTGCGATTGTGCTCATCGACGTACGATCCGATCGCGTACTGCATAATCGAGTGGTACATGAAACCGCCGGAGTACATAAACACCAGGCACAGTATCGTCAGATTTCGACCCATGTTGCCGTACTTCAGCATCAGTATACGATCTTCCCCTTGCTCCACCTGCCACGTCGTTTTACAGTATAGAATTCATTTGATTTTTATTTTGTTAGTACTTGTGACGGAGTAAACTATCAACCGTAGGAATAAAACATAATTTATTGTTTGCATTGAAACGTTAACCGTCTAGTATTAATTATGAGAGAACTGTAACGCGTTCAATGTACGAGTGTCACAATGATATTTTCATCATTTTAAAACTGTACATTCCCACTAATATTAATACTTTAATTATCGCGAGGTATTTGTCCCGATCTTCTGTATTAGTGGCTGAAATTGGTAAAACTATGTAACAATTAAACTGCTGATCGTTTTGGAAAATAATTTTTTGTAATGGGACCAAAAGAAAAATTTCTATCTGTCATTGACAATTTTAATCAGTTCAAACCATCACACCCCCATTTTGAAAGTCGTTGAATCTTTATTACTGGCTGAAATTGGTAAAACTATGTAACAATTAGACTGCTGATCGTTTTGGAAAATAAATTCTTGGAGTGGGATCAAACTAAAAATTTCTGTCTGTCATTGACAATTTTAATCAATTCAAACCATTATACCCCCACTTTGAAAGTCTTTGAATCTTTATTACTGGCTGAAATTGGTAAAACTATGTAACAATTAGACTGCTGATCGTTTTGGAAAATAATTTTTTGGAATGGGACCAAAATAAATATTTCTGTCTGTCATTGACAATTTTAATCAATCCAAACCATTTCACCCCCACTTTGAAAGTGCTTGAATCTATCTATCATTATAGTCACAAATGCATAAAATCCGCAGTCTTGTGATGATGAATCAAATCACTGACCTCTTTCCAGTCATGCTGAACGAATTCGATGCAGTACCTGAGGTTCGGTTTGCATGCCACCAGCGACCAATACTTCAACACAGATATCCAACAGAAGACTAAAAAAGCAATGAACCTCAATCTAATTGCCCAGCTTTTTTCTTCCACGGTGAAGTGCAAAGTGAACGGTATTATCGCAAAAAGCAGCACAAAGTTGCACAATCCGACTGAAACTTTCTGGTGAAATTTGTTGTTATTTTCCACGAGGCTCGGCCAGATGCCGATTGAATTCAAAATCCATCTGATTATCTTGAAAATGTAAACGATGTCCTCCTCGTAGTACGGATTTCGCGGCCTGTCGGAGTTTCGTTCTTGAACTATGGCGGGTGTCATCGTGCTTCCACGCAGGAAGCTCGAAAGCGACTGTTCCCCTACGGGGTCTAGTCCCATTGATTATGCGCGAACACCGAGCTTGCGCTGGTGCAAGTGCGCCAGTGCACTTTAATTGCAGGTTCAGATTGATCGACCCCTCGTCAAAAAAAAAAAAACAACAATACAAATTTACAGAGACAGCAGACTATACTGCGTGGGGTTGCGATTCTCCGCAATTGTAGAGCCGTTAAGGACGGTTGCTTTACACGCAGAGTGCAGTTACGTGGTTGCTGTGACATGCGATTAGGGTACAGTATTCTCTCGCTATTGTTCGGTGTGCGGACCCGTGGGGGAATATTTTCCCACGAAGTGAGGAACAATTGTGAAACAACTCAATACGCGAAACACTAAGTGGCAACGAACAGTTCCCTCCTTTTACAGTTTGTAGTCTCTCCTGACAATTGGCGACGAAGTTTCCTCGTGCATACGTGCGAACGTGTACATGTTTTTATTTTTACTATTACAAACTCAAATGTACATAGATTTGTGTGATGTGTAGACTGCGGATTTAGTGCATTTATGACAAAAATGGGGAAGCACAATTTAAAGCAGTGGACATATTAACCCATTTGCATCATAAGGAGATATGAAAAGAAGGCCTTTAACACCAATCTTTTATTTTTTATTATATTTAAGTACAAAAATTACTACGAGTAAAAGAACTGCATATTTCAGCATTATAAGAAAAAATAAATTGACCGGTGACCAGGAAAATTGAGCGTATGTATACACTAATAATGCAAATGGGTTGAAAAGATACAACGGCACCAGTGTATTGGTTTCTTCTTAATAAAATAATTAGAGGAAGAAAGAAATTTTTATTTCGTTCCCGTGTCTTGCAATCGATGCAAATATTTTTTAGTTTGCATAAAGATCTGCAGGCTAGGGATGTAATTTTCAAATCAACAAAATACGCTCGGCAAAGTGTTAAAAATGCGATTAAATAATAATTAGAACCAAATACATGGCACATGCAACTGTCAATGCTTTGTGATGAATATTTGTCAGAGTGAGAATTTGCCTGAAACTGATTTGAGATTTCTTCGGTTGCAAAATGTAAAAACATTTGGTACACTATTATTTACAGCTGCGTGTGAATCATCGGAGCAGAGAGAAATCGCAAGACGTTAGCACAAAATAATATTTTTTTGAAAGATGAGGAATGAGGAATGTGTGGCTTGGATAAGCAACTTAAAAATTCATGTTTATATATGCCTGGTGTTATCCTGGACTTTTGATTTTATTTATGTTTATTGAAAATGACGCAGAGGTACGAATTTTTACTTACCACCGTGTGTTATATATATATATATATGATATATAATTCGAGACATTGCAAACATTGCGACGTCACATTTCCGGTCATAACAATTGGTATAAAATCGAAGGATGAAATAATATAAAAATATTATTAATGGCAGTGGACATGTACATTTCCTTGTGTTTTACAAACGTGCACAAGCTATAGAGGCTTAACGATCATCTACTTATTTCTTTTCAATGAAACGGGGAAAATACAGTGATTTCTCTATATATGTCGCGAGGGCCTGGATGCTAAACGTCGCGGAATTATCCCCACTACCGCGGGCATACTCCGAAGCTCGAGAGACCTCGGACGCCGAGGAGTGTAAACATAACACGGTAACATGTCTCCTGGACGATATACGACCCGTGTTGTTGTCATATATCGAGAATTCACTGTAAATGTAATAATTACATTGGCATCCCAGCTTTCCATGAAAACAGTTTTATTCGCTTATTCTACAAACAGCTAATGAAATTCTTAATTACATCACAGCTGTTCGAAGGAAACTTAAATAGGCTAATGATGTTTTGAGGATCTGAAAAAGTACACCAGTTGAATGATTAATAGAACAAATTTCATTTTCAAACGATTTTAACGTTATTGTGATTGTAATATGATTAAATTCAAAAATTTACTTACGCCTCCAAAAGTGGACAAGTTCAAATCTGCTATGTGTCCGGCTGTGATTTTCGCAGGATTATTTGACATAGCGATGATCAAGATTAGGCTGCGCATTGTTCCAACAGGGAATTTATACCAATCGATCATGAAACACAATGATCCAACGTTACCAGTCTGTAATGTACAGAAGGACATTTGGTAATTATTTAGCAGTTGATCCTCCTCACCGATTTCGATGACCTTGAAATATGTCGTCAAGGTCTTCATTCGGCATAACTTTTCCCTATACATGTTACAGACGCTCAGCCTCAGTTTTTTAAATATTGGTCGCAAACTACTGACCTTTTTAATTTAACGAACACGCGTTTTAGGGCGGGGGAGAGGCTTCGCTCCTCCCCATGCACCCCTTCCCCAGCAAACCTAATGCAGACATAATCAAAATGCATTTAAAACGGCAGAGTTCGCTGTAGCGGACCAAAAAATTGTTTACTAATATCCGGGAAGCTAAGGTCAAGCGGGGGTAGCACATATAGGAAAAAGTTGTTCATAATGATGACCTTGACAGTATATTTCACGGTCATCAAAACAGGTGGGGAGGCCCTAATACTAAATTACAAATAACTATCCCGCATTTCACTTACTTAGGTACATACATAATAATCCCATGCATACCTTCTCGACCAGAAGATCACCGATGTAGCACAGTATGAATATATTGAACATCAAAGACAGTAGTAGCATAGTATACGTAATAAGACTGAGTGTGTTGTTGACCTCCCAATCCTGTCGTGCGACGAGAAAATGTGTGCAAAAATTCGATAAACATAATACATTATACACGTATACTACTCACTACAATATGCCTCGAAAGACAACCACAAATCGTAACAATGATCTGATGTTCAACGATTTAAACTATATCTTAAATATACTATTTTAAAAAGTATAATTTCTTAAGGAAACCCATATTTAAATTTACACAACTTTCTCCGTTCGCACAATCGGTTTTGTTAAACAAGGACTTATCTTCTCGACTTTCCCATTCCCTCATCTTTCAGTGTCAAGTGTCGTTCAAGGCATAATCAACGAAGCCTAAGGGATCGACGAACGTAAAATTCAGCGCACCGTGATAGTATAATACTCGAGTAGACATATCATAAAAGTGGAACCAATGAATTCCAGAAAGCATACTTCTTGCAGAAGTGTCCCTACCACTGTCGAAAATCTGGAACCGGGTTGCAGTATACTTTCGTCGTTGATCGAACTCGTACATGACCGAAGGATCGTACCTTAGCGTTCGTATATGGTGCTGGACGATCCTTACTAATTTTGGATGAAGATCCGTGTTTCCTTCGAGCTGGGCTAAATTCTGCAGCCTCAGTATCATGATGTCGATCTGCCCGCAAACATGAGTGGCAAACAACGCTGCCAATCCGCACGCGCCCACAGTAATCGAATAAATCACGTAACCGGTGACAGAGTGCACAGCGTACACTAATTCGTAAATGGGACTCGCTTGTGAGTCGAATAGTCCGCTGTACGTGGGATAAACCAACGGCTTGATCGTGCGATTATGCTCGTCGACGAACGTGCCGATCGCGTACTGCATGATCGTGTGGTACATGAAACCGCCCGAGTACATAAACACCAGGCACAGTATCGTTAGATTTCGACCCACGTTGCCGTACTTCAGCATCAACTCGCGATCCTCTCTGTGCTCCACCTGCCAAATCGTGATCCCAATATTTCCTCGTTTGTTTGAAAGATTCATTTACTAATAACTTCACTCGGAGATTTTTTGGGATGCAACGCGTGACTCTTTCCATAACATCCGAACCGTTCACGTATATTTACATACATATTCTTTATTATTAGGTATCACTTAGTACTCACTTTTGTCATAAATGTATAAAACCCGGGGTCTAGTAGTAATAAATGAGGCTGTAATATAGTACAATAATAAACGGAATAATATAGAGATTGAAATGTTTCCTGAAATTCGAATATGTAACTTTAGATGGTTGTCTAAAATCCAAAAAGTGAAGACACATTGATCGTAGTCAAAAAGTTAAAATAATTTTTGTTTTTGTCACAAATAAAAGTTTTTACTACGAGGATAAACATATTGTACTGTTCGAAGCAAATTTATAATTTTATAAATTGTGACGGTAATAAGACGTAGAATATTATATGAACATATTAAAAACGGTGTGATTTAGTAGACTTACTAGACTTTACTAGACTTACGAATTTTTTGTGGTGTTACGCCAAAAGCTATAAAATTATTGTTCGGGTAAAACAATTCTATAGATCGTCCTAAATATAGTTGTATTTTCTTTACTAACTTGATGAACATTCAAACAACGTTTGAGGTATCAAATAATCGTGAATCAAATAACTTTGAAAGGCTCAGTTTTCATTTTCGATAAAGACCGTCGAAGTGAACAAGAAAGATAAAATGACTGCAGATCATTCGGCAAAATAAAAATTGTCTGCATGAATTGAAAGATACAAGAGCCACATGGATACTCATTCCGTGTCTAAATAATTTTAGCCAGTTGAAAATGGCAGAATAGTATTCCTAACTTCATTAAATCTTTTTACTCTTTTGCAATTGATCTACTCATATTTGTCATAGAATCATGAAACCCCCATTCTAGGAATTATTAAAAAAATGTAGAAAAACCAGAAAAATACACCATAAAAATCAGCCGTCCAGTAACAATGAATGAAATCTCTGACCTGTTTCCAGTCATGCTTAACGAACTCGATGCAGTACTTGAGGTTGGGCTTGCACGCGGTGAGCGCCCAATACTTCATCAACGCTACCGAACAGAAGCTGAAGAGGCCGATGAGCTTCAATCTCATCACCACGTCCTTCACCTCGATCGAGAGGTACAGGCTGAACGGTATTATCGCGAACAGTAGAAGCACGTTGCATAGTCCGATCACTATTTTTGGAAGGAACGGATTACTATTCTCCAGAAGGCTCGGCCAAATGCCGATCGAATTCAAAATCCATCTGGTGATCTTGAAGATGTACAGGATGTCTTTCTCGTAGTACGGATTTCGCGGTTTGTCGGCGCTTTGTTCTCGGACGATGACAGGTTTCATGGCGTTCGCGCGCAGGAAGTTCGAAAGCGACTGTTCCGCGAGGGGTTCTGATCCCCATTGATTATGCAGGAACACCGAGCTTGCGCTGGTGCAAGCCCGCGTGCACTATGACTGTAGTTACAGCTTGATCGATCCCTCGTCACAAAAAAAAAAAAGACAACACAAATTTGCAGAGATAGCAGACTATTCTCGAGATTCGAGGGTTGGCATTCTCCCCAAGTGCATTACCATTAAGCGCGGTTGCTTTACACGCGGAGTGCAGTTACATGCTTGCTGTGCGACATGTTATGATAGTGCAGCACTCCCTCCCGATAGTACGGCACACGGGGCTGCAGAGGAATATTTTTTCAAGAAATCATCTACCCCTAACAATCGCTCTCGATACGTGGAAACGAAACAAAGGGCAAACAGTTGTCTCCCTCATCGCTATTCCCTCCTAATAGTTCGCGACGAAGTCTCCTCGTCCTCGATGAACACGACGTTGAGAATTTTATGAGACAGCACGGTATAGTCATTTTCCGTTAGAGTACTTCACGTGTCAACCTCGAACAGAGTTGCTTTAGGATTCGGTGCCATATGAAGTAGCGATAAATTGTTTTCTTTTTTAGATTTCGGAGCTAAACGGTGTACTCTTTAGTGAAATCTGTGCGACTCAATATACGCTCATCAATATTAACACTTTGACTGTCAAACGAGAAACCTCGAAAATTCCATAAAATCAAAGTAAGTTATTTTGTGAACTAAAAATAGAAAAAAATTAAATGTACGATATTGACCAGTCCTCCAACTTGTATTTTTATAGATCCTAATTAATTTTGGCACAGCGAATATATTAACGTAAAAACTGATTTTAAAACCTTGAACTGGTTAAAACTGCTAATCGGGAAAGATATTTTTATTTCGCACCTGTTCCTTGCAATCTATGCAAGAAAGATTTATTTTGCACAAGCAGTCTAATTATTACATTGTTTTACCAACTGAAGTGATTTATAAAGAAGATCGGCACAAATATCTTGCGATAATTAAATGGTTAATAAGAATTTAAAGCCTGTGCTAAGCGAAGGGTTAAGTTCCTTCTTTGGAAAAAAGACTTCCTGGTGAGGTGTTTGATTTTTTTTTTTTTTTTGGTTATAGGGTTGGTTCAGAAGGGTGCAACAACCCGAAAAGTTCGGCACGAATGGAACGCTTCGAGGACACGCCCACTGATTCTACGCATGCGTGTACACGCCTACTGATTCTACGCATGCGTGGACACGCCCATTGATTCTACGCAGGCGTGGACACGCCCCTTAATTCTTCGACATCTGATCGTTGGCTGCAATGTGACTCGCGCGTTTTTCGTGTGCACGACAGAGTGAAAGCGTAAGTATTGTAACATGCAATTGTTAATACTTTGCAATGAATATCTCATTAATCAAAGTTAAAATTTGCTCGAAACTGATTTGCAATTTCTACGGTAGAAAAATGTAGTAACCTTGAAGATTTGGTACACTATTATTTACAGCTGCGTGTGAATCATTGGAGCAGAGAAATCGCAAGTCGTTAGCACAAAGTAATATTTTTTTAAAGAAATGTGTGAATACTCGGGTATTATAATACAACATAATACACACTTTTACAAAATAATTGTTAAGTCAAGGGGTTAAAATTCATATTTATATTGGCCTGGTCTTATTTTGAACTTTTGATTTTATTTGTGTCTATTGAAAATTACGCAAAGGTACAAATTTTTACTTACCCTTTTTACTTTATGAGAACGATCTACTGTGTAATTGCGTTGTCCATCTGTGATTAACGTAGCACATACTTTACAACCTAGTGCTGCGTGTGGCCACCTAATAATTGTATACAGTGTCTGCTCTATACATGTCCGAACTGCCTAGCGGATATAAGTCCCAGCGCTACCCCCACTACCGTGGGGTATCGTGAGGGGCCCAGAAGCTCGAGAGACCTCGGTTCTTGAGGAGTGTATGGTCGCGTGGATCGAAGAATAGAATCTCCGATATATGTCCGTGGCTTGACCCGTGTTTAGGACATATATCGAGTAAACACTGTGAGGAGCACAAGGGTAGCGGTCACCGTGACCGTCCACGTTACAATTATGTACATTAAATATCTAGAGAATTTCTTTCGTCCTCCCGTTGGGAATATTAATTGAGCCTAATAAACGAATACAAAATTATCGAACATAAAATTCACTATATCTGATGCCATATGTCTGTCGCCTTTTCTTTTTGGAAATGTGATGCTGCAAAGGTTGTCAGAAATAAAATTCAGTAACAGGTCAATTGCGTAAATGACTACCTACTATATTTAAGTCGACGAATTTTGAATCAATGTCGTTTCACAACGGTAACAACACGTGTAACATTCAAAAACTAAAGTGTAGTACAGAAAGGATAATTTCTATAGGTTTCTAGGCTTTTCTCGGCTCAAATCATTCCGGCAGATTAGTTGGCATTTTCGGATAACAGTAGTAGCGCCATACTTTCGCGAAACTGGATATTACACTAAAGATATGTAACTGCCCGCATGAAGTTCAAGTAAACCATAGACGTCTTCAGGATCTGCAAAGTATGCGGTCAGGTATTATCACTTCTAAAGAAAATAATGGCTCTGAACGGGTGTCTCTGGAAAAATTACTTACAATAGTGAACGTATTCAAAGACAACTCGCATAATTTGCCACCGATGAACGTCGGTGGGTACAGTGATATTGCATCGAGAAGGACTAAATCGCGTGCCTTTGGTGGTGGCAAGTTGTACCAGTCGAATTCGTAGCCAGCAAATCCGATCTGCGCACACTGTTGGTACGACAATTTCAATATTTCGATAACATTCGAATCTTTACAAACTATTGAAAAATCTGGCTTCCGATTCGCATTATTGCCATTAGTACATAGCTTCGAGAAATATTACTTTCGACGTGCTTATGCACGAGGGAAAAATAAATTTTTCTGTTAAATGTTTAACAGTGATTTTCCAGACCAGCTGGATGATTATTACCTGATCGGTCAGAACCTGGCCAACATAACAAAATATCAGCATCCTGGACATCAAACTAAGCATGAAAACAGAGTACGTTGTCATCGCAATTGTGTCGCTCCACCTTGAAGCCTTCCATACCTAGAATCAGACAATCTTCACAACTGTTCTCGATATCAGTGCAAAAATACATAAATTTTTTAAACCAGACGTTTTATTAATTTTACCATCAGCCAACCGTATTCGGCGATACATATCATGAACGTGCCGCCCATGATTTCCAAGAAGATAAGCTCGCTGAAAGAGTCCCCGATGACCTTAGCATATCTGAAATTGTTATTGAAAATTAAGTTCTCGTTTTCAGGTATTTTAAATTCGCAGAGATGCATTTTTCTTTTTACAAATAAATATAACTTTGTACAATTAGCTTCCGGGATTAAAATAAAAGTTCAATTTAAAATATTTATACGGGGACAGAAAATATTAGGGGTACTCATAAGTAATCAATTATTTGCAAGAAAATTTGTTTTGCCTTTAAAAAGAAGGAAAGCATCATTTAAAATATGTAATAAATTTGACAAATATTCCAATAATCCCCGCCCCTTCAATTATTGAACAAAGGAAATTATCCCGTTATTATTGGTAAAAATAAGAGACGGATAATATTAGCAACAACCGATTATTAATCCTTTATGGTCCAAATGTAACTTTATAAAGGCTACAACCGTTGTTATATATCATATGATTGTTACTGATAAATGCAATACATACAAAAGTCAGTACAAGAAGTGTCCACTGGTGCAAAAATTGATATCAAGTCTAAATTGATAAAAGACCGGAAGGGAATTAAAACTAATTATGAACAACAGTCTCGGACGATTACTTTCAAACAATATACACTCGACCTTAATATCTCAGTATGATTCTGAATGATGTCCCCAATAATGGCGTAATGGTCAGAGTTCTTCTCGGGACTGGCAATATTAAGCTCCTCCAGTCTCATTATTTGTATCTGCATCTGTCCGCAGATGTGTGTTATAAAGAACACGGCCAAAGAGAACACCCCGACTGTAATGTTGAATCTAAAAAGTCCGGCGAAACACTGGACACTGTATATAATCTCATAAGTGGGACTGGACTGAACATCGAAAAATCTGTCGTAGCCGGGATACGCGAGCGCCTTCGCGGTATGATTTCCGGCAACGCGGCGCTTCGACAATGGCAGTATAACGTGGAACATTAAGATGCTGCCGAAGATCAAACCACAGCACAGCATAATGAGCGTTCGGCTGAAGGTCGCCTGTTTCACCATGAGCTCGCGATGCTGCTCGTTCTTCACGGTTCTCCAATCCTTTTCCATCAGCTCGATGCAACGGGTGAACGTTGATCGCCTCAAAACGATATACATGTATTTCAGCAAGGACGTCCAGCAGTTGAACGCCGAGCCGAACCACCTTATCCTCGCCTTTCCGCCTGTGTCACCTAGAATGATCTGACAGGAAAGCGACACGATCAGCGACAATAGACAGAACGTGAACGTGACCATCAGGACGACCGAAACCGCTTTCTCCCATTTGCTCGCGCGATTGTAAATCAGCGACCAAACTCCCAACGGTCTCAGTACCAAACGACACATTTCGAAAGCGTAGTCGATGTCAGCCTCCTCGTGATATTTCTTCAAGGAGTGATGGTTCAAGAGTGATGGTTTCATCACTGTCTCACGAGATCGACCATACATGCTGACTACTCGAATACAAGGAGCAGACTGATCGACAACGCTGAAAGGTACGTGGTAATATTGCTAGAACGCAAGCGCAAGTATGCACGGATTTTTTTTCGCGTGGTACGTCGACTATTTTGAAGGGAACGGAATCGCTGATAATTGTACGTTGCGTGTTCGATGGGTGAATAGTATCGGGAGGGAACTATAGCTATAGTCTTTGGTGATGGAGACTACCCTTTCAGTCAATAGTAATTGCTGTGCAGTCGTGGTGGTCATTGTTACGGTCGTCCTGTGCCAGTCCGACATATGAATTTGTGATTCGACAACTGAGTTTACTGTTTCTCGTTTCTCTTGCTGTGTAATTTTCTTATGTCAATATTTTGCACGTATGAACGTTATATTTTATATTGGAAAGCGCGTTCGAAAACGGCCCCCTTGAAGACAAAATCTGAGCAGACGAATGAATGAATAATGAGATAATACCCGAGAACTATTATCGAGAACAATGGATCGGGGAGATACACTGTAAGTAGAATGGTTGACACCAGTTTCTCTATTTTCTTCGACCGGAGCACACATTTACATAGTTTACGTTGCACTTGTAATTAGAATTGGCACAGTGGTCGTCACAAGAATTATTTGACATAGCGATGATGAAGATTAGGATGCGCATTGTTTCAGCGTGTTGGTTTTAGCTTAATAAAATGATTAAAGGAATAAGGATATTTTTATTTCGTTCCCGTGTCTTGCAATCAATGCAAATATTTTTTAGTTTGCATAAAGATCTGCAGTCTAGGGATGTGATTTTAAAATAAACAAAATACGCTCGGCAGACCAAGTGTTAAAAATGCGATTATATAATAATTTGAAGCAAATACGTGGCACACGCAATTGTCAATGCTTTGTAATGAATATTTGTCAGAGTAAGAATTTGCTTGAAACTGATTTGAAATTTCTTCGGTTGCAAAATGTGAAAACGTTTGGTACACTATTATTTACTGCTGCGTGTGAATCATAGGAGCAGAGAAATCGCAAGTCGTTAGCACAAAATAATATTTTTTTGAAAGATAAGGAATGAAGAATCTGTGGCTTGGATAAGCAATTTAAAAATTCATATTTATATCTGCCTGGTGTTATCCTGGACTTTTGATATTATTTATGTATATTCAAAATGACGCAGAGGTACGAATTTTTACTTACCACCGTGTATTATATATACGATATATAATTCGAGACATTGCAAACATTGCGACGTCACATTTCCGGTCATAACAATTGGTATAAAATCGAAGGATGAAATAATATAAAAATATTATTAATGGCAGTGGACATGTACATTTCCATGTATTTTACAAACGTGCACAAGCTATAGAGGCTCAACGGTCGTCTAGTTATTACTTTTCAATGAAACGGGGGAAATACAGTGATTTCTCTATATATGTCGCCAGGGCCAGGATGCTAAACGTCGCGGAATTATCCCCACTACCGCGGACATACCCCGAAGCTCGAGAGGCCTCGGACGCCGAGGAGTGTAAACATAACACGGTAACATGTCTCCTGGACGATATACGACCCGTATTGGTGAACTATATATCGAGAATTCACTATAAATATAATAATTACATTGGCATCCCAGCTTTCCATGCTAACAGTTTTATTCACTTATTCTACAAGCGACTAATGAAATCCTTTACTACATCGCAGCTGTTCGAAGGAAACTTAAATAGGCTAATGATGTTTTGAGGATCTGCAAAAGTACACCAGTTGAATGATTAATAGAATAAATTTAATTTTCAAACGATTTTCACGTTATTGTAATTGTAATATGATTAAATTCAAAATTTCACTTACGCCTCCAAAAGTGGACAAGTTCAAATCTGCTATGTTTCCGGCTGTGATTTTCGCAGGATTAATTGAGATAGCGATGATCAAGATCAGGCTGCGCATTGTTTCAGCAGGAAATTTATACCAATCGATCATGAAACACAATGATCCGACGTCACCAGTCTGTAACGTACAGAAGGACAATTGCATTTCACTTACAATGCCCATAATTTGAGCACTAGGATACTATATCAACATATAATGCTTACCTTCTCTACCAGAAGATCCCCAATGTAGCACAGTATGAATATATTGAACATTAAAGAGAGTAGTAGCACAGTATTCGTAATAAGACCGAGTGTGTTGTTCACCTCCCAATCCTGTCGTGCGACGAGAAAATCTGTGCAAAAATTCGAGAAACTTTATACATTACACGTGTACGACTAACTACAATATGCCTGGAAAGACAATCACAAATTCAAATTGTAACAATGATCTGATATTCAATGATTTCAGGCACATCTTAGATATTTTATTAAAAATAGTATAATTCCATAACGCTATTTCCGAGCGCTTCAAGTACCTACAACTCGAAACTTCAAACTGTTATATCTCATCATGGAAGTATCTGACAAAAAAATGTTTCAGACAAAATTGACTTGTTTTTTCCGGTAGAATCTAAATATGTAACATTTTATAGAGGGTTCCATTTAAAATTACAAAGGTACCTCCCCTCCCCCGTTAAAGGGGAAGGGAGGCCACTTCACGTTTATGTAGTCAGGAAGGCCCTTCAGTTCCATGCAATTTAAGACTAAGAACTTTAAAATCGATGGCATAGTTTTCGAGATATTGAGCTGTTCAGAGTTATGTGGGCCACCCTGTATATTATTAGGTATTACTTTGAACCTACTCACTTTTGTCATAATTGCACAAAATCCGGAGTCTAGTAGTAATAAATGAGACTGTAATCTAGCAAAATAATAAACGGAATAATATAGAGATTGAAATGTTTCCTAAAATTCGAATATGTAACTTTAGGTTATGTCCAAAATCCAAAAAGTGAAGACACATTGATCATAGTCAAAAAGTTAAAATAATTTTTGTCTTTATTTGTCAGAAATAAAAGTTTTTACTACGAGGATAAATATATTGTGCTGTTCGAAGCAAATTTACAACTTTATAAATTGTGACGGAAATAAGGTGTAAAATATTATATGAACATATTAAAATCGGTGTGATTCACTAGACTTACGAATTTTTTGTGGTGTTACGCCTAAAGCTATAAAATTATTTTTCGGGTAAAACAATTCTATAGATCGCCCTAAATATAGTTGTATTTTCTTTTCTAACTCTATGAACATTCAAACGTGTATAAACAACGTTTGAGGTATCAAATAATTTTGAAGTAATCAAATAATTTTTAAAGGCTCAGTTTTGATTTTCGATTAAGACCATCGAAATGAACAAGAAGGATAAAATGACTGCAGATCTTTAGGCAAAATAAAAACTGTCTGCATGAATTGAAAGATACAAGAGCCACATGGATACTCATTTCGTGTCTAAATAATTTTAGCCAGTTGGAAATGGCACAATAGTATTTCTAACTTCCTTAAATCTTTTGACTCTTTTGCAATCGATCTACTCATATTTGTCATAGAATCATGAAATCCGCAGTCTAGGAATTATTAGGAATGTAGAAAAACCAGAAAAATACACCATAAAAATCAGCCGTCCAGTAACAATGAATGTAATCTCTGACCTGTTTCCAGTCATGCTGAACCATCTCGATGCAGTACTTGAGGTTGGGCTTGCACGCGGTGAGCGTCCAATACTTCATCAACGCTACCGAACAGTAGCTGAAGAGACCGATGAGCTTCAACCGCATCACCAGATCCTTCACATCGATCGAGAGGTACAGGCTGAACGGTATTATCGCGAACATCAGAATCACGTTGCAGAGTCCGATCACTATTTTCTGAAGGAATGGATTACTATTCTCCAGAAGGCTCGGCCAAATGCCGATCGAATTCAAAATCCATCTGGTTATCTTCAAGATGTACACGATGTCTTTCTAATGTCTAATTAAATTTTGTGCAATGAACATATTAACGTGAAAATTCACTTGAAAACCTGGATAAATAATTCCATCATCCACATATGGGTGACGTGAAAGTCAACGTGTTAATAAGAATTTCAAGCCTGTGCTGAGTGTTAAATTTCTTTTTTGGAAAAAAGACTTCCTGGTGAGGCATGTTTGATTTTTTCGTTTGATTTTAGGGTTGGTTTAGAAGGGTGCAACAACCCGAAAAGATCGTGTCGAACGGGACGCTTCGAGGACGTAAAGAATTCAGTGTCCGACTCTGGACAAATAGAGGGACACGCCCACTGATTCTGCGCATGCGTGGACACGCCCATTGATTCTACGCAGGCGTGGACACGCCCCTTAGCTCTTCGACTTCTGATCGTCGGCTGCAATGTGACTCGCGCGTTTTTCGTGTGCACGAACGAGTGAAAGCGTAAGTATTGTAACATGCAATTGTTAATACTTTACAATGAATATCTCATTAATCAAAGTTAAAATTTGCTCGAAACTGATTTGTGATTTCTACGGTAGGAAAATGTAATATCCTTGAAGGTATTGGTACACTATTATTTACGTTGTTGTATTACAATATTTTTTTAAAGAAATGTGTGAATACTCGGGTATTATAATATAATATAATATAATACACACTTTTACAAAATAATTGTTAAGTCAAGGGGTTAAAATTCATATTTATATTGGCCAGGTCTTATTTTGAACTTTTGATTTTATTTGTGTCTATTGAAAATTACGCAGAGGTACAAATTTTTACTTACCCTTTTTACTTTATCAGAACAATCTACTGTGTAATTGCTTTGTCCATCTGTAATTACCGTACCACTTGCTTTACAACCTAGTGCTGCGTGTGGCCACCTAATAATTGTATACAGTGTCTGCTCTATATATGTCCGAATTGCTTAGCGGATATAAGTCCCAGCGCTACCCCCACTACCGTGGGGTATCGTAAGGGGCCCAGAAGCTCGAGAGATCTCGGTTCTTGAGGAGTGTATGGTCGCGTGGATCGAACAATAGAATCTCCGATATATGTCCGTGGCTAGACCCGTGTTTTGGACATATATCGAGTAAACACCGTGAGGAGCTCATGGGTAGCGTGACCGTCGACGTTATAATTATGAAAATTAAATATCTGGAGAATTTCTTTCGTCCTGCGAAGGTCGAGCATAGCTTTTCGTGTGAGGAAAACTGTTAGTGTCGCGTGGCACCGTTCCGGTGAATGAACCAAAATTATAGTCTTTGACGTCGTGCCTTCGAGAACCGCTTTTTTTACCCTTGTGGGTCACGTTCGCACGGCCGTGCGTGACCCGGTCACAGAGCCTGTTGAGTCGCTACGTTTCAAAGACGGAAAGTAGGGTATCGTGACAAATTATTTAATAATTATTTCAGTAATATCTACAGTGCAAGTGGTTCGTTGAACCAACGCTTTACAGAAACAGCACGCGAGATTCAAACATCATTAATTAGATGTGTCTACAATTTACAGCTGCCGCGATATTAATTGAGTCTAGTAAACGAATACAGAATTGTTGAATATAAAATTGATTATATCCGATGCCATAGGTCTGACACCTTTTCTTTTTGGAAATGTGATGCTGCGAAGGTTGTCGGAAATAAAATTCATAATAAGACAATTGCGTAAATTACTACCTACTATATTTGAGTTCGCGAATTTAGAATCAATGTTGTCCCACAACGGAAACAACACGTGTAACATTCAGAAACTGAAGTGTAGTATAAAAAGGATATTTCACCGACTGTGTTATACTACGCTGATTGAAGCACTTCCTTTTCTAGGCTCAATTCATTCCGGCAGATTAGTTGGCATTTCCGGATAACAGTAGTATCGCCATACTTTCACGAAACTGAATATTACACTAGAGAAATGTAACCGCCCGCATGAAGTTCAAGTAAACCATAGACGACTTCAGGATCTGCAAAGTATGCGGTCAGGTATTATCATTTCTAAAGAAAATAATGGCTCTGAACAGGTGTCTCTGGAAAAATTACTTACGATAGTGAACGTATTCAAAGACAACTCGCATACTTTGCCACCGGTGAGTTTCGGTGGGTATAGTGATATAGCATCGAGAAGGACTAAATCGCGTACCTTTGGTGGTGGCATGTTGTACCAGTCGAATTCGTAGCTAGCAAATCCAATCTGCGCACACTGTTGGCACGACAATTTCAATATTTCGATAACATTCGAATCTTTACAAACTATTGAAAAATCTGGCTTCCGATTCGCATTATTGCCATTAGTACATAGCTTTGAGAAATATTACTTTCGACGTGCTTATGCACGAGGGAAAAATAAATTTTTCTGTTAAATGTTTAACAGTGATTTTCCAGACCAGCTAGATGATTATTACCTGATCGGTGAGAACCTGGCCAATGTAACAATATATCAGCGCGTTGAACGTCATAGAAAGAACGAAAACAGAGTACGTTATCATCGAAATTGTCTCGCTATCCTTCCATTCCTAGAATCAGAAAACCTTGACGAACGTTCTCGATGTCAGTGCAAAAATACATAAATTTTTTAAACTAGACGTGTTGTTAGTTTTACCAGCAGCCAACAGTATTCGGCGATACATATGATGAACGTGGCGGCCACGATTTCCATGAAGATAATCTCGCTGAAGGAGTTCCCGATGGTCTTAGCGTATCTGAAATTGTTATGGAAAATTAAGATCTCATGATCAGGTATTATAAATTCGCAGAGATGCATTTTCGTTTTTACAGATAAATATAACTTTGTACAATTAGCTTCCGGGATTCAAATAAAAGTTCAATTTAAAGTATTTATACGGGGACAGAAAATATTAGGGGTACCCATATGTAATCAATTATTTGCAAGAAAATTTGTTTTGCCTTTAAAAAGAAGGAAAGCATCATTTAAAATATGTAATAAATTTGACAAATATTCCAATAATCCCCCCCCCCCCATTCAATTATTGAACAGGGGAAATTATAGCGTTATTATTGGTAAAAATAATGGATGGATAATATTAGCAACGACCGATTATTAATCCTTCATGGTCCAAAGTATTTTCTCGCTCCTACTTCAGAGCTTGCAACATACAGTTCAATTATATTCCCATGTGTAACTTTATAAAGGCTACAACCGTCGTTATATATCATATGATTGTTACCGATAAATGCAATACATATAAAAGTCAGTGCAAGAAGTGTCCACTGGTGCAAAAATTGATATCAAGTCTAAATTGATAAAAGACCGGACGGGAATTGAAACTAATTATTAAGGACGGTCTCAGACGATTACATTCAAACAATATACACTCGACCTTAATATCTCAGTATGATTCTGAATGATGTCCCCAATAATGACGTTATGGTCAGAGTTCTTCTCGGGACTGGCAATATTAAGCTCCTCCAGTCTCATTATTTGTATCTGTATCTGTCCGCATATGTGTGTTATGAAGAACACGGCCAAAGTGAACGACGCGGCAGTAACGTTGTGTCTAAAAAATCCGGCGAAACACTGAACGCAGTATACAATCTCATAAGTGGGGCTGGACTGGATGTCGAAAAATCTATCATAACCGGGATACGCGAGCGCCTTCACGGTATGATTTCCCACAACGCGGCGCTTCGACATCGGTAGCATAATGTGGAACGAGAAGCCGCCGCTGAAGATGAAAGCGCAGCACATCATAATGAGCATTCGGCTGAAGGTCGCCTGTTTCACCATCAGGTCGCGATGCTGCTCGTTCTTCACGGTTCTCCAATCCTTCTCCATCAGCTCGATGCAACGGGTGAACGTTGCTCGATTCAAAACGATAAACATGTATTTCAGCGCGGACAACGAGCAGTTGCACGCCGAGCCGAGCCACTTTATCTTCGCCTTTCCGCCTATGTTTCCCAGAAGGATCTGACAACAAAGCGGCACGATCAGGGACAATAGACAGGACGTGCACGTGACCAGCAGGACCACCGAAACCGCTTTCTCCCATCTGCTCGTGCGACGGTAAATCAGCGACCAAACCCCCAACGGTTTCAGTACCAAACGACACAGTTCGAAAGCGTAGTCGATGTCATTCTCCACGTGATACTCCTTCGACTGTCTCATCACTGTCTCACCTGACCGATCATGCATGCTGGCTACTCGAGTGCAATGGCCAAACTGATCGACAACCCTGAAAGTTACGGGGTAATATTGCTAGAACGCAAGCGCAAGTATGCATGGATTTTTTTGTCGGGGTACGTCGACGATTTTGCAAGGGAACGGAATCGCCGATAATTATATGTTGCGTGTTCGGTGGATGAATATAGTACCCTGAAAAGGAGGGTACTATAGCTATAGTCTTTGGTCTCGGAGACTACCCTTTCAGTCAATAGTAATTGCTGTGCAGTCGTGGTGGTCATTGTTACGGTCGTCCTGTGCCAGTCCGACATATGAATTTGTGATTCGACAACTGAGTTTACTGTTTCTCGTTTCTCTTCGTGTGTCGTTTTCTTATGCCAATATTTTGTACGTATAAACGTTATATTTTATATTTGAAAACGCGTTCGAAAACGGTCCTCTTGATGACTAAATCTGAGCAAATGAATGAATGATAAATGAGGTAATACCCGAGCCGTATGATCGAGAACAATAGATAGGGGAGACACACTGTGAGTACATTGTTCTGTTCGTTCGGCGCACAAGCATGGTCAAACTCCGGTCGGTACTTTTAGAAAGTATAATTTACGTTGCACTTGTAATTAGAATTGGCACAGTGGTCGTCACGACGGCACCGACAGAATATTCTTCGGTACGGTTAGTATAAACTCTTTGGAGTTAGTATGAACACGTTATAAATGCATTGGAGAATATTTGCCGGGTCCGATACGTCCCGTGTCTGTGACGGTAGTATAAATAGGTATAGTATAAATATAAGTCAGCCTTAATGCCAAAAATTCCAGTGCACATTATTTTTAACAATTTGTTTTGCGGCACTGCCATATGTCATAATACCGAATACAGTGTTTTCTCGATACTTGTCAACAACACGGGTCTTGCCAGCGACATATATCGTCCAGGAGACACTATTATTCTTTCGTCCACGTGAACGTCGTACCCGTATCATGTTTAGACTCCTCGGCGTCCGAAGCCTCTTGTAGTGGGGATAGTACTGTGACTATTATCGCCCAAGTGTTTGAGACAAATATCGAGAAATGACTGTAGAATGTATCCTAACATGTACATAGTTATTACATCTATTTTACATGTTAGGTTAACTATCTTCTTACATGTATTTAATAAACATTTCCACTTTTTAACATCTAACCTGAATAATTCTTGAATCTAATCAACATAATGCAGATGTACAAGTATAATACATTAATACCGACATGTAGGATTGCAAGAAATTACATTGTCATCCCGGTTTTCTATGAAAACAGATTTATTCACTTATTCTACAAACAGCTACTGAAACTCCGTATTACATCATAGCTGTTCGAATGAAACTTAAATAGCCTAATGATGTTTTGAGGATCTGCAAAAGCAGACCGGTTGAATGATTAATGGAATAAATTTCATTTTCATACGATTCCAACATTATTGTTATCGTAGCATAGCATGACTAAATTCAAAATCTCACTTACGCTTCCAAAAGTGGATAGGTTCAAATCTGCTATGTGTCCGGCTGTGATTTTCGCAGGATTATTAGACATAGCGATGATCAAGATTAGACTGCGCATTGTTCCAACAGGAAATTTATACCAATCGATCATAAAACACATTGATCCAACGTTACCAGTCTGTAATGTACAGAAGGACATTTGGTAATTATTTAGAAGTTGACCCTCCTCACCAATTTCGATGACCTTGAAATATGTTGTCAAGGTCATCATTCTGCACAACTTTTGCCAATACATTTTATAGACGCTCGGCCTAAGTTTTTTAAATATTGCTCGCAAACTACTGACCTTTTTAATTTAACGAACACGCGTTTTAGGGCGGGGGAGGGGCTTCGCTCCTCCCCCATGCACCCCTTCCCCAGCAAACCTAATACAGACATGATCAAAATGCATTTAAAATGGCGGAGTTCGCTGTAACGGACCAAAAAATTGTTTACCAATATCCGGGAGGCTAAGGTCAAGCGGGGGTAGCACGTATAGGAAAAAGTTGTTCACAATGATGACCTTGACAGTATACTTCAGGGTCACCAAAATCGGCGAGGAGGCCCAAATTCTAAATTCCAAATAATTATCCCGCATTTCACTTACTTAGGTGCATACATAATAATCCCATGCATACCTTCTCCACCAGAAGATCTCCGATGTAGCACAGTATGAATATATTGAACATTAATGACACTAGTAGCATAGCATACGTCATAAGACTGAGTGTGTTGTTGACCTCCCAATCCTGTCGTGGAATGACACAATGTGTGCAAAAATAGACTTAATACATGTACAACAAACACAATATGCCTCGGAAGACAATCGTAAATTCAAAGTGCAACAGAGATCCGACGTTCAACGATTTGTAAGACATTTTGAAAATTTTATTTTGAAAGTATAATTGCTTTAGGAAACCCATATTTCAAGTTACACAACTTTCTCGATTCGCACAGTCGGTATTGTTAAACAAGGACTTATCTTCTCGCCTTTCCCATTCTCTCTAATTTGTTTGGTAGCAAGTATCGTTCGAGGCATAAGCAAAGAAGCCTAAGTGGCCGAAGAGCGTGAAATTCAGCGCACCATTATAGTATAATATTCGAGCAGACATATGACAAACGTGCAACCAATGAACTCCAAGAAGCAGACTTCTTGCAGAAGTTTCCCTACCGATGACGAAAATCTGAAACGTGATTGCAACATAGTTTCGTCGTTGATCATTCTAGTGACACATAATCGGAAGACCGTACCTTATTGTCCGCACATGATGTTGGACGATCCTTATCAATTTTGGATGCAGGTCCGTATGTACTCCGAGCTGCGTCAAGTTCTGCAGTCTTTGTATCATGACGTCGATCTGACCGCAGATGTGGGTGACAAACAATGCTGCCAATCCGCAAGTGCCCACCGTAATGGAAGAAACAATGCACCCGTTAAGAGAGTGCACGGCGTATACCAATTCATAAACGGGCCTCACTTGCACGTCGAATAGTTTGCTGTACGTGGGATAAACCAACGGCCTGATCGTGCGATTATGTTCGTCGACGTATGTTCCGGCAGCGTACTGTGCAATTGTTAGGTACATGAGGCCACCCGAGTACATGAACACCAGGCACAGTATCGTTAAATTGCGGCCCACGTTGCCATACTTCAGCATCAATTCGCGATCCTCCGTTTTCTCCACCTGCCACATCGTTTTCCAGTATAAAATTCATTTGATTTTTCTTTTGTTTCTACTCGTGATGGATTAAACTTTCAACCGTAATCATAAAACATAATTTATTGTTTGCTGAAAAGTGACAATGGAAAATGGGAGGAGCTACTTGCAAAATAATGCGATTAAAATTTGTGTGATATGCACCCTAATGCTACGATTAAATGTATTATCTGATTAGAATCTTTTATAGTGTTAAATAGTTTCTTCTATATGAAGCAAGTCGAAACAGTTTAGCGTATACAGTGAAATCTCGATATAAGTCAGTTGCGCGCTTCTGGCGAGTGACATTTAGACGAAATCTGTGGTTGTCACCGAACTTTGCACTTGAAATACACAGTGCAGAATGTAAAAGTCATTATCCGTGGTGGTGTGGGTAGCCCCAGTGACCTTTAAACGCGAGGCTCGCAGTGACTTATATCGGGAATTCACTGTACACCTTTGTTTCGAAATATTTTAGAAAATTGTTTGTATTCTAACGTAAGTTACTCTTCCTATAGTCAGTTATGGTATGGCTGTTGAATCTTGAAAATATAAATTAAAGCAGTATGCGAGGAAGGAATATATTTTATTTGTTCACTTTGTTAAAATTGTTAAGCAAAATTTGTACATTAATTACGAACTTGAGTTCGCAAAGAAGTGAAACAATCCGAAAATTAGATCACTTTCATAATATTGAGAAAGGCATTGCATTCGTAGCTACGTCGCTGATAAAATAAAATCATACCATTTTACTGTGCCTTCAAATAACTTGCAACTGAATTCTTCGTTAAAAAATTAAGCTATAACCTTCCATTATTAATGATAAAAGAACTGTAATGCGCTCAATGTTCGAGCGTCACAATAAATATTTTCATAATTTCAAAACTGTTAATTCCCACTGGTATTAACACGTTGACTGCCATGTCACCCACATGTGGATTATTAATTATTTGTCCAGGTTTTAAAGTGAGTTTTTACGTCAATATATTCGCTGTGACAAATTTAATTAGGACCTGTAAAATGCAAGAAAGTTGGACTACTCAGTATCATACATTTAATTTTTTCCAATTTTGATTTCATTAAATAACTGACTTTGATTTTATGGAATTTTTGAGGTTTCTAGTCTTGGCAGTCAAAGTGTTAACCATTTAATTATCGCAAGATATTTGTTCCGATCTTCTTTATAACTCACTTCAGTTGGTAAAACTATGTAATAATTAGACCGCTATGCAAAATAAATCTGTTCTGCATACATTGCAAGGAACAGGTGCAAAATAAAAATTACTTCTCCCTTCAGCAGTTTCAACCAGTTCAAAACATTGCATCCCCATTCTTAGAATCTGTCTACCGTTTCAAACGTCATCTATTCATTATAGTCACAAACGCATAAAATCTGCAGTCCAGTTAATTACGAATCAAATCACTGACCTCTTTCCAGTCATGCTGAACGAATTCGATGCAGTACCTGAGCGTCGGTCTGCACGCGATCAGCACCCAATATTTCAGCAGAGATAGCCAGCAGAAGCATAAAGAACCAACTGCCTTCACTCTGATCATCAAACTTTTCTCCTCGACCGTGAAGTACAAAGTGTACGGTATTATCGCGAAGAGCAGCACAACGTTGCACAGTCCGATCGAGACATTCTGTTGATATTGGTTGCTATTTTTCAAGAGCTTCGGCCAAATGCCGAGGAAATTCAGGATGAACCTGCTGTGCTTGAAAATGTACACGATGTCCTTCTCGTAGTACGGATTTCGCGGTTTGTCGGTGTTTTGCTGTTGAACTATGACGGGTGTCATCGTGCTTGCGCGTAGGAAGTTTGAAAGCGACTGTTCCGCGAGGGGTTCTAAACCCCCATTGAGTATGCACTGAGCTTGCGCTGGTGCAAGCTCGCGTGCACTTTGATTGCAGGTTCAGATTGATCGACCCCACTCGTCAAAAAAACAACAACACGAATTTCCTGAGATAGCATGTCATCCTGCGGAGTCGTGGGTTAGGGTTATTCACAAGTGTAGAGCCATTGAGCGCGTTGGTTGCTTTACACGCAATTATGCTTGCTGCGGCATGCTATAGTAGTACAGCACTCACTGCCGTTTATTCGGTATACGGAACTGTAGGGGAATACTTTTCCACGAAATGATGCACCCCTACCAATTGCGCCCAAGACGTGGAAAACGAAACATACAACATATATTTGACATACAGTTTGGTTAGTTAACTACAGTGAATTCTCGTTACGAGTCAGTGCCGACCTTACAATTAGGAGTCAGGGGAAGTACCCACACCACCGCGGTGTGGGGCTGAAGCTCGAGAGCCGCCACAGCATTGTCGGCTATATCGATGTGAAACCAGAAGACCACTACAGTGAAATCTCGATATAAGTCACTTGCGCGGTTCTGGCGAGTGACATTTAGAGGAAATCTGTGGTTGTCACGGAACGTTGCATTTGAAATACACATTGCACGCTGGAAATGTAAAAGTCACTATCCGTGGTGGTGTGGGTAGTCCCAGTGACCTTTACACGCGAGGCTCGCAGTGACTTATATCGGGAATTCACTGTACCTGTGAAATCCTTTTTTTTACAGAATGCTTCACGGTAAGTCATGTTGGTTTGATTTTAGGGTTATGGTTAGTGGGGTGCAATGACCAGAAAATGTCGGATCGGAACGGGACGCTTCGAGGACGTTCTCCCACACCTCCAGCATGGTTGGACCAACACGTAAAGAGTGCACTGCCTGACTCTGGACTATAGTGGGACACGCCCATTGATTCTGCGCAGGCGCGGACACGCCTATCGATTCTGCGCAGGCGCGGACACGCCCCCCTTAAGTATTGGATTTCCGATCATTGGCTGCAACGTGACACACGCGACTTTCGCGCGCACGGAAGAGTGGAAATGTAAGTATTGTAACATGAAATTGTTAATGCTTCATAGTGAATACTCTGCATTTGTCAGTATGAGAATTTGCACACTATAATTTGCAACTCCGAGTAAATCACTGTAGCAGGGAAATCGCGAGTCGTTAGCCGAAAATAATATTTTTTTAAGGCAATATGTGGATTGATGATATGATGGATTAAACTCTTGATTTCATTGATGTTTATTGAAAATGACGCGGAGGTATAAATGTTTACTTACCATCATGTACAAATAGTCTCGTTTGTTCGTTCTCACTCTCTCTCTCTCTCTCTCTCTCTCTCTCTCTCTCTCTCTCTCTCTCTCTCTCTCTCTCTCTTTCTCGCTTTTGTATATTTTCATTAATATTCTCGGTGCAGAATATACGATATTATTTAACAACTATTTAATTAATATGGACAGTGCAAGTGGTTTGTCGAAACAACACACGGCATTTGCAACATCATTAATTGTATGTATTTACAACGTGTAGCTGCCACGAAATTGACTGAGCCTGATAAACCAATACCGAGTACAAAATTACCAAAAATTAAATCCGTTAGTTCCGAATCCATAGGTCTATCACCGTCTTTTTTGGAAATGTTATAAAAGCTATAAAAGTTATCAAAAATAAATTCAGTAATAGATCAATTACGTAAATTACCACTACATTTCAATTCGTGAATTTTGCATCACGTGTAATATTCAGAAACTGAAGTGTAGTGTTAAAAGAATATTTCACCGATTGTGTTATTGCATAGTGATTTAGGCACTTTTTTTCTAGGCTCAATTCATTCCGGGAGAGCTGCACATCGACGCTGCGATTAGGATTGAATTGTCGAATGACACTGGCAGCGCGATAATTTCCCGAAACTGAATATTACACTAGAGAGATGTAACTGTCCGCAGCATGTTCAAGTAAACCATAGACGACTTCAGGATCTGCAAAATACGCTATTACCATTTCTAAAAAAAAAAATAACAACAGGATCCAAACAGGTGTCTCTGGAAAAATTACTTACAACAGTGAACGTATTCAAAGATAATTCGGTTACATTGCTACCCGTGAGTCTCGGTGGGTATAGTGATATAATACCAAGCAGAATAAAATTACGCGCCTTTGTTGCTGGTAAGTTGTACCAGTCGACGTCATAGCTAGCAAATCCGATCTGCGAACACTGTTCATCCGTCCATTTAAGTGCAAACTATTATTCGATTATCTACAATCAAGACTATTGTTACCTGATCAGTGAGAATCTGCCCAATGTAACAAAAGATCAGCGCGTTGAACGTCAAAGAAATCATGTAAACCGCGTACGTTGTTATTGCGATTGCATTGCTATCTATCCATTCCTAAAACCAGACGATCTTGACAAATGTTCTTCGTACCAGTGGAAAAATTCAACAAATTTTTTAATTAAAATTCCTGTTATCGTTACCGTCAGGCAACAGTATTCGACCAAACATATGAGGAACGTCGAGGCCACGATTTCCATGAAGATGATCTCGCTGAAGGACTCCCCGACGATTTTAGCATACCTGAAATGATTATTGTCAATTAAGTTCTCGTGTTCAGGAATTTTAACTTTGCACAGATGCGTTTTCTTTTTTAAATAAATGTTACTGCGCAGTATTAGCTTTCGGGGTTAAAATGAAAGTTTAAGTTAAAATGTTTACACAAGGACAGGAAACACTAGTAGTAAAATTGTAACTTCTATAGATGGGTGAACTTGTTATTTACAATTTGTTGTTCACTTGTTTTTTTCGTACTGCATTTTGAATAAAGGATTCAAGGAGAATCTGTAGAGTCATTTAAAAAATATATTGAATCTGTTAAATATTCCAACAACATTGTCCCTGTTCCTTAAATTATTGAACAAGGGAAACCAGCATAAACCTCTTCCAGATTGTGAGAAAAAATGATCCATTTGGCAGACATAGTGGAAGGATAACATTAGCAACAGTTTGTGGTCTAAATTGTTTTCTCTCGACTTGCTACACACAATTCGATTATATTCTCATGTGCAACTTTTTAGCCTACTTAGACATCCGTGATATAGTTCAGTTATTGCCATATGTATACCATATGTACACTACCGCTGAAAAGATTCCGGACACTCGCGAAATATGTATTAGCATTGCATAAATGTTATTTCGGTGACTAAAATCGATTTTTATTAGTTTCTTACGAAATATCTAACGTTTCAAATTAAAAATTACCAATGCTCCGCTAAAATTAAATACGAGATTCGTGTGTATGTACCACGGCGTATGTGTCATATGCATGAATGTCATATAAGTCAGTGAAACAAGTTAATACCGAGACTAGATTGCCAAAGGATTAAACCTAATTCAGTTTCTAATTCTATTATTTTCAAACAATTTCCACTCGACCTTAGCAATTCAGAATGATCCTGAATGATCCCCGCCACCACGGCATCATGGTCGCAGTTGTTCCCCTGCCTGCCGAAATTCAGCTCCTCCAGTTTCATTATTTGTATCTGCACCTGTCCGCAAATGTGTGTCACAAAGAACACGATCAAACTGAACGTCGCCGTTGTAACGTTGTGCCTAACAAATCCGGCGAAACACTGTACGCAGTATAAAATCTCATAAGTGGGGCTGGACTGAACATCGAAAAATCTGTCGAAGCCGGGATACGCGAGCGCCTTCAGGGTATGGTTTCCCACAACGCGTCGCCTGGACAACGGCAGCATAACGTGGAACGAGATACCGCCGCAGAAGATGAAAGCGATGCACAGCATGATGAGCGTTCGGCTGAAGGTCGCCTGTTTCACCATGATGGCGCGATGCTGCTCGTTCTTCACGGTTCTCCAATCGTTCGCCATGTGCTCGATGCAACGCGCCAACGTTGCTCGCCTCAAGACGAGATACGTGTATTTGACCGCGGACAACAAGCTGTTGCACGCCAAGCCGAGCCACTTTATCCTCGCCTTTCCGCCTATGTCTCCTAGCATGATCTGACAGCATACCGGCACTATGATCGTTATTAGGCTGATGAAGCACGTGACCAGCAGGACAACCGAAACCGTCCTCTCCCATCTGCTCGTGCGACTGTAAACCAGCGACCAAACTCCCAACGGTTTCAGCACCCACCGGCACATCTCCAAAGCGTAATCGATGTCATCATCCTCGTGATACTTCTTCAACGGTCTCATCACCGTCTCACGAGATCGATCGTGCATGCTGGCTACTCGAGTGCAAGGACCAGACTGATCGACTACCATGATTGTTACCGGTGTAATATTGCCAGAACGCAAGCGCAAGTATGCATGGCTGTTTTTTTTTTCTACGTCGACGATTTTGCGAGGGAACGGAATCGACGATAATTGTACGTTGCGCGTGCGGTGGGTGAATCGAATCGAGAGGGAACTTTTGCTATAGGCTTTGCTGATGGAGACTACCCTTTCACTCGATAGTTGTTGCTGCGCAGTCGTCGTGGTCGTTGTGACACTCGTAGTGTGGTAGTCTGTCATATGAATTCGTGATTCCACATCTGATTTTGCTGTTTCTCGTTTCTCTTGCTGTGCCGTTTTCTTGTTTCAATTGTGGTTTGTTTATAGCGGTCGCGCGTTACCCTACTCTTTTAGTGATATTCACATTAGAACTACCGAGCAATTAATGCGACTGACGTGCATCGCTTTGTAACAGTGACATAACTGTGCCCGTTCAGACTTGGTACAACTTTTATTGTAATGTGTGTTTCAATGAAGATGATCATTCAAAAATTTCCGATCAAAACATTTTTACAATTTCGGTAATACTAGAAGAAAAAATTAGGAACCAGTCATTTTGACTGGTCCGGTAGTTCTAGTGTTAAAAAGGGTTGTTTGGACTCGTCACTTGCAAAATGTGAAATTGATTCTTCTTTTTATTTTGTTTTATGGAAAGTGGAGCAACGCTGTGAGTAGACGCTGAGTAAAAATATTATTGATAGCTGTTACTTTATTTATATATATGTAGTTATTACTTTTCAATGAAACGTGACGAGCAAAAGTGTGAACACACTTCCCCAGTTTTACATGAAACGTGATAATACAACCTGTTTTTCAATTGAATGATAAAGCTTTATAATAATTATATATGGTGGATGTGATAAACAAAACGTAACAGTTTATGTCAGATAATATTAACAATATTTGTAATAAAGCAAAATATGGCAATACACCTTCAGGTGTTCATGAATTGTGGAAAAGGACAGAACAAGAATGGTACAACATTTAGCCGGAAATGATTAAAAATTTAATAGATAGTATGCCACGAAGGGCTAGAAGCAGTACAAAAAAGTAAAGGAAAATGGAGAAATTATTTATTTCGACGAGCACAATTAAAGCGAAAAACTGTAAAAATTGTCTTCAATCCCTATTTTCTCCGCTGTCTCTCAATAAATTACTAAAAATTTCAGTATTGTACGAGCAAATTCACCATTTTCGTATGTATAACATGAAAAAAAAATATATAGAAGGGAAATATTCTAGGTGGGAAGAAATGTTTCGTTTTGGGGTTAAAATAGCTTCGAGTGCAAAGGGTTAAAGAAAATGCTACCAGGTTTGTGTTTCGAGGGCATTGGAAGAATATACGGTGCTGTTTGTTACTCTCGATAATTTATTAGAATAAATACTGCTTTATAAAAACAATTATAATTTTTCCGTCGTATTGCTCGTCTCTCTGTGGACTTACCTTCGCGGCGATTACTATTAATGTTCACAAACTGTTTCATAGTAAATGGGACATCTATAAGTAGTTTGAATATGATTATGTACCATGTTAGCGGTGGAGTGACAGTTGCAAAACATGGATATTACACTAAATATTAGTGACTGTTCGTAGTAAGTTCAGATAGACAACCGTGGTCTTCACGATCTGGAAAATATGAAACATTGTATTCATTTATATTCTTTCTAATCAGGATGTACATTGTTTAAGCGAGTCACTTACAACGCTGAATGTGTTCATAGACAATTTCATGACTTTACCAGCCACGAGGTTGGGCGGAAAGAGCGATGTTAGATTAAGTAGAATAAAGCCGGACGCTTTGGATGACGGTAAGTTGTACCAGCTGACGTCATAACTAGCAAATCCGACCTGAGAGCACTATAAGTATGACAGTTGTAAATGTTCGCTATTAACAATTTATCAGAGTCTATGCACACAATAATCGTGAGTATGTTATTTTTAAAAATATTATTTCATATCGAGAAAATAAAGCTTTCATAGCACATAGTCGTCAATTACAAGATGTGGATAAAAAATTTGTGGAATTAAGTTTTCTCCTTTATATCAATCGAAATAAAGAAGAGATATTTTTTAAATATTTTTGTCTTTTACAGCAGAATGTTTCGTGAATTTTTCACTGAACGAAGAATTAACATTGAGCCTTGTGAAACTCGGCAAAAGAATATTAATGAAATGTTAATAGTGCTTCATACGATTTTATTCCTCGAAGTGGAAAATATGATGTGAAAATTCAGGGAAGTGCAGGGTATGACGAACATTGAAATGAATGATTTTTATTTATTATTTCCATAAATATTTTGTCCACAGCTCGTAAAATAATGGTTACCTCTTCGGTGAGAAGTTCGCCTATGTAGCAAAAGATCATCGCGTTAAACGAAAAGGAAGTGCAGTAAATTAGGTACGTTGTTATCGCGACTGGATTCATATCATTCCATTCCTAGATCCAGATCAATCTGATACATATGTCATCGATCACGAGTATTTAGTATTGCGTTATTCTTACCATCAGACAACAGTACTCGGCCAGACACATACTGAATGTACAACCGAAGATCTCCGTTAAAAGGAGCTCGTTCAAACTCTCTCTGAAGTCGCTTGCGAGTCTAAAATATTTACACGAAAGGACATTCTCATGTCTGCGTACTTAGTTCTTTGAAAACAAATAAAATAAAACGAGTTCACTAATTTTCAACTGAAAAGCGAATGCTTGAATTGAACTTTGACGAAGCAAAAAGTCAAATAAAATAAAATTTGATAACGTATTAGGTGTAGAGATTAGTTCGATGCTTTTTCGCTAAGTAAATTTCGAAACCATTCGAAATTTCAATATTTTGCCATTTTGGGATCTTAATGTCTACTAATTTTCAAACTGATGAAAAACGTAACTGGTTTGTTGCATTTATTCTGTGCGTATTCAAATTGCAGAAAAATATCGAATTCGCACAGATGATTTTTTTATGTCATCTGTTCATTGAACTAACGCATTATTTAACTAAAAGATATAGAAATTTTTTTCGAAAAGGATGTTGTCTAGAAAATCGAACGAAATCATTAATAATTATAACGAACATTCGAATGGTTTATGATTTTTCTGTGAATGTACAATAAACTAATTTTAAACTTAATATTTATCGACTTAATATTTACACCTATTATTTATGGAACTGAAACTCTTAAAGCCCCGTCCAGACTGACGGACACTGTTGTCTACAGACAATTGTTTGTCAGTCTGGAAGGGGCTCAAAAATTCCATTACAAAAAAAATCTGATTGACAGTTTAAACATTACAATGGAAAAAGAAAACACTCAAATACTAAAGCTTCCGGTTTCTAAAGAATGTTAAAACTCTTCCAGTCGCCATTCAATTCCATCTCCAAAAATTATACACAAGTAGACTGGAATAAATATTTTCAACATTCATCAGAAACTGGAATTGGAAATAATTGTCAAAGGCTATTTATGAATTAGGAGTAAAGGACACTTGACTGTAAGGTGGAACCATGATCACGTATAATGACCGCCAGTGGATCAGGCCCGTTTCTCTTCGAGTTCTCTTGGTACAGTTCCTTCAGTCGTAACAATTGTATCTGTATTTGTCCGCAGACATGCGTCACGAAGATCACAGTCAAGCTGAACGAGGCCGCGGTGACGTTGTACCTGAAGAATCCGGAAAGAAGATGAGCAAAATAGATCAGTTCGAAGGTGGGGCTGGACTTGATGTCGAAGAACCGGTCGTAGCCAGGATGGGCTAGCTTCCTCATGGTGTAGTTCCCTTTGAGCCGATGCTTGTTCATGTACGGTATGATGGTGTAGTACGAGATACCGGCGGTGTAGATGAATATGAAGCAGAGGATGGTAAGGTTCTTGCTGATCGAGATCTGTTTCAGCATGATGTCGCGATGCTGGGGATTCTGCACCCTCTTCCAGTCGTTCTTCATGTGCTCGATGCAACGTCCGATGGCCGTCCCGTTGAACACCATGCAGAAGAACTTGATCACCGTGAAGGCGCAATTACTTGGCGGGCCGAACAATTTGATTTTCATGATCGGATTCTGCTCGACGAAGAAGATGTGCATGCAGATCGGGATCACGAAGAACGCCTGAACGCAGAGCAGCGTTACTCGCACGAGAAACGAGACGACACGCTCCAGAGTGCTGGTCTGCTTCTCGACCAGCGACCATACTCCGATCAGTTTCAGTATACCCCGAGACAAGCCGAAAACATGATTTATATCCTTCTCGTAGTTCGGGTTCTCCGCGGCTTCTAATTTCTGTGAAGCAGTCATGTCGACCCCTCGGGCGCACAATGCTCACTGATCGGAGACCCTAAGGGCAACATTGTAACAACGCAAGCGCGAGTACGGGGTCACTTTTTTTTTTTTTGCTGGCGTGTTTAGAAAATATTGCCGGAGAACGAGCGAACGGATAATTGTTCACAATTACACGGGAATACCGCGCTCGATGGAATCGATCCAATCGAGGGGGAGCTCCGCCCATAGAATCAACTTGCGAAGAGGGCTGCACTATCGTTCATTGGTCATTCTTACGTGCCGGTGATTGCTATGCGATCGGGGTTGTGTTCCCTTTCGAAATGAATAGTTGGGTGTAAGTCTTGTTTTGTTACCTGACGCTTCGTCCGTTGTATTTTACCGAATTTACACTCTGAGAAATCCTAAGAATTATTGACAAATTTCGAAGCGCACGATCAATTAGAAAAAAATTAGAAAATCTTTCAATTAGAACAATCTTTGCCAGTAACAGCGAAAATGTGTCAGTTTTTCTCTCACCGCTTTGCGAAGACCCCACGTCATTCTAAATGGGTTTAGTGTGGGAATCGTGTGTATTCGGTTAGGTATAGTGCCAAAGAAGAATGTGACTGGTTCTTTTTTTATTGTGGGAATGAATGTACCATATTTTGATTTTATTATAACTGTTGCTCAAGTGACCGCCATTGGCCCCACTCTCTCCTAAATATTGCAAGATTCGTACAACCACTCTTCTCCTGATATTAAGGTGGAACGTATAGTAAATTCTTTAAAACATATTGTAAATTTTGAAATACAAAACGCCTTGGGCTTGAATTTAATAACGAATCTACACGAAGAAATTTGAGCATTAGAAATTTATATTAATTTAACGCAAAGAAACATACGAAATTAAATTGCTCTAGTGCTCACCACAACTTATTTGTAGACAATAACCTCTAAAGCTTGATAATTTTTAAAACAAACGTGGGCCGTTTTGTAAACTGGGGCATATTACCTAGTTTTAGCTAAGACGAATCTGGAGATGTACAATTGGTAACTCTTTATTCAAGTAAACTGTTTCAGCCGTTAACAATATTTATATGCTACTATTCTTATAGAATACTGAAGTTTGGAAGTGATTTTTGACAATGATCTACAAACCTATTCGGTGGGAACGCTTCCGTCTCGGCACGTACTTTCGTCTAAACGCGTTCTATGAATTTGATGAGCAAGAGGTCTGCAACCATTTCGACGGAATTACCAAGTGGTAATAATTTAGTGGCAAGAATGTTGGGAACAATTGGGAGGCTAGTTACCAAACAGTAACGGTCCGAAGCAGATTCAGGTAAATAACCGACGTTCTCACCACCTGAAAGAAATGGAATTTTAGAAAAGCTACTGTATCCTGAAGATGTTAGTTATAATGAAATCACCCACAGCGCCGAACGTGTTTATCGACAGGTCTATTATGTTCCCAGCAGTGAGTTTTGGCGGTTCGAGAGATATTGCGCTTAGGAGGATGAGGTTGTAGGCCCTCCTCGGTGGTAAATTGTACCATTGAATGTCGTAAGAAGCTGGACCCATTCGGCTACACTGATGCGCCATTTCCGCCAAGGAGAAAATTATATAAACAACGAAAAATATAATTTCTTTCTGCATTTACAGTGACATCTCGAAGAATGTGAGTGTGACTAATGATGTCGTTATGGGGTACATGACACTCTGTACGACAATTATTATAATGGCCATACAAAGAGCAAATGGTCTTGAGCTTTTGCAATTTTCAATATTTTGTAACCGATAAAACGCAGTGTCAAAGTCCACGATATTACATTGAGTCTCGATATTTACAGAGGCTGACTAAACTGTTAGAGCCACTTGCATAGATTCACGATTTTCAAACAGTCAACTACTAAAAGACTATGCTGAATAGTTGATAAATACCTGTTCCGATAGAAGCTCGCCTACGTAACAAAATATCATAATGTTGAAAGTAAAAGAAACCAACAGCGTGAAGTACGTGAGCAACGCGATCGCATCGCTTCTCCGCCATTCTATCATACAATAGAATTCGAGCACGCACATAATCACAGCCGATTCCGCGATCTCTGTCAAGTTGAGCTCGCGCAGCGCTTCCTCGACGTCTTTGGAGAATCTAGAATATCCGTTGAAAACCGCTATTAAAATTCGCAATTATCACGCTCTTTGTGTAGAATTAGACGCGAGCATGATTGCGTTGTGTTCTGTAAACTTTCGCTCAGCGAGTAGACACCCGTCGGTTAAATTTGTTCTTGTTTGGTTTGAAAACCGAAAAATATTGAGCAGAAATAGAGTATAGAGAGAAATAGCGAGTAGACACCCTTCGGTTAAATTTGCTTTCGTTTGGTTTGAAAACCGAAAAATATTGAGCAGAAATAGAGTATAGAGAGAAATAGCGAGTAGACACCCTTCGGTTAAATTTGCTTTCGTTTGGTTTGAAAACCGAAAAATATTGAGCAGAAATAGAGTATAGAGAGAAATAGCGAGTAGACACCCTTCGGTTAAATTTGCTTTCGTTTGGTTTGAAAACCGAAAAATATTGAGCAGAAATAGAGTATAGAGAGAAATAGCGAGTAGACAGCCTTCGGTTAAATTTGCTTTCGTTTGGTTTGAAAACCGAAAAATATTGAGCAGAAATAGAGTATAGAGAGAAATAGCGAGTAGACACCCTTCGGTTAAATTTGCTTTCGTTTGGTTTGAAAACCGAACAATATTGAGCAGAAATAGAGTATAGAGAGAAATAGCGAGTAGACAGCCTTCGGTTAAATTTGCTTTCGTTTGGTTTGAAAACCGAACAATATTGAGCAGAAATAGAGTATAGAGAGAAATAGCGAGTAGACACCCTTCGGTTAAATTTGCTTTCGTTTGGTTTGAAAACCGAACAATATTGAGCAGAAATAGAGTATAGAGAGAAATAGCGAGTAGACACCCTTCGGTTAAATTTGCTTTCGTTCGGTTTGAAAACCGAAAAATATTGAGCAGAAATAGAGTATAGAAAAAGTTTCGAGAAATCAGTGGAAAAATGGTGATTTAACTGTACCAATTAATTCACATGCGTGCTATTAGGGGCGCCGTGTTATTAAGAAGGCACCATTGAGTCATAGTTTGCTTGACGAACCCTGGATATTTATAAGAGGGGGATTGAAAATTTGCAGGAAAGATGACAAACTGTCCTTGACAATGGTGGAGATTATATAATAAATTAAGAAATAAAAACCTGAATTTACTACAAAGTTTGTTTTAGATTTCAAAATAATTGATTACTTATGGGCACCCCTAATATTTGTTCTAAGTGAAAGTTATTTGGACTCGCATAGACTGTACGATGTAAATGTGCTATGAGTAGACTGCGGATTTTTATGCAAAATAGAAAATGTTTGTATTGATTGCAAGACTCGAGCGAAACCAAAATTTTTCTGCTTTTAATTAGTTTAGTAAGCTGATACCAATACGCTGATGTCCTTAAATCTTTTTGATATCTGCCCATAATTATGAAAGTGGTCTAAGTCAAAATTTAAAAAAAAATGAGTTTATCAGTTATTTCACAACACATTATTTTAAACTAAAATTATTCAATGTAATTTTTACGATATCGTCAAAAATGAACCATTAGATAGTGGTTGTAATTTCAACATTATATGGAATTCAGTTAGTGTTAATTATGAAAGTGGTCTAAGTCAAAAATCAAACACGTAATAGCTTACAGTGATGCTTGTTCAGGCCAAAATCGTAACATTAAAACTCGAAATGATAAAAATGGATTACTTTTTAAAAATAATTAATGAATGTTCATGAATTATTTCATTAAAGTTATAGTTTCAAATAAAACTCATAGTTCTTTATTGCTTTAAGTCATTTATAGGACATACAGTTAATTTTGAAAATGGTCTAAGTCAGTTCAAACTTTAAAAACAACATTTTCGTATGAAATTCACACAAAATTTCATATTCATAATAAATTTCCATTAATCAAGACTAATAAAATTATAACTTAAAATGTCGCACAATGTAAAAATATTTTTTAATTTTTATTCAAATGCAATTCATTAAATATCTCGAAAGAAGAAATTTATGACTTAGACCACTTTGTCCACTGCTTTAAATTGTGCTCACCCATTTTGTCCTAAATGCATAAACGCAACGTTACCTCAACACCTCGGCGTGCTCTTGGATGATGATGGCCATCCGATCGTAGAAGATCCTTTTCTCCTCGCTACCCTCGATCAATTCGTCCAGCCGGGATATCTGTATCTCGATTTGGCCGCAAATATGCGTAACAAAAATGGCGGCCAGACTGTACATGGCCGACGTGATGGTGTATTGAATGAGGCCGGACAGACAGTGAACGAAGAATATGATTTCATAGTTGGGGCTGGCTTGAGCGTTGATGAACTCGAAACAAGGATAAACGAACGGCCTCTCGGTGGTGTTCTGAGCGGATCTGTCCTTCGAAATGAACTGCTTCACGGTATGATAGGACAGGCCGCCGGAATAGAGAAATACGACGCACACGACGATCAGCTTTCTGCTGATGGAGGAGTATTTCAGCATGATAGATCTGTGTCCTGGATGCACCACCGTTTCCCAGTCCCTCTCCAAGTGTCGAACACAGCGGCCCAGGGCTCTTCCTTTCAGAATCAGGTACATGTACTTGACGGTGCAGAACGAGCATAATCCGACCGGCCCTAGGAGCTTGATGATAGTGTCCGTGCTGTTTTTCGTGAACATGACCGTGTAAAGCGATGGAAGGATGGTGAAGCTCAAAATTCCGGTGCAGGCCGCCAAAGTTGCCGTGCAGAGAGCTTTGTCCGATTTGGATATGCGATGGTAGACCAGGGTCCACACGCCGAGTATCTTCAACAGCCACCGACACATCTCCAACGTGTAGTTCACGTCACTCGCATAATTCCTGTTCCCCGGCCCGGTGTTCTTCACTATGACTCTGAACCGACCGTGCATGGCGACCATCCGCAGTGAACTGCACGCGACACGGTGGCAAATTGCAGAGCGATATCGTCAGAACGCAAGCGCGAGTTTTATGCAACCGAAGTTTTTCTGGGTTGCGATTCAACGAAAGAAAACGATCGGTTTTCTTCAGAAGTGTCTATTGTCCTGTAAACACAGACGTTTGGAGTTGCGATTGAACATAAGAAAACGATCGATCTTCTTCGGTGCACGCTATTGTCCTCTCGCAACCCGAGTGCTTGCTGATCGAAGGAATAATGAATGCGCCTCTATGCGAGCTCGAAGGACTGTCGTTTGACGATGGCAGTATTAGTTGCGAGTGCATAGGATGCACAACAGGTTCGTGTAATCGTTGCAGTTCACGCAGCATTGTCTTCGGAAATGAGAATTCGTTTTCCACTTTTTCAACTGTTCCTTGTGTTTTGTTCAAGTTTAGTGTGCCAAGAAGAACACAAAATTATAATTATTTGCATTACAGCAGTTGTTTGATTTTTCTTTGTACTGTCATGTGTTTGGAAAATGCATGAATCTTTTGTAAACACGTGCACCATAAATGTAAAGAAGTTTTTGGAGTCTGATTTGAGCTATGAATTTCAGAGACGACGGATGAAACGTGGAAAAATGAAGGAAAAATTGCATCAAGATTTTTCACGAGACGACCATAACTCCAGGACGATTAGTACGACAAAGGGATATATAAAGTATGGATTTGAATGTAACCATCGTTAACATTTTATTCGAGCAAAATAATCCTATTGTTAACAACATTTTAATGCTACGATTCTTACTGAGTACTAATTGGAAGTGTTTCATGACATTCATAGATTTGAAACGCTTCTATGAAGTTATATACTTTCTCCAAAAAATGCTCGATGAATGTTGAGCTCAGATAATCTATAAAAAAGTTAATGTATAATGTAAAATAATGGTTACTTCACAATACTGATGAGCACAATCGGAAATCTAGTTACCAAGCAAATGTTCGGAGCAGGTTCAAGTAAATCACCGACGTCTTGACAACCTGAAAAATATCGAGTCTTAAAAAATCGTCTGTATCGTGAAATTGTTATTAACTAACAAATTGCTAACAGTGCCGAACGTGGGTATCGACAGGTCCATTATTTTCCCAGCGGTGAATTTAGGCGGATAGAGAGCTATGGCGTTCACAAGGATGAGATTGTAAGCATCTCTCGGTGGTAAATTATACCATTGAACGTTGTAGGAAGCTGGGCCCATTCGGCTACACTGGTGTGTGTGTCGTTTGCACGAATAGACAAATTATTAAAAAAGAATTAAAATTTTTCCCTCATTTATGGTGGGGATGTCATAGAATGACGATTTCACTATTTCGAAATTTATCTCGAAAGATGGAAATAATCAAATTCTTGATAAATACCTGCTCAGATAGAATTTCACCTACGTAACAAAATATGAATATAATGAACGTGAAGGAGACCAGCAACATGAAGTATGTGAGTATCGAGATCATATCGCTGTTCGCCCATTCCTGAAATCAGAACGACAACAATAACGGCTATCGGCTTCAGACTATTGACATTCGTTTACCATCAAGCAATAGTACTCGAGCATACACATATTCAACGTCGATTCCACGATCTGTGCCAAGCATACTTCGCGTAGGGCTTCGTCAACCTCTTTAGAAAATCTGGAAGATCCAAAGATGTGCCACAATATAATCCATATTATTCATATTGCAGGAAAAATGCAGCTGACATGGAACACCGTTAAAAATCTCGATAAAGGAGTAAAGATTTTTATATAAATAATTGTATATATCAGTTTCCCGGGAGGAACAAATAATCACGCCAATAAATCGTCTAGAATTCATAGAAATTATGAAGGGTTAGTTACAGTAAAGTCCTGACCTAAGCCGAACGGAGCTACACGATCTATGTCAGTTCGTCTATATCCTCCACTGGGGGCATATCCGCGAGGGTCCCAGAACATGGGCCTGCCAACGCAGTCACAAGAAAATAGAAGCCCTACACGATCTATGTCACAGCACGGGCCCAAGGATTGGGGTTAGATCGTGACTTTACTGTATGACAGAATTAAACTGCAGATTTTTGTGCAAAATAAAAATTGTCTGCACTCGTTGCAAAATACTGGAGCTGCATATACATCTATTTAGGTATTTGTAGATTCGCGATAAGGTAGAGTGACCACGTTACCGACAAAAATCGGCGAAAAATGGTTTCACGCGCCCCAACTTTTCGTCCTTATATTACATTACGTTGTAAAAATAAGAAGAATGTGTCTATTCAGGTTTTTAGCCATTTTTTAAATAATATATATCTAAAGAAATAAATTTGTTGAGTAATTCCACATAGATGGATTTTCACAATCTCAATAATCGTAAATTAAAAATATTAGAACCCATCATTTTGACGGCTCCCGTAAACCTAGTGTTAAGGATGCCTTTCTTCCTTTAATACTAATTTGAACAGGATGAAAGTACTACATCGGTAATCTTAAGAGCCATGACTCCGTAGATTGGCGATAAGGTAGAGTGACCACGTTACCGACAAAAATCGGCGAAAAATGGTTTCACGCGCCTCAACTTTTCGTCCTTGTATGAGAATATTTTTCGTTGGGAAAGGGCTCATTCGAAAGAGGAAGGTTCAATCTAGCTCGTGCTGGTCATGAGCTGACGAGATTATGCGGATATTTGGTAATATAAGCGTTAGAAGTAGGCCAAAAATTTAGCCAGGACTCCGTAGATTCGCGATAAGGTAGAGCGACCACGTTACCGACAAAAATCGGCGAAAAATGGTTTCACGCGCCCCAACTTTTCGTCCTTATATTACATTACGTTGTAAAAATAAGAAGAATGTGTCTATTCAGGTTTTTAGCCATTTTTTAAATAATATATATCTAAAGAAATAAATTTGTTGAGTAATTCCACATAGATGGATTTTCACAATCTCAATAATCGTAAATTAAAAATATTAGAACCCATCATTTTGACGGCTCCCGTAAACCTAGTGTTAAGGATGCCTTTCTTCCTTTAATACTAATTTGAACAGGATGAAAGTACTACATCGGTAATCTTAAGAGCCATGACTCCGTAGATTGGCGATAAGGTAGAGTGACCACGTTACCGACAAAAATCGGCGAAAAATGGTTTCACGCGCCTCAACTTTTCGTCCTTGTATGAGAATATTTTTCGTTGGGAAAGGGCTCATTCGAAAGAGGAAGGTTCAATCTAGCTCGTGCTGGTCATGAGCTGACGAGATTATGCGGATATTTGGTAATATAAGCGTTAGAAGTAGGCCAAAAATTTAGCCAGGACTCCGTAGATTCGCGATAAGGTAGAGCGACCACGTTACCGACAAAAATAGGCGAAAAATGGTTTCACGTGCCACAACTTTTCGTCCTTATTTGAGAATATTTTTCGCTGGGAAAGGGCTCATTCGAAAGAGGAAGGTTCAATCTAGCTCGTGCTGATCATGAGCTGACGAGATTATGCGGATATTTGGTAACATAAGCGTTAGAAGTAGGCCAAAAATTGACGATGCTCATGCCGTGGAATCCAAGCATTTTTATGCCATTGTATGAGTTTTCTGGATGAAACCATGATTCTCTGCGAAATAAAGCCAAAAACTTGTGGCACGTTTCTGGCGTCAAAATTCATAATAAATAATAAACTTGATCTACTCATTTTCAAAGGCGTAAAATCCGCAGTCTAGACATAATGATAATTACCTGACTACTTTGGCGTGGTCACGAACAATGATGCTGATTCGGTCGTGAAAAGTACTTTTCGTTTCGTTCTCGTCGACCAGTTCGTCCAACCGAGCTATCTGTATCTGGATTTGCCCGCAGATGTGCGTGGCGAAAATGGCCGCCAGACTGTAGCCGGCCGACGTGATGGTGTATTGAACAAGAGCGGAAACACAATGAACGAAGAACACGATCTCGTATGTGGGACTGGATTGGATGTCGAGGAAGTTGAAGCACGGGTAGGCGATCGGCCGCATGGTGACGTTCGCGTTGGATCGGCCTTTCGACAAGAACTGCATCACCGTGTGGTAGGACATGCCGCCCGAATAAAGAAAAGCCACGCACACGGTGATCAGGAATCGGCTGATCGACACTTGCTTCAGCATGATGGCCCTATGATACGGATCTCCCACCATCTTCCAGTCCTTCTCCACGTGCTTGATGCATCGTCTTAAAATATTCCCCTTCGAGCCGAGGATGAAGTATTTGATCGTTGAGGACGTGCAGAAGCTGACCGGGCCGAGCAGCTTCACTATATTCTTCAAGTCCTCCTCCACGAAGAACATGTTATAAGCGGACGGCAAGATGACGAACAGAAGACAAGAGAAACAAGTGAATCGCATCAAAATGGAAAACACTTTCTCCAGTTTGGTCACGCGTTGATAAACCGAGGACCACACGCCGAGCGCTTTCAATAGCCAGCGGCACATCTCCAAACTGTAATTCAAATCGTCCTCGTGATTCTCGTTGCAGCTCTCGACCCCGCTGCATGATCGAGCACGCATGCTGACCATCCCGGTGCACGTTCACGACTGGTTGCAGTTGCGGTTGAAATCTGCCGCGCATCGTTATCGGAACGCAAGCGCATGTTTCATGCATCCGGTGATCGCTTATGGACGCGTGCGACCGCAATCGCCCTAAGGGAGACGACCGACTTTTTTTGCGAATTGCACGGACATCCTACAAGCCTAATCGCGAAGGGGAAGAGCACAGTTGTGGGAATACTGACGTTTTTTCGTTCGGAACCCTCGTGTATACGAAAGAATATCATGATTCAACACAGAAATACCTAACGCGTTCACTGTCTGGACTCAGACCTTTAGCGTCCCGCGGAACACTAAAACGCTCAGTTTAGATTGCGGAATTTTTGCTATTGTAAATTGTTTGCCATTGTACCCCTTCTCGTTGATTAATACGGTTTTATTTATTACGTCAATTTTGTTTCGTACCTGTTTTTGGTACATTTTTATTCCATATTGCTTGCAACTTTGAATCATAATGCGCGAAACAGTGAACGTGTTAAACTGTGATGATTGTTTACCGAGCAGGGTTCACCAAGTAGGTTCTTATGTTGTAAATAATAGGGTGAGTTTGCAATTTCTTGTTTGTTTAATACGTTTGTTGTCAGTGTCACACTTGTACTATTAAAACAGATTTTATAAATTGTGATACGTTTCATTATATTTTTACGTAGCAAACAAAGCTCAAGCTTGTGAAAATTATACACGGTACTAGAAGAAAATATAAATGATCTATACAGGCGGGGTAATTAGTACAGCTTCCATAGTTTGTATTAATTCACGGCTCAGTGGATTTTAAAAAATTATGTACGTACTTAAAGATAATATTGAAAATAATAGAGAATACGGAAGACAATGAACAGGAATATTGATGATATTTTATTGAAACAAACTGACTTTGTTTTCAACGATATTTTTGTACTACAGTTCTTACTGAATACTGTAACCTGGAAGTGTTTCTTGTCATTATCGAGATGATTCAAAACAAGTGTCAAGACAGATACCTTCGCCTAAGTATGTTCTATGAACGCGGAGCTCAGAAGATCTATAAAAAATTAGACTGTAACGAAGAATAATGTTTGATTAACAATACTGGTCAAGTCGAAGGCTAGTTACCAAGTTGCAAATGTCCGTAACAAATTCAAGTAAATTACTGAGGTTTTCACAACCTGGAAAAGGTTTAATCGTAAGGTACGTTCTCCCAGATTATAATTTTGATTTGTTACGAGTAGACTGCGGATCTTTGGGAAAAATAAAAATTTTGATTTGCAACAGACCGGAGTGAAATGGAATTTTATTTTCTTTCTTAATATGCTTACTAGATTGAAAATGATGTAACAGTATTTTAACCCTTTGCACTCGGCGCTATTTTCATTCTAAAACTAAATATTTTTTCCGTTTTACAATATTTGCATTTTATTCATAACAAACTGATCCGATTTCTACATATAATATTTAAATGTTTAGTAATCTATCAAATAGAAATTTTGTAATGTAACAAATATTTTGTAATATTTTTTGTAATTTCTTTGAAATAATGCCACAACAATTTCTAGTGGTGCTTCAGAGTCACCACTCGAGTGCTCTAAGGGTTAAAATTTTTCTAATGTTTTTACTGTTTTAAAATACGTCTACCAATTTTTGTCATAAACGCATAAAATCCGCAGTCTAGTTATGAGATACCTACAGTGCCGAACATGCTCAGAGACAGATCGATTATTTTTCCAGCCGTGAGTTTTGGCGGATACAGAGCTATAGCGTTCAGGAGGATAAGATTGTATGCTTTTCTAGGTGGTAAATTGTACCACTGAATCTCGTAGACTGCTGGACCCATTCGGCTGCACTGATATGACGATTCAATGAGGGGACGGTTTATAAAAGTAAGAAATTTAGTGGCATTTTGCAGAATGTAGGCACTACATGGTAGGCACTAATGATTTTTGTCGATATTTATTATTTCATTGCCAATAGTGTATGGACAAATAAAATATTTGAAATAATTTCCTTACGAATAATTCCGTATTGCAAAAGTGACTGATATGTGTCACCTAATGAAAATTACGGGACTGAATTTACTCACAGTTTACGCGATATTTATTATAGCATCTGCATAAAGGAACAATTTTATTCAATCGTTCCTCGGGAAATCATGACGTCACATAGAATACAAAATCAGAAATCGGATATTTTAAGAAGCGTTTCACCACTTGGTACTGCATACATTCGCCAAAGGACAAAAGGAAATAAAATTGATTGATAAATACCTGTTCGGATAGAATTTCTCCTATGTAACAAAATATGAATATATTGAAAGTGAAGGAGACCAACAACATCAGGTACGTGAGTATTGCGATCGTGTCGCTTTTCGCCCACTCCTGAAAGACAGGATGACACCAGTAAAAGCTAACAACGTGAAAATCGTTCCGACAGAAAATCCTTTACCATCAGGCAATAGTACTCGAGCAGGCACATTATCAGCGTCGATTCTATGACCTCGGTGAAGCATACCTCTCGCAGAGCTTCTTCAACGTCTTTGGAAAACCTAGAATGCACATAGTATACCTTTTAACTTCAGCATTACAGTACAGTCTCGATCTAAAACCAATCGGGTCCGTGCTGTGACATAGATCGTGCAGAAAAGGACACTACATACCGCCATTTAAACCATTTATATAGCTCAAATTACATCGTGTTTAGTGTCAATTTAATCAGAAAAATGCCACGAATAAGTTGGCGAAAGTCCCATAAAAGAATAATGAAAAATAAAGAAGTTTTGCAATTGGATTAGCGCTGGTTCACACCGATATACCCCCGTATGTCCCCCCTCCCCAGTGGAGGGGATAGGCGAACTGACTAAGATCGTGTAGCTCTGTGCTGCTTAGATCGAGACTTTACTGTATTTCCATAAGTTGTTTCTTTTTTGTACCCATTTCTTTAAAAAGCTACATACCTTTGACGGTTTGAAAAGTAATAGGAATTCAACCATTTTTTATGTATAAAATTATCTTTTCTTTAAAAAATTAATGTTTATACTCTATTATACGATGTTTCAGTAGTATGTGCCTAAAATTTGAACTAAATATCTTAACCTAGAAGGATGTGACAATCATTTTTCAAAAGCCTGTTTTGCAAAATATTGTTGATGGAAACATATACGTCTCCGTGGGGTTTTATCTAATACACAATTTTTTAATTTCACATCAAACTAAATTTTTACTTACTTGAAATCAATTTTTATTTATTTCTTATGCTTGCATATTAAGGAAAAAATCCGATGGTCAAGTACCAGATACAGGCCGGTCTTATGAATTTTACTATGAACAAAATTTGTTCAAAATATTATTTAAAGTGGGGTTTTATCTAACACACAATTTTTTACTTTCACATCAAACTAAATTTTTACTTATTTCAAAAATTTTACTGCAAGTTCGAAGTTGGTCCGGTACTCTTTCAGATAATTCTGGCACTGATTTTGGAAACTTTTGAAAGCGTTTATGTTATACCACTATGCAATGCTACATTTGCAGAGCTATAAATGCAGCAATACTTACAGACTGCGAATTCGAAAAATCTTTTTCATTTTATCATTACCATATCAAAGGTGTGTAGCCCCTTAACCGCGAATGCTTTTGACGAATTCATAGCATAAATAAATCCATAAATAGATCAATTTAAGTCTTTATTGTTCAGCAATTTTACATATTTTTTCAATTCACTTCTTTCAAGCGAAGTCTTCTTCTTAGACTTGAACAACAAATAACAATGTCAATCGATTGCTGAAAAACTAGAATTTTCATAAAACGTTCACAACTCTAGGACCCAACCGCCGCTGTCAGACGGTTAACACATTCGCGACCGATGACGTGAATTCACGTCATTTCAAATTCTATTCCCGATTGCCGCTGAATTTTTGTTTCTGAATGCGGCAACCTTAGGCGCACCAATGGGATTGGATTTAAATTTAAATTATTAATTAATCCTTGCTTTAGCGATACAAGTTTGACCAGCTTCAGGATTTCATTACTTTCGCCGGTACTCACTATTAGAAACGCAAAAACTTTGCCGGTCGCGAATGTGTTAATAAAAAAAAATATGTTAACACCTTCCCATCTGACTGCGAACACCACAATAAAATTACCTGAGTACCTCGGCATGGTCTCGAACGATGCTCCCGATGCGCTCGGGAAAGTTATGTTTCTCGTCGTGGTCGCCGATCAGATCGTGCAACCGTGTGATCTGTATCTGAATCTGTCCGCAGATATGTGTCACGAAAATCGCCGTCAAGCTGTAGCCGGCCGAGGTGATGGTGTATTGAACAAGAGCAGAGACACAGTGAAGAAAGAATACGATCTCGTAGGTGGGACTGGACTGGGTGTCGAGAAAGTCGAAGCAAGGATAAGTGATCGGCCTCAGTGTGACGTTCGCCTCGGTTTTGTCTTTCGACAAGAACTGCATCACCGTGTGATAGGACATACCTCCTGTGTAAAGGAACGCCACGCACACTGTGATCAGGGACCTACTAATCGACGCTTGTTTCAGCATGATGGCACGGTGATAAGGGTCGCTCACAATTTTCCAATCCCTCTCCACGCGCTTCATGCACCGTCCGAAGATGTTGCCCTTCACGCCGAGGATGCAGTATTTAATCGTGGAGAACGTGCAGAACCCGACCGGGCCGAACAGCTTCACTATGTTCTGCACGTCCTCCTCCATGAAGAACATGTTGTAGGCCGACGGCAGTATCACGAAGAGCAGGCAAGAGAAGCAAGTCAGCTGTAAGAACAACGACACGATCCTCTCCGCTTTGCTCGCGCGGTTAGAAACCAAGGTCCACACGCCGAGCGGCTTCAACAACCACCGACACATCTCCAACGTGTAATTCAAGTCGCTCCCGTGGTGCGCGTTGCCGTTTTTCACTTGGCGGCATGATCGATCACGCATGGTCACCAGCAAGGTGCGCATCCTCGACTGGACTACTATTGAAACCTGTCGCGCAGGAAGTCGCAGAACGCAAGCGCGAATTCGATGCCGTTCGGCGATTACTATGACCGACTGTAATCGGGAAGAGGGAAAGTATCGACGTTTTTTTTTTAACGATTGTTTACCCGTCTGGCGAATTGAAAAGGGGAGACTAGAACTGCAGAGCTGCGTTTCAATTTTTTCACTCGCGAACATTGTGTCAGTCGTGTGCAGTCGAAACAGGAGCCGCATGAGCGACGTATTGTTAGTTTATCGAACACGTGTCTGGATATCGTGCCTGGAAAAACCAATTGTTTGTCGGCCTCGTATTTTCGTTTCATAGCGCGATGGTAATTCTGTGAGATTTTCATAGTTTTAACATCTTTTATCATTTTTGTTAACTGACTCTCGTATTTCGTATTTGAATAATAATCCAAAGTTTACAATAACTATCTGGCGGAATGTGTCCTGGAAAAATGTAAATACGATGGCAATTTTATTATTTCTTATATTACTGAATCAAATGCTAAGCTCGTTACTGTGCCATTTTGCCGCGGCAGACACCATTTGTAAGTCACTCGATGTTTGTATTGCAATTAATTTAATTTGGCTGATTGTCAACTGCTAGAAATATACAGTAAGAAGCAAAACTGATTACACACTATTTGAACCGAGTTATGAACGATTGAAAGCGCGATTTTATGTCGAAAATCGTGAACAATGGCAATTTTTCCACTTTTAATCGTTTATAACCCGTAAACGAAGTAACAAATATCGGTGAAATTTTCAGCATGGATATAATTTAGCGAATCAAACACATTCTTTAAATTTTCAATACAGGCTCAGATAAAAAAAGCTGAAAAAACGAACTTTTGCTATTTCTTTCACGATTCCGAACAATTCAAATTTTTGTCAAAAATTTCTTACATCTCGTCTAATAAACTAATCCTTCCAACTTCTCAAAAACACTGAAGTTATTTGGACTGATTTGAAAAAAGTTATGCTGTTTCAAATAGTGTGTAATCAGTTTTGCTCCTTACTAATTTATGGTTGACAAATGAAAAATCTGTGATATGAACGGTGGTCACGAAAGTTTCCAAACAGTGGCAGATTTGCTTCTGGAATAAATTTTCACTTTAGCAAGAATGTACAAAATATAGCACTTTAATCTTCTCTTTAATCTTCGATATTGATATTTCGAGTAAAATTCACTGGTTCGAACAGATCCTCAAAATATGTTTATTTCAGATTATATGGATAGTACATTGTTTACGTAGTGAGAGTACGGAGCAAACTCAAATAAGCCAGAGACGATTTCAGAACCTGCAACGAATTCAAGCTTAATTGAAATCGTGGATCAGCTTGTGTGCTACTTACGCTGCAAAAACTGCCTAACGACAAGTTCACGATTTTCCCAGCAGTCAGTTTCGTGGACGAGTTCGAGATCGCCAGCATCAGTACCAAGCCGAGCGCTTTTCTTCCTGGTAAACGGTACCAGTTGATCATGTAAGCCGTCGAGCCAAGTTTTATACACTGAAAATAAACGATTGTTAATATCATTCTAACATGAAACTAACGATTATTGTTGTACCGAGTGGCGTACCTCCTCAGAGAGAATCTCGCCGATGTAGCAGAGTATAAAAATGTTGAATATAAATGATATCAGCAATATACAATAGGTCATTGCTCCGACAGTGTCACTTTGCTCCCATTCCTGGGAAACTGACATGATTCGAACATTAGTACATTCGAACCTAACCGAAGGATCATCGCGAAAGGATTATCCAGTAAAGTAGGACATTTTGATTATTCAGAAATGTTCGGTAATCTTTACCACTTTTTAATCATCCGCGATCAGTGTCAGCACACAATTAATAATTATACATATAATTTAAATCTGTGAGCGTAACATATTCAAAATGCAAAAGATTTGCCCCGGAATCGAGACATGAATCCTAATTAACCACAGATCATTAGAAGGAATAAGAATATATTCTCAAAATTTTCTGATTTACTGAATTATTGTGTCATCTTCGCCATAGTTCTCACCGTCAGAACGAAATAGCCTAAGAAACATATGTTCAGCGTGCATCCCACGAATTCCACGAAGCATATCTCGTTCAGCAGTCCTTCGACCTGTGATATAAAACTGAAAATTCCCAAATTTTTCCTAAAAGCCCTCTCGCAAGGTATGCCACAGCATACTTCGGTAGTGGGTATCTTCTGGTGCTTCGATGATCTCGAAGCAATTTTTTTCGCCTCTTAATAATTTTAATAAGTCACGAATAAAATACTCGTATTCTTAAAGTCGTTTGATATATTCACTGTTTTGTGTTTCGCCTACTCGTTTTCAACATGAACACATTGAATTCGCAGTCTAGTTAGCAGTTTAGACAAATGTCATTTATTCTACAAATATTTAAAAAATCCAAACCCTCTCGATCACAAAAAAATTCCTCAAATACCCCCCAGACTGGGAAAACCCTTTGCACTCGAAGCTATTTGAACTCCAAAGCGAAACATTTCTTCCGACCTAGAATATTTCCCTTCTATATATTTTTCTTTCATGTTATACATACGAAAATGGTGAAATTTACTCGTACAATACTGAAGTGTTTAGTAATTTGTTAAATACAAACAAATTTAATAATGTGAAAAATATTTTGAATAATAATACAGCAATTTTTAGTGGCGCCTTACAATCGCCATTCGAGTGCCAAGGATTAAGTTGTAACATACGAATGTCAGATTTTAGTTTATCTTAAATTCTGTTTCATTAAAAAATCTCACATATTGACGTTGTGCTTTGCAACAGTAATCAACGTAATTTTTGCATCTGGATCATTTCCCCAACAAAAAAGAAACCTTCAGGGATTAAGAAAACATTGAAGACACTGTTAAGAAATTTGTTGACACCGGAACACCGAATTTACATATATTGTCACGTTCCGTGGGTCAGTCATTAACGTGGGTGACGGAATTATTTGTCCAGGTTTTAAAATCAATTTTTGCGTTAATATATTCATTGTACCAAATTTGATTAGGATCTGTAAAATGCAAGAAAGTTGTAGGACTACTCAATATCATACATTCAATTTCTTTCAATTTTCATTTCGTTAAATCACTTACTTTGATTTCATGGAACTTTTGAGGTTTCTAGTATGGCAGTCAAAGTGTTAATGAAAATTGTATTTTCAACTTACTCGAGAATTAAAAAAAAAACATTTGGACGTGACAATATAAAACTGTACTAAGAAACCTGGAAATATATTTAGTATATTTTGATGAAAACTACTTATCATGAAAAATGTTCCTCTAAAATGAATTCTACAAATCGGACATTCCATATATTAGAGCCTAATATATATCAACCATTTTCGGTTCGTTAGAAACGTAAGTGGCGGTTTACCCTAGAATCCGCAAATGATGCTGCACGATATCGCCCAGATAATCCTCAGCACTCTTGCGATTATTATTCGCGGTGGCACTGTTAACCAGCTGATTAAGCCTGACCGAAAGAATCTTAAATTGCCCGCAAGCATGCATGGCGAACACAGCGGCAAGGCTGCAAGCGCCGACGGTGACCGAGTAGATCACAAATCCGGCCAGGCATTGCATCAATTGAGCGATCTCGAAGGCGGGACTTGTTCGCGGATCGATCATGCCGCGATAAATCGGGAAAGCCAGCGACCTGACGGTCTCGTTATCAATGATCTCCGTTCTCTTGCTGCACAACGGCATCACGGTGGTGTAGAAAAATCCTCCGGAGTACATGAACGCTGCGCAGAACACCGCTAAAAATCTGCCGAACCTGGCGCTCTCGATCATGATCTCTCTGTTCCGGTTGTCCCCTGGCGAAACGCACCGTTCCCAGTCCGACCAAATTTTCCGAACGCATTCGCCGATCTGTTTCCCACGGGAGAGGAGTATGCAATATTTCACGGCAGCCATCACGCAGAAGCTCAGCGGACCGATCATTTTGATCTTGGCGTCCAGGTCGCCGTTCTTGTCGAGGATGGCGCACAACGTGCACGGGACCAGCAGGTATCCTATCAGAAAGGTGCTGATCGACGCGAGCGTCACTATACTAATCTTCTCCGGCGTGCCGGAGCACAGTGACACCGGCCACACGCCGATCGGCTTCAACAGCCAACGATTTATCTGCACACTGTACAACATCAAGTCCCCGTGCACCGGACTCGACGAAATCATGATACCGGCCCCGACGAATGTGCACCTACAACTAACAGAGACCAGCGATTGATACATCGATTGCTCCCGAAGCTTTCGCGCATGTGCCCGCCACTTTTGATCGGTGTTGTGGATACATGAGAAATTAAGCAGTTCCCAGAATGAACGATCTCGAACGACAGTTGGTCGCACGATGAAGTTTTAATCGCGCGAGGGTTGCGCAAAACTGCTTCGTCCTCTGGCTTTTTTTCGTAGCTGGTTTTTTCATGGTCGCGTGAGGGACGACTTCGAATCAACCGGTGAAGTAGGGGGTGAGTAGCAAGGGAAACAACAACTGTTAGGCTAACTGGCGGTTTCGAGTGTAGAGTGCTGTGGGGTGGTCGTCGGGAGGTATAGCTCTGTGTAACATTTCCCGACGAAACTGACCTATTGGATGATTGCGAAAGTTCGTTGCCCAATTTTCGGAGACCTCGAGACCTGAAGAGAAAAACGCGGTCTTCATGAAATGCGAAATCCACCGGCTTGTATCACGTTCAAACAATTGCGGCGGTGACTATATGATTGATTAACCAAGCTGATTGTAGTTTATGTCAGGCACGAACTTTTGCAATTTATCTAATAATATTGTTGTCTTGTGTCCGACATTTGCAATACCTTCTGCATGATCGAGGTAATTGAAAGTTAACGAGATAATTTTCAGATCGTAATATATTTCATGTCCTCCGTGCTACGAGTATTAAAAATATTGTCCTACAATATTTGCTGTCCAGTGTTGTAAATGTGTTGAAAATTTTTATTTTTGCGATAGAAAAAAGTATTTGAAATGTTTACGCACGGCGTCTGGCAAGTATTGTTGCATAATATTATTGTAGTGACAAAAATGGTACAGAGACAATTAAGCAAAAGCTTTTACGGCTTGCATATAATTTTTTTAATTAAACTCTGTTTGGAAATTTGTAACATTTCATTCAGAATATCCAAGTCAGTTCGTCCGCATTTTCTGAATCAATTTTCTTCTTCAAGAAATCATTTCCATTTGAGTACAAGAAAACGTGTTTTATTAATTTCATTTTCCAACGGACAGAACAAGTGTCTCCCACCTGTACACGATTTCCAACATACTTAACAATTGCAATATCTATTGATGTAACGTGAGAACAAGTCCACCATATTTGTGTCATTTAAACAGATTTATTTTATAAGTGAAAAACAAACAAAACATGATGTTTCAATATTTTTGCTAGTATCGTATGTGAAATATAGCTCGGGTGTTGCAGACTTGGACATAAAAAATGACACGCAACGTGCATTACGACTGTAATTAAAAATGTAAACGTCATGTATATCCAATTTTCATACTTTCATTGGAATCCTTCTAGAAACCAGCAGCTATTAAACATGTCACGCCAAAAGAACAAAAAGAATCGAAGGATAAAATAACATAGAATGTTCACATGCGATGCTTTTTAAATATTATATTTAACAATGAACTCCACTAATGCGCTTTCTAAGCAGGATTCTACATATTTGGATCTCTCGGGAATTTTGTACACATGATTCAACGTTCGAACAGGGGCGGAAATATTATACAGTCTGTCGCAGAAGGTTGAAATACGCGAAGGAAGATTTCATTGTCTAAAATGACAGGAAGTTCTCATAAAATGGCCACAGACGTTCGATTCCATTTGCTCGCAACTTACAAGGCATACTTACTTGACCGAACGTGTAAATGGACATGTGGAACATCTTGCTGGCGGTGATCTTAATCATCACGCTCGACCTCGCTATGATCATGCCCAGGTCAAGAACGGATCTATTAGGTAAGCTATACCAGTCTGTCATGTACACCACTTCACCGACTTTCTTGCACTGTTGAGAATGCACTCGGTGAATCTCGATCGCAGTTTTAATCGGTTGCATCTACCGTCGGTGCCTCGCAAGAAGTCTCGCGGGACGGCACAAGGGCAAAGGGGTCACACGCTCGCTCCGCCTATCCCCACCGTTGACGCTCCAGTAGGCCAACGCTTAGGCTTTCCGCGTCACGCGCTGTATAGTACGTGCCACCGCTTTAGCCAATAGAGCAGCTGGAGGCGTGCCCCTTCCACTCCGACCAATCAGCGCCGCGTTCCTTTCACGAGACTTCTTGCACGGCACGCACAGTACTTATCGCCGTTACCTGTTCTGTCAGTATTTGACCGATATAACAGAGCAAAAACACGTTGAAAGTCATAGAAAACAGTATCATGAAATAGGTGGTCAGGTTTTGGTAATCGTGATCGTCCCATTCCTAAAAGAACAATACTCTCGTCCCTTGAGATTGTCGTGAATCAGTCCACAACGACGAAACACTCTGACAAATATGGCGTTCTATGCTATAGTGGCCTTCTGCGAATCTATTCCCATCTAGACACACGGGGGAAGAGCACTATAGTACTCCGCACCAGTCCACTGTTCAAATCGATATATATTATTGCACATCGACATTTGCTTGTAATAGTACATTTAAACTGACACACTTTTTTTTATGTACATCCATTTTAACGTAGTCGCGAATAGCTTTTTCGAAAATTCTGCTTTTGAATAGTTCTTTAAAGAACTCGATAAGAATTTTATTTTCTCTTAGTAAGGAGTAAGACAGAAAAGTAATACGTTTAGGAAATTGTTAAAAATAATTTTTCCATAAAAAGCGAAGAGTTTTGTGCAATAAGCTTGTCATCGTTCTGCTGTAATACAGTCGCGAGCATAATTCGCGTGAACTCCGTGTGGCGGCCGGTAATTTCAATGCGTGATAAAGCGATGACGCTCGAAGCGTCATGCTACGGTATCTGGAATCTAGAAGAATTATAATGAACATCTGTTTCTCGTGTACGTCACCATCTTGTCTAAACGTGTCTAAGAAATATCGCAATGTAATCTGAAAAACTGAAAATATTATTATATTTATTTTTACACACAGATTCCTTGGAAAAATGAATCTACCGAAGTTCGTACAATTTAATTTTATTTGTGCGTGTTGTGAGGTTAATTACAATAACACGTTGATAATCATTCGAGATATCTAGATCATCGTTGATACAATATAGTGATTTGGACTGTGGATTGTGATAAAGTTCAATGATCATTGATGTTATTTACAATTCAGTTGAAATATTGTAATCAATTTTCTTTAGCCTGAACCTTTATGAAATACAGCAAGAAAATCTTGTATTATTCACAAATATTTATGAATGTTCCAAGCTGTTGACATTAATCTATAAAAACAAACACGAGACTATTATTTATTTTTCTGAGTTTAAAATGTTATTCTTGTATAAATACCACGATCGTTTATTCAAGTTTTGAATATATAGTATTATTCAATGTGAGAGCAGATACAAATAATCATGTGGATATATTTCTCTTGAATGATGAACACATTTATCAATATTAAATGTTAAAAAGATGATGTATGTTCAACATAACATTGTGACGTACCGTAAGGATATAATATCCGAGCATGCACGTACAGACAGTGCTGTGGAACATTTCCGAAAAACATATTTTATTCATCACCGCTTCAATTTGCGATATGAAACTGCAATATTTATAAATTTTCCGAATTAAATTTCTTTCCTTATGTCACCACTGAACACGTTCGCTGCCAATAACGTTTTACAACATTCTAACAAACTTCATCCAATTTCCAAAGCTTGAAATACGTTTCCGAAATTATGAAATTATGAATTTACTTGCGAGTCTTATCTATTGTAAAGCAAAAAAATAAATTCTCAATACATCAAAAACTGAGACAAAAGTTTACTGAGGATGTATTTCAAGGTCATAAAAATCGGTGGAGGCTCTCTAGTGTAAATAATTTTAATTCAGTGAGTCAATACAGTGACTCACGAAAGTATTTGAACACTTACCATCAAATACTTTATTCGTCATAATAAGTATAGTATACAACACTCACAGAAATATTATTAAAACATTTATGTTTGTAAGAAATAATTCATAACTATTGCACACGCATTTCGATTCACTTGAAACTTGACCTGTATAATCTAGGGAGTCATACCAATTTACAATGTTAATAATATTTCCGTAAAGTATTGTACAATATACTTATTATAATAAATAAAGTACTTCGTGGTAAGTGTTCAAATACTTTCGCGAGTCACTGTAGATATAAAATTTACATCCCCATGAGAAATTAAATACGACCACATTTCAGTAACAAACATGCAAGTTCCATATAAAATAACTTTTGCAAAAACAGATTGTCCCGTTGCCACGTTGATGGCAACGAACGAGGCAACATTAAACCCAGCAGAAAGTTTACCTTAAAATCCTCAGATGATTCTCCACGATGGCTCCGGTCTCGGTAATCAAGATATTCGTGTCATGATCTCGCGGTCTGTTCACCATTTCGGTGATCTGAGTCATCAGAATGTTCAGCTGACCGCACGCGTGAGCGGCCAGAGCGGCGGCGAGGCTGAACGCTCCGACAGCGCTGGAGTTGACTACGAACGCGGAGAGGAATTGCGAGACGAGAATGATCTCGTTGGCGGGGCTCTCATCGGGGTTGACCAGTTTCTGGTAAAATTCGCAAGGCAGTACGTGCACGATTCTGGTCTCGTTGCCGATCACCACGGGCCGCGTCGACAGCGCGGTGACGAAGCAATAAGAGAGAACGCCGCCCTGCATGAAAACGGCGCAAAACACAGAGGCGAAACGGCCGAAGTTGGCGTACCTGGTCATCACCGATCGATGCTGCACTTTGGTCACGATCTGCCAGTCCGATCGCAGATGCTGCACGCAATCGCGTATCTCGTTGCCGCGGACCAGCAACGCGGTGTAATTAACGCCGCCCATGAACCAATGGATCAGCGGGCCGAACGCTCTCAGCTTCTTGCCGATTTCCACGTCCTCCAAGCAGATGTGCAGCATGCAGGGGATCACGGTGAACAGGATGCAGCAGTAGCAGAGGATGATCAACATCACCGAGGCGAGTCGTTCGAGTCTAGACGTGGACAAGGACGACGGCCAGGCGCCGATCGGCTTCAGGAACCATCGGTTCACCTGTAAACTGCGATCGCTCGGACTGCCGGGCTGCTGGATGATCGTCGTTGATTGGCTGACCATGACAGTCACTCATCGGAGCTCGGCGAGCTACTGAGTAGCCTGATCCGGACGGGACTAGTCGATGAACCGGGTTGCCCAACGCTTGCGCAGATTTCCCGAACATTTCGAACTGTTCGCCGATCGATTCGTCTGGACAATGCAACTTGTTGCGGGCTCGTGCATTGGCCGGTGCATTCGCGATGCAGTCGTCGCGTAGACTCATTGTTTTTTTTTTGTTTTGTTTTTTCTGTGAAATGGAGTGATAGCCGGTTTCAAAGGGGACGAGCGGAAACTTTTTGCGCGTACGAAGAATGAAAGGAAAGTACGTTCAGCGATGCCTGGGAATAATGGAGCAAACATGTGAACATGTTCAGTTTTGTGGAGAAGATATACTAGGTGTTGCAATCGTTCGTGCGTAATCACTAGACTGCGGATTTTGTGCGCTTATGGCAAAATTGGGTACGTAAAATTGGGTATTTAGAACGGAAGAACGATTAACAGAGTTTAGGAATATCAACGCATTAGTGTCAACTCCTTAGAACGATTAAAGACACTTCTGTTTGCCCCATGACTGTTGCAGTTCACACAAAGATTACTCACTTATTATTATATTATCTTGACTTAATCTTGGCTTTCGTGATGAGGCGAGACTCACGTCTTACTATGAGCACAAAAATTATTCACAGTTAAATCTGTGAAGTTCTAATACCTGTTCATTTCGTACTTGTTTATACTCGCACACAGACACAGAATGCGCATGCAGGAATGAAACAAAACTATATCATTATTAGACTGCTGATCTTTATGCAAAAAATATTGGCTGGAAGACACAGGAGCGGAATAAGAATTTCTTTCTTCTTTTAATTGTTTCATTAAGCCAAAACCAATAGGCTAGGTGCCCTTAAATCATTTCAATATGGCCACTCTAAATTGTGCTTACCCGTTTTTGTCATAAATGCGTAAAATCCGCAGTCTAGTCGTTATATATGTTCTAATGCCTTTGAAATATTGTATTTAACAAAGAATCCAGAAATTATAGTTCTATAGGAAATTCTACAGTTTACCCGGAAGTCTGTACGCGCTGTTCTACGTTATCATGCGAGTGCACATGTCATGTAGTCTCTCGCAGGAGGTTGAAATACGCAAAGGAAGATTTCATTACCTGAAATAGCAAAGTTGTCGTAAAATGGTCACAGACGCTGCATTTTCTTGAAGAATTATGGTTATGGAAACGTGAAGACGTACTCACTTGACTAAACGTGTAAACGGACATGTGAACCATCTTGCTGGCAGTGATTTTGATCACCACGCTCGACCGCACTGTGATCATTCTCAAGTCGAGGATGCATTTATAAGGTAAATGATACCACTCTGACATGTACACCACTTTACCGACTTTCGCGCACTGTTGAGAATGCAGTCGGTGAATCACGATCGCAGTCTTAAACAGTTGCACCTACTTGTCTCCGTTACCTGGTCTGTCAGTACTTCACCGATATAACATAGTAAAAATATGTTGAAGGTCATAGAAAACAGAATCATGAAATAGGTGGTCAGGTTTTGGTAATCGTGTTCGTCCCACTCCTAAAACAACAATGTTTTCATCTTTTTCTTGAAATTGGCATTGTTGCAGCGGTAGTCGCGGCTATAGTTTTCCACAAATCTATTCCTAGTTTGTTGTTATTACATGTACACTTAAAAAGACAAAGCTCTATATGCTCAACTAAACTCTAATATCAACATAATTATAAATAATTTCTACTGAAAACTGTCTTCTTGAAGTGTCTCTAAACAATTCTATTGGAATTTCATTGTTTGCTAAAGTGATACCTGAAAAGAATACATCGTCTGAGTGATTATTTTAATGAAATCGTGAAATTCTTTCCTATGATGACCAGAAAATTGTTAATATTGTTTCGATGGCGATACAGTTAAAAAATTATGACTACAGTTTATCAACTTATTCTGATGCATATTTTGAGCGCGTAACGGTTCTGTGCCTCTGGAAAATCAGAGGCTTCTTTGTAAGTATTTTTATGGAGATTGTAAGGTCTTGATCTAAGCCGGATCCTTGGGTCCGTGCTGTGACATAGATCGTGTAGAAAAGGTCAGCGCGGCCGAAGGTGCACTATATACCGTCATTTAAACCACTAGATACAGTTCAAATTATATCGTGTATAGTGTCACTTTAATAAAAAAAAAATTCCACGAATAAGTTGGCGAAAGTCCCATTAAAAAATAATGAAAACTAAAGAAGTTTTGTAATTGGATTAGTAGTGGTTCACACCGATATACCCGGCCCAGGCAGCTCGAGCTTCTCCCTCCTCGCGGGGTATTCCCTCCAGTGGAGGGGGTAGGCGAACTGACTAAGATCGTGCAGATCCGTGCGACTTAGAACGAGACCTTACTGTAGACCGTATAAATCCTCAGAAGAAAGAATTTCTGAGAGGAACATTAAATATCTTTATTACCAATAATAGTAACAAAGACTTAAGCATTGATGCACGAATATCCTATACGTCGGAATGGTTTTGCATAAAATATTAAACAGATATCTTTAGTTCATATTTTGCTGACATACCGTAAGGATGTAATACCCGATCATGCACGTGCTCAAGCTGTTGTGAAACAATTCCGAGAAACATATTGGACTTATCACGTCTTCAATACGCGATATGAAGCTGAAATTAATGTAATTAAATACACAATAACCCTATAAGGTTGCATATTTAAACTACTTCATCTAATTTATAATTTCAATTTTCACATAGAAATAATTCAAGTTTTCAAGTTGTGAAACTGTAGAATTTCACCAATCAATTTATCAGTTATTTATATTTTTGAACGAATTTCCCTAAAGCGAAAAATTTAATGGAAACAGGACACAAATATGGTGGGCGATCAAATTACTAGAGCCACTTGCATAAGCAGACGACTTTACATTACAATAATAAATTTTTAAACGACAGCCAATCTATACTGCATTCGTATTAATTTCGATGCTCGCAAATTGCAAATGGCAAATACACATTTAGTGATGCTGTAGTCAACATTATCCACCACCAGCACAATAAATAACATTTCTCGTAGTGTAGCTCTAATAATTTCGACCACCCACGATAGATCAATGGTACCGAACATCTGAAACCACCGGGGTCAAGCTTAGCATTACTTCAGGATCCTCAGATGGTTCTCCACGACGACTCCGATCTGTTCAAAGAAGATTTTCGTGTCTCGGTCTCTCGCCTCGTTCACCATATCCGTGATCCGTGTCATCAGGATGTTCAGCTGGCCGCAGGCGTGCGCCGCAAGGACAGCGGCGAGACTGAAAGCTCCGACAGCACTGGAATTGACAATGAACCCAGAAACTAGCTGCGAGGCGAGAACGATCTCGTTCGCTGGGCTGAGATCGGTGTTGAGCAACTTCTGATAAAAGGCGAAGGGCAGCACGTGCACGATTCTGGTCTCGTTGCCGATCTCCACTTGTCTCGTGGACATTCCGGTGATCAGGCAATAAGAGAGAACGCCGCCCTGCATGAAGGCGCCGCAGAAGACCGAGACGTAACGGCCGACCTTGGCGTACCTCAGCATCACTTGACGATACTGTACTTTGGAAATGATCTGCCAGTCAGCCTGCAGGTGCTCCACGCAATGGAGAATCTCTTTCCCGCTGGTCAGCAAGGTGGTGTACTTGATGCCACCCATGATCCAGTGGACTAGAGGGCCGATCGCCCTCAGCTTCTTGTGCAGGTCCGTCTCTTCGAGGCAGATCTGCAGCGTCCAGGGGACCACGGTGAACAGTATGGAGCCATAACAGGCGACCACCAATACGATTGAAACGAAGCGTTCAAGCCTCGTCGTGGACGCAGAAGGTGGCCAGGCTCCTATCGGCTTCAAGTACCATCGATTCCACTGAAGACTGTAATCGCTCGGACTGTCGAGGACCGCCCCGATGATCGTCGTTGATTGGTCCACCATGACGGTCACTCATCGAAGCCCAGCAAGCTACTGAAGCGCGTGTTTCCAACGGGCGAGTCGATCGAATGGATTGCTCAACGCTTGCGCAGATTTCCAGGACATTGCAACCCTTCGCCCATCGATTTGTCTAGACAGTGCAACTTGTTGCAGCGCACGGCGCAAACATGTCCGATAAGCACGGAGTCGTGGAGCTTATAGTCTATACTATTACTGGACAATTGGTGTGCAATGCAACCGTGTACGAGGTGATGAGACGTGTGCTAGCTTGTTATGTGTCTGAGGAAGGAAACGCAAGTACGCTTTTGAGATTTGTTTAATTGATAGAGGTCTTGAGGTTTTAGTCCTTGGTGTTCAAGGCGTCGGGTCATAGTTCTGTGGAAAAGCTAGTATTTAACTTGGGTGCAATGTGCACTGTATAATTGGGGATTATTGTACCATCGAGGTGGTAAGCGTTTAAAATGTCTTTGACCACTAATTTTGTAAAATGTGCCGCTAATTTTTCAAAAAATGTGTGTCTCGTGTTAATACAACGAAGATCTGAAAATTATTGAAGTTAATCGAGTGAAGGGGTTGTTTGTGCCCCTTTTTTCTTTTCCAAAATAGTGAACAGTTAATAATGACAGTTCCTTTGTAGGAACATAAGTTTGTGTGTACATATATAAATAATTGTTGGACGTTTGGATACATGTAACGACAGACCGTTTGGTACAATTGCCTACGCTTTATTGCAAACGTATAATATTTATAGAAACCGCAAAGATGTGAAAAAGTAAGTGTTCCTGCCTTGAGATCACGCTTCGATGATTCCTAGATAATGTCACCAATCGCGCTGTAATACGATTTATTCGAAAAGCGTGATCACGTGGTAGGAGTACTGTCGGACAATGTGTTTCAAAGACAACGCAGAGCAACGTATAAATCTTGACGACACTTCTACGAATTCACGGTTGCTATGATTATCGTTGGATTGGGGTTCACATCACGTTGTTTGCCGGAGAAAGTTCAAGTAAGCGAAACTAGTTTTTATCACCTGAAAAGACACGTGTTCTTGTGGACTGTGTGAGGCATTTTCGTGCTCGTTGACTAGAAGCATACTTACGTCCGCGAACGTGTAAATAGACATGCGAATCAGCTTGCCGGCAGTCATCTTGATTAGCATGCTCGATCTCCTGATAATTAATATCAGATCGAGGACCGTTTTACTAGGCAAACAGTACCAATTCGTCATGTAAACCACGTCGCCGATTTTTATGCTCTGTTAAGGATTCGTTCTGTCAGATTCGATGCTAGACGTGAAGACAATGAAGGCGCTCTTACCTGTTCCGACATCATTTCGCCGATATAACACACTACAAACACATCGAATATAATAGCAACGAGAATACCGAAATATCCGGATAAGTTTGGAATATTATGGTCGGCCCACTCCTAGGAAAACACAGAATAATTTAGATACATCACGGCGATTCGAAGGTTAAACTTTATCTCAGGAAACCAGAAATTTGTCACTTTCTTTAGGTAGACCTGTAGATTTTGACGAGAAGATATAAAAAATCCAAGTCTTAATGTCAGGAATTCACTGGTTCAAAAGTTATGCGTGTTTAAAGTTGAGTTATTCTAAGCATTTCTGATAGGTAAGGGCGCCGCCATCTTGGTATGTACTCAGCGTCGCGCGTCATCTAACGGAGCCGCTAGGTGCGAAGCGCAGCCGCTAGGTGACAGCACAAGCACGCGGTAATGTCAACGTCGATTTGCAAGCGTAGTCGCTCCCGCCACACGAACCTAACCTCGACTAATCATTCAGCGGCTCCGCTCATTGGACGATATCTGACTACGTACCAATATGGCGGCGCCCTTACCTGTCGAAAACGCTGAAAATCGCATAACTTTTGAACTACCGATCTCCTAGAATTAAAACTTGGATTTTCGGCATTTTATCGGCAAAATCTACTACGTTACATAAGAAAAAGTTAAAAATTTCTGGTTTCCCGAAGTAAAGTTTAGCCGATTCGAAAAATATTAAAAGACTGATAATCATTTCTTCTCGGCATAGCGGTACCTTTTTTTACTAAATAAACAATACAAGGCCTTAATCTGTACGAGAATAGAAAATGAATGTACACTTTGCAGACTATAACTACGTAAATTTGAATTTTATTAAAAAATTGTAGTGTTGTAATAACTGCAAAATTTTACCGCCACACACGAAGGAAAAATGAAATTCTGATTATCTCTTAGATGTAGGTACACCGTGTGTGAAAAATGTAATCCTAGCATCATTAGCATACCGTAAGAATGTAATAGCCGAGCAAGCATACGTCCAACGTACACTCAAACAGTCCCATGAAACATATCCGATTCATCACGTCTTCAATACTCGACATTAAACTGCAATTAACACGCATAGGAGTCGGAAATTCTGATGATTACATGTGCAGAAGGACTATTCTATAATACACACGAACTTCAAACATCGCGTTGAATAAAATTGTATCAATAATTAGACGTTCAATGACTCTATCCATAAAGTTAACAACAGTTCCTTGTTTCTATCTCTCGTGACCAGGAAGATGTCTGATCGTTTATAACACGAAACCGAATCTGAGATCGCATTTTTGTATTTTCTTCCGATTCGCGATAAGGTAGAGCGACCACGTTACCGACAGAAATCGGCGAAAAATGGTTTAACGCGCCTCAACTTTTCGTTCTTATATGACAATATTTTTCGCTGGGAAAGGGCTCATTCGAAAGAGGAAGCTTCAATCTAGCGCGCGCTGGTCATTGGCTGACGAGATTATGCGGATATTTGGTAATATAAGCGTTAGAAGTAGGCCAAAAATTTAGCCAGGACTCCGTAGATTCGCGATAAGGTAGAGCGACCACGTTACCGACAAAAATAGGCGAAAAATGGTTTCACGTGCCACAACTTTTCGTTCTTATTTGAGAATATTTTTCGCTGGGAAAGGGCTCATTCGAAAGAGGAAGGTTCAATCTAGCGCGCGCTGGTCACGAGCTGACGAGATTATGCAAATATTTGGTAATATAAGCGTTAGAAGTAGGCCAAAAATTGACGCTGTGCGTGCTGTGGAATCCAAGCAGTTTTATGACATTGGATGAGTTTTCTGGATGGAATCGAGAGCAGCGCGCGCTGTAAAATATCTCCAGCTACAAATTGAGCTATATTTTAAGTTTAGACACAGACTAGAGACCCGTCGGATCAAGACCAAGACGGATCTTGAGTCATTGGCTGAAGGAAATTATGCAGCAGTTACCGACCTGCTGACCCTGCAGAAGTCACGTGGCTACCCTTGGCTGAACAAATAGCTCCCCTACTGCATCCTTTATCTGAAACGTGGAAAAGTGTACCTTAAGGCCCGCAGATGGTGTTCCACGATTATCCCAATCTCCACAAAGAACTCGTCCTTTCGGTCCCGTCCGAAATCGTTCACGAATTCCGTGATCCAGTCCGTTAGGACTTGCAGCTGGCCGCACGCATGAGCGACGAGCACGGCAGCGAGGCTGTGCGATCCTAATATGGCGGCGTTAACGATGACAGCCGAGGAAAACTGTACGGCGAGGACAATTTCGTTGGTGGGACTGGTGTAGAGGTCGAACAGCTCCGCGTAAATCGGACAGGGCAACGGGTGCACGAGTCTCGTTTCGTTTCCAATCTGTATGGCCTGTATAGTCATCGCGGTAGCCGCGCAAGAGATGAGCACGCTGCTGTGCCACCAGACCGTCAGGACCATAGATATGAAGCGGCTGACCTTGGTGTACTTCTGCATCACCCGATGGTCTTGCAGCCGCCTGATCATCTGCCAGTCCGTTTCCACATGATCGATGCAGAGTCGTATTTGTTTGCTTTTCATCAACAGCACGGTCAGGTCGCAACCACCGACAAACCAATGGGCCAACGGCCCGAGCACCCTCAGCTTCTGGCGAACGTTGTCGTCCGACAGCATGATGTGCAACAAACTGGGGACCACCGTCAACGAAATCAAACTGTAAGAGACGACGATCATAGCGATCGAGGCTAATCTTTTCAGCCGTGACGAGGAGGACGACGCAGGCCAGACGCCGATCGGCGTCAGGTTCCATCGGGACAGCTGCAGACTATAGTCGCTCCAACTGTTGTCAATCGTCTCGACCACCGCGCTGACCATCGTTCTCACTCATCGATGTCGAAGATGCAACTACGGTGCCACTGTTTGCGCGCGACGACGACGCGACGCGACGGGATAGAAAGTTGAAAACGCTTGCGCAAATTCGACGAACCGGCCCCCCGGCTCCTCGCTGATCGATCCCCACGTATAGTGCAACTTGTTGCGACAGTGAACGCGCATTTGTCTCTTTGATCGACGCGCCTCAGGAGACTGTGCCCCGTGAAAAATTTACTTGGGAATCGCTTCTTTGTTCGTTCTCAGAGCGCAACAGTTTCGAACTTCCGCGTGCAATTACTGTTCCGAATTGGGTTTCTTTGTGTTCTAACTGCCTACTTCCGCAAACGATACAAGTTGCGCTCGGGTCGTGAACTTTGGTGCGCGTTGACGCAGTGTGAGCGGTCGTTTTCATACACGCGGATTGGAATGAAGAACAGGAGCAATTTTAAATAATAAGCCTACGTTTCTGAGCAGTGTCCCTGCGCCTTGATCTTGTTGTATACATTTTGGTTAATTCATTTATTCAAGTACATGTCCGTTGAGACTGTCAGAAATGAAATTTCACGGAAAAACACGCGACGTTCTTTTGCGAGTTTCTCTACTTCAGAATTTTGCGTTCCTACGTGTAACGTGCTGGTGTGATTTTTAAGCAATGTAACGTTTTACATCGTAAGTCTGCGGAGCATGTCGAAGTACAGGAAGGACGTTTTGAATACCTGAAAAGAAAGCACGGGAATGGCACATGTGGGGATAATTGTGTTTCAGAAAGACGAAAATGGAGTTTCCTTCGATCCGCCATACTCACGTCGCCGAACGTCGAGATGGATATCGGTAACAGCTTGCCAGCAGTGATCCTGGTTACCATTCGAGATCTCGAGATCATTAACGTCAGTCCAGCTGCAGTTTTATGAGGTAAACGATACCACTGTGTCATGTACGCTTTTTCCCCCACCTGTAGACACTGTTGCGAAAAAAGTGAAATGATATTTTCAGATATTTCAAGTTTTTTCATTTGCCTCCGGTCGCTGGATTTACCTGCACCGTCAGCTTCTCGCCGATGTAACAGAATATAAAGGTGTTAAAGATCATGGACACGTAAACGATGGCGTACGTGGCCATTCTTTCCGTGGTGTCTTCCTGGGCAATTAAAAAATATTTCAGTCGTAAAGGTAAATTCAAATTATACGACACACTGTATCTTTTAATCGCTATTCGTGATTACTAGACTGCGGATCTTTATGCAAAATAAAATTTTTGTACATCTACTGCAATCTATAGGAACTAAGTACAAATTTATTTTACTCGTTAATAATTTTTATGAAAATAGTATATCGACATTGTTAAACTCTTTTAATCTTTTCACCGTTTTGAATTACACCCACTCATTTTTGTCACAAATGCATAAAGTCCGCAGTCTAGTGATTACATATTTTTAGCTATGTAAAAATAAAAGAGGTTTGGGCAGGAGGTGTGGGAAAATGTTTACCAACGAACGGTTTCATTGTTATTAATGTTCTCAAGGGTTGAACGTACCGTTAGCATGTAGTATTCAAGCATACATATGTTCAACGTGCATCCCATTAACTCGACGAGACATATTAGATGCATAATTTTCTCTATATACCATACAAAACTGAAATTAATATTTTCATCAATGAATGCGATGCTATTGCTTAGGTGTGAATAGTGCACAATAGTTGAGCGTATTTAACTAAGAGAGTAATTGACAACGTGCACACACAAAGATAGGAGACTTTGGAAATAGCAACGTTTAAATAGCTAAGCAAAAAAGACTGTCTTCTTCGGTGATAAGTAGACCGCGGATTTTTATGCAAAATAGAAATTCTTTTCATTAATTGCAGACACAGGAACCAAACAGGAAATTATTTTCCTCTCGAGTGATTTTATGATGTCGTAAGCGATGTATTGGTACGGTGTATGGTTTATCGGTGCGGTGTATTGGTTCGTTGTAGGAAATTTATTTTTGCCATAAATGCATAAAATCCGCAGTCCAGTGATAAGATATCAACAATCTCAAAAAATAAAATGAAGGATATAGCCGGATGAGGCGGTCAAAAGTGTACTTAAACTAATTGGAACCCTGGATGATCCGCTCGATAGAACATCAAGCAGAAAAATTAAATATAAAATTTATAATATCTTGACCGGAACGGTAGTTATGGCGTGCAATCAAAAAATCAATTTTAATTTTATATGACATATTTTTCTTGTATTTTTTTTTGTAAAAGAGAATTTTACGGAACATTAATTATAAAACTATAAATATAATCCTGCATATCACAGACATCAGTATTGTTGGGGCCTGGAGAGAAAACACTCGGAATGGTTCAAGGACAAAAGGGGCAAGCTTCTAATCCCCACCTTGGACCCTCGCGTGACCTTCAAAATATATTATAAGATTTTTGATTACCTTATCTTACAATAATACTGCTGATAACCTTCTCATAAAATTTCCAAAAAAGCATGGAATGAGTTAAATAGCTAACTGAGGGGATGCGAATACTTTCCACCTCACTGCACCATAAATCGAGCATATCGATGTCTGATCTAATATCTAATTATAATAATCTAGTATGTACTAATCTTCTAGTACTAATAATCTAGATGAATATCTAATCGCTGTTATTAGATGACTGCAAAAGCTCGATTCGAAAATAAAACTCATTAAACTAACTCTTTAAAATAACAGTCTTGTTAATCAACTTTATAATCACCGCCGTTTCAGTAATTACCTCCCCACGTTTTCACAATCAAGTGAATTCATTTTTTCTAAAACCTGCACAGTTTTACTTCAAAAATCGAGCAGAAACTTTTGCAATAATCCAACGCATATACAGGGCGTGACCGATCTGGCGGCACAAGCCGTAAGGAGGTGAACCTAGGTAAACAATTAAGTCGAAAAAGTTATGTTTTCTCGTTCAACGTTTCGTTTTCGAGAAAAATGAGTTTGCAGGTTCGTTAGGTTCGGGTGCTCCAGTATTTGCAGGAAGTATTATAACTGGTCGGTCAAGAACAGGTGCGCCAGCTTATTCCTACCTAACAGCAGGCGCATCAAAATTTTTGGAACTCATTTTTCTCTAAAACGAAACACTCTTTTTCGACTTAACACTAGAACTACCGAACCAGTCAAAATGACTGGTGGATGATTTTTTCTTCCACGATTAGTGAAACCATGAAAACGTTTTCACTAGAAATTTTTTACTATATCTCTAGTTTGGAGTACATGTTACCACAAAAATCGTACGAAACCTGTTCAAATTCAATCTTGCTGTTATTATAAATGGATAAGTCTAAGTCACGTTCAGGGCTCGGTAGTTCTAGTGTCAATCTTTCACATAGATTCACCTGCCTGTACCACCAGATCGCTCGCACCCCGTAGATACCATAACACAATACTTCAACGTCCGCGAATGTCGTTCCACAACGGAGGTCAACTTCTTCTTGGCGAAGGTCTGCTCCTCGTTCGGCTCGACCAAATGCTTCAGCTGCGACGTGACAACGTTCAATTGTCCGCAAGCGTGCATCGCGAACACGCCCGCCATACCGCAAGCGCCCACGGTGACCGAGTTGACGATGAGCCCGGACACGAGTTGCAGGAAGTAAACGATTTCATTGGCCGGGCTGTGCCGGACGTCCATCAGGTTCGAGTAGAACGGACATGGCAGCCGGAGCATCGAATAACTGTCGTTCCCGACACGAAACTCCAGCTTCTGGAATCCGGTGACGAGGTTGTAGGAGATGACGCCGAGGTTCATGCAGATCGCGGCTACGGTCGCGATCGATCGGCCAACTTTCGCGTTCTTCAGCATCAGTTGCCGATCGGAGGGCCGCTCGATCGTCTTCCAGTCGGTCTTCATGTGCTCTATGCACCGGAAAATGTCGTTCGTCCTGAAGGACAGGCAGCAGTAGTTCAGCTCGCCCATCAGCCAGTGGCTCATGGGACCGATCGCCTGAATTCGAGCGTCCAGGCTGGTCTCTTCGAACAGTATGAACATGACGCACGGCGCGAACGTGAACACCACCAACGAGTGGCACGCGACGTTCAACAGCCTCGAGAAGATCCTGTTGGACCTGCTAGCATCCGGTCCGCTCGGCCAGATGCCGATCGGCTTCAGGAACCAACGGTTCACTTGCACGCTATAGTCGTAGTCCTTGATATACTGGGCGTTGCTCGGAGTCGCCTCGCGATAGTCTTTCGCCATGGTCGCTTCGCGAAGGTCGGGTTTTGAATGAGCAAGTGCACATTGTGGAGAGACGACGGACCAGGCGCCTGCGCGACGTTCTTTTGTTTTTGCAATTATTGCGAACTGATCGATCAACGTTTGCGAGGGAACGCTCGCTTCGTGACAGGTGCGTCGAAGGGGAAGGTACAATTTATGGCTGTAAAGTTGAACCTTTCAGGCAGACACGCATTGCAAGCCCTTCGCTCGAAGTGATCGCAATGGTCACAATAGTGGTGTTTCTTTTTACGTTTAGTATTGCTGTTGTGTACTGGCAGGAAATAATACTATGGAAACAATACTATAATAATATGGTACTTTTTGGAACGTATCGGAGCTGATTTTTGGTAGATAACTAAGTGGGATTTTGCAGTTGTTGACTTAATGTTTGTGACAAGTTTAACACTTTCTATAATCCCGTTCTATAGAGTTATCACTGTTTGAATTTATGTGAAGCTCTGTTCTCGTTTTGCTTAGAAGTGGTACTACTTTAGAGCGGTCGCAATACTTAAATTCTTTAGTAAATACTTAAATACTTAAATTCTTTGGTAAAGTATTTACGCAATACTTAAATTCTTAGTTTATTAAAAAATAGTTAACGATACGCTTCTCGCCCTCGCATTCAACGTATTAGAGGTCCTTTAAGTTTTAACATTGGAATCATTGGAGTATGAAGCATCATCTTTTCAGGTTAACAAATACATTAAATAGGATAAAATGTTTTCCTCTCGAGTGATTTTATGATGTAAGAGATAAGAGTTATCACTGTTTGAATATATGTGTTCTCGTTTTGCTTCGAATTAGTACTACTTTAGAGTACAATACTTAAATTATTAGTGTATTAAAGAATAGTTAACGACACGCCCTAAAATAGTTGTCGCCCACGCATTCAACAAAAGTCCTGTAAGTTTTAGATTTAAATCATTCGAGTATGGAAGCATCATCTTTCCAGGTCAACAAGTAGATTAAATAGGATAAAATGTTGCACCGAAATTTCCCTCAAATTGTTTCGAAAAATACACGTATTTATTTACAGCCACATTACTTGTAAAAGTATCATTACCATGTCATCAGCAAATGATTTTTTTAAGTTTGGAAATATTAAAGAGTAAAGAATAAACTGTACAAGTATTCAAAATATACTTCTCGTAGAATTGTCAGCATAATAGTACCGATGTATAGTGGCACGAATGGTTTCTTAGATCACTGTGGCGCAACAGGTGCCCCACTGAATTATTCACTCGCGTCAGTCAGTGTGCGCAACATATTCAAGAAAGCTACAGACGTTTTCATAACCTGTTGATCCAACGAGTTCACGTTAATTTCTGTTGTAGATTCACGTAGAGGAGAGTCACTATACTCACGTCGCTGAAGCTGGCCAACGATAATTTAACGAGACTTCCGGCAGTAAGTTTCGTGGGCGAGCTGGACATCGCCATTATCAGGACCAAACTGAGTTTCGTGTTCTCCGGCAATCGATACCAGTCGATCATGTAAGACATCTGGCCAACTTTTCTGCACTGACGTAACGAGTTTGTTAAACATAATTGTATATGTTTTGTATCATATTATTCTACATAATGTTACATCGAGGAACGTGTGGATGACTATTTTTTCGGTTGATCAGTGGCAAGCATATCGTTTCAATGGAGAAAGGTTAGTGAAATCTTACTTGTTCAGCGACCAGCTCGCCTAGATAACAAAATATGAAGATGTTGAAGACGAGAGACGAAAGTATTATTGCGTACGTCACGACTGCAGTCATATCCTTCGCTCTGCTTTCCTGTAACATCAAAAGATTAAATACATACTTTACAATAAAATCATCAATTACATTTAGATTTCTCGTGTTTTCCAAAAAAAATCAGGTCCAAAGATTTTATGCGCAGATCTATACAGAGTATTTATTCCATGCTCAATAAAAGGGCAACGGAATAATCACTGTTTATCTTTCAGGAATTGTAAGCACTTAAAGAGATACTCAAGACAGAATTACACGTGTACAAAATCTTTATACATATCATTGAATAATTATAATGATTTGATTGATTATAATGGACTTTGAGAAACGCGAGAAAATGAGAGGTGACGTATAATTTTGTTTCATCCGAAAGTAAGTCAATAATCAACCGTAAAGCTGTCATTTCTTGATCATGATTACAATCAGTAAGGGGAGTGGGTAATATACAGTCTTGCATGATGAATTCTACTCAATGAAAGGATCAAATTGCAGATTGAATCGGTTTGATTTTTTATTTGTAGATTGAATCTTATCAAACAAGTTTTGTTCTACACTTTGGGAAGAATTATTATCTTATACACCTTAATTATTTTCGTTATGTTTCATTATCATATCCATACCACAATGATGTAATACCCCAGGAGACATATGTCCACCGTACAACCGAAAAATTCTGCAAGAGATACCTGCGTCAGTGCTTTTTCCATCACAGTCAAGAATCTGTAATGGCGAACAAGCAAAGTAAAATAAAGTAGAATTATGTAATAAATTTTTTAATGACGAGTATTGTTTCGCTAATATATATATAAAACTTTCATACACTGCTCAGCAATGAGTTTCAGAGTGACTGAAGACTGTCAGAGTGACAGCCATCGATAATGGGGATAAATTTTTCACAGATGTCGTGTCCATCACTTTCAGTTAGGGTGACTGTACCAGTAAGTCACTGAGTACCAGTGAGTGACTGTTTAAAAATAAGTTGTAACAGAAGGAGGCTGTGATTAATAATTTTTAACAACTCTCGGTATATAAATGTAGCCATATGATTCTTTCTATATATAAGTAATTGTCCCCGGTTAAGAATGATGAGATTGTAATTCATACAAAGAATAGGGCTATTTCTAGTGAAATGGGTTTTGAGGTCTGAGAGATTTCTCACTTTTGTAGTAAGGTTTTGTGTGTGTATTGTATATTGTTATTCCCAGTAAAATTGATGTTGTACATTAGCTTAATATTTTATTCACTTACTAACTACCCCATGGTCACATAATGGTGAACCTGCTTTGTTTAAAATTTCAGCATTTTATTAACTTCTAATCGACAGTAAAAGTGACATTATAATTGTATAAGAGCAGAGATTAACTCTTCACATACTACTTCGAAACAGTAGTCATCTATGGCTAAAATTCTGAGATATATTACTCATTTTCTACAACCACAGTACCACACTCTATTCCCCCACACTCGGACAAAATTGATCACTATAGCAACCTCACGAAATCCATTTACATACTTCTGTATCCTCACATGTTGCCTCACGATCATGGCGATCCGCCCATTGGTAGTATTGCTCATGTCGACGCGGCCGTCTACCAAATGTGTCATCCAGCACATGAGGACCTGCATTTGTCCGCAAGCATGCACCGCGAAAGAAGCTGCCAGACAGCACGCCCCTGCCGCAATTGCATGGATTAGCATGCCTCCGAAGAATTGGATCGAGAAGAAGATCTGATTGGTAGGATTATGCTGAGTATCGACGATCAGCTTGGAAACGGGGAACACAAGAGGAATGAAGGTTCGGTTACCCCCCTCGACCATGATTTTCCCGACGTTCATGGGTACCGCGATATAATAGAACACGAATCCGCTGAACATGAAGAACGAGCAGATTTTCACTAAACGTCTGCCAAAATTCGCATTCGCTACCATGATCTCCCTGTCCTCCGCGTGGCTGACGTTCCTCCAGTCCCGTTCGATGCATTTGATGCACTCGCGGATGTCATTCGCGTGGACCATCAGCGAGTAGTACTTGACGTAGGCCATCACGCAGAAGACCAAAGGGCCATAGAGCACCAACTTGTCGTAGAACTCTTCTACCTCGAGCGTCAGGTACAGGTAGCAGGGTGCAAACAGGAAGCTTATTAGGGAGTAGCAAACGGCGTTAATCAACCGGTTAAAAAACACTTCTAGCTTCGAAACATGGCGCGAACAAGGCCAGACACCCATCGGCTTCAGGATCCAACGGTTCCACTCGATGCTCAGGTCCACGTCCTTCTTGTAGTCGCTATCTCTAGTCAAAGAATTCGAGGAGATAATCTCCCGCTTCGCCATTGTCTTTGCTCGCAAGCCTGCTTCATACTAAAAGCTTGCGGTCCTTACTGTTCTCTCGAACACAATGTTGCGCATGCGCTTACAATACCTGCTGGAAGGGATCACGCAATCTCGTGACGATAGAATTGTAGTTCCCTTCAGGAACGGTCGATCCTCTTTTTGCGTTTCCCCATTTCCAGCGAAGACAAGAGCACGCTCCTTTATGAATTATGCGTGCGGGTAAGCGGATGGTGCGTATCGATAAATTGATTACCAATACCTAACACTCAAGGTAGAGGGAATTGGCACGCGATGCACGCTCGTATTCTTTTTCGACTCACATCCCTAGACTCTAGCTACCCCTAACCTTGACAATAACCAATGCTAGCAAAGGATCACGCATTATCTCCTTCACCACTGCGCGGTCAATGTGTCTCAGAGATAGTTATTCGAAATTTTGTAGATTCGTTAAGTACCATTAACACGTGTCACTGCAACTAATTTTTTCGTTTGTTTTCGTTGAAAATCTGATTTGATTCACTTGTCTGGACACTATTTCAAAACTGGCGAAACGAGTTGCTGTAGTCTTTCAAGGGTAACTGTCATTTGTTGCATGTGAGAAATTTATTGTATATTCAATGAAAAACTTTCGCTGAAAACTTTCGCGAATCGAATTGAATTAATGTGTATTCGCTGGAGCACCTAATCAAAATTATTACAAGCCTGCGAATATTATGCATGTATGTTATATTATTTTGTTATATTATTTTCGATTTATTCGAATTCTTAAAAGAAGAAGTACATTGTTGTTTAGATTGTGTCCCTTACAATCGGTTGAGAAAATTATCATTTTGCAAAATGTTCCGCAATATAATTGTTACAAGTTATCATTGAGGATAGTTTGCAATAGTTCGTGCAATATTATGGCAAAATACTTTCACTTTCGTTGGACTCTCTGTAATAGTATAACTGTCTAAGGCAATATAAATGTATTTCAGAATTCTTGCAACAAGAAATACGGCAATCATTTATAATTCTTTAGTGTACGAGCCGCTCAACTATGTTGTGGGTACTGTAGGGTCAATCGAAGAAATTGGTGTATATTTGTTAATGAGTTGAGAAGGTTAAAATGGTAGTAACATTACTAAGTAGACGATAAGGTGTAATGAAGATGTTAGTTATTCTCTATCACTTTAATAAGATGTAATTGAATACTTATGCATTACATAAATTATTCTTCTATTAAAAAATAGTGAAAGCCTCCATTTGCGTATCGTCCTCGCCATTATCGTATTCAAGATCCTTTATGTTTTTGTATCTAATTATTGGAGTATTGAACACAAAATTAAAAGACATTCTTTTCAGGATAACAAGCAAATTTCTTCCAGATGGTTTAGAAAAATATACATACAGATATAAAATTAATTTACATGGGAAAGTATTGTTACCATTAATGTTACCGGCAATTAATTTTTCTCAGTTTGATGCCTAATACTAAAAAATATTTAATTTTCTACTCACTGAAACGCTTACACAATACTATGTTATAGAATGATCTATATTAGTATTCAAAATATTGTTCCCGTAGAATTGTTAGCAGAATAGTACCGGCATACACTAGCACAAATGATTTCGCAGACCAATATGGCGCAGGTGGCGCTCCACTGAATCATTCGCGCGTGTCAGTCAATGTCCGCAACATATTCAAGAAGGCTACAGATGTTTTCATAACCTATTGACCCAACGAATTTATGTTAATTACTGTTATAGATTCTCGAAGAGGGGAATCACTATACTCACGTCGCTGAAGCTGACCAACGATAACTTAACGAGACTTCCGGCAGTAAGTTTCGTGGGCGAGTTGGACATCGCCATGATCAGGACCACACTGAGTTTCGTGTTCTCCGGCAATCGATACCAATCAATCATGTAAGTCATCTGGCCAACATTTTTACACTGGTGGAACGTGATTATTAATTATAATTCTTTCTCTTATGTACCTATAACATTACTTTACACAACGTTACTTCGAAGAAGGTGTGTGGATTACTTTTTTCAAATCTTACTTGTTCTGCGACCAGCTCGCCTATGTAACAAAATATGAAAATATTGAAGATAAGAGATGCAAGTATTAATACGTATGTTGCGACTGCGGTCATATCCCTCGCCCTTGTCTCCTATAACATTTACAAATATATATATAAGTACTTCACGACAAAATGATAAGATGCATTTAGATGGTTCGAATTTCCCAAAACCAATTATTTAATAATTTTTTTTGTGTATAGATATGTTGGAGCATGCATTGTATACTTAATAATATGCTAAGGTATAATCACTGTTTATCTTTCATGAACTATAAGCATTTAAAGAGATACTGAAGATAGAATTATATATAGAGTGATTTTTCGATATATGTCTCCAAGGTCTGGATGATAAACGTCGCGGAACTATCCCCACTACCACGGGGTATAGAGGCCTCGGACGCCGAGGAGTGTAAACATAACGTGGCTCGGGTATGTCCCCTGCACGATACACGACGCTGGCAAGTCCCATGTTGTTGACATATATCGAGAATTCACTGTATACAAAATTTGTATGCATATCGTTGATTTTGAGAAACACGGAAAAATCAGAGGTGTCCCAGAATTCTTTTCGTCCGAAAGTAAATAAAAAATATATTACTATTAGGAGTTTTCGTATATTATATTTTTTGGTAGCTACGGTTATTATGAAATACTAACATTTTTTAATAGATCAAAATTGAAAATAATACTCCTTTTTCACGTCTACAATCAGTGAGAGGAGTGAGTTCTACAGAATCAAATAAACAAATTGTTTCTAATCAATTGTTTTATGCACCCCTAATTTATGCCCATTATGCTTGACTTTCATATCCATACCACAATAATGTAGTATCCCAGGAGACATATATCCACCGTACATCCGAAGAATTCCACAAGAGATATCTGAGTTAGTGCTTTCTCCACCACAGTCAAGAATCTGTAATGGTGAACATGGAACGTAAAATTCATTTTTTCAATAGTTAATTTATTTTCAGTTTATCAATAGTTAATTTACTTCCTTTAACATCCATTGTAGTTCGGCCTATTGTTTCGTCTTGAATTTTAAGTTTAAATAAGAAAATTCTAAAACGAAAGCATTCTCGAGGCATTCATAACTTTTCGTGAAAAAATTTCGACGAAATTTCGAAAAACACTCAATTCCATTAATACAAAAATCCTGAAGGTATACAGTGAATTCTCGTTACGAGTCAGTGCCAACCTTACGATTTGGAGATTTTCTCAGTCTTCTTGTCACTATCGGTTAGTAGTCATAGGCTTATGACTTATAAACGGATGTGACACTTAGGTTTCCAGCGTGCCCTGTGTATTTCACATGCGACGCTCGGCGAGTACCTCTTTCGTCTAAGAGTCACTCGCCAGAACCGCGCAACTGACTCGTAACGAGAACTCACTGTACAGCCTTCTATAATGGGGATAACTATTTCACAGATGTCATGCATTTTCTACAACAACAGCACCATACGCTATTCCTCTACACTCGAACAAAATTGATTACTATACAGAGCAGCGGCGCGAAATCCATTTACATACTTCTGTATCCTCACATGTTGCCTCACGATCTTCGCGATCCGTCGGTTCGTACTATTGCTCATGTCACCTCGGCCGTCCACCAAATGTTTCAGCCAGCATATGAGGACCTGCATTTGTCCGCAAGCATGCACAGCGAAAGCAGCTATCAGGCAGCACGCCCCAGCCGCAATTGCATGGATTAGGAACGCTCCAAAGAATTGGATCGAGAAGAAGATCGGATTCGTAGGATTATGCTGAGTATCAACAATCAGCTTTGAAACAGGAAACCTAAGAGGAATGAAGGTACGGTTTCCCCCGTCGATCGTCATTTTACCGACGTTTATGGGTACCATGATGTTATAAAACACGAATCCGCTGAACATGAAGAACGAGCAGATTTTCATTAATCGTCTGCCGAAATTCGCGTTCGCCACCATGATCCCCCTGTCCTCCGAGTGTCTCACGTTCCTCCAGTCCCATTCGATGCATTTGATGCACTCGCGGATATCATTCGCGTGCACTATCAGCGAATAGTACTTGACGTAGGCCATCACGCAGAAAATCAACGGTCCGTAGAGCACCAACTTCTCGTAGAATTCTTCTACTTCGAGCAACATATACAAGTAAGTGGGTGCGAACAGGAAGCTTATTAGAGAGTAGCAAACGACGTTCATCAGCCGTTTAAAACACACTTCGAGCGGCGAAACATGGCGCAAACCAGGCCAGACACCCATCGGCTTCAGGATCCAACGGTTCCACTCGATGCTGAGGTCCACGTCCTTCTTGTAGTCGCTATCTCTAGTCAAAGAATTCGAGGAGATGATCTCCCGCTTCGCCATTGTCTTAGCTCGCAAGCCTGTTTCATACTAAAAGCTTGCGGTCCTTCCTGTTCTTTCAAACACAATGTTGCGCCTGCGCTTACCATACCTGCTGGAAGGGATCACGCAATCTCCTGACGATAGAATTGTAGTTCCCTTCAGAAACGGTCGATCCTCTTTTTGCGTTCCCCCATTTCCAGTAAAGACAAGAGCACGTTCCTTTATTAATTATGCGTGGGGGCAAGCGGATGGTGCGTATCGATAAATTGATTACCAATACCAAACACACAAGGTAGTGGGAATTGGCACGTGATGCACGCACAGATTTTTTTCCGACTCACCTCCCCAGACTCTAGCTACCCCTAACCTTGACAATAACCCATACTAGCAAAGGATCTCGCATTATCTCGTTCACCGCAGCGTGGTCAATGTGTCTCGGAGATAGTAATTCGAAATTTTGTAAGTTCGTCAAGTATCATTAACACGTGTCACTGCAACTAATTTTTTCGTTTGCTTTCCTGGAAAATCTAATTTGATCAATTTGTCTGGACACTAGTTCGAAATCTGGTGAAACGAGTTGCCATAGTCTTTCAAGGGCAACTTTCAGAAATTTATTGTATATGCAATGAAAAGCTTTCGCTGAAAACTTTCGTGAATCAAACTGATTTAATGTATATTCGCTGGACCTAATCAAAACCTAATCAAAACCTAATCAAAATTAGCACAAGACTAATGTGTTTAAGACAAAAAGTTTTGTTTCTGAGTGTTAAAATGGTAGTAATAATAATAATAGTTACTCAGTATCAACATAATAAGATGTAATTCAATATTTATGCATTACTTAAATTATTCTAAGATTTGTCTAAGATTGATACCCAATACTAAAGATTTAATTTTCTACTCACTGAGTCGCTTACACAATACTAAGGTATAAAATGATCTATATGGGCATTCAAAATATCGTTCTCGTAGAATCGCCAGAAAAATGGTACCGGCATACACCAGCACAAATGACTTCGTAGACCAATATGGCGCAGATGGTGCTCTACTGAATTAATCATGCATGTCAGTCAACGTTCGCAACATATTCAAGAAGGCTACTGATGTTTTCATAATCTGTTGACCCAACGAATTTATTTTAATTACTGTTATAGATTCTCGAAGAGGGGAATCACTATACTCACGTCGCTGAAGGTGTCCAACGATAATTTAACGAGACTTCCGGCAGTAAGTTTTGTGGGCGAGCTGGACATCGCCATTATCAGGACCACACTGAGCCTCGTGTTCTCTGGCAATCGATACCAATCAATCATGTAAGACATCTGGCCAACTTTTCTGCACTGGCGTAACGTGTTTATTGAGCATAATTATGTCCGTTTTCTATCATACTATTCTACATAATGTTACATCGAAGAACGTGTGGATGACTTTTTTTCAGATGGTCAGTGACAAGCATTCGCTTCAACGGAGAAAGGTGAACATACAAGTAGAAAGACAGGTGTGAAATCTTACGTGTTCTTCGACCATCTCGCCTATGTAACAAAATATGAAAACATTGAAGACCATAGATAAAAGTAGTGTTGCATATGTTAGGACTGCGGTCATATCCTTCGCCCTGGTTTCCTATAAAATCGAAAGATTAAATGCCTACTTTACGACAAAATAATAAGGTACATTTAGATTGTTTGAGTCTCCCAAAACCGATTATTTACAATGATTTTGTGTATAGATATGGTAAAGCATGTATTGCCTAATTTACCTCTTAACTTAACAATTATTTTGTAACAGTGTGTATTATCAGAGAGGAAATGCTCGTGCTCGGGGTTTTAGTGTTCGCACTTTTCCTGTATCATCTTTTTAGCCTGGAACAGAACCTGCATCAACTTTTTAGCCTGGACCTGAACCTGCATCATCTTCTTAGCCTGTATTAGAACCTTCATCATCTTTTAGGCTGTATCAGAGCCTACATAGTAGAGCATCTTTTAACATAGAAGTAGCATCCACTCTGGTATTATTTGGAATCCGCTGCTAATGATGCAGGTAAGATGATGCAGGTTCTGGCCCAGGCTAAAAAATAGACTAGGGGACAGCACTATACCGGGGACACGAAAATCCCGGGCATGAGCACCCGCATTTCCTCTCTGGTATTATATTATATTATAATACCCGAGAATTCTCGGTCTTTTAAGTTAAGAAGTTAATAATATGTTAAGGAATGATCACAGTTTATTTTTCAGGAATTATAAACATTTAAAGAAATACTCAACATAGAATTATACAAATACAAAATCTTTATAGTTGATTTTGAGAAACTCGGAAAAACCAGAGGTGTCCTATAATTTTGTTTCATCCGAAAGTAAGTAAAAAATATACAACAATTAGGAGTTTTTGTATGTTATATGTAACAACAGTTATTATTAAATATCTGTATTTTTAAGTCGGTCAAACTTAAAAATATTACTTCTTTTTCATGTCTACAATCAATGAGAGGAGTAATATATTTTACAGGGTAATTTTCTTTTCTACACCCCTAATTTATGTTCATTATGCTTGGCATTCATATCCATACCATAATAACGAAGTATCCTAGAACACATATCTGCAACGTACATCCTAAGAATTCCACAAGAGATATCTGAGTTAGTGCTTTCTCCACCACAGTCAAGAATCTGTAAAGGTGAACATGGAAAGTAAAATACAGGAATAAATATTCGTTACACAGTAACTCGTGTTTGATTTTCAATAGTTAATTTACTTCTTATAACATCCATTATAGTTCGGCCTATTGTTTCGTCTTGAATTTCAAGTTTAAAAAAGAATATTCTAAAACGAAAGAATTCTCGAGGCATTCATGACTTTTCGTGAAAAAATTTCGATGAAATTTCGAAAAACATTCAATTCCATTAATACAAAAATCCTGAAGGTATACAGTGAATTCTCGTTACGAGTCAGTGCCAACCTTACGATTTGGAGATTTTCTCAGTCTTCTTGTCACTATCGGTTAGTAGTCACAGGCTTATGACTTATAAACGGATGTGACTCTTAGGTTTCCAGCGAGCCCTGTGTATATCAAATGCGACGCTCGGCGAGAACCTCAGATTTCGTCTAAGAGTCGATCACCAGAACCGCTCAACAGACTCGTAACAAGAATTCACTGTACAGCCTTCCATAATGGGGATAACTATCTCACAGCTGTCGTGCATTGTCAACAACAACAGCACCATACGCTATTCCTCTACACTCGAACAAAATTGATTACTATACAGAGCAGCGGCGCGAAATCCATTTACATACTTCTGTATCCTCACATGTTGCCTCACGATCTTCGCGATCCTCCCATTCGTATTATTGCTCATGTCACCACGGCCGTCTACCAAATGTTTCAGCCAGCACATGAGGACCTGCATTTGTCCGCAAGCATGCACTGCGAAAGCAGCTATCAGACAGCACGCCCCAGCCGCAATTGCATGGATTAGGAACGCTGCGAGTAATTGGATCGAGAAGAAGATCTGATTGGTAGGATTAAGCTGAGTATCAACAATCAGCTTTGAAACGGGAAACCTCAGAGGAATGAAGGTACCGTTTCCCCCGTCGATCGGCACTTTACCGACGTTTATGGGTACCGCGATATAATAGAACACGACTCCGCTGAACATGAAGAACGAGCAGATTTTCATTAATCGTCTGCCGAAATTCGCATTCGCTACCATGATCCCCCTGTCCTCCAAGTGTCTCACGTTCCTCCAGTCCCATTCGATGCATTTGATGCACTCGCGGATGTCATTCGCGTGGACCATCAGCGAGTAGTACTTGGCGTAGGACATCACGCAGAAAGACAAAGGGCCATAGAGCACCAACTTGTCGTAGAATTCTTCTAGTTCGAGCAACATGTACAAGTATGTGGGTGCAAACAGGAAGCTTATTAGAGAGTAGCAAACGGCGTTCATCAGCCGTTTAAAACACACTTCGAGCGGCGAAACATGGCGCAAACCAGGCCAGAGACCCATCGGCTTCAGGAGCCAACGGTTCAACTCGATGCTGAGGTTCACGTCCTTCCTGTAGTCGTTGTCTTTGGACAATGAATTCGGGCCGATAATCTCCCGCTTCGCCATTGTCTTAGCTCGAAAGCCTGCTTCATACTAAAAGCTTGCGGTCATTACTGTTCTCCCGAACACAATGTTGCGCCTGCGCTTACGGGGATCACGCAATCTGGTGACGATAGAATTGTAGTTCTCGTCAGGAACGGTCGATCTTCTTTTTACGTTTCCCCGTTTCCAGTGAATACAAGAGCACGTTCCTTTATTAATTATGCGTGGGGGCAAGCGGATGGTGCGTATCGATACATTGATTACCAATACCAAACACACAAGGTAGTGGGAATTGGCACGTGATGCACGCACAGATTTTTTTCCGACTCACCTCCCCAGACTCTAGCTACCCCTAACCTTGACAATAACCCATACTAGCAAAGGATCTCGCATTATCTCGTTCACCGCAGCGTGGTCAATGTGTCTCGGAGATAGTAATTCGAAATTTTGTAAGTTCGTCAAGTATCATTAACACGAGTCTCTGCAACTAATTTTTTCGTTTGCTTTCCTTGAGAATCTAATTTGATCAACTTGTCTGGACTCTATTTCGAAACTGGCGGATCGAGTTCCCGTAGTCTTTCAAGGGTAACTGTCATTTGTTGCATGTGAGAAATTTATTGTACATTAAATGAAAACCTTTCACTGAAAACTTTCGTGAATCGAACTGAATTAATGTGTGTTTGCTGGAGAATCTAATCAAAATTATTACAAGACTGCGAATTTTATGTGTATAAGAGGAAAATTGTTGTCAGTGGGTGTAAGGGGTTAGAATGGTAGTAGCATTATTAGGTAGACGATAGGATGTAATAATAATAGAAGTTATTCCGTATCAATATAATAACATGTAATTCAATATTTATGCTTTACTTATATTATTCCAAGATTCTTCTAAGATTGATAGCTAATACTAAAAAATATTTAATTTTCTACTCGCTGAGACGCTTTCACAGTACTAAGGTATAGAATGATCTATATAAGCATTCAAAATATCATTCAGTACCGGCATACACCAGCACAAATGATTTCGTAGACCAATACGGCGCAGGAGATGATCCACTGAATCATTCACGCAAATCAGTCAATGTTCGCAACATATTCAAGAAGGCTACGGATGTTTTCATTGCCTGTTGACCCAACGAATTTTTGTTAATTTCGGTTATAGATTCACGAAGAGGAGAATCACTATACTCACGTCGCTGAAGCTAGCCAACGACAATTTAACGAGATATCCGGCAGTAAGTTTCGTGGGCGAGCTGGACACCGCCATTATCAGGACCAAACTGAGTTTCGTGTTCTCTGGCAATCGATACCAATCAATCATGTAAGACATCTGACCAACTTTTCTGCACTGGCGTAACGTGTTTGATAAACATAATTGTGTATGTTTTGTATCATATATTATTCTACATAATGTTACATCGACGAACGTGTGGATGACTATTTTTTCCGTTGATCAGTGGCAAGCATATCGTTTCAATGGAGAAAGGTTAGTGAAATCTTACTTGTTCAGCGACCAGCTCGCCTATATAACAAAATATGAAGATATTGAAGACGAGAGATACAAGTATTATTGAGTATGTTACGACTGCAGTCATATTCTTCGCCCTGCTTTCCTGTAACATCAAAAGAATAAATACATACTTTACAACAAAATCGTAAATTCCATTTAGATTTCTCGTGTTTCCCAAAAAAAATCGGGTACAAAGATATTGTGCACAGATCTATATAGAGTATTTATTCGATCCTCAATAAAAGAGCAACGGAATAATCACTGTTCATCTTTCAAGCATTGTAAGCACTCAAAGAGATACTCAAGACAGAATTGTACGTGCACAAAATCTTGATACATATCATCGAGTAATTATAATGACTTGATTGATTACAATTGATTTTGAGAAACGCGAGAAAATCAGAGGTGACGTATAATTTTGTTTCATCCGCATTATTAATCCGAAAGTAAGTCAAGAATCAACCGTAAAGCTGTTATATCTTGATCATGATTACAATCAGTAAGGAGAGTGGGTAATATGCAGACTTGTTTGATGAGTTCTACTCAATGAAATGATTAAATTGCAGATTGAATCGGTTTGATTCTTTATTTGCAGATTGAATCTTATACAAACAAATTTTGTCCTATAGTTTAGGAAGAATTATCATCTTATAAAACATAATTATGTTCAATATCTTTAAATATCACATCCATACCATAATAATACAATACCCTAGGAGACACATAGCCAGCGTACATCCGAAAAATTCCATAAGTGACACCTGTGTCAGTGCTTTTTCCATCACAGCCAAGAATCTGTAACGGTGTACATACAAAGTAAAATTGTTTCACAAAAAGTATTGTTTCGCTAATAAATATAAAACGTCCATACGCTTCTCAGCAATGAGATTCAGGGTGACTGAAGGGATTCAGCCATCGATAATGGGGACAAATCTTTCACAGATGTCGTGCCCATCTCTTTCAGTTAGGGTGACTGTACCAGTAAGTGACTGAGCACCAGCGAGTGACTGTTTTAAAATACGTTGTAACAGAAGGAGACTGTGATTAATAATTTTTAACAACTCTCGGTATATATAACTCGTATATGTATATATAATTGTCCCCGGTTAAGAATGATGAGATTGTAATTCCTACAGAATATGTCATGTTACACGTGTTTCGAGAGCAGAGTGATTTCTCACTTTTGTACTAAGGTGCTGTGTGTGTGTGTGTATTGAATATTGTTCTTCACTGTAAAATTGATGTTGTACTGAATATTATGAATACAGGCATTAGTTTGACATTTTATTCACTTACTAGCTACCCGGTGGTCACTCAATGGTGAAACTACATTCTCTAAAATTTCAGTATTTTATTAATTTCTAATCGACAGTAAAAGTAAAATTATAACTGTATAAAAGCAAAGATTAACTCTTCACATACCGGTACATTCACCCTACTTCGAAACAGTGATGTAGTCGTGTATGGTTAAAATTCTCAGACATACTACTCATTTTCTACAACCATGGTACCACACGCTATTCCTCGACACTCGAACAAAGTTGATTACTATACAGAGCAGCGTCGCGAGATCCATTTACATACTTCTGTATCCTCACATGTTGCCTCACGATCTTCGCGATCCGCCCGTTCGTATTATTGCTCATGTCACCACGGCCGTCTACCAAATGATTCAGCCAGCACATGAGGACCTGCATTTGCCCGCAAGCATGCACAGCGAAAGCAGCTATCAGACAGCACGCCCCTGCCGCAATCCCATGGATCAGCAATCCCCCAAAGAATTGGATCGATAAGAAGATCTGATTCGTAGGCTTATGATGAGTATCGACGATCAGCTTGGAAACAGGAAACGCAAGAGGAATGAAAGTTCGGTTCCCCCCCTCTTCCGCGATATTCCCGGCGTTTATGGGTACCGCGACGTAATAGAACAGGAATCCGCTGAACATGAAGAACGAGCAGATTTTCACTAATCGTCTGCCGAAATTCGCGTTCGCTACCATGATCTCCCTGTCCTCCGCGTGGCTGATGTTCCTCCAGTCCCGTTCGATGCAATTGATGCACTCGCGGATGTCATTCGCGTGCACTATCAGCGAGCAGTACTTGACGTAGGCCATCACGCAGAATATCAACGGTCCATAGTTCTTCACCTTCCCGTAGGCTTCTTCTACTTCGAGCGACACGTACAGGTAACAGGGCGCGAATAGAAAGCTCATTAGGGAGTAGCAAACGACGTTCATCAGCCGTTTAAAACACACTTCGAGCAGCGAAACATGGCGCGAACTAGGCCAGACACCCATCGGCTTCAGGATCCAACGGTTCCACTGGATGCTCAGGTCCACGTCCTTCTTGTAGTTGTTATCTTTAGTCACCGAATTCGGGCCGGTAATCTCCCGCTTCGCCATTGTTCCAGCCCGAAAGCTTGTTTCATACTAAAAGCTTGCTGTCCTGACTGCTCATTCAAACGCAATGTTGCGCCTGCGCTTATCATACCTGGTGGAAGGGATCACGCAATCTCGCGAAGATAGAATTGTAGTTCCCTTCAGGAACGGTCGATCCTCTTTTTACGTTTGCCCATTACCAGTGAAGACTGGAGCAAGTTCCTTCATGAATTATGCGCGGGAGCAAGGGGATGGTGCGTATCGATAAATTGATTACCAATACCAAACACACAGGGTAGTGGGAATTTGCACGCGATGCACGCACATACTCTTTTCCGACTACCCCTAACTTCGACAGCAAGTAATGGTAGCATTATCTCATTCAGCATTTCGTGGTCAACTTGTCTCGCAGTTTGTAATTCAACATTTGGTTCGTTTGAAATGAAAATCTCGAATGCACCCCTTGTAAAACTGTGTGTCGCAGTATTAACACCGCTACAGAGTTTTATCTGGACGCTTTTTTCTGTCTGAAAAGTTTGCGCGAGTTGGGAACGAGTTGCGTGGAGAACGGTTTGAGCATAGTCCGGATCAATTATAGTCGCCGACGGGACAAGTTTCAGTCGGGATAATCCGTGATAGCGCAAACAAATAGAAAGGGTACTAAAGTAGGTAAAGTATTTCGTTTCGACTAACATTAGTAGTCTCAAGTAAAAATTTAACTGTTTGCGTTCACAGGAACGATAAACTCACATGTACAAGTTAGCACTTCTCCAATCGCAACTTCGTCGTACGGAGTCTCTTCATCTTGTCATTGTACGAAGGAATTTTGGCCTACTTCTAACGCTTATGCTACCAAATATCTGCATAATCTCGTCAGCTGATGACCAGCGCGCGCTAGATCGAACCTTCCTCTTTCGAACGAGCCTTTTCCCAGCGAAAAATATTCTCATGTAAGGACGAAAAGTTGAGGCACGTGAAACCATTTTTCGCCCAATTTTGTCGGTAACGTGGTCACTCTACCTTATCACGAATCTACCTTATACAGAGAGAGAGAGAGAGAGAGAGAGAGAGCAGTGCCCCCCCCCCCTTTCAGATCGTTTCTTTGGCTGATAGTTCAACTCTGACGAACAATTAAATCCCGGATCTTAACTTGTCTTTGAAGATTAATATTTGGACTAACAAAACAATTTTTTCTAATTGTTTCGCGTGCGAGTTGCTCAACTATCCTGTAGATACTGTAGGGCCAGTCGAAAAAATTCATTGGCGTATATTTGTTAGTGATTTTCAAATGTTAAAAGGGTAGTCACATTATTCGGTAGACGATAAGATATAATTGTAATAGTAGTTATTCGGTATCAATGTAATAAGATGCAATTCTATATTTTTGCATTACTTAAATTATTAGCTTATTAAAAAATAGTTCAAGCCTCGATATACGTTTCGTCGTTGCATTCAACATATTAAAGATCCTTTAAGATTTAGATTGGTATTATTGGATTATGAAGCATAAAATTAGAAAAACATTCTTTTCGGGATAACAAGCAACTTAAATGGGATAAATGTTGAACGGAAATTCTCTTCCAAATGATTTAGAAAAATACACGTACTGATATAAAGCTAATTTACTTGTGAAAGTATGTATTATTACTATTAATATTACGAGCAGATGATGTTCCTAAGTTTGATACCTAACATTAAATATTATTTAATTATCTACTCACTGAGACGCTTACACAATACTAGGGTAAAGAATAATCTATATTAGCATTCAAAATATCATTCTCGTAGAATTGTTAGCAGAATAGTACCGGCATACAGTAGCACAAATGATTTTGTAGACCAATATGGCGCAGGTGGTGCTCTACTGGATTAATCATGCATGTCTGTCAACGTTCTCAACATATTCAAGAAAGCTACAGATGTTTTCATAATCTGTTGACCCAACGAATTTATGTTAATTTCTGTTACAGATCCTCGAAGAGGGGAATCACTATACTCACGTCGCTGAAGGTGTCCAACGATAATTTAACGAGACTTCCGGCAGTAAGTTTTGTGGGCGAGCTGGACATCGCCATAATCAGGACCACACTGAGCTTCGTGTTCTCTGGCAATCGATACCAATCAATCATGTAAGACATCTGGCCAACTTTTCTGCACTGGCGTAACGTGTTTATTGAACATAATTGTGTCCGTTTTCTATCATACTATTCTACATAATGTTACATCGAAGAACGTGTGGATGACATTTTTTTCAGATGGTCAGTGGCAAGCATTCGTTTCAACGGAGAAAGGTGAAAATAGAAGTAGAAAGACAGGTGTGAAATCTTACGTGTTCTGCGACCATCTCGCCTATGTAACAAAATATGAAAATATTGAAGACGAGAGATACAAGTATTGTTCCGTATGTTACGACTGCGGTCATATCCTTCGCTCTGGTTTCCTATAACATCAAATGATTAAATAACAGAATTACGACGACAAAATAATAAGGTACATTTAGATTGTTCGAGTTTCCCAAAACCAATTATTTACAAAGATTTTGTGTATAGGTATGGTAAAGCATGTATTGCCTACTTAACCTATTAAATTAACAATTATTTTGTAAAAGTGTGTATTATCAGAGAGGAAATGTGAGTGCTCACGCTCAGGGTTTTAGTGTCCCCACTTTTCCTGCATCATATTTTAGCCTGGAACAGAACCTGCATCATCTTTATAGCCTGGAACAGAACCTGCATCAACTTTTTAGCCTGGACCAGAACCTGCATCATCTTTTTAGCCTGTATTAGAACCTGCATCATCTTTTTAGCCTGTATTAGAACCTGCATCATCTTTTAGGCTGTATCAGAGCCTACATAGTAGAGCCTCTTTTAACATAGAAGTAGCATCCACTCTGGCATTATTTGGAATCCGCTGCTAATGATGCAGGTAAGATGATGCAGGTTCTGGCCCAGGCTAAAAAATAGACTAGGGGACAGCACTATACCGGGGACACGAATATCCCGGGCGTGAGCACCCGCATTTCCTCTCTGGTATTATATTATATTATAATACCCGGGTATTCTCGGGCTTTTAAGTTAAGAAGTTAATAATATGTTAAGGAATGATCACAGTTTATTTTTCAGGAATTATAAACATTTAAAGAAATACTCAACATAGAATTATACAAATACAAAATCTTTATAGTTGATTTTGAGAAACTCGGAAAAACCAGAGGTGTCCTATAATTTTGTTTCATCCGAAAGTAAGTAAAAAATATACAACAATTAGGAGTTTTTGTATGTTATATGTAACTACAGTTATTATTAAATATCTGTATTTTTAAGTAGGTCAAACATGAAAATATTACTTCTTTTTCATGTCGACAATCAGTGAGAGGAGTGAGTAATACATTTTAGAAGGTAATTTTATTTTCTACACCCCTAATTTATGTTCATTATGCTTGGCATTCATATCCATACCACAATAATATAATACCCCAGGAGACATATATCCACCGTACATCCGAAAAACTCCGCAAGAGATACTTTATTCAGTGCTTTCTCCATCATGGACAAGTATCTGTAATGATGAGCATAGAAATTAAAATTAAGTAATAAACTTCCGTTCCAATGGTGCTCGTGTCTGATTTTTAATAGTTAATTTATGTCCTTTAACAACAATTGTAGTTCGGCCTATGGTTTCGTCTTGAATTTTAAGTTTAAATAAGAAAATGCTAAATCGAAAGAATTCTCAAAGCATTTACAATTTTTATATCATAAATTTTTTATCATAAAACATTCAATTCCATTAATACAAAAATCCTGAAGGTATACAGTGAATTCTCGTTACTAGTCAGTGCCAACCTCGCGATTTGGAGTCAGTGGAACTACGCACACCACCGCGGTGAGGGGCCGTCTCTCGAGCTACGTGCAACATTGTATTGGAGAAGGCCATTTTCTCAGTCTTCTTGTCACTATCGGTTAGTAGTCATAGGCTAATAACTTATAGACGGATGTGACTCCTAGGTTTCCAGCGTGCCCTGTGTATTTCAAATGCGACGCTCGGCGAGAACCTCAGATTTCGCCTAAGTGTCAGTCGCCAGAACCGCGCAACTGACTCGTAACGAGAATTCACTGTACAGCCTTCTATAATGGGGATAACTATTTCACAGATGTCGTGTCCAACTCTTTCAAAAACGGTGACTGTACCAGTAAGTGACTGAGCACCAGTGAGTGACCGTTTCAAAATAAGTTGTAACAGAATGAAACTTTAAATAATAATTTTTAACAACTGTCGGTGCAGATATCTAGCCGGATAATTCTTTCAATCATATAATTATCTTTGGTTAAGAATGGTGAGGTTTGTAAATCACACAAAATATGTCTTGCTACACTTGTTTCTAGAGCGCACTTGTGTGTGTACTGCAAATTTTTGTTCACTGACACATTTGCGGAATATTCTGAATACAAGCACTGTTTCATTATTTTTTGTTAGTTTGTTATTTCATTCACTTACTAGCTACCCCGTGGTCACTTAATGGTACATCTGATTGAAATTTCAGCGTTTCATTAATTTCTAATCGACAGTAAAAGTAAAATGGTCACTGTATAAGAGAAAAAGACGTGCAATGTTATTTATACAATTGTACCGAAAGGTAACAAGTTAAAAATAATTGTAGCATGAGCTTACTCTTAACTGGTCACTGACTGGTACATTCACCCTGCATCGAAACAGTGACGTAATCTTCAACAGGTAAAATGTTCCTATAACCACAGCAACACGCGCTAATCCTCTATACTCGAATAAAATTGATTACTATACAATGGCGCGAGATCCATTTACATACTTCTGTATCCTCACATGTTGCCCCACGATCTTCGCGATCCTCCCATTCGTATTATTGCTCATGTCAACGCGGCCGTCTACCAGATGCGTCATCCAGCACATGAGGACCTGCATTTGTCCGCAAGCATGCACCGCTAATGCAGCCGCCAGACAGCACGCCCCTGCCATAATTGAATGGAGCAGCATATCCCCAAAGAATTGGATCGAGAAGAAGATCTCGTTCGTAGGATTAAGTTGAGTATCGACAATCAGCTTGGAAACAGGATAATTCAGAGGAATGAAGGATCGGTTCCCCCCCTCGATCGTGATTTTCCCGATGTGTATGGGTACCGCGACGTTGTAGAACATGAATCCGCAGAACATGAAGAACGAGCAGATTTTCACTAATCGTCTGCCGAAATTCGCGTTCGCTACCATGATCTCCCTGTCCTCCTCGTGGCTGACGTTCCTCCAGTCCCGTTCGATACAGTTGATGCACTCGCGGATGTCATTCGCGTGAACTATCAGCGAGCAGTACTTAAAGTAGGCCATCACGCAGAATATCAACGGTCCATAGGTCTTCAGCTTCTCGTAGACCTCGTCTACTTCGAGCGACACGTACAGGTAACAGGGCGCGAATATAAAGCTCATCAGGGAGTAGCAAACGACGTTTTTCAGCCGTTTAAAACACACCTCGACTGGCGAAACATGGCGCGAATAAGGCCAGATACCCATCGGCTTCAGGATCCAACGGTTCCACTCGATGCTCAGGTCCACGTCCTTCTTGTAGTCGTTATCTTTCGTCATCGAATTCGGGCCGATGATCTCCCGCTTCGCCATTGTTTTAGCCCGAAAGCTTATTTCATACTAAAAGCTCACTGTCCTGACTGCTCATTCAAACGCAATGGCGCGCCTGCGCTTGCGGTACCTGCTGGAAGGGATCACGCAATCTCGCGACGGTAGAATTGTGTTTCCCCTCAGAAACGGTCGATCCTCTTTTTACGTTTCCCAGTTGCCAGCGAAGACAGGAGCAAGTTCCTTTATGAATTATGCGCGTGGGCAAGAGGATGGTGCGTATCGATAAATTGATTACCAATACCAAACACACAATGTACTGGGCATTCGCACGCGACGCACGCATATATTGTTTTCCGACTCACCCCCCTGCATTCTAGCTACCCCTAACTTCGACAATAACTAATGCTTGCAAAGGATCACGCGTTATCTCGTTCACCACTTCGTGTCATTCAGATCGTGATTTTGTAAGTCCTTCAAGTATCATTAACAATATGCACTTATGACGAAAAAGATTGCACGCAATACAAAACTATAAACACATTACCAGAATTTTTTCAACGCTGTTATATTATTTTTGATTTATTCGAATACTTAAGAGAAGAAGTGCATTGTCCTTTAGATTCTGTTTTTGCATAATGATCCGCAACGTAATTATTACGAATCATTTTCGAGTGTTTTCAATAGTTCGTGCAACATTATACCAAAATGTTTTTAGTTTCGTCGGACTCTCTGAAGTAGTATAACTTAGAACAATTCGGTCGGAGGGTTACATCTAGGACTGGTCGGTTAGAATAAGAAACTAGTCTTTTTATACTTATCGTCACTCTTATTCAATGTACACAGTAAGGTAATTCGAGACACCTTCGTAAGGACTGCATGACACAGTAATCTTCACAACGAGTTCTCCAGAAAACTATTGCGTTAACGCCAGCAGCATATTTAAGAATCCGACTGCCGTTTTGACGACCTATTTGTTTAGAAGATATTTGAACAAATTTTTATGTTGCAGCATTTCAAACTAAAACAGAAGAATTGCATTTTTACATACGTCACCGAACGTGCTGAGAGACAATTCGACCATTTTTCCCGCGGTAAGTTTCGTCGAGCAATTGGACATAGCCATTATTAGGATTAAACAACGCTTTCTGTTCCCCCACAGTTGATACCAATCAATCATGTACGCCACTTCGCCAACTTTGTTGCACTGTAACAGAAATCTGTTCTACTCCGTTCGATCGAGTGTCACGTAACCGTAGCAGGTATTAGAAGTTGCAAACATGCTTGGGAAACAGATCGAAGATAATGACATGAAACTTGCGGGACGCGAATTCAAACTTCAATGAATATTCGTGAAGAATTTTGAATTTTGTAAAGTTCAACTTGGAGATGAGACAAAAGGTATGCGTCGGAACATCTAGTATTGCGGGGATCCATAAGTAATCAATTATTTTGAAATCTAAAACAAGCTTTGCAGTCAATTCAGGATTTTATTTGTTGTAAAACAAAATTGTACTTTTTAGAATATTTTGAACACAGGCTGCTTTATCGAAAACTGTAAAAGAGTACGCGTTTCCTCTTCAACGATCGATACAGAACTAAAGGCAAAACAAATTCTTTGCAAATAATTCATTACTTATGGGTAATATAATTGACATTTGAAATACGTTTACGTATTCTTTCTCGTTCAAGTGAAAAATTCTGTATGTTATGGACAGTGAAGAAAATTGTGGATTATTGTCTTACATGTTCAGCAACAAGATCCCCAATGTAACAAAATATGAAGATATTAAAACCGAGGGATATAAGGATTGTTACGTAAGTCACCGTAGCGGTGAGATCATTGGGATCCCATTCCTAGAAGAGGAAAATCGTAAATGTATATTCGCACGTTCGTATTTGAATCAATGTTTGTTTAAACTTCTCTCTTACATTCGTACCATTATTGCGTAATATCCTAGCAAACATAAATTCAACGTGCATCCCGTAAACTCTACGAAAGATATCTGCCGCATCGCTATCTCCGTGATGGATAAAAACCTGGAATTGTAAAATGGTCGAGGCTGGAGCATCTTCACATTCCATTTTAAATACAGACACTTTGCAAAACACAATTATATTCAATAATCAATAGACTGCGGATTTTATGACATCAGCAAAAAGATTTGAGGATATCAGCGTAATGGTTTCAATTTCATAAAATAATTAAAAGAAGAAATGAATTTTTATTTCGCTCCTGCTCCTTGCAATACATGCAAACATTTTTTATTTTGCATAAAGATCCGCAGTCTAATAATCAGTATTTGCAGTATTCTACTTTTATGTTCTATTCTACTCCACAAAATTGCACACAGATGAAGAGAAATATTCTATCAATATCAATAATACGTTGGAATAATAAGCTTTTTTGTTCTTGTAATAGACAAAAGACACTCTCTCCGAATCTCTATCTTTCATTTAAGTATTTGTTCATTTAACCCATTACCCTCCGCAATCCAAAAATACATTAGTCGACAAACGATCATTCGTGGGTGTCCAAAATAGGTATCCCCTATTTTGGATCAAAGATCACACACCCAAGTTTACATTAAAATGAACTAATAATAAATAAAAGAAGATCAAATTTTTAATATATTGTTTAAACAAAAAACTTTTGTTAAAATTTTCTTGCGCGACTACATTTCCCATTGAAAAACACACGATTTAAACAAAAATTCAAATTTTTTCGACCTCTGGTTTCCGAGATATCTGAAAGAATATGGTTTTGACCCCCAACTTTGAGGGCTGTTTTCACCCCTTCAAAGTGGATGTCTGCCGATAAACAAAAAGCACGTGTCAAATATTTTTCAAAGAACTATAAGCTCCCATAAGTTTCATCAAAATCGGATTGTCGCATCTGAATATGTTCCCTTGTAAGATCCTAACGAAACAAGAATCAGTCGGAAGACGTATCTTACACACTTCAGTATTCGCACGTGTTGGCTCACGATGCTCGCGATCCTCTCGTCCACGGATTTGCTCATATCTTCCCGTCCCTCAATTAGGTGTTCCAGCCAGCGGACCAAGATTTTCACCTGTCCGCAAGCATGCACTGCGAGTGCAGCCACCAAACTGCAGGTGGCCGCGGCAACGCCATGGATGACAATGCCTCCGAAAAATTGAATAGAAAAAAAGATCTCGTTGAGGGGTCTACGCCGAGAATCGGGCATCAGCTTGGTCATGGGGAACACCATGGGAATGAACGTGAAATTCTGCTCCTCCACCGTGATTCTCCCAATTCTGATCGGCAGGGCGATGTAGTAGAACACGAAGCCGCTGTACATGAAGAACATGCAGATTTTCACTAATCGCCTGCCGAATTTCGCGTTCGCTACCATGATCTCTCTGTCCTTGGGGTACTTCACGTTCCTCCAGTCCCGTTCGATGCATTCGACGCACTCGCGTATGTCGTTCGCGTGGTTTATCAGCGAGTAATACTTCATGTACGCCATCACGCAGAAGCTCAACGGGCCGAAGAGCTTCAGCTTGTCGTAGAGGTTCTCCACCTCGAGCGTCATGAACAGCCAGCAGGGCACGAACAGGAAGCTAATTAGAGAGTAGCAAACCAAGTTCATTAATCGACTCGAGCATCTATCGAGCCCTGAAACGGTGCCCGAGTTAGGCCACACCCCCATCGGTCTTAGGATCCAACGATTCCATCGGAGACTTAGGTTCACGTTTGTCTTGTGCTCGACCTCCTCCGTCAGAAAGGTCGTGGGGGTCGTTCGAGGCTTCGTCATTGCTTTACCTCGAAAGTTCAGTTCGCACTGAAATCTCCGGAGCAATCATGCCAGTTCTCCATGCCACGCGGCTGCGCCCATTTATTGGCCCCCGTTGGAAGGGATTGAACACGCAATACCCTAACGGAGCATGGTTTTCCGCAGAAACAGTTCACCCTCTCGCAGTGCTCGATCGCTTTATTGCTTTATGCATTATGCGTGGGGACGTGAGGATGATGATTGCTCCGTATCGATGCATTGATTATTATCAATACTGCACGCCGCGCCGCCATGGAGGGGAATCATCGGTGAACACGTACCATTTTGTGATTCAACAGTCTGCGGTTCGACAAACTTTTTTTCGAGGAACAAAAGAAAGTACAGAGAGAGAGAGAGAGACGCGTTTGTTTATCATTTTTATTGAGTCGTGTGCGTTAATTTTATTTTTATTACAAAAGTTGATATATTTGTTCGTCTTATTTTTAAAAGAGAAACAATGGCGCTGATGATCTCGACCGAAAATTTAGCACGTGATGTGAATAGTAAGTACTGCAAGCGATGTTATACAAATTAATTGAAAACAATACTTAAGGAAATCGAGGCACACTGTTTTTCTATTCGAAATCTGAATTGTGAGGCGAGACATTGAACAGGTCAAATTTCGAATTGCCGAGCACTAGAAGTAAAGTTTTCAATTGTTTGGAAAAATGAAGCGATCTCGAGAATTGAAAGATCAATTGATATTTGTTGTTAAATGGTCGATAGTTCTAGTATTAAGAATGTTTGCTTATTCGTTAATGAAAGATTTTTGAATACAGTTTGTCGAATCGAATTCGCTGCTATCAGATGATAAGTTGTGTTAATTAATTTTTGAACTTTAAATTTTTAAACAATTGAAATCTAGAGAATGTTAAATTTAAATCTAGAGTAGGTTAAAGAAATAATTTTCTTACTTGGAACTTCTTACTTGAGACTCTCATTCTAAATTCGAAATATCTACTATAATAGCCTGCTATATAACGATGTATCGCATGATTTTACGCACTACGTATCGAAATAGTGTCACAATGAATACCTCGGAAACATTCATGTTAACGCTAGCAGCATATTCATGTACCCGATCGCCGTCTTAACAACCTACACATTTGAAAGATTTGTATACATTACGATTGCATTTGCAGAAAATACAAACATAGATGGCGCATTGTATACGTACATCACCGAACGTGCTGAGGGACAATTCAACCATACCTCCTGCAGTAAGTTTCGATGAGGAATTGGACATTGCAATTATCATAATTAAACACTGCTTTTTCTTCCCCTGCAGATTATACCAGTCTATCATGTACGCAACTTCGCCGACCCGGCTACACTGTATAAAATAATTTAGAAATTATTAATTGACTTAACATTAATTATTAGACAGCAGATCTTTCGTGCAAAATTTTGGTGAGAAACTGGAATAAAATAGAAATTTATTTTCTTTCTTGATATGTTTAATAGGTTGAAAATAATATTACGGTGCTTTTAAATTCTTCCAATGTTATCAGCGTTCTAAATTGCACGTGTTCATTTTTGCCATGAACGCCTGCAATCCGCTGTCTAATAATTATAATTCTTTCTTAAAATATTGGGAACAAAATTTGCAGAAAAATTTGAAATTTTGTCCGAGTATAGTCATAAAAAGAAAATTGCATAAACATCAATCGACGCGACTACTAATTGCCTACAAAATTGTATTTATGTGCATAGTGTTGTGGTTAAAATATCTCCTAACGACTGTTCGATACAAATTAGCTTAATATAATTTTATAGGATATAATTAGCTGCAACGATTGTTGGAATGAAAACTATTTTAGTAAGTAAAAAGTATTTTCTACAAATATTATCGTGGCAAAGTGGCGGTTTATTAATTTTACTTATTTCTAATTTTCTCTGAGATTACAAGAATATTCTACCTGTTCAGCGATGAGTTCTCCTATGTAACAAAATATGAAAATGTTGAAACCGAAAGATACGAGTATTAAGACGTAAGTGACAACAGTGGCGATATCGTGTGTTTCCCACTCCTGCAAGAACAAAATTCTCTACAATTACACTTGATCATAACAATACCTTTGTTCAAAGTAATCAATTCACCTTGCATCGTACATGCATACCATCAGAATGTAGTATCCCAGGAGACACAAATTCAGCGTACATCCTGTGAACTCTACGAATGATATTTGTTGCAACACTTCTTCCGTGGCGGACAAGAACCTGTAATTCCAAAATGTTCAAATCCGAGACTTGAGTATCTTTTTCTCACACCGTTGATCAGTTCAACGCGTTTTATAACACACTATAATTCAACATTTTCTGGTCAGTATTTACGCTATTTTAAAAATCCATACCCGAAAAAGGTTTGCATGATATACAGGGTCATCCGTTTTTAAACGGCCAAACATCAACCAGCTATAGAGGACCCCAAATGGAACAACTTTCACCCCTAACACTTTTTTTGATTCCAAGTTATTTCATTCAGTCTCCACGGCGTGCCCCATGTCAAAAAACCAAGATCCAAAGGTCATACAAAAAAGTTGACTCAATAAAAAAGATGCCCCTATTTATTTTAAACCAAACAAAGGAAAAATCATCAAGATACATAATTGCAGTCCTAACATATTTAATCTTAAGTGAGCGCAAAAAATGACGGGTTTTTGCAATTATCTAAAAATCAAGACCGAATCAAAAAAAGTGTTAGGTGTGAAAGTTGTTCCATTTGGGGTCCTCTATAGCTGGTTAACGTTTGGCCGTTTAAAAACGGATGACCCTGTATAAATTCAATTACAACGTACTTGAAACACTATGTAATTCAGCTACAATCTAATGAAATTACGGATTAATTCGATTAGTACTGCTGTGAATTCGCTGAAAGACGAATTACAAATGTCACGGAAAACAAAGATTGACTGAAATTTACTAAAATTAGTTTATCAGATGCATCTTACACACTTCAGTATTCGAACATGCTGACGCACGATGTTCGCAATCCTGTCGTCCACGGATTCGCTCATGTCGGTCCGACCGGCTGTTAAATGCTGCAACCAAGAATGCAATATCTTCACTTGTCCGCAGGCGTGCACCGCGAACACGGCCGCATAGGTGCAAGCACCGACAGCGATTCCATGGAGCACGAATCCTCCAAAGAATTGGCCGACAATGAAGATCTCATTGGCGGGACTATGGCGGGTGTCGACGACCACCTGCGCGACCGGAAATGGCGTTGGAACGAAGGTCAAATTGTGGATCGGGTCGGTGACTCGTCCGGTGGCGATAGGTGTGGCGACATAGTAGAACACGAAACCGCTGTACGTGAAGAAACAGCAGATCTTCACCAATCGTCTTCCAAAAATCGCGTTCTCCACCATGATGTCCCGGTCCTCCGAGTAGCTCGTGTTCTTCCAGTCCGACTCGATCTGTTCTATACAGTCGCGGAAATGGGTGATGTTGTTTATCAGATTGAAGTACTTCATGTACACCATCAGGAAGAAGCTCATCGGCCCGAAGAGCTTCAGCTTGTTGTAAGCGCCCTCGACCTCGAACACCCCGAACAAACCCAAGGGTACGCAGATCAACGATATTAAAAAGTACGAGACAACGTATTTCAACCAGCGAACGCATCTCTGGACTCCTGAATTCGAGTATGACAACGGCCAGACGCCGAACGGCTCGAGAAGCCGACGATTCCAGCCAATGCTCAGATCCATGTTTTTCGCATGATTCGATCGCGCAAACTTCGAGATCTCCGTTTTCTGCACCGACATTGTTTAAACTGAAAAGTTGGATATTTACAGCTGCAGCAGTTGTTGCAGTTCTGCGAGCTGCGGTGTTAGGGTACAGAAGTAAGGTGAGGGTTCGACCCCTTCTTTCCGGAGTATCATGTTTTCCCTGTTTATGCATTATGAGTGGAAATTGAAGGATGATTGTTGAGTATCATTAAATTGATTTTTTCTAGACGGGCTGCGCACGCGACTGCGCTTTCTTGCGCTACACGTTGGCGATCAGATTGCGGACGACTAATGCCATAAATCGCAGACGCAGATGTGCAATTTGCGACTGTAATTTGAAGGTAATGTTCAGTGTCGGTGTTAATAGTTTAATATCTTGAGATACGCGTTCGTGAACCCGGTGTTCTCTTGGAAAATGGCGTTGGTGAGATTAATTAGACTGAAATCATTGCATACTTTTTCATTTTCATGCGGGATTTAATATAACAACAAAGAAAATTTGCGATGTTTATGGAGATGTGTTGAAGGTCAACAAGTGTCAACGTTGGTTCAGAAAGTAAAATCTCTAGTGGAAGCTGATCCAAAATTAAGTATACAAGAATTATCGGGAAGCCTTGGGTCCACATGGTCAACTAAAAGAAAATTTGCAAACTGTCCTTGATAATGAGGGAGATTATATAATAAATTGAGAAATCAAAACCTGAATTTACTACAAAGTTTGTTTTAAAAATGATTGATTACTTGTGGGTCCCCCCTAATATTATTTTCGGGATATTACACCTATCAAGGAAAAAATATATTTTCATTTAATTCATCTTTCTTCGAATTGATGCGGAAAATTTTTATTTCCCATAAAGGACCACTGTTTGGTCGTAATATTGTTATTCAGCGTTCAGAGATTTCCAGAAATCGTCTCTTTCGCATCAATAACTTACAGACTCCTTTGTATTTTAATTAGTTAGCAAATGGCAGAAGTACCATTCGTGTAAGACTTTCCGCAGAAAATGAAGTTTCAACGTTTGAAACAAAAATCCGAAATGCACCCCTTGGAGAACTGTGTGTCGGAGTATTAACACCGCTATAAAGTATTATGTGGACGCTTTTTTTCTGTCTGAAAAGTTTGCGAGAGTTGGGAACGAGTTGCGTGGAGAACGGTTGCCCACAGTCCCGATCAATTATAGTCGCCGACGGGACAAGTTTCAGTCTGGACATAAACAAATGGTGGGTATACTGTGATGATCCGTGATAGCGCAAACAAATAGAAAGGGTATTAAAGTAAGTGAAGCATTTCGTTTTAACTAACGGTAGTATTTGCAAGTAAAAATTTAACTGTTTGCGTTTACAGGGACGATAAACTCACATGTACAAGTCAACACTTCTCCAATCGCAACTTCGTCGTACAGATCCTCTTCATCTTGTCATTGTACGAAGGAAGTTCAAATATGCCGCGGAGGTTTTCACAACCTACGACATTTCAGTTCCTGTTGTAACGACATTAAAAAACATTGTTCAAAGAGACTGTATACATGCATTGTATATGGCCTTGAACGTACAGTGAGTCCTCGTATAACACGATGAAGAAGTTGTTTGGAAAGGCTGCACATTCAGTGCCACGATAAATACATATATACAATATTTTTAAACAATTGTTCTCAATTTCGTTAAATAACGTTCTCGTAGCATTACTCACGTCACAGAACGCTTGAAGAGAGAGTTCGAAAAACTTCGCCGCAGTGAAGCACGTCGGACGAGAAGGACGGAACATGATTATCCTTAAATTCTTCTTCACTTCCTCGGAGTACTCGTACCACGGCATGCAGTATGCCATCAACTTCACTTTCATGCTCTTAACGAGAAGAAAAATTACTATCACAACCTAGTAGACTAGCCTATGCGATATTTCGACCCTTATAATCACATCGTTCCGTTCGCCTAACGCGCTTGTACATAGATACCAGTGGACACCCTTTCTAGATCGTTTCATTGGCTGATAGTTCAACTCTGTTGAATAATTAAATGAATTTTTACAACACGATGAAATTGCTATTTCTTTAACGTTTACTATTTGGAAACTAAAAACAATTTTCTTTCTGTTAAAAGTTATTTATCATTCTTTGCATGTTTTGTCACTGTCTGGAACAGTAGAAACGTATTTGAGAATTCTTGCTGCAAGAAATATGGCGTTCATTTATAATTTTAAGAGGCCCTCAAGCGTGTTTTAGGTACTCTGATAGATTTAACAAGTTTAGAATGGTTAATTATTAGGAAGACGATAGGATGTAATTATGAAGGGTAACAACAAAATTTTGTATGAAAATTGTACCTCTTGCTTGAGACAGTCGCCGATGTACGATAATATATACACGTTTAGGAACATCCACGTCATCAGAAGGGAATATATCACCATACTCAGCATATTCTTATCTTCCCATTCCTGAAAACATTGTCAAAAGTTTATGCCATCGGTGTCAGCTTGTTGCTTCTTTTGTTTTACAATTTTCATTACAGTACCATAATCACTCCGTATTCGAGGAAGCATATGATGAGAGTACAGCCGACCATTTCCGTGAGAAACACTGTGTTCAAATTTGTTTCGATTAGTTCAGCAAATCTGCAATTCAACATTATTTTATAAATCACGATATAAAAATAGCAATCATTGAAAAATACTCCGATTTCTAGTATTTTTCAATTGAGCAGTTTAACAGAAATAATATCTAATTGTTGTAACTTTCAAGATATTCTCTTTGCTCTCTTAATGTAAATAATGATCGATGAAAAGATAAATATGAAATATTTTTGTAGAAACCATTATATTTCCTTCCAACATTTCATTACTATCCATTAATGTCTGTTTAGTATGTTTTCTTGTTAATTGCAAAATCAAAAACTAAACTTGGGCATTGGTACTTTATCGTTACCATAATACAAATGAGTAACAGTACTATAGTGTCTGTTGTACCTCTCTATACAGAGTAAACCACAGAAATTGATCAGTTTAGATTACTCTGTTATTAGCAGGGGCCAGCTTAGCTTGAACACGATTAAAACAAAATTTTTTGTCAACTATTTTTTTCAGACGTTGTCAAGGTCACCCTGAATTTTTCATACATAAATCTATAATTTTGAGCAGACGTCATAAGGACCAAACAGTCATTTATTTGTCGGCTACGCGATCGCGTTGCTGATGATGGACACCATTTTGAACACCACTTAAATTAAGATGAAAGATATTGTTTTTTATTGTTTCCTGGGTTCCTATATAATGCACAATTCTTACCGAATAGCTTTCAGATGATGCCGAACAACGCCCCTCAAGCAACCCTTCATCTCATCTCGATGACCATCGTAAAGCGATACCAGCTGCCTGTTAACGACCTTGAACATGCCGCAGGAATGCATGGTCATACTAGCGATCAGGCTGTTAGTCCCGCAATTGATGAACAATATCACGTTGCTGATAGCTATTTGCACGGCGAACGTGATCTCGTACACGGGCGAGTCCTCGATCACGAAGAACACATAATTACTCAGGTACGGCAGAGGTATTTGAGTGGTATTGTCCGTTTTGACGACCTTCTCAGACAAAAATGGCATGATCATATGGTAGGGAAAAGCGCCGCCGAAGCAAAGGCCCAGATAGATGGTAGTGAAGAATCTGGCGACTTTGGCGGAGTTCTTCATCACCAGTCGATCCTCTTCGGACTCGACGTTCGCGTACTGCAGACTCATCTCCGTGATGCAAGCTCTGAACCTCTTCTTCTTGAAGATCATCACCCAGAACTTGACGATCCCCAACAGACTGAACACCTGCGCGGCGATCACTTTCATGTACCGGGTCAGGTCTTCGCTGTCGTGGAACGTGTAGATCACGTGGGGTACCAGTAAGTAACACATCAGAAGGAAGATCACTCCGACCTGGATCATCGATCTGATGTCGCCGAAGATCGAATCGCCCCTGTGGAGAGGCCAGATGCCAGGCAGCGTCAACAATATCCTCGGCACCTGGACGGTGAACGCGAAATCCGATTTCTGATGAACGTTCTGATAGACCTTGAGCTTCCCGGCTTTGCTCATCTTCCGGTCCCTGGAAAGCTCACGCGACGACTGGAAGCAGCGGACGACATTCTGGACCGGAAGTGTCCGTTTGCGCTTGCTCGAATCGTCCCATGACACCATTGAACTCCGACGATTCTGTGCAATCTTTAGTGGATCGAATGTGCAGTAATGGCGCGATCATGGCGACGCAACGCGCACACGAAATTGCCATCGAACGGACTGCCCATGAATAAATCGCGGATCGAAGTTTCAAATACATCCGAGATTGGCCAGTTGTTTTGTCACGATTCGCTCGAATGCAACCGAGATTGTCAAGTTGTTTCGTTACGATTTTCTGCAATTGCACCGGGATCAGGGTGAAACTGAATTGCAGCTTTCACGGCACCGGCGGTTTCTTGGGCCGCTGCAGACGAAAGTAATGGCGATACCGTACAGACACGTAAGTTTGTGAAAATTCTGCAACATTTTTCAAATTACAACACTAAACCTACCAAGCACAATATACACGGCGACCCACCTAACACTTTTCACGATTTTTCAAGTACTTGCGATAATCTGACAAACGAAACAAAAGTTGATCGGTTTTCGATTATCTATACATTTCAATAAAAAAATTTTATTTTATTGTCAAGGTCATCTTCATTGTTTTAAATGGCACTTTGTATTTTTGACTTGACAGTAGCCCGTATCAAGACGAATTCAACGACCTAGTATACCGTGACCTTCGGATGACCTTGAAGGCAAAGAAATGAAATTTTCAACAAAAATGATAGTACTTGATTTTTATTGTAATATGTGCTTAAATAAAGAAGTCGATTCAGTAATTTCCTATGAGAACATTTTTATAATTTTAGTAATTGTGAAATAGAAAACCGGTCGTTTTGACCGTGGTAGGTTTAGTGTTAATAAATATTCTTTCACGTTGAGCAGTAAAATACCAATTAATATAATGCAGTTTCGACGAAGCAGTTTAACACTCATCCGTCCTTCTGTCAGACTGACACACCGGGGTTCTTTATAACAAATATTGTCACATTATCAATACATGTATTTCATGTTGAACAAAAATAAGTCCCAAAGTATCCGATCAATTGTTCCACAAATGGCAGAGTAACATTGTCCTTTACATGAAAAATGTGTTAAACTGACAATAAAATTGTAATTGTTAACACGTACAAGTAGCTGCACGAGTCAACGATGTATTAGATAAAATCACATGCGGATTTTAATCTCGAAATGCGCCAGCTGTCGAAGCAGACGTTTTCATAGGAACTTTTTTTACTGTTATGTCATATACGTGTCAATTACGTGACTGTTCAAGTATGACTGTCTCAAGATTACGTTTCACAAGTGCATTTCTGCGTAGGTACTGGTGAGTTTTACTGCCTTGTCATTGGAAATATCGTACAGGTAAGCATCAGTCATTTACACAACATTGCTCGAATTCTAACTCTTTTTGATTAATTATAATCAAAAAATCGGCTAAACTTCACCTTAGCGAACCAGAAATTTTTAATTTTTTCTTATATAATCCTGTAGATTTTGACGAGAAAATGCCAAGAATCCGCGTTTTAATGTGAGAAATTCAGTGGTTGCAAAATTATGCGTGATTAAAGTTGGACGATTTTAAACGTTCTTTACAGGTAAGGCCACCGTCATGTTGATATGCACTCAGCGTGTCGTCTGCCATCTCTAAGACAGTGCTGGGCACAGATGGGGCCCCTCAAACGCTTGCTTCCCCCATCAACCTCTCTTTCATACGGCGCGCATCTTCGTCGTGTTCACTATTGTTTCTTGTATTCGTTGCCACACCATAGGCAACCATACGTACTCTACATGACTTATATACCAGAGACTTATATAGATAGACTGAGCCGTCTTACGGGCGAGTTGAAGCCCGCAATGGCGGCGCGGGGTATAAAGAGAAAGAGAGACAACAATAGTGCCGGTCACACGCTCTCTTTCTAATTGGCGAATTGGTGGGGAGAGAGTCTGCTTCCCCTACATGCTTCTACATAGCACACAGAGTAATTAGTAAATACTTTGTGCTGCTTTGTGCTTACAGGAAAAAACACTGACTCGTACATACGAAGTTAATATATACATACATATTACATTTCCCCTCATGCCCTTTTCGCCCGAGCCCCCACCAACTATTGGTGTGCGGGTGAGATAGGTAGACCGGCGGCCGCCATTGTAGGCTTCTGCGCTTCGTACAAGCCGCGCAGTCTATCCCTATAAGTCTATGATCATTGCACACGCATTTTCGCTTCTAACCGATTGGTTAAAGTGTATGACGTCAGAGCCTGACCCAGACCCGGGCAACTTCTTCCCCGCTGTCGCTTCACCACTCCCACTGCCACGGTCCCCCCACTATCAACTGTTTCATATTGCCCTTACCGTGTCTTGTCTCGCCTGACCACGTGACTGCGTTTCCTATTTTCAAAATCAAATCATATCAATTTTAATAAATTTTACAGGGTGATCAAGGTACCCTATTTTAGCCATAATTTTACTTCAACGGAGCTGACATCGCCGCTCATGCGCGACAAACGCGGCTCATATCTCATTACTGCTCTCGAAGGATTTCGTGGGTGCGACCTCTACCCCCTGTGGGCCTCCCACGGGCCCATGGGGCGGTAGAAAGTATTTCCACAGGGGCGGTGGAAAAATCCAGCAATGTCAGCAATGTTGGCTTTCTCCTTCGTCCGGGGAGGGGACCTATGGGTCCCTTGAGCGAGGTGGGGAGTCATCGGAGGTCCCGGGGAGTCGCGAGCTAGGGCTCCGGAAAGGGGAACACCCGGTGGGTGTCATACTAGATTAGGCACTGGGGGCGGGGCGAAGCTTTACTTCCCCTGTGGTGTCATTGTTGGGGTGGGGGGCAGCGAGTTGTTTTCGATACGTGTTCCTGGCCGTCTCACGTTAGCTCAGCAAGGTCACCGTGACAGAGTTAGTGGGTATACCCCTTCGGGGGAGGGGAAGTCCCACACATCCCCATCTCCGCCCCACCCCATGGAGGGCGGGGAATCCGTAATGCGATTACCACCACGTAAAGAAAGAAAAGGGCCTTCGTAAGTACTTGCGATAGGTGAAGCGCGTCCCCATCTTAATAGTAACGGCGCTTACTGGAGGGGGACAGTGGGAGCTACGGTGGGGGCACCTTCCCCTCAATTGATTGAAATGTCCCCAGCACTGGGGACATTAAAATATATTGGCTGTCCCTCAGTATCCCTTAAGGGGGCCGGCAGGCATTTGGCCTTGACTGTCACGCTATGTTATCCTTTGCCTTTTTTCTAGACATTCTACGTCTTAAATAAGTAAGTTATCAGTTAAAAATGCATACCACTATGTTTGTACATGTCTTTGCTACGTCTGTACAGAGCCTTTTTTTCGATACGAACACTAAATCTCTCGAAATTAAGAGAATCTTTCAGCGGCAGCCATCTTGTGACGTCATACCTGCTTCAGAATTCGAATTTTCTGCCGAATATTACAAATTACTCCCCGATGAGGTAGACATTCGCAATTTGGGCTCTATACAGACGTAGATTGGACTTTTAGGAAACACAATTGACCACTTGTAAACTGCTCATTGCAATATTGAAGCGGCAGTTTGTCTAGATTTTAACCCTTGCATACGTATATGGATTTCGAACCATGCCGGCCCCCTTAAGGGCCCGGGGTAGTCAGTTGACTTTTTAATTAATAATTTCCATTCACAGCTTTCAGCCACTGAGTTAAAACCATTTTTTGACGGTAATGTAGTCACTCTACCTTATCGCGAATTGACGAGACCGGGCCCTTAAGGCTACTGTATGCATAAAATTAACAGAAGTTTTATTACTACAGAACCTATGTGGAGAAAATAGTTAGAGTAGAAAATACAGTCGATATTTATCTATTTTATATAAAATATATGTATGTATATTATTAATATTTATTTAACTAAGACTTCTATTTTATTTGAGATATACGAATAATAAACACACAAACAAATATATTATTATTATTCTTTGGAAACTGAAACAGACGAAATCCGCCATTTTATATAGAAGGCCGGGCAATAATATTTCTATGTAAAACTAAAAGTCTTTCGAGCATTTCCTTGTGTCACTTTATTCTATTTAGTTGTACGAGATTTTATCCAGTGTAGCCACGAGTATTAAATTTGTACAGGAACAGCTCGAAACTTGTCGTTTCCGGTCGTCTGTTCCACACGGACACGGGCGTCATTGTCTGTTGATATAAGTCTTCTTCATTCTGTCATTGCTCGCAGGAAGTTCAGATAAGCTGCCGATGTTTTGCATACCTACGTTATATTTGTATTCGTTAGAAAATGCTCTCGTGGCAAATGCATTTTCACGGAAAACTTACGTCGCAAAATGTCAGCAGCGAGACGTCGAATAACTTCGCGGCGGTCAAATTGGTCGGACGACTGGATCGTAGAATGATCATTTTCAAGCCGTAGATCATGTTCTCGGGCAGATCGTACCACGACACGAAGTACGATGTTTCCCCCACTCTCGCGCTCTTAACGAAAAGCTATATGTTATTGGAGATCGCGATAGTGTAGCACTCTAATAACCTCTTAACTGCGAAGGGTTCCGATAAGATCTGGTAAGATCTGGTGAGAAATTATGAAATTACGTATTTTTCCTGTTTCCTCGAGACTCGGTAAAAATCGAGTACGATACAATCGTATCTTGACGCTGCTTCGAGTTCTCTATAGAACGCGTATCGATTTATCTGTCATTAATGCAAGATAAAAATATTCCGTAATACTCCTTTGTCAAGGTTAGATCGACGCATCAGCGCGGAACGCACCGATAAAAATGTGCCCAAATACTGCATGACGTCGAGTTTGTCACTCATTCTCGCCGGAGGAACCGCAAGCATCTGTTTGCAGTTTTGTGAAAATATTTGTAGTAAGAGATACAACAGTCGAAACTCGTTCTAACAAGTGTCCCGCCCTATGTTTATACATCGATAAACAATTTTCGAAGGGGTGTGTTCTGCAATCGGTGATCGGTCTGTTTAATTAGCTAAGTATCAAGAAGCTGACGAACCGTCTCCGCAGTTAAGAGTTCAACATAATTTATTTCGAGGAAGATACCTCTTGCTTGAGACGGTCGCCGATAAACGAAATTATAAACACGTTCACAAATATCGACGTCATCAGGACAACATACGTCATCGTGCTCAGTATTTTGTGGTCCGACCATTCCTAAAAAGAAAGAACCGGTGACTTGACGATCTATATTTAATTTTTTAATTTATATTGTTAATACCATAAGCACTCCGTATTCGAGGAAACATATGATCACGGTGCAGCCGAGCATTTCCGACAAAAACACCGTGTTCAAAGCGTTCTCAATCATCTCCGCAAATCTACAAAGCAAACACGTTTAAATCATGATAATGGTCGTCATCGATTAACATTTTCGGCGGAGATAAAATTGTGCAAAACTGTTTGAACGTTTTATCGTGCACCGGCGCTCTCAAAGACGAAATTAGATCCTATTGATATATCTTGTCCTGGAAAAGTGTACAGAAAAATATTATTTATCCTATTTATACTGTAAAAAGTAATCTGTAATATTTAAAAAAAAAAATATTATGAACTGAAGAGTGATATATCACCAAGAATATTTTTAAATATAAAAATCGGCAAGATTTGACGAATCGATTACCGTATAAATAATCGAATAAAAGCAAATTAGAATTGATCGTGTTCAATCGAGGTGAAGAGGTATAGGAAAATTTTCGATTAAACTTGAGAGAAGACACAAACACCATAGCAAAACGATTCTGCCCTTCTTAAACCATACTTGTCTTACTCGATTGCCTTCAGATGATAGCGAACGATCTCCTTGAACCGTTCATACAGTTTGTCCTCTTTGTATTCGAGCATGGTTTCGATCTGCCTGCTAACGACCTCGAACAGTCCGCAGCAATGGGTCGCGATGGTGGCGATCATGCTATAAATCCCGCAATTGGTGGACAATATGATGCTGCTGATGAATATCTGCGAGACGAAAGTGATCTCGTAGAGGGGCGAGTCTTGGATCACGAAGAAAACATAATTGCTCAGGTAAGGCAGTGGTATTTGTGTGGTGTTGTCTTCTTTGACGACCCTCTCGGACATCAGAGGAAGTATAATGTGATAGGGCAACGCGCCGCCATAAGACAGTCCCAAATAGAGTATGGTGAAGAACCGTCCGACTTGCGCGGAGTTTTTCATGACAGTTCGATCCTCCTCGCATTGTATGTCTCTGTACTGTATCTCCATCTGTTGCAGACAATACGTGATGTCCTTCCTGTTGACGATGATCGTCCAGAACTTGATGATCGCCAGCAGGCTGAACACCTGCGCGGCGATCACCTTCATGTATCGCTTCAGGTCCTCGGCGTCGTGGAACGTGTAGATTACATGGGGCACCAACAGGGAGCACATTAGGCTGAAAATCACTCCAATGTGAGCGATCATTTTCAGACGATCCAGGAACGTGTCGGTTTTCCGCAACGGCCAAATGCCGATCGGCGTCAGCAGAGTTTTCGCCACGAGGACCGTGAACGCGATATCCGACTCGTAGTGGACGTTCCGATAATTCGCATTCCTCGGATCGCTCATGTTTTCGAAATGATCGCTCGGAGATCCTTCCAACGACTGAGACCGCGGTCGTGCCCCCGGGATTCGCATAAAATCATGACGCGCTTGCGTAAAATCTCCCACGGGACGATTTGCCGTGTCGCGATCCGATGAAATTTTAAAAGGCTTCCGAGCGCACGGTAAGAATTCGAGTAAATTTCGCTGGAATCGTCGCGATTATGCGAATATCCTACCCGTACGCGACGTACGCGAGACACGACGTTATTTCGAAGCGGAAGTGCTCGCCGACCGATTTCCCATGAATAAACGGCGGTTTTGCATGCGTAAACGGCCGTTTATGGCCGTTGCGTTCCCTCGTTTCGTGATTTTCTACGATTTCGCCGCGATGATAGTGCCGCGACTGAATTGTCCTAAGTGCTATCAGGAGCACGAGGCGGGCACGTCGTGATCTCGAGATGATTCGGAATCGTGTGACGCGCGATATTGTTCGCCGTCGAGATGCCAGGCAGAATGAAATTTCTTGTAAGTCCTCTTGAGCCGCGCGATCGAGCACTGATTCGACGAACGCCGTAACGTATCGCTGATCGATAAGGCATCTTCTTTTTAAACGAATTCGAGAAACACGATAGCCGTTGATTAGTATTGTTAATAGAATTCGAGTGGTGATTACGGCGCTCGCGGTTAGAGCAATAGTTGCTGTTTAGTTCGACCGGGAGGATCGCTGGTTCAACATGGGGGACAACGTTGAAAGTGAGTCTCGAAGTGTGTAGAGGTACGAACGGAACGCAAATCAATATTTCCGATTTTATTTTTTCCCAGTCCCGAGATGGACCCTGCAAAAGGGCACGACCACCATGTTCGTCGCGGAAGTGGTCGGAACGGGAATTCTGCTGTTTGTTGGGTGCATGGGCTCCATAGGATCCATGGGCGCTGCGCCACCGCCGCCATTGCAAGCCTCCATAGCGTTCGGCATGACTGTTAATCTTCTGATCATGGTAAGAGCATTCCATTTAACGACTGGATGTGTTTTTTTTTTTTTAAATAATCTCAAGGCACTAGAAAACTGTCATTTTCCAGGTTGCAGTCTCGACAGTCTTTTAGAAATTCTAAGGGCGCGTGTCCACTTGAGAGTAAAAGTGTCGCGAGTTACTCTCGAGGGTTAAATTTGTCACTGTTTTATTTCGCAAGAAAGGAATAGCACTCGCAAATACTGACGAGTTTGTCTGTCAAGAATAACTCGCGGCAGTTTTGCCCTCAAATGGACACGCACCCTAACTCATTGTCCATTCACTTCTTTTAACGTACTTTCGCGATTATAAACCATTCCACAATTACAAATTACAGAAAGATTGCGAGATATAATATCGCTACCAATTATCGCACATATTTCAACAAATACGAAAAAATATATTTCACGAATTTACAAAATGGTAGGCAAGTGCTCATATTTATCTTCTCGCGGCCACTGTATAACAATCAGGCGTTGAAAAAATTATAGAATCTTTTGATAAGTTCCATTTTAAAAATCAGTAGTTAGAAACCAGTAGTTCTTGTTTAAATAGAATTTATAAAATCTGAAAATATATTTTTCTAGTAGAGGGGCAGATATTGTGTTCGTCTATACTGTCGTCGATCACTGTAAAAGATACTGAATGATATTCAGTATAATAGCACCATAACAATATTGAATATTTAATATAGTTCAATTGACATACCGACGTTCTAAAAATGTGATTTATTTGTAATATTTGCGCAGTATTTTTCCGACGAGGCACTTTTTAATAAGTGTTTTCAAATGATCTGTTCCTATGGAACTTTTATCAGATTCTGGAATGTTTGTTCCACAAGAATACTTCATGTAGAGGATCCTAATGATTAAAATTGGTTTGAAAAACTGTTTATTTCAATGCCCGATGAAAGCATAATTACAATACGCCTGATCTTTATGGTAGATGTTAGGCCACGTGAGCGGTGCCCACTTGAATCCAGCAGTGACGATCGGGGCGGTCATCGTGGGCATTAAAAGCATCCCAACAGGCATCATGTACGCTTTAGGCCAATTCCTAGGCGCAACTCTTGGCTATGGAGTGCTGATGGTACGATTTCGATACGTAGCCGCAAACCTAATTCAATGAGACGCCGACTTACGCATGATTCTGTCCGAGCAGATGATAACGCCACCCGAGCTCTTCCATGACGGGAACCCTAATTCGACTGCTGGCCTCTGCGTCACGGTCGTTCACGAGGGCATCGGTACCGCTCAAGCAATTTTGATTGAGATCTTGTGCACCTCTTTCATACTTTGCGCGGCCTGCGCAACTTGGGACCCTAGATGCGCTCACACCACTGACTCCACGGCCATCAGATTCGGTTTCTCCGTTGTTGGAATCTCACTCGCAGCGGTGAGTATTTTGTTACGATTTTTTTCATCAGAGTCCCACAGATTTCATGGTGCAAAGGTTTGAAAAGAAAGAATTAGGATTCATACAGTCATGCTACTCTGAAACTATCTTGCTTGTATGGGAAGCTTCACATTTTCTACGATTAAAAGATAATATTATGTCATTGTTGGCGATTTGCTTAATTTTTAAAGCTCGGTTTTCGTGCTTGGAGCTACAAAAAGAAAATACAAAATAATTATTACATTTAATGCTTTTTCATACTGTCGTCCTATGGAATGTACAAATGTGATAAAATGGTAGACGCGATTTTTGAAACTGATTAGGAATTTCCGGCAAATCTAATATTTAATGTGAAAAACTGTTTTATTGGGCCCCTGGTTGGACTTTTCAAAACAATATTTAGAAAAGTTATGGAATAGTGTTAAAATCAGGTCTGAACGACATGGTTCATGATATTATTAGTCTCTTGAATCGCTAACCCCACTATCATGCCAACTCGCTCGAGCAGTAGGGGAGGAATACGTTTCCTATACCTCCTACTACTGGAACCATAACCTCAAATTGTAAGCACATATTTCTCATAAACATATTTAAATATACATCATTTTTCGGAGTTATTGTATTTCAATGAGAGGCATACAAGGGATATTAGAAAGAAGAAACAGTAAAAACATTTTCTAATTTCACTTGCACAACAATATTTAACGTAAAATTACTTTGTACAAGAAGGATTTTATTATGATTGCATCAACTTACTCTATCTTACAGTTACGTGTAGTATGAAGTACTACGATCAGTTTTTGATGAATCGCTATCATCCTACATTACTATAAAATTTTCTGATTTTTCTAGTAAACCTAGCATATCTGTAAGAATGTCCTCTTCGACATATATTTTTCACAGTCTTATCAGAAACTACTGGATCTTTCTCTGATATATGCGTCACGCGCGTTGAAAAGTTTCATAACTTGATAAATCACACAGATACGCAAATTTTTTTATATTAACAAGTATTCCATCATTGCACATTTCGATAACTTTTGAATGTTCGATAAGAGAAAGTACGACATTGAAGTCATCAAATGTGTTGTATGTCTGAACAAAACAAAGGTAGACAAAAACTGAGAATATTATTATACAATGAATTCTCGATTATTGTCAACAACTCGGGTCTTGTCAGCGTCGTGCATCGTACAGGAGACATACCCCGAGCTGAATTATGTTTATGAGGCTTCTCGAGCTTCGAGGCCCTTCATGGAGTATGCTCCGCGGTAGTGGGGATCATTCCGCGACGCTTATCATCCAGGCCTTGGCGACATATACAGGGTGGTCCTTTTAAGTAAGGCCACCTAAATATCTCTTCAGATTATTGTGATGCAATCGATCAATTTGTTATGTAATGTGCATGGTGTCAATGGACCAAATAGCCTGGCAAGAATAATTTTTCCGAAGGTCATTTTTTCGGAGTTATCAAGGTCATCCCTGTTTCTTGATCCATAACTACATTTTTTTTTATTACAACGTGTAACTGATCGAAAAATACATTCAGACATGTATAATAGCACGATCTTGAAGTGACCTTGATCTTCGAAAATTAAAGTTTTACCTAGATGTCGAATATCTACGGCCTATAGGTATATAGAGAAATCACTGTACCGCTAAAGACTGATGACTGCACTGCGGATTGTATGTACTTATGACAAAATGGGTGCATGAAACGTAAAACAGTGGAACATCAGAAGAACATAAGGATGCGGTCGTGTTATCCTTAAATAATTAAAGTTACCGAGAGGAGAAATGAATTTTTATATTACTTCCATGTTTCGCAGTTGATGGAGAAATTTTTTATTTCATATGAAATCCGCAGTCATGACATTTATTGAGTAGCTGTAGTCCAAGGCATACAGTAATTTTGTAATTTATCTCGATCCATGTATTTTCCGATTGCATTTCTGATTAATTTTTTCTATAACTCTAGGTAGTCTAAAGTTTGTTAAAATTATTTTTTAGACCGTGTTTCGCGTTAAAAATACGTTTTATATTATTGAGAGACGTTGCTCGTCAGTAGCCGTGGGACAAATACTTTAGAAAATGCTAATAAAATTGGTTAAATAACATTAACGACTTAATTCAGCACATTCTCTAACATTTGGATTTTTCTTGTAAACGCGAATAATAATAATAATATTCTTGCAGAGCCCCTACACCGGCTGCAGCATGAACCCCGCCCGTACGTTTGCTCCTGCCCTCTTTCACGGCTACTGGAAAGATCAGTGGGTAAGTCGGTAAATCGTTTCAGTAGCGTAATTTATTGGCTCATTCAACGATTTATAGCTCCTCGTCGCGTTCTGCGTTACACAATCTGATCGCTTTACGATCTAATCTTCGATACTCTCGATAAAAGACACGAGCCCGGTTGTCTTACGCGTTCCAAGACAACGTTATCGACACACGGTGCTCCTTCCGTATTGAGAGAAATGTGCAATCTTTTGCCTGGCGTTGCACAGATTAGATTGCATTCGAAGCCCCGATAATCATTTTTCAACGAATTATTGCTTCAGATTTACTGGATTGGACCGAGCTTCGGCGCGTTACTCGGAACTTACACCTATCAACTGCTTTTCGCGCCGAAAAAGGACGTGTACACCGAAGTGCTGACGCATCCCGACGAAAAGCCGACTCTGCTCGAAATGAAATCGATAAATGTCCTGGAACCGATAACGATAGATCGGGAAACGCCGGACTCCCCGAAGGAAGGAACGCAACCTCGAAGATTGCAAATTCTTTATAAAGAAGCTTCGTAGCGACTCGTCAGGTACGAGGTATCCAAATACTTATCATCCGCCAGTAGCGGCGATCCTACGTGTCTCAAAGGGTTTCTGAAACTGCCAGAGATGTCGCTGCGACCCGCAAAATGGCGCGCACTTTATATCTCTTCCGTCGTAACTATATCATAATGTCATGCCGTAACTTCGCGGGCCAAACGAGTCACCATTTTCACTGCCTATATAGTATTTATCATTAGCAACATGAGCTCTTCGAATAATTATTTCATTATATCATCATGTTGTTTAATAAACAAATCTCCTTTGTAAACTGTCGTCCCTTTTGTCCGTTACCTAGCTACCGAAGTCCTGTATACAAAATTATAATTTATAAAAATGCCAATAATTTAGAAACGAGCCAACACGAATAAGATCCAAACGATTTTGATTGACTTTGTTTCTGCTTCGCATAGTAGCGCACGTTATAAACGCTCGGCACTCATAGTTTATTGATCGCTATTCAAAATATCGGAATATTAAGTTTCGTGGTAACTGCGACCAACTCTGCGTTGGGAGTGCCATTTATAGCAGCTTAGCATCCCCCGGAGACTGTTTTAATTTGGATCCTTTGTACCCCATGCTGAGTTTCTATCTAAATGACACTCTGTAGCTTTCTTTCACAATTTCAGCACATCGTTCTGATGTTCAATTAGCTTGATTTCAATGAATGAGATGTTCCAACGTTGTAGTCGCGACTATTTCAGTCCTGGGGAAACTGCGCAGATGCTATCACAGGTACAGCTTGGTCCGGGGCAGAATCGATAGTAAGACGGTCCATGACTCCACCTAGAATATACATAAAAGCTGCAGCAACGTTTCTACGTTTGTTTTCGACGCAGTATTCCGCAATGGAAAATTGTTGGCACCACTTACGGATATGACAATAGCAACACAAGCGATGAATTTTTCCATTCTTATTGCATACATAGCACCAAAAATTCTAACTTGTTTTTCGAACAACACTAGTATTACATTTCACAGTAATTTATCCAGTGAAACAATCCTGGGAAATATGAAAATAATTTGGACGGTTGAAAAGCAAGAAACGAATGGGTCGCTGCTCTTTAAATTTCAAGGTAATCATCCTTATCGCAGAGATACGCAAAATCGTTAACAGCTAAACAAAAATGGGTTACACCTGTTAAGTGTATTTTCGTTATCTGCTACGTGCACTTAATATTCGAACGCAATAATTGCAGGACAAAAAAATACTCTGCTCAATATACTGTGTCGCAAAACACGGCGAATACGTTCAGTGAGATGCTCAAATTATACATTTCCGCAACTAATTGTCTAGTCAACCTCTGTTCAGTGTTATTCCCATTAGCTTTCAATTGTATCACTTGTTCAGATGAAAAAATCTGGAGATAAACCTGCCGCTCTCCGTTTCTAGGGATAAACATTTCTTTTTCCCAAGACGCAGTACGGAGCAGATAATTGCTTCTAGATTTAATCGAGCTTAATATAGCTTTGACATTTTCCAAGAATCTTGGTGAACCTAGGTCAGGAACGATCGCGTGTTAAGAACTTTTGCATTTGATGCAGGCGAATCGAGAATACGTGACCCGGGGCAGGTTGTCTCGCGTAAACGCAGATTTGTTATTTATGCGTCTCGTGTATGTATATATAGTATATACATAGCTCAATGACTTTGTTTACAACGTACAGAACCGAGGCGAATAATATTTACATTCACATAAAACACTCGAAAAAGCCGAACCATATAAGGCGCGAATTCGGAGGAATTAATATGTTTGTTGCATCGCTTTTTATTGTTCTGTTTTGCGTCAGTTTCATTCCGTCGAATCGAATACACACACACATTTATACTGTGTAAAACTCGTCTGCTCCAACTATTGATTACCTGCTGCATCCATCTGTGGAATATTCTGGAATTTAACGGACCGGAGCATTTCCAATGCGCAGTTTCAGTTGCTTTTTTTTTTGGTAACATTATTGACCATAAATTCCTGTAATTATTTGCATTGCAGAGAAACGAACAAATACCCCCCTCCCGAGCAAATATTACCCGTAGTATTTGATTTTCGAGATTGAACGATATTTAAATTATTGAAAGTTCATAAATATTCCAGTTAAGTGTGCAGTTTTTTTTTAAGTCACCAGTCATCGACCAGTCGTAAATCACGTGCCGAGTATTGCTGACGCCCACGTTGAATAGTGAGTGCTATTAGAGTTCATAGACTTTCAGAAACTTTCTTGTTATACGTCAATGAATGGCTGGATTAAATAAAATACAGATCCGTCGTGTTAGTCCCTTGCCATATGCTGCGATAGAGATTTCAAACGGGATGTCCAAATGCAAATTTTAATTCGTTTAAAATGATCACTCCACTGTCATCGGTGTTTGAATAAGTGTCAAGAAGAAGGTGCAAAATTCATTGTCAAGGAATAAATAATAATCATTAACACTTCTGATCGTTTATACCAATGGAACAGTCAAGATTTGTGTGAAACACCAAATTCACACCGTGTTGGTTTTTGTTAGTCTATTTCTTGATTTTGTAATTAACAAGAAGACATACTAAGTAGACATTAATGGATAGTAATGAAATGTTGGAAGGAAATATAATGGTTTCTACAAAAATATCTTTATCGATCATTATTTACATTAAGGACCCGGTCTTTGTAGATTCGCGATAAGGTAGAGTGACCACGTTACCGACAAAAATAGGTGAAAAATGGTTTCACGTGCCTAAACTTTTCGTCCTTATATGAAAATATTTTTCGCTGGGAAAGGGCTCGTTCGAAAGAGGAAGGGTCAATCTAGCTCGCGCTGGTCATGAGCTGACGAGATTATGCGGATATTTGGTAATATAAGCGTTAGAAGTATGCCAAAAATTGACGATGTGCGTGCCGTGGAATCCAAGCATTTTTACGCCATTGGATGAGTTTTCCAAAATATCTCCAGCTACAAATTGAGCTATATTTTCTCCCGATTCTCTGCGAAACAAAGCCAAAAACTTCGCACGTTTCCGGCGTCAGAATTCATAATATCAGAACTCAATATACAAAAAATGTGACAAGTTCATCGGATCAAGACCAAGACTGATCCTAAGTCTGCGTCCGAAGGCAGTGAATGATTAATTAAAAAGTGACGTGACTATCCCGGGCCCAAAGGGCAATGCAAATCATCGGCAGCTGTGAGAAAATTTTCCGGCAAGGGATGAAACTAATTTTCAGAAAATTCCGTACCCATCGTATGACTCTGCCTCCAATTCCCCTGTCGCCGAGCCGGCAGATTGAAGCGTGGCAACGATGACATCAGCTGGTGAAATGTAATTTGAAAAATCGCGAGGTGGACGAACGCTGCGTACGTCACGACGCATCGGGTCACGCAAAGATGTCCATCGCATCCTACATTCTAAATATATCCAACGACCGCGCGGTTGCAAAACCGCCGGTTGCTATATTTATGTTATTCGATGTAACCCGTCCACCATGTCCGTATCGACGTTTTCGCATCCGAAAACCGTCGCGTCGCGTCGCGTCGCGTCGCGTCCTCCCGTCCCGTCCCGTCCCCGGGACTTCACGCATTCATGCACCTACGGAAACGGATTCAAGGCACCGTGAACTAGCGGTTCCCATCTGGACATGACAATCGTTCCGTACCTCTCCATTTTTCTGCTGGCGAATTTATCGAAGCATCTGCGCATCATTGTACCTAAGGTGGAGCTCTCCGATACCTCATCCTTACCCTCGCCAAGGAAGGTTAATCCTGTTTTGTCGCGACGGGCATTATGCGTTCGAGTGGCACACAAAGCCTCTTTTCGGGGGACATAGACCCACCTTTCTCCGGACCCCACGTTTCCTTGAATAAAATTGCATTAATTCCACGTCTTCCAGGCGCGCAGAACTGGTCTAGATGGGCAAAGAAAATTCAATAATGCTACAGCTGCTGGCAGCCGGCACGTATTGCGCAATAACGTATTACCTTTTCGAAGGGATTCACGCGATTTTTCGAACTTCGTATTTTTTCTTTATTGTCGGGAAATTGAGAAGCCGTATCTTCTATTGAAATATTCCTACGCTAATATTTTCTGTATGTTGCGAATGTACCCCTCAGTTTATCACTTTTTAACATGTCCCTCGAAACATTTTTCGGGGTGCGGCTAAATGTTACAGACAACACGAATACGTTGCATCGGCTGATTTTATAAACAAATTACGATGTACCAATCACAACACATTTAGAAACATTTGGTCGATTATACTGATGGGCATTTCATATATTAACGTCCAGTCTGTAATTTATTACGTAGCGTACATATTAGCATGCTTGTGCAATCTGGATTTTTTCGTACTTTATCATTCGCAGAAATAATTAAAAGCTATACGAGATGGGTTCGTGAGCGGTAGAATTTGGTTTAATCATATTGCGCAATAATTTACACAATGTTTCCGTGGGTGTATTGATTTCTATGAATTCAACGTCGCATATTTGAATCGTTTCTCGTTATTGTTCATAATTTGAATGAAGAACACTTGGGAGTTATAAAAAGCTAAAAAGGTAGATAATCAATAAATCAATAGGTGTATAGGAAATCGTATACAGGCGATCAACCGGTCAAAATTATGTAATCGAGATTGTGATACGCATCAAATAAAATACAAACTCTGTTCTTCCATTATCAGATTCAATTATCGTACTCGACAGGGTTTAAGTAATTAATTCGAGTATAAAGGAGTGCTGTAGATCACAATCAATAGATAAAGAATACGTTTGATAAGACAGTGACAAAACGTGATTGGTATATTGTCGATTAGTTTCCAAACTTACTGAATTCTATTTCATCATACAAATTACAAAACATGTTTATTTCAATTTTAATCAGGTTTGATTGCAGAATTCAATCTACTAAATAATTTACAGCGAAAGCAGTTTTAATATGTCCTCTGTAATACAATTTCTAATCTGAAATTGGACACTTACTGAATTCTATTTCATCATATGAATTACAAAACATGTTTATTTCCATTTTAATCAGGTTTGATTGTACAACTCAATCTACTAAATAAGTTGCAACGAAAGCAGTCCTAATTTGTAATCTGAAATTGCACACTTACTGAATTCTATTTCATCATATAAATTACAAAACATGTTTATTTCCATCTTAATAAGGTTTGATTGTAGAACTCAATCTACTAAATAAATTGTAGCGAAAGCAGTCTTAATATGTCGTCTGTAATAGTCGAATTTGTAATCTGAAGTTGGGCACTTACTGAATTCTATTCCATCATATGAATTACAAAACATGTTTATTTTAATTTTAATCGGGTTTGATTGTACAACTCAATCTACTAAATAATTTGCAGCGAAAGCAGTGCTAATATGTCTTCTGTAACAGTAGAATTTGTAATCTGAAATTGGACTCTTCCACTTCCGCAGTAGCTCGTGATAAAACGCAATCTGCACTGTCAGCAAGCGAATCCGAAACCGTCTCGGACGTTCGGTAAGGTAACAAAGTTGAACTTGCATTTCACGGCTGCTTAATGAGGACATCTTTTAGTCAGCGAATTAGATTAATTGCGGAACGTTACCACACGGCGGACGAGGTCGTGACTCTTATGTTTGTAAACACACAGCCACGCTATTCTGTCATACGTTCGTATCACCGGCACGCCTTCGAATGGCCTTCAACTCACTGGCCCCGTCCTTTTCTATGATTTTGCTTCGTCAAACATTCGGTTAGGATTAGGTTAGGGATTCTGGACGACTGTTGCGTAGTTTCCGAAACACGCGCTGCTGGGAAAAATTCCGTTGCAAGCTCAGCGAACATGATCCTGAAGCATTACGTAACATTATCACATTGTTATTTTGGTCGTGAGATCATGTTGACGGTGTCACCACCGACATATGTATAACCGCATCCTATTTTCACCTACTCACGTTAACGAGCTCGAAGGAAAAAATAGAAACAATTATCAACATTATCTTCAGACTCTACATCTATCCGACAGGCGGACAAAAGAAGCTGATGAATTATTCCCGAACCGTGGCATGGTCAACAATATGCGTAATTTTAGTGGATTGCTCGTTACTGAACGATAAAGCAAGTTAACATTTTTAAAGAATAATTCTTAAGAACAGGTATTGAATAAAGTCTTGCTGCTAGACTTTAAAGGTACACATATACGAATTTATGTATATTCCTATAAAGACATTCAAAGAGAGAAGTTTATACTAATTTATCGACCATCGACATCGAAGCATACATAAGGAAACGGGAAATAGTCGAAGGATAAGGGTCAACGGATTTATCAAGTTAAAAATAACTTGGAGCTACATTGACTTCCATCTTTATTTCACAGGTGAACATTCTTTCAATGGCCCCATATTATGACGTCTCATTGCGTCATATTCACGGCAAATCTGTACAAATTACAGTTCAAGCATTGCCCCAAAAGAAATCAATCAGAGCTCATCCAAGAACGCCGGCTGTCATCCATCCGTATCCGAACAACGAAAACAATGGCCGCGGCAGGGAACATGCTAGAAAACCGTAGGTTCTACGTATGTCGAAGTACGCAGCGAAGGGCGACCTGGATTCGCCCTTGGTTCTAGAATCTACGCCGGGATCCCCGGGAGCGGTCCTTTCTGCCGTTCGTAACGATCAAAACAAATAAAATTCACACGGCCGGCTCTGTTTGTGTATCAACACAGCCAGATAGGTCGCGACCGTTCTATCGTTCGAGAAAGAAAAAGATGAGCTGCGATCTCGTCTGGGTTAGGTTATGGTGGGGCTCCGAGCTGGAGAACGTGCCAGAATGCATGCCCCGGGCTCGACCGATCAATACTTGGTATTTTCATAAATTTTCATCGAAAACTTGGATGATTCTGATGGGCAAGGTGTCAATCGGTAGCCCTTGCCACGAGGAGTGTGATGGAGACGGTGTCAATCGGGCAAACGGGTTTAAGAATGTTGGAATCACGAGCAAAAGTATAATGCGCATTTGGGTGTCGGGAGCCGGTTGCCGGCGTAGCTTCTAGAACGTTCCACGCTGCGACGGCGCGCGCCTATAAAAGAGGGCTCGCCGCGACCGCTCGGTGCATTCGTAAATCAACCTTCGTTTAGTTCGGACGTGAAGAACACCCGAAGACCCACCAGCCAGTGAACCATACCTCCGCTTCTTTTACGTGGTCCATGAGGCTGCTGATACAACAGGACGAGAAAATGTAGACGAGGAGGTTCCGGTGCGGAGCGCGACAGTTTACCGTGGGTATTATTTAAACTTATTATAAAATTATTTCTTTTCTTTCGACCGTACCCCATCTTTCTCTTTCCGTTTGCTGTGCCTTCTTATTTCGGTTCTTTCACGTATTCTACCTTGAAGTTTATCCGGATGTCACTTGTGATGGTTATAGAGTTTTTGAAATATTTGACAGTGACCGCTTAGTTATTTAGAACATACTTTACTCTTTTCTAACACGGTACTCTGAGATCATGAGAAAGTTACGATAACCCTACTATAACACAGTGTGTTTGTAATACGGTTTCCGTGTAGCACTACTTACAAGTAATATTGCATTGTTAGTATTATTTCTAAGTATCGCTTCTTGACACGGTTTTTTCATACGACACTGAAGGATTTGATCGTGTGATAGGAGGGTTGAGTGAATTTAGAATTAATATTAAATAAAGAGAAATGAGAATGAACAAAATATAGTTTCGCTCAAATGGTCCGGCGGTCTAAGGATTCGAGTTTTTAGGTATCAGTGCTTACATATTTGCTAGCTGTAAATACTTAATTAAAGTAAATAATTTAAAGTGAACTTTTTCTGAGATTTCTTCTGCTTCAGAAGTGACATCTGGGCTCCGTATACTGTAATATATTGTACCGGAAATACATTGTACATTGCATTGTATATTTCTAGAAGATTCAGGAAATTACTCGTTAAAACTTGCTGAATTTTACGAACAATTTTATATTTCCGTTTCACATGATGCTGTATTACAAAATTTATCAAATGGAGATTTATCTGAACATTATTCTATACTCTCGCGTACAAATTGGTATACAAAAATAAACGCAAATGGTAGACTATAGTAAACCGTTTGGGGGATTGGGGTTAGGGTTAACGAACAACCATCTTTTTGTTTATTCGGAAGTAGTTTCCACTTTGACCGGTTTGCTCGCTGGTTCGCCAGTTTTCACGATATCGATAAGTCGTTCACCACCGCTAGGTATCTCGCCCTGAAAAGAGAAAGCACTTTTGTTTTAGTTAATGTTAGAAATAAGGATTAAAATGCAATGAGGCTTTTATTATATTTGTGTTTTTATAGTGCACCCTACGGGGTCGGTGCTTGAACAGTCCGTACGCAACGATAATTTGGTCTGACTAGAGTTTGAAATTTCCTCGTATTTCGAACAATTTGAGAAGAGCACTTCGAGATACGTGCATTAGGTAAGCGGTCAATGCACCGATGCATTTCAATAATCTTGTTACGTGTCCTTATGTAAGAGAACTTTGACGAAAGTACAAAGATGCGCAGGGGGAGGTGACGATTTTTTAGCCTCTTTTGGACGAAATCTTTGTTGAAGTGTGCCAGGACCACTGAATATAAACATACTCCAGAATAACAATGGCCAATTGTTTTCGCGAGAAATGGCTCTGGACATTATAAGTAGAATGCGTACTTTATGTCAAAAATCAGTAGATGTTGAAGTAGTAAAACAGTAAAATTACCATATTGTCTGGTTATTTGCAACTAGCTAAATATATTTAAAACAAATTCTTTTTGAACCCTATTTCTTACAATAGAAAATTTTTATCTAGGATCCGCAATCTAATTATAAATACTCAAAAAATACTAATACTTGTTTGTTTACGCATGTATAAATTCTAGTTTATTGGGTCTGAGTTATTCAAAGTTTCAAAGCCATTTCTTGTAACAAAAATTGCGCTTATCGAAGACCACGATTTTAGGGTTCGTTTATATCAGTCGATTCTGACGTTTTAGGCCGAGTTTCATTCGAAAGATGCTCAAGAACGTCGTGACCTTTCTTTTGTTTGGAGATCACGGCTCGCGGTGTCGCTACTTAACCTTGCACTTGAACTTGCACCCAAGATCTAGATCATCGGTCTACAAAATTCGAACAATTGAACTCTGCTAAATTTCTCTAAGATACGAATTGGAAAGGTTACGGTGATATTCGAATGCGAAAAATGTAGCGTCACTATGGCTTCGTAGATCAAGCGTAGACGTCTCTGTTAGTTGTTTTGCGTCCTTTAAGTTAGGCTCGACCGTGTATTTTCACGATGTCTGCTCGACATTGAGAGAATCTCAAAGTGACCCGACCCGTTGACCTTCCGATGAGGAGCACTCAGTAGTCGCGGTTTATCGACTCCGACCCAGAATTAATACTTTTGCGGTATTGTTTGCACGTTTTAAAGAAAATAAAAATTACTATCTGTACAGTAAAAATTTAGAGACTGAAATTCAATTACTATTTCGCGCAGTAATACTATTGATAGGTGTAACGTAAAACTGTTTTCAAATTCACATAATCGAATATCGAGTTCGAGTCGATAAACGCGTCCTAGCAAGACGAATGTGCCTCATCGACGTGAGAATGTTTAATACAGCCAGTCGTTCTTTTTATAGTTTAGAGCAGACTCGTATTATGATCGAGATAAATGGTCGGCACTACATCTTCTCTAATACTACCGCAACGGCAGAACCGGATGATTGGATTTGAAAGAGTCGAAAGCCAAAAACGATAGAAACAAGTAGAAACGAAACAATAGAGAAAACAAAAAGAAACGAGAGGAAAAGTCGGGAGAGGATCGGTTGACCGACGGCGACGGACGAATCTTCGGATTCGTCGGGCCACCGCTGCTTCTCCTCCTCGTTGCTTACCTTTTTGGGTGCCGTGATTGTTAATACACCATCGGAAGAAAGGCTCGAGGTAATGTTGACCACATCGTGAGATGGGGGCAAGACGTATCTCCGTAGAAATTGTCTGCTGACAAACCCGTGCTCGTCTTGCCTCTCCTCGTGTTTCGCCTCTATGATTATGTTATTGCCGACCGTCTTCACCGTGATCTCTTCCGGTGCGAATTGTTGAACATCGAGTATAACCTGCAGAGCGAACCGTACGACGACAAAAATTCCAAATTAGAAATCCGGATAATAACCGCAAACACAATTCTCGCCGACACGATGCTACTAGTCTGACCGGAAGGAGGCCGTCTATTGTATATAAAACAGTGCAGAAAGTCCTCCACCATCGAATCACGCTTCTGGCTACTTGAAATTAACAACTTTTTGGTACAATTCATATCGTTGAATAGCGAGGTACAAGCTTCCCGCAACAAAATCGGCCCGCTCTGGCGGGCGAAGGCGACTTCTCTCGCCTGCTTCCAAAAACACGCATACTAAGCTCGCTGTTTACCGCAAAACTATTTCCAACAGCAGGTTCTTCCGGAAGATCGCATCTGGCCGAAGATCACGTAAACTTTTCTCGGCTAGCGTACGCACAACCAATTAGCTTGGCTCTATATAAAATCGCTTCGAACCGAACCGTTGCTCGGCAAACAGTTAAAAGGCAAAAATGTAAAACAGCTTCGTTCAAGGATTCTCGATCCCGTTCGCCGCAGTTTGATGTAACGTCCCGCGTGCTTTTTCGGCCTACGTAGCGGCCGCGAAAGGAAACGAAACACCGGAAAGATGTAGCTACCAGGCGCGCCTACTTGTGTGACGTTGTTCCCATTTTTTCCGCAACCGCGAAAAGACGCGAGCATTACATACAAGTAGGTGAGATAATAATAATACACCCACGCATCCGTATACACACACACACACACACACAACTCGCACTCGCGGCCAAGGCCAATCACACGCGTCGCACAACTGCCGCGAACGAAAACCGTTCGTTCGCACCGGTTGTGTGCTTGCTACCCTTTCTCGATCATGTCTAATCTATCCGTCACGTGGTCAGCAGCTTCACTTGAACAGACACACCCGGCAATCTAGGGAACAGAAGAGGCCACCTCTTCAGGTGGGGGATCCTGAGGGACCCCGGCGCGGGTGATCTCGGGAATGATAACCGTAGTATCCGGGAACAGGAATAAATAAAAATAAATAAATCGATCTTTTTACTTTCGTATCTCGGACCGTAGATCAACGGAAACAGAAAAATAGTGAAAAGATTTTTTGGTACTACCGAGTACCGCTGCGTACATACAGAAAGAGAGAGAGAGAGAGAGAGAAATATAGCCGCGTCTGCATTTTTTGTACATAGAGAGTTTCGTATCTGCATCGTTTTTTATGATCTTTATGGTTAAAGAATTCGAGAAGCATTTATTTTTGTATAGAAATTAATATATCGTAGCGAGAACAGAAAGGAGAAAGAGAGATCCGAAAGATTTAAGAGAGCCCGTTCAACCCCCTCGGGAGTTGGCAGGCGCCCCCGTTCTCGGGGGCGGAGGGTGCTCCGCCGCGAACAAATAAAAACATCAGACAACACGAAAACGAATTTTTTCGGTTCTTTCTGTAAAAGAAGACTGACACTTGCGACACGCGACCCGTTTTTCGGCTATCAAATACCTGTTACACGGTCGTCGTTTGTACCTATGTTAAACAAACAAACAAACAAACAAAAAAAAAGATACAAAAGTTCTTTTATGAAAACCGTAGTGGGAGAAGAGAAGAGGAGAGCGTCGCGGACTTTTTCGGTCCTTTTTAAATGAAAAGAAAAAGAAAACGAAAGAGAAAAAAAAGAGAGAACAAAAGAGGCGAAAACGCCGCGCGTTAAACTGTGATTTTTTACGAACGTACTTCCGGGCGTGAAGCGTGTGTGATTCGACGATCGAGAACTATGTTTTGCTACGTTGCCGCGATCAGGGAGCACCTTCTTTCCGTTTCATGGAGAATGTTTTCCTTCGATGATCGAGTCACTGACTACGGAGAGTAGTTGTTTTTCGAGACCTGATTCTGTATTATTTTCGCTGAAAAATCCACCGACGTCACGCGTCACCCCCTCGCGGGGGGTGAAAACTCCCCATCCCCCGAATATTTGTTTTCCCCCGAAACGCTATAACAGCGGTGCTGTGAACCATTTGTAAAGAGAGCGGAGGGGAAGAAGGCAGTTTTAGAGAGAGAAAAACGCAGTTTCCTCACGTCACGTCACGTTCCTCAATCATTCGGTGATGCAACCTACAGAGAAAATGACTACGAAACGCAGTAGTGGTAGCAGTAGTAGTGGTGAAAACAGAAATTGGTTCTCGGGCCTTCTGGTGTTCCAGTTCCTCAGTAAATTTCCTTAGTTCTTCACTGTTTCTCGCGAACATTCGTCGTTTGATTCCCCCGTTCGGTTTCCCGTTGAAATTCATTGTTTTATGATTCACGCTTCCCGGTCCATGTAGTTCGGTTTCCCTTTCCTTTTTTTCCCCCCTTTTTATTTCGCTTCGGAAAAATTGCGTTCCCGGGATATCCAGTTCAGTTTGAAATTCTTTCATAAATTGCTTTTCGGCATCGACTCCGCGCGATTATCCTCCCACGAAACGCTATTAATCTTGAAATCTGCACGCAAAAAATCTGTTAGCTGAGAAGAAGAAGGGATAGGTGGAACCAAAAGCATTCTCGTACTGCACACCGCGAAAAATCTAATTGTCAGTAGACCGCTAATAGGCCAGTATACAGGTGACAGCACTCCGAATATTGTAAAGAAGAATTTAGCTCTGTGTCACACGGCGTACGCGCATACATACACACACATATATATATTTATATATATATACATATATATGTTATACCGACAAACTGAAAATCAACATTAAGTTACTTTAAGCGTTCACAGCGCACTTTGTGTACCCGTTGGTGTGCGTTCACGATTCCGCATTAAGAGGGATATACCAAATATAATATAACAATATATTCAAAGCGTTTTATTCAGTTCGAATCTCGAGCAATCAAAGAGACGGCTTTCTGCTAATTTTTAACACGCGAACAGATTAGAAGGGTGCCTTTCACGTTTCATTTTCTAGAACTACATTTCGAGTCGAATCTCACTGAAGGACCCCCCCCCCGCGCGGGGGGTCCTTTTTTCGGCTTTCTTTGGGATCAAATTTAATCGTTTTTTTAACTCGAAACCGCTAAACGAACCTCCTCGCGTATAGGTGTGGAGTGCATATTCCGTTCACTGATAATTAACAGACAAAGGAAGTACAACGCTATCGTTTCGATCCAGAACCAGGAAAACTTCAAGTCCAAGCTTTTTCTTTTCGCATAAACGCCAAGTCGGGGCGGCGACTATCCCACGACTTTCCGTTTCAGAAAGTCGTGGGATAGTCGTTGCACAGCTTGCGAGACGATACACGTGGAAAGTTTGAAGGATCATTGACATTCAACGGCAGCATGAACATGGATGTTCGAAGTCGCTCGATAATCTCGTTTCCCGTCGAAATTTAAGATTCCTAACAAACCTAAACGAACCTGGTACCTCGCTCGAGCTTTTCCGAATTATAGACGGATCCAGGATTATAGTATTCCCGAGGCTGAGTAATTGCGGCGATGAGAAATTAACATTTTGAAATCGGCTGTTTAACAATTTCTTCATCGTTTGTTCTTAGATCTTCTTCAGATCTGTGATTCGGTTTCGCCTTTAAATTCCCTTCTGCGGGATCCCGCCAATTCCAAGCGAGCCTGGAGGTGTAGGCTGAAGAAGCCCGAGGTACTCCAACGACTGACATACTCGTTCGCTCGCTATGGAAACGGCGGGATCCCGCGGAAATGCGCTTGCGCTTGCCATGAACTTTTGTCGCGAGAAACTTCGAACATCCAGCAATTGTTGGAGAATGAGAAATCCGAACGTGAGAAACGATCATCAGGAAGTCTGCTCACGAACAGCAGGAGCTTTCGCTAGCTCGACCATCTACGAGACTGTCGAATCAGACAGACCACAGATGTGCACACACTAATGCTTGTCTGTTACCATCCACGTCATCCAAGAACGATCGGCGACCGCATCAAAGGAAATCAATCGCTTGTAACAAAGTCGCAACCAACAAAGCACACTTCGATCGCTTGCCCTCGAACGTCAACCATACCTGACACAAGCGTACCACTTCCATCCCTACAAGTATAAACCCCGAACGAAAAAACTCACGGAAAGCGACAACACGACAACAGACACGCAAGGACGCATTGAAGTCTCAGCCGTTGGAAATCTAGAGCAGAAAAAAAAAACGTCCAATTCGAAAACATCAGACCATTTTGGAATTTGATAAACTCTCTCGGAGCAGTCGTGATCCGGTCACAGGTGTGGTCTACCAGTAGATACATTCTTGGCCCGTGTCCATAGTCATCGCTCGACCGAAAGGCGACCTTGATCGCTCCCATTGTCACCGACGATGGGAGCGATTCGCGCCATCGAGTGATAACTATGGATACACGGTTCCCGCTCCTCCGGATGTAGTCTGGGAACAAGGTATCAGGACCATCGTGCTTTTCTAATCTTGCGTCAATCGTACCACAACACACCATTCACCGAGAAACCTGCTCAAGCTTTTCGAAGCTACCCTAAACGTTGTCACGCGGGCTTGGGAGATTCGAGTGATTCAGCCTATACCGCGCGACAAAGCTGCGAGATAAACGATCGCGCTGACGATTATGCGAAGAAAACTCGATCGAGCGCCACCAACCTGGAAATTGTCCTTGTTGTCCAACTGAATGGTGCTGGATCCGCTCGAGGGCTGGCGAGTCGACACGTTCCGCCAAGGTCTCAAGTACCTGCCGCTGAACATCGAACGGCTAGGCCTGTCGAACCCGAAATCGGAGAACCGCGAGATCAGATCGTCCCGGTTCAGGACCCTGCCGAAGTGTTGGTCCATGATCCTGGACACCGGCCGGTCGAAATCGTCCCACCAATCGCGAAACATCATAGGCACCATGGACATCTGTGCAACACGAAAAAGAGACACGCGTCCTGGTCAGTTCTAGCTTCTCGGTCAGATAGAGTCATAGAAAACTAGTATAGCGATGTAGGATCGGATAAGACAGACGAATAAGGATCATTTGTTTGGGATTATGCGAAGCGTTGTGTGATGAGAAATCGTATTTAAAGACACGCGTGTATGGATGTGTGTGTGTGTGCGTGTGTGCGTGCATGTGTATGGTTATGTTAGGTCACAGGTTCACGACAGATAAATGACATTACAATAGAGGAGAGGTCCGTTAAGTTACACCATCTATCGTGGCTAGTACACGATAGATCCTTATCAGTGATTGCTCGTTTCGGTCACACATGATCGGTAACGAAAGATCACCTTGTGAAAACCAACTCTGTAATTAGAAGTTGTAAATAACGAGCTCGTTACGGTTGAAACCGTACAGCTCTGCGGTATATTCACAATCGACGAGAGGCAATGGCCGATATCGTTATGTTAGTAGTCTAGAGTTTTGTTAAGTTACACCATCTATCGTGGCTAGTACACGATAGATCCTTATCGCTGATTGCTCGTTTCGGTCACACATGATCGGTAACGAAAGATCAGATTCTATCTTGACAGTGGTATAAGAGTACTAATGAGTAAACAGTCCATTTAAAGTAGTTATAAGTAAACGAGCTCGTGACGGTTGAATCCGTACAGCTCTACTATATATTCACAATGAATGAAGTCACTAATGTCGATCGCGTCGTCGCAAAATTTTCAATTCCTCGGGTCCAGAACTTTCCGGGAAAGATGTGTGTCTAGTTTCAATTCAGTTCACGTCGTCAATTCGAAAGTGCGCAACTTTTCTTCCACCGCTTGTGAAATACGTTGCAAAATTTGTCCAGTGTCATCCGCGGCTGCTGTAACAGTATGAACAATCACGTTCGGCAATAATGAAGTCACGCCGCCTCTTCAGCTTCCGTCAACATCGTGTAAATGATACAAGTGCCCCTTAAGAAGCCGTACTCCTTTTAATAACGTCATGCGCGATTCTTTTTCTTGAATACACGGCTTCGAGGGCAGTTCTTTAGAAATTCTTCGAATCGAGATAATTGTCTATTGTTCTTCGGGAATGCTTGACCGCTTCCAGCATACGATACGAGGCCGTGGCCTTCTTCGAGGCAAGGCCAGCCAAATATTTCTCAAATTCGGCATCAGTGACTTCTTTTCTCGTCGTTGTTGGTGGTTCTTCTTCTGTTCGTCTTCAACTTGACTGTAACGTTGTTCAAAATATCTTGTGCTTCAGTTCTACGGTTTACCGTTCGAAATTTTTATAGAGATCTAAGGTCTTTTGTTTCGAAGTTAGGGTGTACGTGTTAGGAAAGACTAAGATAGCGGAAAGTTTCTTTTGAGCTTCACACACAAGCGTATGGTCGAACGCGTTTGCGCCCCACGTGACCCATAGTAACTTTTTCTTTTCAAATTATTAACGCTCTACTGCTTGTAAGGAGTATACAGACTATAAAGATACACGAGGATCACTAATATTTTAGATCATTTTCGAGCAACCCTTACGAAGGGGGAAGCATGGCCCAGGACTAGGTAACTTGTTCAGTCGTGCTTTTCGGGGGGGTTCTCTCTGGAGTAATTGCCGAATAAACATAGGGGATAAGAATATACCTAAAAAAGGTACACCCGTGCACCGATCGGTGCATTGATTCTAGGAAGGCAAACCTGCGCTATTCGATTCTAACATAATAGACTAGTACACGATCGATGCTTATCGATGATTCTTCGTTTAGGACACGCATGTCCCCCAATGAAAGATCAGATTTGGGAAAGAATGCCAGCCCACTATTTAGATGTTATGAGTAAACGAGCTTGTGATGGTTGAATCCATACAGCTCTACTGTATATTTACAATTAGTGAAGTCAAGTTACGTTAATTTACACCATCTGTCGTGGCTAGTACACGATAGATGCTTATCGCTGATTGCTCGTACAGGTCACACATGACCGGCAACGAAAGACCAGATTCTGAAACAGACGTCATAGCTGTAATAGGTAAGCGAGCTCGTGACGGGTGAATCCGCACAGCTATACGGTATATCCACAATTAATGAAGTCAAGTTACGTTAATTTAAACCATCTGTCGTGGCTAGTACAGTACAGATGCTTATCGCTGATTGCTCGTTCAGGTCACACATGACCGGCAACGAAAGATCAGATTGTTGAAATTGTCCTGGCACTAGTAATAAGTAAGCGCGCTCGTGACGGTTGAATACGCACAGCACGACTGTATAATCACAATTAATTAAGTCAAGTTACGTTAATTTAAACCATCTGTCGTGGCTAGTACACGATAGATGCTTATCGCTGATTGCTCGGTCAGGTCACACATGACCGGCAACGAAATGCCTCCTGCTGATAAAAAAGAAATAACAGTAATAAGTAAGCGAGCTCGTGACGGTTCAATCCGCACAGCTCTATTGTATAGTCACAATTAATGAAGTCAAGTTACGTTAATTTAAACCATCTATCGTGGCTAGTACACGATAGATGCTTATCGCTGATTGCTCGTTCAGGTCACACATGACCGGCAACGAAAGATCAGATTCTAAAAAAAAACCACTGTGTGTAATAGGTAAGCCAGCTCGTGACGGTTGAATCCGCAGAGCTCTATTGTATATACACAATTAATGAAGTCACTAATGTCGATCGCGTCGTCGCAAAATTTTCAATTCCTCGGGACCAGAACTTTCCGGGAAAGATGTGTCTCTAGTTTCAATTCAGTTCACGTCGTCAATTCGAAAGTGCGTAATTTTTCTTCCGCCCCGTGTGAAATACGTTGCAAAATTTGTCCAGTGTCATCCGCGGCCGCTGTAACGGTATCAAGAATCATGTTCGGCAATAATGTAGTCACGCCGCCTCTTCAGCTTCCGTCAACATCGTGTAAATGATACAAGTGCTTCTTAAGTTGACCGTACAGCTATTAATAACGTTATGCACTATTCTTTTTCTTGAATACGCGGTCTCGGGAGCCGTTTCTGAGAAATTCTTCGAATCGAGTTTATTGCGATTTATCCGATCCGAGTCCGTAGCCTTTTGCGAGGCAACGCCAGCAAAATATTTCACAAATTCGGCATCAGTGACTACTGTCCTAATGATAGGCTACAACTTCGTAATCTCTTCTTGTTTTTGTTGGTGGTTCTTTTCCCGCACTTCTTGAACGACTGTAACGTTGTTGAAAATATCCTGTGTACGGTTTACCGATCGAAATTTTTATAGAGATCTAAGGTCTTTTGTTTCGAAGTTAGGGGGTAAGTGTTAGGATGATCTAAGATAGCGGAAAGTTTTTTTTTTTGAGCTTCATTGGCGCGTGTATAGTCGAACGAGCTTGTGCCTCACGTTACCCGTAGTAACTTTTTCTTTTCAAATTATTATTGTTTACCATTTTCGGGCAACCCTTGCGAAGAGAAGCATGGCCCAGGACTAAGTAAATTGTTCAGTCGTGCTTTTCGGGGGTGGGGTTACCTCGTGACAAGTCTCCGACACTGATAGGAAATAAGAATATACCTGAAAAAAGGTACACCAGTGCACCGATTGGTGAACTGATTCTGGAAATGGAGCCTGATCATTAGATTTAGAAGATAAACCATCTATCGTGGCTAGTACACGATAGATCCTTATCGCTGATTGCTCGTTTCGGTCACACATGATCGGTAACGAAAGATCAGATTCTATATTAACAGTGGAATAGAAGCATTAATAAGTAAACAGTCCATTTAAAGTAGTTATAAGTAAACGAGCTCGTGACGGTTGAATCCGTACAGCTCTAGTATATATTCACAATGAATGAAGTCACTAATGTCGATCGCGTCGTCGCAAAATTTTCAATTCCTCGGGTCCAGAACTTTCCGGGAAAGATGTGTGTCTAGTTTCAATTCAGTTCACGTCGTCAATTCGAAAGTGCGCAACTTTTCTTCCACCGCTTGTGAAATACGTTGCAAAATTTGTCCAGTGTCATCCGCGGCTGCTGTAACAGTATGAACAATCACGTTCGGCAATAATGAAGTCACGCCGCCTCTTCAGCTTCCGTCAACATCGTGTAAATGATACAAGTGCCCCTTAAGAAGCCGTACTCCTTTTAATAACGTCATGCGCGATTCTTTTTCTTGAATACACGGCTTCGAGGGCAGTTCTTTAGAAATTCTTCGAATCGAGATAATTGTATATTGTCCTTCGGGATTGCTTGACCGCTTCCAGCATCCGATCCGTGTACGTAGCCTTTTGCGAGGCAAATATTTCCCAAATTCGGCATCAGTGACTTCTGTCTTCGGCGGTAGTCTACATCTTCGTAATCTCTTCTTGTTTTTGTTGGTGGTTCTTTTCCCGCACTTCTTGAACAACTGTAACGTTGTTAACGATCGAAATTTTTATATAAGGTCTTTTGGTTCGAAGTTAGGGTGTAAGACTTAGGAAGGACTAAGATAGCGAAAAGCTTTTTTTTGAGCTTCACTCGCGCGTGTATAGTCGAACGCGCTTGCGCCCCGCGTTACCGGTGGTAACTTTTTCTTTTCAAATTATTAACGCTCGACAGTTTGTGAGGTATATACAGCTTGTAACGAAACCCGATGAACACTAATATTTTAGACCATTTTCGAGCTAGCCTTACGAAGAGAAGCATGGCCCAGGACTAAGTAAATTGTTCAGTCGTGCTTTTCGGGGATGGGGTTATCTCGTAAGCATAGGAAATAAGAATATACCTGAAAAAAGGTACACCAGTGCACCGATTGGTGAACTGATTCTGGAAATGGAGCCTAATCATTAGATTTAGAAGATAAACCATCTATCGTGGCTAGTACACGATAGATCCTTATCGCTGATTGCTCGTTTCGGTCACACATGATCGGTAACGAAAGATCAGATTCTATATTGACAGTGGAATAGAAGCAGTAATAAGTAAACAGTCCATTTAAAGTAGTTATAAGTAAACGAGCTCGTGACGGTTGAATCCGTACAGCTCTAGTATATATTCACAATGAATGAAGTCACTAATGTCGATCGCGTCGTCGCAAAATTTTCAATTCCTCGGGTCCAGAACTTTCCGGGAAAGATGTGTGTCTAGTTTCAATTCAGTTCACGTCGTCAATTCGAAAGTGCGCAACTTTTCTTCCACCGCTTGTGAAATACGTTGCAAAATTTGTCCAGTGTCATCCGCGGCTGCTGTAACAGTATGAACAATCACGTTCGGCAATAATGAAGTCACGCCGCCTCTTCAGCTTCCGTCAACATCGTGTAAATGATACAAGTGCCCCTTAAGAAGCCGTACTCCTTTTAATAACGTCATGCGCGATTCTTTTTCTTGAATACACGGCTTCGAGGGCAGTTCTTTAGAAATTCTTCGAATCGAGATAATTGTATATTGTCCTTCGGGATTGCTTGACCGCTTCCAGCATCCGATCCGTGTACGTAGCCTTTTGCGAGGCAAATATTTCCCAAATTCGGCATCAGTGACTTCTGTCCTCGGCGGTAGTCTACATCTTCGTAATCTCTTCTTGTTTTTGTTGGTGGTTCTTTTCCCGCACTTCTTGAACAACTGTAACGTTGTTAACGATCGAAATTTTTATATAAGGTCTTTTGGTTCGAAGTTAGGGTGTAAGACTTAGGAAGGAGTAAGATAGCGAAAAGCTTTTTTTTGAGCTTCACTCGCGCGTGTATAGTCGAACGCGCTTGCGCCCCGCGTTACCGGTGGTAACTTTTTCTTTTCAAATTATTAACGCTCTACAGTTTGTGAGGAGTACACTACTTGTAATGACACATGCAGATCATTAATATTTTAGACCATTCTCGAGCTAGCCTTACGAAGAGAAGCATGGCCCAGGACTAAGTAAATTGTTCAGTCGTGCTTTTCGGGGATGGGGTTATCTCGTAAGCATAGGAAATAAGAATATACCTGAAAAAAGGTACACCAGTGCACCGATTGGTGAACTGATTCTGGAAATGGAGCCTAATCATTAGATTTAGAAGATAAACCATCTATCGTGGCTAGTACACTATAGATCCTTATCGCTGATTGCTCGTTTCGGTCACACATGATCGGTAACGAAAGATCAGATTCTATATTGACAGTGGAAGAGAGGCACATAAGTAAACAGTCCATTTAAAGTAGTTATAAGTAAACGAGCTCGTGACGGTTGAATCCGTACAGCTCTACTATATATTCACAATTAATGAAGTCACTAATGTCGATCGCGTCGTCGCAAAATTTTCAATTCCTCGGGTCCAGAACTTTCCGGGAAAGATGTGTGTCTAGTTTCAATTCAGTTCACGTCGTCAATTCGAAAGTGCGCAACTTTTCTTCCACCGCGTGTGAAATACGTTGCAAAATTTGTCCAGTGTCATCCGCGGCTGCTGTAACAGTATGAACAATCACGTTCGGCAATAATGAAGTCACGCCGCCTCTTCAGCTTCCGTCAACATCGTGTAAATGATACAAGTGCCCCTTAAAAAGGCCGTACTCCTTTTAATAACGTTATGCGCGATTCTTTTTCTTGAATACACGGCTTCGAGGGCAGTTCTTTAGAAATTCTTCGAATCGAGATAATTGTATATTGTCCTTCGGGATTGCTTGACCGCTTCCAGCATCCCATCCGTGTACGTAGCCTTTTGCGAGGCAAATATTTCCCAAATTCGGCATCAGTGACTTCTGTCTTCGGCGGTAGTCTACATCTTCGTAATCTCTTCTTGTTTTTGTTGGTGGTTCTTTTCCCGCACTTCTTGAACAACTGTAACGTTGTTAACGATCGAAATTTTTATATAAGGTCTTTTGGTTCGAAGTTAGGGTGTAAGACTTAGGAAGGACTAAGATAGCGAAAAGCTTTTTTTTGAGCTTCACTCGCGCGTGTATAGTCGAACGCGCTTGCGCCCCGCGTTACCGGTGGTAACTTTTTCTTTTCAAATTATTAACGCTCTACTGCTTGGTAGGAGTATACTGACTAAAGGAACGCGAGAATTACTAGTATTTTAGACCATTTTCGAGCTAGCCTTACGAAGAGAAGCATGGCCCAGGACTAAGTAAATTGTTCAGTCGTGCTTTTCGGGGATGGGGTTATCTCGTAAGCATAGGAAATAAGAATATACCTGATAAAGGTACACCAGTGCACCGATCGGTGCACTGATTCTGCAAGTGCGGCTTCGAATACATTTAGAATCACCCATGACCGGCAACGAATGATCACGTTCGTCCACAGACAGAGGCTATTGTCAAGCCGAGACGTTAACATCTCGTACTCGGGCTTTTAGCGGTTGTGGAAGAAACTAGCAAGACGCTTGCGTTTTTGACGTTATGAGTTAATCTTCGTGCGGTCTTGTTAGTGCTTTTCGAACATCTCCGGGGATAATTCGGACCCTAGATCTGAATGCGGCTTCACCTGTTAAATTTCACCAGCTGCTCGAAAAAAACCACCGACATCGGTAACTGCAACTCTGCAATAATCGGCAACACGATTTCTTATCATTTTCCAAAACAATGGTTTGTCCTCCGCTCCAATACCTGTTCGAGTCTTGTTTACATGTGGTGGTAGACTTAGCCTAGGTTGATCCTCTGGCGCCACAAGTTTCTTCAGAGCCTGGGAAAGTGATACTCTTCCTCCTCCTCCTCCTCGCACTTCCGCCCTCGATCCAAATCTAATTTCGACTCTGCTGCCAAGGTCAGCTTGGACGCTGTCATGAGTCATCGGTTCGGGCCGCGTTCCTGGCTGGGCTTGGTTCCTCATTCGGCAATCGTATTTCCGAAAATTGACCAAATCCTATACGGTGCCCACTTCGAAGACAATACGAAATCTGAATGCTCGCCGCGTTCTACACTTGTCATCTACCGAGTGTACCTGCACCCGAATGATCCAAGTGCAAGCACCCAGGTGCAAGACCGCACGCACGCAACGACCAGCTCTCGCGCAAGAACCTTCGTGTACTCGTTCAACTCCACTACATCGAACCCGAATAACTTCAATAGAAGTAATAGAAACACTGAGGGATACGTGTCGAATTGAGGGCGCGTCTGCGTGTCACGGACGTTGCATTTTCCATCGAATACGCACAATTATCTCGCGCTAGCTTTAAGTTTAAGAGCTAGCTAACGTTGGAGCCATGCAGAGACACATATACTGTGGTAGTTTAGGAATAGAGGTGACCGAGAGAGCTGTAATAAATTCTGACCGCGTCGTTACCAATCGCGTCTCCAGTATAGTACTGTCAAACACACAGGATGCATACACCAATTGATTTGATTTACTCGGACGAAGAATCCTGTGGACGCGCACCATCCTCGATCGCGTTCGGTGACGAGAATTGAAATCAGGGCATTAAGATACTTAGCGGAGACACAGCAGTGTATCGAGACACGAAGGATTCAGCGGAGAAGGAAAATTCGGACAACAAATTCTGACGAGGATATCGAAAAGTAATCGTCGAGCGGTTTTAGGAGCATACTCTCCGAACGTAACGAAGCATAGGTGTTACATACTATTGGTCTACCAAGTTCTCTAGAAGTTGCGACTTACGGATCATGCAGTATCGCTGTTACAGTAGTGCGTCTTTGATTAACGAAGGGACGAGGGTAGTTCGCGTCCTCTTCGACAAAATTTCGTTTTCGAAGTTGAACAGAGCTGGGTCTTTTCTATCTTTCGCGGTCTCAGAACTAGGCTTAAGGATTCCATTCCTTCGAGGTTAGGGTTAAAGGCCGCATACAAGCAAGAAACGTTATGTGTGCTAGACGTTAAGTTTCGGTTAGGGTGTTCTCTTGCTGTGTTGGGTTAACCGATGCAAAACCGCTACATACCGCTAAGGAACGTTAGATGTACTAGACGTTAAGTTTCGGTTAGAATGTTCTCTGCTGTGTTAGGTCTTTTAGATCGGTCAAGTTACACCGACTGATCAAACTACCGTAAGCTTCGGGAACGTTGTTGACCGCTGACCGGACTCGAGCTGATGAGAGACGCACCCCCGGTATTATACTGATCACTTGGACACGAGCGAGACACTGGCGGAGAGGAATTCGACTGATTCAGCCGCGGAAACGCGAGAAGCTTAAATAGTTCGCCTCGAGAAAAGAGCGGCGACGCCCACGGCGTCCTGGACACACGGTGTACACGCCACCGAAATTATGCAGCCCATGTAACACTGACTTTCAGTCTAAAAATACGCACCCCCCCGCAAACGGAGAAGAAGGAGGGGATGATTTTCCACGCGATGCGGTGTTCCGATAATTTTGGCGCGCTAACACCTTCCAAGGCCGAGGTCCCACGATCCCCCGGGGGCAAGCCCTTGCCCTCCGGGGGTCGTTCAGGTCGTTCTTCAAAGCGAGACGGAGGTAACAGACGCAATACAAAAGATTGGCGGATCCTGTCGCGTATAGAAGTGTCAACGCCGACTGTGTCGCCATTCCTTAACACTAGCAATTACTGGCAACAATGACGGTACTTTGAGGGGGGAGACCACAAGAAATCCTCGAATCATGTTGCACTAATCGCGATTCGCCTACACTGCTTCCCGACCGATTATCGGCGTCGAGCTAACACCAGCAGACCACCACTGTTTCGAATCGCGCGACCAAGTAACATCGCTGCTTGAGCGTTCATTCGAGGCTTCTCGATCCAACTTCCAGCATGACTGACACCCTGTCGATCCTCCGGGGACACGATCTCACACAGCAATTGCACTCGACGCGAACATGCACAAAATGCGTACAGAATTACGCGTACAGTCGAAACGTGTCCCTCATTTTCTGGCCGAAAGGAAGCAGAACGTCCGGGACACGACGCGTGTATACCGCATTCGCGATCGCGAGATCCATGTATCGTGCAGGGTAGGATCGAGCAACGTCGCGTCGTTGACCTCCTTGACAGTAACGTTAAGAAAAGAAAACTCGACGAGCGCACCTCGGTGTCTTGTCGCTGAAAAAAGAAAAAAACCAAAAAAAAAAAAAAAGAATAAGAAACTACAAACGAAACAATTCTAAATAGTGTCTGTGTTTTTTCGATCGATTCGCACACCTACTACTTGCAACGCGATTTAACTCTATTATATCGTAGCGTATGATGTTTGTTGTTACTGATGCGCGTTTACTTGGCGAGTTTTAATTACTGTTTAGCGGCAAGTGCTAGTTGTATCCGAGAATATCTATTCTTTCGCTTGACAACAACTACGCGTACTTGGTTGTAACGGGAAACTTTGTGAAAATTCCATGCGCGATACAACGTTTTTCTGTTACGGGAAGGAAGGGGGAGCACTTGTTAGTAGCACAGGATATGTTTTTAATGTTTACACTCCCGGACAGAGAGGCATTTTTTGGTTCTTGCGTTTCTGTTTTTGGAAATATGTTTAGGTAATATTCGTCGATTTACGCTGATAGGTTTAAGCGTAGAGTTTTGTATTGTTCGATTCCGTTTATATTTAAGTACTCTACTTCTGCAAACTGACAATATGAGAATCTGAAGCGTTGAAACGGATTGGTCGTAACACGGACATCGATTGGAGAATATCGATCGTGGGAACAGGTCGACGAAAATTGATGAAATTGCAAATTTTCGACGGAATACAATTACAAAAATAGGTACAATCATCGATAGAAATAGGAACGTGATAATTCTCGTCTTAAGAACAGTGCGAGGCGTCCTAAAGCAATAATAATAATTGAAAATTGATAAAAATTCGATAATGATTGAAAATTGGTAGAAAAATGAAAAACAATTTCAAAATCACTTGGAACATCAGTATTACCGTAGAGTCGGTGAAAGCACAATAATGGAAATCATCGAAATCGTTATCAAAACCAATAACTCGAACAGTAAAAATGAAAGGATGCCTTAGAAAATAGTAACATTACATTGTTCTTCATAAATGTAAGCAAATTCTCGTTTTTTCGCAGTGTGTGCTGAAAATTTGTGTTATCGAACTTCCATATAATATTCATTTACACTTTAAAGTTACTTACTCGTACGTCTAACGCTAGTTTATAAGTATATTACATTTAATGGACTATATATTTGCGATTGCTATTCAAACGTTGCATTCTCTTTGTCCGGGAGTGTGAACATGCAGGTTGTATAATTTCCTACGCTTATGTTCTTTTCTTAACACATCGAAGTTATATGAATATTGTGCGGCATTATAAATCGTAGACTTAATGTTTAACGTAACTATTAGGTAACGCGTGATTCGTCTAAATATTTACAATAACCGATAAACATGAAATATATCTGTATTGTGTTTTTCCCGTGTTTTAAATGTTACGTCAGGCACCTTCTCGCCGGAAGGTTTATACGTCACTATAAAAGCAACATACATGCGTTAGAAAAACAAACAAACAAAAAAAAAACAGTCCATCTCTGTCGTCTGCTAGGCTTCGGACAAAAAAAAAAGGGACATTATAAAATTGCATATTATACTTCCACGTGTCTCTTTGATACTGAATAAAACGACTTCGATTTGATTAGTGCGATTAGCAAGAAAAACACTTCTCCACGAGTCTTTAAATCTCTGCGTGTGCTGTTCACATAAACGAAACGATATGGTATATTACTCTGAACGTTTAGCGTTTGTAAAATCACACTTGTACTCTGTGTGACTTAGTAACGAGTTTGTATCGGATTCTTGTGTCCATCCGTGAAGCGAAGTGGGTTGTAACGACCGATCGCACTTCTACTATTTTGCTCCGAGGAGAAAAAAATACGTTTTGCGTTTGTAACCAATCAGTGAGAACCACTCCGTTCTGAAAGAGTTCGTGAGAGAGAGAGAGAGAGAGAGAGAGAGAAAAAAAAACGTCTTTGAATGTCTTTTTTCTTAGGTTGCTCGTGTAGCCAAGTCGTGTGTTGAGGAAAACAACTGTGTAACCACACAAGAGGCGTATGTTCATTTAAAAGAAAAGATTATACAACAAAATTCTTACCGATCCAAAGATTTTCATTATAATTATATTAAATATATAATGATATATATATATACATATATATACCTATATACATCTTGTTCCATATTCTGTGTAAAATTTCTGCAACGCCAAGCGATAGGCTCATATTCGTCACTTTTTGGCTGAGAAACAATAAAGTGAAATGAAATTGTGATCATAACCGAATTAGTTCTTTTCCATTCGACAAAGAAACCAGTCCCTTCTAGAAAAGACTGTTGCATGCTACTTCGACATCGCGAGAGAAGACATTCTCTTAGAGCAGATCTGCTCGACACGCCATTGGCGGGCAAGGGCGCCCGCCGATGCCCGTGGGCGTAGCCACGGGCAACTGAGTTAGTGGAGTGGGGGTAGCTGGCCACGCAGCCTTGCCCGCAGGGGCGTGGCTTCCGTGCCCGCCGTTCTGTGTATGCCCGGGGCAAGGACATCGCTGCCCGTACGGGCACACGCTGAACAATCTAAGAGAATGCAAGTTCAGACGCGGATTGAGTAAATAAAATTACAGGAAGAAGGAACATCAAGTATTCTTTGACCGAATTTTTGTATTCAGTAGAAACGTATTAAACTCTTTTTTCTTTTGTTACAGAAGCACACATTTTTAACGTTCCGAACAATAAGATTTCGTATAATATTTCAAGTTGTTCGCAGTGTCATTGTATTGCAAGAGGTTTATTAAATTCTACAAAATTAAGCTAATAGTAACAAGAGTAACTAAACGGAAGGTTGTTCCTTGAACAAATAGATTTGCTTTAACGTTAGCGATAAGCTGTATGCTTAGCTGTGTTTCACTCAATTCGGTTCCAGCTTTGTTGTTCGAGCTTCAATTTTTCAAAACGGAGCGACAGAAAGCGCATGAAATTCCGGGAAGCTACCTGCGCGAGAACAGATACATCCGGAGAGAACAGATTTCTACTTGACGTTCGCGAACAGGTGACTAATCGGTATATTTATAAAACGCATCGTGTTCCGCTCGGCGCGTTCTGTCACGAATTCAGAATTAGACCTCGAAGAGTGGGGTGGGCGAGGTTTTGTAGTAACAGTGGCGAACGTGTGAATGAGTTACAGTATATTTTCTAAAAAAAAGGACTTACAAGCGTACGACGTGTCATATTACTCTATTCTTAAATTATTACAAATATTTTACAAATCGTTGCACAACTCGCAGCGTTCAACTTTGTCGGGACGGACCAGAGTGAGGATTTCAGAAACACGAAAGACGACTTCCGGCGGTTTCCATGGGTCACGTGAATCGGTATATATGCATCTCGGGAGTCAGTTGTATTTTCTCGATGTCTTGCAGGGTCGTTATACCCTTCTCCTGTAACAGTAAACGTGTTCGACAAACAAAATTCCATAAAAGCGTAAAAGGAAAATGAAATAAAAACCAGTCTTACATTGAACTCTTTCCATTTGTCGTAATTTTGTCTCATGTATCCAACCATTTCTGGCATGTCGATAAATGCTGGAAAACAGAAGAAATTCTCCGTGACTATGCGACACTCGATCGCGATAAAAATAGTAGAAAGGATTACCAACCATCCCAGGCCTCGATCATGTCGTTGATGATGAAATCGATGAAACCGATTTGCGATTTCGGGATCGAGCACGTTTGCCTGTCGAACATCGGCATCAGAACAGGCAGCTTCAAACTTTTCTCCTCGTCGGTCTGCGGAGGATTTTCAAAACTATTATAAAATCCTCAGATATGTGCAAAATTTGGGGACAAACATGTGATAGCACTTACTTGTATTATTATGCATTATTACATGCTTACACGTAACAATTCTTAGTATGCAAACATGTGAATATGCTATTACATTTACAAATATGTAAAACTTTCTTGTTTCTAATGATTCTATTTATGAAACTTCTGCCCACATATTCGTGACACTTTCCTGACTGAAATGGTACCAAACGTGACATAATTTTTGGTTCGCATCGTTTAATTCACGGTATAGTAGAACATCGATTGACCGAACTAATCTATGGGACACGAGTGTTCGGATAATAGAACAATTACGTTCGAGGAAAAATTAAGTAGAATTAAGCTGATCTGTACGATCTGTATTAATCTGTTTAAATTTGAAACTTTAATTTTGAGAATTGAGATATCGTTCGGATAATCGAGGTTCTTCTGTATCGTGAATCAAACGAGTAAACATGATCGGAATTGCGTCGTGTTTGGGCTGATTTTAACCAGAAAAATGTCGCGAATGTGTTGGCAAGAGTTTCGTGGAAGAATGATTAGAAAGAGAAACTATTTTGTCATTGGAGTCTACTGTTTCATCGATATTTGCATATCTCCAGGCGTCACTGTAGATTGTAAGTTATTCAACCTTTTAACGCACAAGGGAAAAATAAAATTTAGAAAAAGAAGCTAGTGAAGCAATGTGAAATGTTAATCGGAAAGTTCAACGCAGTTTTTGATATTTGGTTTTGGGTTTTCCACGTGAAAGGGTTTCAAACTTTCGATTCTCGCGTGAACAATTCTTTGGACGCGACGATCGTTGAACGAAAGAAGAGCTTGAGCTGACGAAGGGGCCGTTCCGGATGCGACAATCATTCTAAGTAAGTGAATTTTACCTGAGTAAAGTATTCTTCAGCTATTCGCCTGGTCCATTCGATACAACTTTTCATTGGTCTGGCCGGATTCGACACGTCCGCACATTTGATCATCATTCGTTTGACCAGTGCCACGTTTTCGGGTTGCAACACGACGGTCATGTCCACGGAGTCGACGTAACCCTGTGTTTAAATTGCAATTTTTCACAATAAACAATTAGATTATAATAATTTCACAATAGACATTTAGATTTTCCCTACTGCTCAGGAGCGGTCGAAAGTGGGCAGTGTAAACTCGAGAAAATCGGACAAACTATTCCCACTTAATGGAAACATTATTAATCTATTTCTACTTCAACTTTAAACACTAATAAGGTTTGAAATAAGTATTTTTTAACACAATCGATTAGTCAGATTAATATACTCCAAAGAGTAATGCAAATATTTAAGACAGCTACTGATAAAATCCAGAGGTGAAAATTATAGTTGCTCGAGCATTCCCTCGAGGTAAGTGAATTCTTAATCTACAAATATTTTTAAACGCTAACACGTTGCTAAGGGTGACTGAAATTTTTAAAGTTTAAATAAAAAGTTCTAAATTAAGAATTTCAAACAAACCATTCGCCATAGGTGCACAAGTTATTAATGTACTTACAATTTTAAACACATATTGAAATTCCGTTAAATAAATATGGTCGGGTACAATCGACGAGTAGAAAATTAAGACCAGACGCATTAAGATAAATAAAACAGAAGTACAAGAATAACGTTGGCAGCAACAGAAAGTTACATAGTTATTAAAAAAGAAAAATATTTGATGGTACCTAAGAGCTTGTCAATTGTAAAAATAGAATCACTTAAAAGATCGAGGAAACAAATTAATTAATTCGATTAAATTGTTAAAAAGTATTAGTGATTCATACGTTTGCTTGGTCTCCAACCTTCAAGCTGCACAAGTTCATAAACCTGGCCAAATGTTCGAAGTGTTTCGTCATTTCTGTTGCCAGAATCATGTCCACCACCGTTTGACGAACATGCTTATACGTGTCTCGTTCCAAATTCTAGAACAAACGTGAAATTTCGCTGGTTGATCTTCACTTGCAAACAATAATAAACTTACGAATCTAATTCCACCGTGCTCGTTTTACCTTGAAGATATTCACGCTGTCGTCCGACAATGTTAGCTTGAACGTCAGGGCAGCATGGTGTGACTCAAGCACAGATATATCGTTGTAAAGTATTGCCAATTTGCTGTTAGAATTGCAGAGGAACTGGCTGAAACGGGTTCAAGTTCAAGCGAACAGCGGAAATCATTAACAAGGTCTTCACTGAGAATCAACTTAACGATGAACATATTTCAGAGTACTCTTCATAATTTAAGAATCTATGCAAAATATTTTACAAAGTCTTAAAAATACTTTGTCAATTTTTCACATTTTTCTGTTGTATTCCAGACAGAGAAAGAATTATATTTCGAACGTGTGTGAGAATTTGCTTATAAAAATATTGGTGCTTTGACTATAAGATATGAAAATAAGTACTAAGTAATTATTAAAGTAATTAGTAAGAACTGAATGCGTATTTTTGATCTCTAAAAATGATCTATAGGACAAATATTTTAGTATCGGCACAACAAGAGTTCCACAGGAATGAATTACTTTTGAACGTTTGCTGCAATGATCGACAGAATTGTTAGTATTGTAATAGAAAAACTTCTATTTTTATATCTTCAAACTAAACCTTTACTTTCCAGAGTTATTCTTTGTCTATTCTCGTTGAAGCTTAAGAGGTAAGAACATTTTTGAAAAATGTTTTAGGGTCCACGGTTTAGAACAGTATTAAAGAGTGCCATAACTATATCGATCCCGGTATGGGCAGATTTTAAAGAGGAAATTGAGCTTCGGTTTACCTCGATTTTCCCGGATGATCTACATCGTGGGCAGCAGACGCGATTAGGGCCGAGACCTCGTCCAAAGGTTCCAGGATCTGTTTTAGCCTCTCAGATTGCATGAACCTAGCGGTCGCTTGAAGGACGTCCGCAGCATGAGTCGAATTGTGATAACAGTTCTGAGATCTGTAATTCATTTCGAGCACGGCCAACCAGTTCTGTATGATTTTCTCGTCGCAGTTCAATCTTGCCGGTACCTGGTATAGGTTCATGATAGTCATTCCCAGAAAGAGCAGCGGTCTGAAACCAAGAGATCAGATAGATAAACAACGACCTTCTAAGAGAGACTCTGTTCACTAATTATTAGTAGACAGCTTCGTTAACCCGTTGCACTCGAAGCTATTTTCACTCACGAACGATACATTTCTTCCGACCTAGAATATTTCCCTTCTATATATATATACTTTTTTCATGATATACATATGAAAATGGTACAACTTATTCGTACAATACTGAAATGTTAGTAATTTATTAAATACAAACAAATTTAATGACGTCAAAAACGCCTTACAGTCGCCATTCGAGTTGTAAGGGTTAATTATTAGTAGAAGAATTTAAAAATACTGTTATATCATTTTTAACCTACTTAACATATTAAAAAAAAAAAATTAATTTCACTTCAGTTCGTTGCAATCCAGATGGAAAATTTTCATTTCGCATAAAGATCCGCTGTCTAATTATTAGCTTCGAATTGGGTTCTACAAGACCAACGTTGACCTCGAAGTAGGTTTACAAATGTATAATAAATGTTGGATTTAAATAGATCTAGATATACCTGTTAAGGGGGACAATAATTTAATCATCGATATTGCATACAGGGTGAAAGAATATTTTTACCCTAAATCAATTAAATCTTGTCAGTTTCGTAACGCAAGCCAGTCACTTTTGCTGCTAGGCAGAGTTTAATTTCGAGGACGGAAACTTAATGTAAATATTTTTTCGATGATCCGGCATACCTTCTCTCCGTCAAAACCTCGAGCTTGAATATGTCGAAATTCCATTCCAAACACCTGTCGAGTATTTCTGCGATTTCTTGGGGCCCCCTGAACCCCTTGATCTGCATTCGCGAGCTGCTCGGCGCTGTCGTCAGACTTCGTATAGTAGACAGCCGCGTCGACTCGGCCGATGATCTTCTCGATTCCCATGGTTTCCTCGGCGACTATAATGATCCATGTGTGAACGTTGCATTCAGTAATCGCTCGTTAATAAATTCGAAAAATTAGATTCTCACCGCAAGCAAGGCTCCAACAAGATCTGTCGCTACGGGATCAGCATAACTTCTGTCCTCTTTAAGATGCGGCACATACAACTCGGAGACTTTGAGCATCTCTATCGCCTGGTAAATTAGCAAATACAAATCTGGTGATATTGTTTACTTCCTGCAAACAGTCTCTATTATTTAGTAATATTGCATTCGAGAGGACGAGACATGAACATGCTCTGTTTTTTTTTTTTAATTTTCGGATGAATCGAAAAGATCTTCGGGGAATGAATTTTGTTTGAAAATTCGAATAAAACGATACCTTATCGATTTGCGCTGCTGTCTCGGGACTCGTCGATTCCGTAATGGCATTTGAGAGAAGAATGATCACCTTCGTGATAGGTGCTTCCAATTGCATCGAATGCAGTTTCTGCAAACTGGATCGCCTATGATCTGAAATACAAATAATCATCGAATGCTACGGTCCAGTTACTTGGAGACAATTGGAAGAGTGAAAATTGTATTGGCAGCGCTCTGATTAATGCCCCAGTTTTCTGTTTACCGATTCGATAGTTTTACGACTGTCATAGATAACTGAAAAAAATGTATAGGTACATGTATCTCTGATAGCCTAGTTTCTAGCGTTGCGCATCGACACCAGGTGTGCGGAGCGCTAAAAACAATTTTATATTATTTTATAGAAACAACAAACATGTATCTATCCAAACTTTTAGCCATATTTTTAGAATACCAAAAGAAATAAATTTTTTAATAATAGTAGATGCAACTTTAAAAGCTCAGTAATCACAAATTAAAAATATTTGTCACTTTTACGGGTCCCGTGAACCCACTGTTAAGAATTTCAAGCTATTTTTTCCGTGCTAAAACGAAGGTTAAAAATGTGCTTTTTCACATACTAATCCCAGAACGAAATAAGTAGATTGCGTTGCTGGGACTTGTTGGTTCACGATTGAAGTTGCCATTGCTGTTAGAAGATATTTCGTAAAAAATTGTGAAATAATCGCCGGTAGATAATATGTTCAAACACGTTGCCGCTAACAAGTATTATCATTGCATTCGCCGCTGGCGTGGAGATATTTTCCACGTGGAAACTACGAGTAATGATGATAATGGACACTTGATTTTTTGGATCGAAGAATTGTTTTTCAGGGCTATAGTCTGTGCGGTATCGTTCCTCTATAATTGGAATTTCTTAATAAGGAAAAGAGCTTTACGAAAGAGTTGAGAATCAAGTTGAAACTCACCGTCAATGATACTGGACTTAACATCGGAGGACCTCCTCGGCGTTGTACTTTGGGGCCCAGTTTTTGGGAACGCTGGCTGCTGCAGAGGCGTGGTAAGTGGACTCATTGGACTTTGCGGATCAATGTTTTCTGATAGATATGTCGTGTCGTATATGTATATATAATGAGTCGGTTTTCTGCGAACACAAGTTGTTGCGAGCAAATTCAGAAAATCGATTATCGACAGACTCTGGAGAAATATAATTGTTACCGGCGGAAGAATTGAATCGACTCACTTTAACGATGTGCAAAAAGGTATCACCCTGCAGTTGATAGTGATCATCTGGTTGTTCTTTCGTCTGCAGTTCATGTTCCCTTCGAACTCCCGGCCCTTGCTGATCTGTTGCTCCATCACCACGAAGTTCTCGTAGTGCACCAACTCTCCGATGTTTTTCCCCAACATTTCGCTCGTTTTATAGCCTAGTAACTTTTCGCTGATTTTATTAACAAACTGCAACAAACAGAAAATACACCTGCTACATTTCATACAAATCGTAGGCTGACGTCAGCACTCATTCGGTGCTACGAATGCGATGGTTAATGGTCCATTTTATTACTCGTCAGAATTTATCGTTAAGTTATAGATGAAATTTCATGTAAAAAATTTTGAACAGAAATACTATAGTTGCAACGAATGCTCAAACCATTGAAAATGCAGATATCGATTAACTAGAAGTAAACGTGTAACGCGACTCTGATAAATTAAATGTGTACTACAAAATACTGAAAAAGGCGAATAAAAAAAAGTAACTAGAGCGCGAATGATTAAGTAGTTCTATTTGAGCGGAAAGCAGTTCTATTCTATTCTAAAAGTGGTTCTATTTTAAGCGAAAATTTATTAAGTGGCAATCGATGACTTTTTACAATTACTCACGTTACCTGTACAATGTGTTTATCACTGGTCACATGTACCATGTCACGGCATCTGTCAAGTGCCAGATACAGTGCATTGGCAGCTGCGAGTTGAGTCCTTGGCAGCAACGCGCTCGTATATATCCCCACTAATTCGTTTATTAATATTCCCTCATGGGAACACTCCATTAATGCCTGAAACGTGCGAAATAATAGAGAAAAAGAAAGAATCTTTTTTTTGGCAGGTTAACGCTTCAGAGCGACCATTTCGTATAAGTGTTTGCCGCTATCGTTCGAAATAGGACGAAAGCCGGTCCCGAGCAATCGTCTTATATCGGAACAAAAGTGAAATATCTAGAACTCGCAGGAGTTACAATAACTTTCTGATATGTAAAATACTTGAATGCTAATCCAATGACGTTCGTCATGATTTAAGAAACTTTGGAAATTGTCGATTCAATAGTCGAACCGAAGAAACACTTTGGACTACAAAGAACCACCTACGCGGCCTTAACAGATTAAAGAAATGTGAAAAATTGAGAAAAAAAAAACATTCGTGGAGAAGCAAAATCGATAGTGAAACAATGCCTTTGTTTAGCTTACCCTGTTAAAGCCCGTGTCAAGTAAATCCAGTGCCACGATTTTATCTCTCTCGCCATACATGAAGTACCTGTCGAGATCGACCAGAAGAAACATGTCAGACAATACGAATCATTCAATTCGCGAACAATAAGACGAATATTAAAAAAAAAGAAGTTAACTTACGATTTCTTTACTAGAGCTATAATCACGGAATTGTGGTAAACGGGACTAGACCTAATTGCCCTGGAATCAAAATGAGGAATTCACCATCTGTATTATAAAAGTTGAAGTTAAATAAATATGTACATATATGTTGTATAATATGAAACACATGATTGCAAAAGCTCGCCTAAAATAGAAAAATTCAGTTCCTTTTACAGTAATTATTGGTTCGGGAGGTATTTCGAAAAAATGTTGCACTCTCTTCTATGGGATTACATAGAATATTTTAAATAATCTATAAGCTATAGTTAAGCTATAGTTTGTAGCTCTATCTTTAAGCTATAGTTTGTTTATGAAAGTCAATGAGAACCGTTCTATGACAGTTTTGTACATAAAATGGAGGGGTGGGGGGGAAATTTGATGACGCAAAAATTGGGAAGTTTCTGTTTTAAAAAATAGTACAAGTGTATAATTGCACATGCAAAAGAAAAGTGTTGTGCAAAAAGATTTTGAGTGATTTAGCACACTTTAATATTTTTTGTAATTGACAAAAGATGAGGGAGTTTGTTGCGTGAAATTTTGCGGTGCATTGATTAGGTTGTAGACGTTCAGATAATGATTTTCGGCCGTACCTACAAATTGTATCAGCCTCTACGGCGCGTTGCCCCCGATGATCGATGATTATTAGCTCGTGACCCCGACTTTGGAAAAACTCCACTGCTTTTTCCCTATCTTTCGCCACCGACACGCTCCACCCCAATCGCCTCGAAGTGGTAGCGAGTATATCCATTTGTTGATCATCTTTGGGGAAGACCAACAATATCTGACGTTCGAGGGGTTCGATTCGAAAGAAATAATAAATGCCACGATAAATCGACGTGTGTCAATAGAAATTATCTATCGGCTTTGTTCGACTGCTAGTCGATAGATCATGGGGAACGAGGTTTACTTACTTTTACGAGACTAGGAACACTGTTCGTTAACGGATAAGCGTCGATATCCTGTGGCCCTTTCTGCAAAACAAAACAATCTCATTAAAAATCTTCGACTCGATCCAAACAGAACACTTAAATTGCCACAAAACTATAGAAATGTACAGTTTCGCGCAAAGTTCTCGCCTGAAGAAAATCTAATTTTTTCGTTATTTAATATTACCACTGACAGCATTCAATTTATAACTTTTCTATGAAAATATATTTTTCATATTTTGTAAAAGAATACATTCTTGGCCCCAATAGGGTATGCTCCCCGGTGGAGGGGATAAGCGAACTAATATCGTGTAGCTACGTGCGGCTTAGATCAAGGCTTTACTGTACTCGTAGAGATTATGGTATAATCGGACATTAGTCCTAAATGTTTTCCTATCTTGAATTCTACTCGTTTGAATAGGGTCGCGAGGAGAACCTACTAATTCAGAAGGAACACTATTCTGTGTTCTCGGTGGTGTAGTCGTTTTACAAATTTTCGCTCGTCGCCTTGCACGCGGAGATCCATTCACACTTTTATCCTTCTCATTTTGTGGTTCCGCGCTTTGCATTCGTATAAACTACGGTGCTCGACTTGGAAAACTGCGCGTTCGCCGGTATAACCTATTCATGTTAGAGTTACGTCAAATAGACAAACGAATCGGAGGCCGGCAAACCGATCCGCTAAGATACGAAGTTTGCCAGAGAACCGGGTAACTGAGACCACCATCTCGATTATGTTCGTTAGCCTTGCCGTCAACCAAGTTCAGAACGGACTTGAAATTGTTTCGTTTATTATTCAGTGCACTGGAAAATAGTGACATTGTTTCACTGCTTATCGGAACTGTTCCTTCTGAGCGCACGAAACGTTCCAAGTACGAGGCGTTGTTCGAACAAGGATGACATGATATTGAATCATCGTCGTTGCTGGTTACGTGCGCGACTCGAACGCGGGACACGCGTGTGCAATGATGATAAATTAACTTCGCGGATGTGCATCCTCGTCGGAACTTTCAATTTCAACAAGTTGAAGTATCCTAGTTTCCATTGGAGAGGCAGAAGTCGATTTTCAAACTGTAAACACTGTATTACCGAATCAGAAATAAAATTGGTTTTTGATCTATGCATAGTTCATTTTCACCTGCGGAAAAGGGGATTGTCGTTTCAGTAACTGTTCTCTGCGCCAGTGTACTAATTGAAATCCAGATTTTTCTTGTCGATTTTTGTTGAAACGGAGAAGACTTGTTAAAATCGCAGGACGAGCAGAGCACCGTATGAAGAAGACAAACACTATTGTCCTGCTGGAGTAACTATTAGAACATGTTACTCGGTACTGAGCCTTTTAAAATTAGGAGAAATTAATTCCATTCTGGATGTAATGAACCAAACTTCAATATTGTTTTTAAACTCGAGAAACTATGAGTCCTAAAATTTTATTTTTGTTAGGATGAAGACGAATAAATACTGTAAAGTCTACTTTTTATTTGTCAAAGAATGACAATTGAATAAGTAAAAAGAGATAGAACAGTATCACGAAAACAATTTCGTGAAATGAAACAGTTTTTCATTTTTTTTTTCTATGTTTCTAATAACTAGTTGATCTATTAAAAACATAGTAGCAGTTTTTGAAATTAAAATATATCACTTTTCAGAAGAACTGTCTAAACGTTTGAATAACTGCTTATATTATAATTATTATAATAATATCATTATTATAATTATTAATATCTAATATAATATTATTTATATTGTAGGAGAGAAAGCTTGTAAATTTTGTATCGAAGGGAGAAGGGGTTCTTAAAAAGATTAGCCCAAGAATTTCCTGAAAGCCACGCTTTCCAAAAAACATTTTTTACGAATCCAAATCACTGTTTTGTGACATCCAACTGTCTCAAATACCGAAAGATAACATTCATGTTCCTAGTGTAACGATAATTATTTGCGATCAATGCTTTGTCTGTTCCCAGAAAAATTTGTCAATGCAGATTTTGCAATCATAAGAAAAGATGGCTACCAAATAATAACTTAGTGTAAAAGATCTGTACAACGAAATCGATTCCACAAACCGCAACTTTCTGTTTACGTATTATTACCAGTTTCCAAAATAACTATTTACAACATTTATAAATACAAAAGTCCTGATTAAAACAGTTATGAAGAATCTTTATCCGGAATAACTGTAACGAACAATCGAAATACCCAATTATTATTTGTTTCCCTTTAATTAAGTGACTTTACAAAATACTACCTACAACAATGAAACGAAAAGAGTTATTTGTTGAATTAAGAAAAAATTGAAAAGAGTCTTGAACGTGATGGTGAACTCAAATTAAGAATAACTCGTCATCTCCAATTAGAAGGTTCACACTTTACCAGAAGCGTATTGATAGGTTCTCTAATATTCCTGTTAAATCAAAAAAGAATTTCACAATTGTCTTCCAAAAGGTCAAAAGAAATGATCAAACTATAGAGTGTCCCAAAAATGTACTTCCTTGACAGGGGAGATCCCTTAGGTCATTTGAAGTAACTTTTTCCTTTGCGAAAATTTCCTCCGCGGCTTTGTTAAGGAGTTATTAACGAGAAATGTTGACCAATCAGGGCGCGGCTACAGAGGACAGATTCCGGCTCGGCCAATACCAACGCCGCGCTCAGCTGGCCCCCTGCTGTTCTCGCGCCCTGATTGGTCCGTGTTTTTTGTTAATAACTCCTTAACGAGACCACGGAGAATATTTTTCAAAGGAAAAAGTTACTTCAAATGATCTCAGGAATTATCCCTGTCAAGGAGAGTAGAGCATTTTTCGGACACCCTGTGTATTCCACAGAATTACTGGTTTGTTTATGAACGAAATTGCTACCGCCAGGGAAAAATTCATTAAGTAGACCTCACTTGTTATTTTTTTATTTTTAAATGACTTAAAATATCTACCAAGAGCTTACTAACAGGATTTTCACTAACTATACCAAAAGAAAGATAATAGTCATGAACGTAATTATTACGTTGCTTGGAGTGACTCGTTGGTTCACGATTGAAATTACTATTGACGTTGAAAAATCTGTTAAAAAATCTTCAGCCATGGACCACAGACTTCCAAAAATTCTATTGCACGTAATATGAATCCCAAACGAAATTATTGTGGCTGAATCCACTGAAAGTCAACTTTTCTCGCACATTTTTAACCTATTTTTCAAAGATCAATCCCGGTTACTAAAAAATTAGAATGTAGATCTGATTTAGGTCAAATCTCGTCGTCCGAAGATTACAAAATTATTAGCCGTAGACCATAGATAAAAAATTATAAAATACTCCAAAATTCCAAAATTATAGAATATTCCCAAATTATAAAATAGTCCAAAATTCCAAAATTATAGAATATTCCCAAATTATAAAATATACCAAAATTATAAAATATTCAAAAATTCCAAAATTATACAATATTCAAAAATTCCAAAATTATACAATTTTCAAAAATTCCAAAATTATAAAATATTCCACAATTCCAAAATTATAAAATATTCCAAAATTTCAAAGTTCCAAAATTATAAAATATTCCAAAATTCCCAAATTATAAAATATTTCCATATTCCAAAATTATAAAATATTCAAAAATTCCAAAATTATAAAATATTCAAAAATTCCAAAATTACACAATATTCAAAAATTCCAAAATTATAAAATATTTCACAATTCCAAAATTTCAATATTCCAAAATTCCAAAATCAAAATATCCCAAAATTCCAAAATTATAAAATAATAGCCAGCAGATTATAGATTGAATTTTCTTTGCTCTGTCAATGTGACAACCATTCGCATCACGTACCCGGGAAGCTAACAAAACCGAGGGCGGTGGCCCTTTCATGTGTGTCCTGCTTTTGCTGGCGTGCCATTTTTTGCGAACAGAGCCGCACATTAGGTTGACAATCCAGTTGTACCAGGTTCTCGACCGGGGAATCTTTTCCTCGGTGAATTCGGTGTCATGGCAAACGAAAATCCGCACTTGAGTCGACTGCCTTTTGTCCAGCATCCTTAATGATCAATTGTGACTGTCCCGAGTGTCGCATCAAAGGTCCCTCGATCGGAACGATCGAGATCGCGAACGGATCGATTCACTCGTTCGACGTGCAGCGGTGCATAATTTGTTCCGGCGGAAACGGTCACCGAGTTTGATCCGCGATTGATCCTTGCCACCTAGATCAATTTCTGTCAATTGTCCTGTGTCTCCGAGGTAAACATGCCGAACCGTGGTGAAATTCTTGGTAACGATAAATTGTTTAATGAAACGGTAATTTCTACGATGCAAAACTCGCGGAACGCAACCGGGAAAGACGTTCGAGAATATCCGACGCGATACTGATCGGTCGTCGTCACGCACCGATGCTATCATTTCGCTATTATAAAATCTCGATAACGAAGCCTCTCCGTGGAAGTTCACTCGTCGACGTATAGTTATTGATATTGGCAATTCTATAAACAGCCGATAAAACGTCACGTGAATCGATTATAAATATACGTTATCGCGGTATTTTTTTTATGGGAGAATAGATACTGTGATCTGACTTTCGCGAAGAACAAATAGAAGATACTCGCTCAGCGATGCAATTACGAACTATGGGAAAAATAATTCGATCTTGAGTTCACGATAATGATAGCGAACTTTGTGACGAGGGTAGAAGTACTATTGTGGAAGAAACTTTTAGAAATGGTCATTCACGATTTTGGTAGAGTGGTTTGCATTAAAATAAATCGAATGACACTGTTTACGTTGAACACTAACCGAGTTCATTTAAGCTTTTGGTCAAAATAAATAGTCAGAAAAATCCAACAGGTCGCAAAAAATTATTTACATAATTATTGGGTGTACAATTAAATTTCCTTTTATCACTCTATTGTGGATGTTAAGACATTTAATCATTAGTTTACTATTAAATGTAGACTCAAAGAAAATGGCACAAATTATGTTCCAAGTGTTCGTGAAATTTAAAAATATAATTTGCAAATTGCGAAAGAGTAAATGGTAAACATTAGATTGCATGAGAGAAAAAATATGGTTCAGACGATAGGCACTGTATTTTTACATATTCTTATAACATTGAGAGTACCATGTTTAGGGTTCTGACAAAATTACTTCGACGTAAGTCATCATGAAATCAACCGAGAATACTAAGAATAAAATAACTAATCCTATACACTTGATCTCTTACAAAACTAAACCGGTTGAGAAGCTTAAAAATATAGCTCATACTCGTGTACCAATCGACAGACAGTGAGACAGAATTCTAAAAATAAAAATGTTTGAAATTCTATTTTCGGCAGAATGATTTTTAAACGAAGTGTTATAGACGCAGAAAGTATATGAAGGTTCTATTGTGTCACTTCTGCGTTCCGTATCAAGATAGAGAAACTAATCATGCGGATTTTATCATTTATGACAAAAATGGGAAGGAGTGTGAAAACGTTAGAAAAATTTTAAAATACCGTTACATTATTTTCAACCTACTAAACATATTAAGAAAGAAAATAAATATCTATTTCACTCCAGTCTGTTGCAATTCAGGTGGACAATTTTTATTTTGCACAAAGATCCGCAGTCTACTAATCGTACATATTAACTTCCTTGCAAAGGCAAACAGGTTCAGAGGAATAAACATTTTTTACCAATGCACTTTTGGATTATGCGCGCACCAAATACAGGTAGACAATTATCACAATGATTAAAGCATCTCCGAATCCACTTTCGACGAAACCGAAAATAGCGGATAATTATAAATGATTTTCCTAAAAAAATAGAAATATAGTAAAATTAAGAAATAATTCAGTGTCCATTTTTACGTCCTAAGGGGAAGAAGAAAGACTGATTTTCGAAACGTTCAATATAAATTATTGCAAAATTACATATTCGAATGTCTAGGCCAAGGTTGTTTAATCGATCTTATTTCAATTATAATTGCCTTCAGACATCCCTTCAAAAAATCATAATCGAACGGAAAGATTTTGTCGCGTCATCCTAGCGATATCTTTGAATAGAATGATAACTGGACTGCAGATTTGGTGCAGTTTATACCAAGAGGCTGAAAATACAATCTTGCAAAGACTATAGAGGAATTTCAAAATACTGTTATATATTTTTCGACGTGCTAAAATTATTGCAACTACATTTTCCTTTAACTTCTGTTTCTTTCGGTCGACTCGGAAACTCTTCCGCAGTCTAACGAGGATCAACAAGAAAGAAAATGTCTGGCTACGAAAATAGTCTGAATTTAATAATTAACAGGTGTGTCAGAACTTTTATTTGCAAATGAACTCTTTGTCTCGCTCCTCCGGCTTTTCTGACTGCAACCCGGTCTTGTCTATAGACCGTCTATAGACAGCAGTTTATATCCTGTCTATAGACGGTATCGAGAATGGCAGTAAGGAAAGCACGGTCGACAAAATGTCTCCGAACGAGCGGAAACAGTTCATGAATAACTCCGTATGATCTTCCGACACCGCCATAGTTCACTGTAATCTTTCGTCGCTTGTCCCCCTATGGAAACTTCAATCAAAACATTCGATGAATTTTTCACGATACTCCGTCATAATCGAGGGAACGACGCGCGTGTTTCCCATTAGTGCAAAAAGGGTTAATTGCGGGTTCGAACTTCGTGAGAAAGCGAGCGATGCCTCTTGTCTGCACATGGTTGATCTTTTATTCATTCTTCCGCGAATCGGCGGGAGCATCTGCTTGGCCTCTAGATTTCTCGTTTATATGGAAATTTTCAATAGAATTTCGAGAAAAAGTGGTTTCTGATTTAATAAAAAAAAAAAGACTATAGACGAAGGTCGATCTTTTCTTTCTGTCGTTTTTTACGATATGTCTGCTTGACCTCTGACATTCATGCTCCCATGGAAATTTCGAAAATAATGTTAAGATGAAGGTCAAATTTGATTCAAGGACACTAGAGGTACAGTTAACCTCAAATACTGAAATTTGCTTCCCTCCAAAAGTGAACACAGACTAATCTATACGTAGAATCACGAACACTTGAATTTGCAGTATTTGTTTCTCAATGAAACATTAAATTTGCTGTAATTGCGATTTCCCCAGTTCTCCGATCAATAGATTGTCGATTATAATTAGATTTCGATCAAAATATTCGAATAGACGTGAGTCATTTTGTATTACAACGAATTGTAAATGATTATTCAAGAGGCAGAATATGAAATTGAAGGCAGGGATCAAGGATGTGTTCAAAAAGGTGCACACAGAAAAGATACACGAAGGTACACATACACAAGATCAAACAGACACACAGAAACTTTCCGAACCGTGTAATATCAGAAACATTTTCTTCAAAAATGTTGATGTTGTTCAAGGTGTCGAATAAACTCTGAGATACTATTTCTTGATGTTACTCAAAGTGGGCAACTTCAATTTTTGAAACGGCAATTTTTTCAGAAATATATATTTTCCGAAAACGAAATAGAACTTTTGTGTAAAAAACTATAACGAACAATTAATCGATCGTATTTTGCTCAAGGCTTATCTGCACACTTTTATTATTCTGCACAGTTAGGTCTTTTCAATAAGCAAAATATTTGTCAGAAACAGTTTGAATCCACATTGTTACAAGTTCATCGATGGTGCTGTAATTGCAAATAATAGTAGATTGCGTCGAACATTTTTCTTAAATAAATACTTTTGATATATATACATATATATATGGCTTGAGAAGTTTAAACGACAAACGTGTAAATTCGATTGCCTCTTGTTCCGCGTTAAAAAGTGCGAAGTGAAACGCTGTTTCCAGGGTGTTATCTTTGATTGCAGCTAGCAAGAACCGAGATAACGATATGAACACAATATTTTCACGTTGTTTATCTTTAAAACGTTGCACCTACTGCTACTATTAGATTAGATTAAATTTATCATTGTATCACATTAGTAGATAGTTGAGATTCTGAAAGTGCGGTTTTGCTCGCGAAAGAGAACCTTTAACGTGTACTTAATTATTATGTTGTACAGAAAAGGAACTTGAGATACGGTGGTGTAACAGCTGTTCACTTTGGTCGTTCATTAATTATTGTCCAGGAGTTAAAAAAAAAATCAAAAAACTTCGTGTGCAACTACACTAACTCATTTGTGACCCAAACCTTTCTTTTGTGTTCGCCACAACACGATTTTCCGGGGGTGAAATCGCCTTTTGAATTTTCTTTCTCAAAAAAGAAATATATCAAAAGAATTTCAAATAAAAATCGCATCTATTTTTCTGTACAGAACTCGTGAAAAATTCGTGTTTTTGACATAGCTAGATCATCATCAAAGTTTCACAGTTTTGTAAAAGGAAACATAAAAATTAGATGTTTCTTCAAAATTTTATTTCGTCAATTTGATATTTGTTTTCAATATTTCCGAGAAGAAAGAAAAATACGAATTCGGTTCAACAGGTGATTTCATTCCTTAAAACCGATTATGGCACGAACAGGAAAACGGTGATTGGAATGGCGGATGTTTTATTCTAATTGCACACAGAGTTCACCCATTCTTCGATGAATTTTTTAAAATTCTGCGTTCCTTTGTCAACTGTTTCAAAGTGGTCCTCATTCCCCATTCAAAATCCACCAATGTGCACTTTCAATTTTTTTTCGTGTACTCTTCGCCGGAAGAAAGAGCACGGTAAAAATGGGTCATCCTTTATTTTGGCCCTATTAATGCAGGCCTTCCTTCAAACGGATGATAATGACTATATACTGAATTGCTGTATCCGTGGCCCGAAAAGAGACGAGGAGAAAGGAATATACAAGGTGTCCCACTATCCATTTTAACTTTACCGATACGCAACACACAAGTTGTCCAATAAGAAAGTAATAATGCTCTATTAAAATGATTATAGCGGAAGCATAGAGAATCCTTTTTCTCTTCTAGTTAATTCAATATAATATCTTAGACATATAATGTAAAAACAGTCTCGGTCGTATCTGAATATTTAAAATGAAAATTTAAACGTGTTGGTAACATGGTACTAGAATTACTATACTAAAATCGTTATAATTTTTGAAATATTAACAGTAAATTGTTTGCTCGATAATTACCCAGGGGCATGACCTGTTTTACTAGCAGCTAATGAGATATATTAACTATAATAATATCAGAAATAAGTAATATATTAATCATACTACTAATATCGTCACGAATCGTTACATTTCTATTGCTTTGTAAATCGAGAAAATTATTGCATGATTAGGCGGCTGCAAATTCTATACATTTAGGTGAAAGTGTATAAATCAAATTTAAACTAGTGGAAAGATGAAAGGAATTTAAAAATATTTATGTATTATGTTCGAGAGATATTTTGGTCACTGCTTCTTGTAATTAATACACAATTTCTTTGTACACCCTAGTAATGATCAATCGTTCCAATGAAAATTTTCGCAGTTGTGTAGCAATTATTGAAACAGTATTAAAAATTCACGTACCGCTGTCGTATAATCCAAGTCATCGTCCACGCCCGAAGTTTCTTCAAACGGTGACTTTTCTTCCAAGCTATCGTACTCGGTTTCTCCTTGAACAGCAAATGAAAAGGAAATCAAACTCTTTTCAATTTCTCGAGGATCAACATCAATCGCGATTAAGTAACCGTGGAAGATAACATTACGCAGTCTCGATGTTCTTCGAACCGGCACAGTCATCGTTCCATTGGGAAGCTTGATTAATCTCATATATTTTCATTGTACAAGCAATTAAACAGCATCTTGACAATAACGAAAGACAGGCTTGTTAGGAATCGAATAGCCGGGGGCCTAGATCGTTATCGAGAAATATGGGTCAATGGATCAAGACTTACCGAACCGTCAATTAAAACTTGTTTACAGGATTAATTGCTGTAGCACTTAACTTTTAATCTCGAAACGAAGACCGATGAAGTTCGTTAACGCGTTATCGAATTCAATCGATCAATCTGCTCAAATGGATCGCTCTTTATAGGAAAGCGTATACAATTAGCGTCTGCAGTTTCTTCGAATCAAATCGATACTCGACTCACGGAATCGATCAGAAACGATCTGAACGAGATATTTGTGGAAATGTTCCCATATTTTATTAAAAGCGTATACATTTAGCGTCTGCAAAAATTTCACGAATCAAATAGATACTCGACTCACAGAATGATGTAATTAATTTGACGAAATAATCTGGACGAGATATTTGTGGAAATGTTCCCATATTTTATTAAAAACATATACATTTAGTGTCTGCAAATTTTCTTCGAATCAAATCGATACTCGACTCACAGAATGATGTAACAAATTAATTTGACGAAATAATCTGGACGAGATATTTGTGGAAATGTTCCCATATTTTATTAAAAGCGTATACATTTAGCGTCTGCAAAAATTTCTTCGAATCAAATCGATACTCGACTCACAGAATGATGTAATTAATTTGACGAAATAATCTGAACAAGATATTTGTGGAAATAATCCCGTATTTTATTAAACTTCAAAATTACAAATTAAATTTAATCACGGAAAGTTACGAGCGAATGAATGAATGACTTCACGATTAAAAGAATTCCACTAAAAAAGGAAATGCTAGCATTGCGATAACCTGATTCATTCTGACGAACGTTACAGATTGTTAACTAAATTGCTCGCTTGTATTATTTACTCGATGGCTTACGGCACTTGGATTATCACGAAAGGAATTTACCGATTCTGAAAATCATCCGTTTTATCGAGCAGAATGCTTTCATTCGGAGTTTTTGTTTTAATAGCCACAGTTAATAAATTGGATTTAACAGCAGGATAAGACGATTAATTCGCAAGAGATCGCGTTCGCATATTTTCACCTTTTACGGCAGTATCGCTCAATGGTCATCGTTCGATTTGAATTTAAAGATAATTGATCGAAAGTAGGGCACCTTAATTGGACGGTACCGATCACCGTAGGGACAACAGAGCACGTTTCAAAGATCTTGCCCGCCTTTTCATTCCTGGCCTTTCGCATTCGCGAGATCGAATACGTGGATCGTCGATCGAATCATCGCACGAATAAAGCTACCACGGAGTCAATTCGCGAACGATCATCTTCACACCGATATAAACTTAACGATCAAGAGAGTTGGCACTGCGGATGGGGATCCGGAAATTCGGACGCGTAACGAGATCGCTTTCCGCCCCGAAGTGGAACGGAAATGAGTCAGAAAAATTAAATTTAGTCGAACGAGAGAGCAACCCTTCTGCATACCGTTGCTGAAGAGCATGTCCTGCAAAGTCTCTTCATCTTCGCTGGGAAAGAAGTACTTGTTCGGAGGGGATGCCATATAGAAACTCGGTGATGATCTTCAAAGCAGCAATGCGCACCGATCTCTTGTCAAACGTCTCCTCATATCGGCCCGATTATGCGAGAGATAGTTTCGAATAGGCGAACGGAACATTGGACACGTTACTCACAGATCATAATTGGACTTACGCAGTCGATGCGACACTTACAACAGAAACATACACGAACACACCGGATAAAATCGATTCGACGATTCTTTACAGAATAAACAAATAAATTTGACATTGGAAGACAACTCGTGGAATGCGTTCAATTTTTCTTTCGTTCACGTCACGGTATAGTTGGCGATAGTTCCTTGTGCCGAGAAATTAGTTGGTCGTGTGGAAATTTTCACAATTTCTTCATTGAAGACTCAAAATTGTGCACTTGGAAGAATATTTTCGGCGATCACTGTCCGGGCGCGGATTGTTCCGTGAAAGACGTTCTCTCCTCGGGGATAACTGACGGGTATACGCTTAACGACGGCGAGCGAACGGTGCACGTTGAATATCGAAACCATGAGCGCGAAAGTATACCGATAGATCGGGCACGCACGGCGCACGATGCGTTGCGAGAGGCTCAATGGCGGCAACTGGACTGGAGGACCGAATTGTGCAAGTTAAAATTCTACTCGCGAGCGAGTGGCCCCGGAGACACAATCGTTCGCATAAGTATTCGTTCGCTCCTCGAACGATCCCAATCTGTACGTTCTTGCTTTTTTCCGAAGTTAGGAGAATTCCCGAACGACGTGAGAAAGAAAGTGAACGATTTCAATCGAAAGTCCGGAGGAAATTCGGTTTTGTACATCATGAAAATTTCGCAATACAAATTCAGCAATTGCCATTTGAAAAGAAAGAAAAATATTGACTTGCGAATTAGGCCAGATAACATGAGTTACAAGCAAAACGATTTTATTCGTTGGCATGTCTTAATAAATACATACGTTCGCATATACATATGTGTTAGAGACCATTATTGACTGTAGATCACGTTGGGAATTAGGGCAAAAACCCCAGAAATTGTCGAGTTGTGTAAAGTGATTGTGGAGTGATGAGCAGTGTATGACAAATTTTTTTTTTATTCGATCGTGTAAAATGGTGAATTTTCTTTTTTCGATTCAATCATAATTGAAAGTGATGCAATAATTCCAATTTAATTGAAAGAATTAAACTTACTCTCTAAAGTTAAATTAATATGGATTTTAATTAATATCAATTTATATGGATAAAAAGTGTTTGAAAACTGAAAACAAATTACAATTTTTGAAGATGCACGTTGAAAGTGAAGAAACAGGTACAAATAGTTGCACTTAACACGATTTTGCAAGCGGAGGACTATGTAAGATTTATGTTAATATAAAATCTTTAAATCTTTTCGTGTAAATGTCAGACCTAATCTAAATGTTGGGTGATCTGCATAGTTCGCGAGAAATTCGAAGCAATAGTTTCAACTGTGACTTGTGGACGTTAACATTATCGCAAATTAACATTAACAGAATATATTTGGAGGATTCGGCATACTGAAACTGGTATTTGTTAAAAAAGTTCGTCGTCATTTAGTGAATTAAGGTGGTACAGTGTTGTTTCTGAATAATTCTGTATAAATAAGCTAAAATCTTAAAGAATGAAACACGGGATGTTAATATAAATATCGACGTCGCGAAATTTGTATAGTTCATGAGGTCAGTGAACCGGCAACTCCAATTGAGTTGAATCCTTGCGATTATTGAGGGAAATTGCTATTGCTATTCGAGAGACGGACACAATAAATTGGTATGAATGCAAAGTATTTAGGACACTGAAAACCATAACTCAAACTGCAACCAGTGAAACAGTTGATTGCTTAATACAAAATTGAATAACACCCCTGCTATCAATAGTCTTTTCAATCTGCTAAGAGTCTGTGAAATATTAATATATAATATTTGGATAATCTTAAAAAATTATATATTCTTATCGTACGAAGTATTTAAAAACTAACGTAATTTAAAACAAATCGTTGCTTGTTGATCCTTTCGATTACTGCAGCAGATTGCTATTAGAAACATCAGGATAGTAAAATCGAAGTATTTGAGAGATTTTTCGACGCTCGCAACAATAGAACATGATCACCATGATCGATCTGGAACAATCCTCTTCTTAATGTCAAACTTCTTACTCCTAATAATTCTATATTAATAGAGTTCATATTAATATAAAATATTTGGAAGACTTTTAGAAATGCCGGACCATATACTGTTGTTGTACGAGGTTTAACAAAATCGAGAACAAAACAAATAGTTCCGTCATCTAAATAGTTAATGAGGAGACTGAAGCAATAGTTTCAATCGAATGATTCTTGCTTTCCGATTGATTCCGCAGATTGTCATAGACTGTGTTCTGTTGTAAATTTAACAACCATTAAAGATATTCATCGTGAAGTAAACAATTCAATTTGGACAATGCCACTGTTAGAAGCTTTGAGAAGTTAATCTATTTGCATGGTTGTTTTTAAAAATAGTTGGAGTGTAAAAAATATTTGCTATATATGTGCTGATATGCAGTAGTTGTTGCTCGTGCTATTTTTTCAATTCGGTTGATGACTCTGAGATGCAGAAGGCTTTTGTTAATATTAGTACAAAATTGTGAGTGAAAGGCAAGATTGAAAAAACATTGGTGTGTTAGATGATAACAGTTTTTTTTGTTACTGCTAAACAACGTGAAAACGGTATTGCCATGAAGAGTGTAGGCTTTCTGTCGTCCATGTATGTTGAAGTGAATTGCCGAAGTATGACCTTGAAAACATATTGAAAGGGAAAAGTTTGAAAGATTGAGAATATGTTCCGAGTTTTATGTTGTGACTGTCAAAGCCTACTGTGATGTAACGACTGAGTTGGTACGACATAGTGATCCTTTCAACAACATTTCTCCCGCATGTTTATTTCTAAAAAGAGTTGGTAGTCTAATAAAAAGTCTATATATTACAGCCTAATATATTAAATATTAGAATCAAGCTTCCTATTTCGAAATTTAAGCTGTAAACTACCGAGTACCTTGCTACATAAAATTAGCATAAATAAATCTCATAAGAAATTCTCTTAGGTATAATAAGTGGATATAGTTTGTAAGGGAAAAGTGTCTTGAGAATAACCAATTAGGTAATTCTAAACAAGCACTTGAAAGCTAGCTACTTCAAAGGTCAAATAATTAGTCAGCAGCTCGTTCGTTTGTAACCTTCGTTACAAAGATTTATGATAAAACTAATTGTACGATATAAAAATGGCAATTCAAGCAACACAAATCTTAGTGTATCTTTGCTATCGAGAATCGACACCACTCGAATCTCGATCGAGCCACATTTCTGAAAATTAGTCAAAGCTCGCTATAAAAGTTTAAACAGTCGAAGCTTTGTGCTTTGTTAACCAGCATAAACTCTTTCGCGAATGAATCGATGAATCATTCATGAAGTACAGATTCGTGTAACCCGAATTAATTAATCCGCATTCATCTGTGTAAATGAAATTAAGTGAGACATATCTATGTGTTATGTGTGTGATCGGGTTAAACGACCGTGTGATGCAAATGTGACGATTGAAATCATGTCTGAGGAAGTTGTATATTTATCTGAAAACAACGGTGTTAAAGAAAGAGGAAGAATGTGTGTACGAGAGGTCAGTGTCAGTGTTCTCTTAACGTAAAAAGAGAAATTAATTACTCAACTACTCTAAAGCTTCCCTTCCTAGCTGTGAAATTATTCACGGCAAAACTACGCTAAAATATTCTAAAATAAAAATGTAGTATTCGAACAGAAATTCGAAGTAGGCACACTAGATGATAAAAGATTAGAGCAGTGTTTAACGAATGTTTAACACAGGTTAAAACGGAAATGTAGTATCTGAAAAAATTTGGAAAAGGAAACGGTGATCTAGGTTACAGAAAATTAAGGAAGCGTTTTCGAATGGGTTTCTGCGATCATATTGAAAATTCCAAAAGGGTTAGAACATGAAATATAGTATTTGAAAGAAATTGGAAATGGAAACGATGATCTAGGTTACAGAAAATTAAGGAATGTTTTCAAGTGGGTTTCTGCGGCCATATTAAGAATTCCGAAAGGGTTAAAACCTGAAATATAGTATTTGAAAAAAATTGGTATTGGAAACGGTGATCTAGGTTACAGAACATTAAGGAATCGTTTCCGAGTGGGTTTTTGCAATCATATTGAAAATTCCAAAAAGGTTAGAACATGAAATATAGTGTTTGACAGAAATTGGAAATGGAAACGGTGATCTAGGTTACAGAAAATTAAGGAAGCTTTATCGTGTGGGTTTCTGTGATCATATGGAAAATTCCAAAAGGGTTAAAACATGGAATATAGTATTTAAAAAAAATTGGAAATGGAAACGGTGACCCTGATCCCAGAAAATTAAGGAAGCGTTTTCGAGTGGGTTTCTGCGGCCATATTAAGAATTCCGAAAGGGTTAAAACATGAAATATAGTATTTCAAAAAAAATTGGAAATGGAAACGGTGATCCAGGTTACAGAAAATTAAGGAAGCTTTATCGTGTGGGTTTCTGCGACCATATTAAAAATTCCGAAAGGGTTAAAACATGAAATACAGTATTTGAACAAAAGTGGACAAGGAAAGGGTGATCTAGATTACAGAAAATTAAGGAGGCGTTTTCCCGCAGGCTACGTTACTTCTATTGGTCCTTGAGGAGCAGGATACATGGTAGACAGAAATGCGTTGATTCGCGACGATGTTTTGTTTGGTTCCTTCGATCGAGAACCGATAGAACCGGCTGGTAGGTTTTCAAAGGCGCTCGCGAACGTCCAATTAATTCATGTCGCGGACGGTTCACTCGAGTCAAGATTACACGGCGCGCGGTCAGAGGCGTAGACTAGGTCAAGGAGAATCAGTGTTTGCCCGAAGTGTACTCTCCTTTGCGAAACGCACGCACCAGTGACGCAGCGACGCCCCAGGCCGGTTGCAATTTATTTCTATTGCTCGATTAATGCCCGCCGGGTGAAATCCGACGAATCCGCTTTCCCACTCGACGGGGAATTGCGCGTGTAGCAATGGCTTCAACAGCGGCCCCCTTCCGACCGCTTTGAACATGTTCGGAGCTGAGCGAAATGCTGCTAACATCAAGTACTGAAAATAACAATTGTCCCAACAAATTTTTACGAAGAACATCCGAAATAGAAATCAATAGGTCAGAAAACAATGAAAATTGTTCAGAGCTGAGCGAAATATTGGTAACATCAGGTACTGAAAATAACAGTAGTCTCAACAAATTATTATGAAAAAATCCGGAATAGAAATCAATAGATCAGAAAACAATGAAAATTGTTCAGAGCTGAGCGAAATACTGGTAACATCAAGTACTGAAAATAACAGTGGTCCCAACAAATTTTTAGAAAAAAAACCAGAATATAAATCAATAGAAAATTGTTCGGAGCTGAGCGAAATACTGGTAACATCAGGTACTGAAAATAACAGTGGTCCCAACAAATTTTTAGGAAAAAATCCAAAATAGAAATCAATAGATCAGAAAACAATGAAAATTGTTCAGAGCTGAGCGAAATACTGGTAACATCAGGTACTGAAAATAACAGTAGTCTCAACAAATTATTATGGAAAAATCCGGAATAGAAATCAATAGATCAGAAAACAATGAAAATTGTTCAGAGCTGAGCGAAATGCTGGTAACATCAGGTACTGAAAATAACAGGTGTCCCAACAAATTTTTACGAAGAACATCCGGAATAGAAATCAATATGCCAGAAAACAACGAAAATTGATCAACAACAGAACCGTCTATATTTTCGTACAAACACTTATACATTTCTTTTTTTAAATAATTCAGACTCAAAAGTTTGTTCCTGTGGGACTTTCGTCAACAAGAACGCGTTACCCTCAAAAACTTCGTTAAAAGATTTTCCAATAAAACTAATTTTCCAACAGAAAGTGTTTTCCAGAATTATTCATGAGTTACAAGAGTCGACCAGAAAATATGAATTAAAATGAAAATATGAATTATATTTATATTTAGAAACGAGGAAGGACAAAGGAAATGTGACAGAATTCAACAAACACATTGTGACGATAGTATCGAAGAAGAAGCTATTAAAACGTAATTCATTTCTGAGTTAGAATTGTTAAAATTAAAGAGAAGCTAGGACTAAATTAGAAGACCAAGAGAGATGTAAGATTGACAACTTAAAATGTTTTATTTAAAGAAACCATCTGTTCCTGTGGGCCTTTGGTCAAAAAGGACACGTTACACTCAAAAACTTTATTGAAAGATTTTATCGTGGAACAGATATTTTAGAATCCATATAATAAAGGTTCCATGAGTAGATATTGTTCTAAAACAAAAGAATTTTTTTGAATGGTTCCATTACAAGAATTCAAACAAGATTTGAGATGGAGATTTAAATAATGAACAGGGAAATATAATTGTGGCATTCTTAAAAATGATGTTGCTTGTTATAGAATTGATTAAAATTACACTAGGCCCACTCAATTTTGTTTAGTATAATTTGGAATCTACAAAACAACAACTGTTATGGATAAATCTTTGTATTATGGACATTACAAACCGTATATTTATCAAGTATAAGAAATAATGACGAATTAATTCACGAAGTACGATTCAAGTGACCAATACGTATTTGACAACATTCCCCTATACTAAATTACTCGAAATTCGGTTTGAGCTAATGTTTGACTGAAAAATCGCACTATACTGACTGCATTATTGTCTGATTAATTTCACAATTTATCAGATACAAATTGAACAGTTTATACTAACAAATTACACACGGATAAAATGATTGCAGAGCCTTTTATGTGACATTTAAGCAACATTTTGTCAAACAAATTAACATTTGTCCGGACACTTTTGAGCGGTATATGATAATTGAGAAAAATACCACACATTATAATTTATAAAAATAAGAAAGACCATGTCTACCTCGTTGTTTAATTCTATCTCAGTATAGGAGTGTACCTTAATAACTTTAAGAAGAATATTGGGTTTAAATTTAATTATGTAAGGTAAAAAACATTTTTGTCGTTCGGTTACCCACGGCTACGTTCGGCTACGTATTTAAACATTGCTTAAATTTACCTCGCTCGCTCATTACTGCTCGCGCATTGAGTATTAAAAGTTTACAAAAAAAAAGAGCTTTTTAACAGAGTTTTCTCAGTGGTCCAGCTAAAAAATAGATCTAGGGATATTTCCATAATTATAACAACATTGATAATCTACCCTGAAAGACGGGTTATAATTTTTCAGTATAATGAAAACGTGATAATAAATCTGCTGTTGATGCGTGTGGTGTATAGGTGTTAATTGGCTGTGTTCTCGAGTGCGTACATACGCATGCTTATGAGAGGCTTGTTATGTGAAGAGATCCGATCTGATGCTTGCAAATCATTGAAAGTATTATGGTACAGAGTGACGATGTGAAATTCGAATGTAAAATTTGCTCGAGTGAACACGTGTCCGTTGATCTGTTTGTTTTAAACGGTTTGTGCGGGAACGATTGAGATTTTAAATTGTGAAGCGGTAATTCGGATGCATGTAGATTGCGGGAGGATGACAGTGAACGATGTTTGCCAGTGAAAGGACAGATGTTACAAGAAAGTTGATAAGCAGTAGTATCGCACACAAAATATAACATCGTACCAAACTAACATAAATAACTATAACTATAAATAACTAAAACTAACTGTAACATTGTACAATATATAAAATGACTTATCTACATAAGATATAAAATTAAAATTACGTAGAGATATAAAAAAAGGTCTTCGATGTGTCATAATACTTGGGAGCAAAATCATATTTTTTTCTAAAAGTCTTCTAATGATTTTAAAAGTATTTTTAGCTTTGAAATACCATCACGAAACTAAGTAAGACAAGATTCAAAACATATTTTTGATTGAAATATAAAATTTTATTGATGCTGGGAGTGAACGTGTTACAACAACGAAAAGTGTTTTCCAGAATTATTCATGAGTTACAAGAGTCGACCATGAATTATATTTATTTGCAAAACGAGGTAGGACAAAGGAAATGTGACAGAATTTAACAAACACGTTGTGACGATAGTGTCGAAGAAAACTTTGAACCCATTGAAACGTAATTCATTTCTGAGTTAGAATTGTTAAAATTAAAAAGCAGCTAGGATTAAATTAGATGACCAAGAGAGATGTAAGATTGACAACTTAAAATGCATCTTGTGTCGATAAAAGAAGAACACAAAAATAATGCAAATTAGCTACTTCAAACGTGAAATCGAATATGTGTCGAACAAGAAAGAACAAATAATAGACGTTCATATAACAATTGGACTGAAAACTTGAAAGCTTCAGGCAGATGCAATCAAAATTTTATTAACCAACGCAGCAGTGCTCTAAAAGAATTACGCGAGTAAGTGGTTTGTCCCAGGAAAAAAATAATGCTATTAGGCTCGTTTAAACATGCATAAATGTTCCTATTAAATCATTGAAAACATAATTAGACACTAATGCTACGAGGATCCTCGTATTTCCTCGGTCAGAGATTTTGGGACAAAGTAATTACAAACTCACCTCCATTAATTCGATGTCCCTCGGCCAAAGTTTCCAGCGACTTGCTTTTCTCTGCATCCCCTTTGTCTTTTAGGCACTTCAGCATACTATGCTCGCATCCCATCCTCGACAGAAGGTTTCACTTCGCGCAAAGTCCTCGAGTAGTATTCCGCATAGTCGCAACCTCTTGTTTTTGCAGAATGTTCGACGTCGAACGGGTTCCCTTTTACATTGACAATGCCGAGATACTCTTCATAACAATAGGGCGCACCTTCGGGAATTAGCGACTCGAGAAAACAGGAGAGAGACTTGCGGATTCGCGTGCCCTTCTATCCCAATAATTATCGCCGCTCATCACTGCAACTACGCTAAAACGAAATGGTACACTAAACGTGACTCGGGGTTTAATTAGAACAAATTTGAATTGCAACACGGGTAGCTCAGAAAAGACGCGTTACGAGTTCAATGAAGTCCTGACGATTCCTAATAATATTCGCAGTGTCATTGTCTTCGCGTTTAGAATTGCAAACTAACAAAAAGAATGCTCGAGAAAAGACGAAGAGACGCGCATAGATAGGACGCATTAGTCAAATGCAAAATCAATATTTGGTCGTTGCATGCGAAATTCCCGATTTCAGAATGCAAATTTTATGAAGTGGTTGTTCAAGAAATACTATTCCAATCGACAGGTTTATTACACATACATCGTTCGAGCAAACCTAATCTTTTAATCTGGTCATGCATATATTTATTTCAATGTCAATGTCAGTCGACGCGATGCGAAATGTGGAAGTAAACTGTTATATTCATAGGAGACGCTCAAAAATGGAGACAATAATCTCAGAAATGGAGAAAACTCGTCATTCGTTGACAGAACATGATTAAAATTCAGAAAATTATTAAAATTCAAAGATAGAATTAAATCTTAAGTAATCTTAAGTTATCTTAATTTTTTCTGTGAATTTTAATTTCAAAACGTTAGGAACTCTCGTTCCAACCCTAATATTTAGGAAAAAAGTGACGTTTCTTTAAAGTTACTGTTACGTAATCGAACATTTCATGCGCAACGACCTAGTTCTTGAAAAAACAAAACCGAACAACTTTTTACTGCGGACAGCGAGTTACAATGGCGGGTGACCTCTTGGGAATTTCCCGTGTGGAAGAATCAACGTAATCGCGACAAATATAGATTTGCAAGGGGAAATGCTTCGCGGTTCGCATAATAAGCACGCAATAACGTTTCAATGTGACTGCCGTGTGGAAAAGTTGAACATCCCGAGTCAATGTCGTCTATAGTCTGTCCATCGAGACGAGGCGGAAGACGTAAACAAACAGTTCATGCGGTCAGCGTCGTCGGACCGGAGAAATTGAGGGGAGTATACCCCTCCCTTTGTCATCACCGGATTTACTAACTATAGTTAATCGGGTGACGTTGCGACGCATGACAGAGACGAGACGCGTCACGTGACCGGGCCGAGACGGAAGGGTGGGGATAGGAAGGGGAGGAAGGGGGAATAGACTCGTAGAAGGGGTAAGGTAGGGTGGGGGACAAGTCTGAATCTGGCGACAGTGATAACTATTGATTGCGTGTCACTTGTTGGTCCTCAAAAGTGATATCCTCATTTTAGGGTCATTCGCAATAGTCAATCGCAATTAATGTTCGGACACTTTGAAATAGTCGATAATTTTATTAATATTGGGCCATACGATTTCGGTTATTTTATAACGTTAGAACAATTTTAGGGCTCATACAGGGACCACGTGGTTACGAACTGAATTGTTTTTTCTTCCCCTGTTAGAACGATTGACCTTATAATTTGTAGAAAACTGTAGGACTGAATAATTAGGGTTTTACTATTTACACATGCCACAGTCACTCGCAATAATATTGGGACACTTAAAAAGACGATAATTTTATTAATATTGGGCCATACGACTTCGATTATTTTATAACGTTAGAAAAATTTTAGAATTGTTTTTTCTTCACCTATTAGAACGATTAACCTTATAATTTGTAGAAAACTGTAGGATTGAATAATTAGGGTTTCACTACTTACACATTGTACTACGTACACATAGTACAGTCAATCGCGATAATATTCGGACACTGTTAAAAAGACGATAATTTTTTTAATATTGGGCCATACGACTTCACTTATTTCATAAAGTTAGAACCACCAGTTTACTACGTGACGTGAAAAAGAAATTTTGAGACAATTGCAATTGTTTAGAACTGCAGAGAAAGTACTAAAAGTTGGATTTTACAACTTTTTCATGTCGACCTATATTGAAAATTTAAAAATTCCTTTGTTAGATCTGTGTCAATTGTATACATTCTGAAAATGTTATCAAACGTTTAATTCTGAAAATGTTATCAAACGTTTCCATTCTGAAAATGTTATGAAACGTTTACATTCTGAAAATGTTATTAAATGTTTACATTCTGAAAATGTTATTAAACGTTTCCATTCTGAAAATGTTATGAAACGTTTACATTCTGAAAATGTTATCAAACGTTCATATTCTGAAAATTTCATGCAATATTTATATTGATAATGACCAATCCCATGTTATAGTCAGTCTTGTTGCCTTATTAGGGACAGGGCCCTGAAAATTGCAATTCGCCCCTATCCCAGTTACGCGGCGTTCACGTGCAGTTGTTTACGTCTACTGCCTCGTCTCTTTGAACAGACTATAGACGAGTTTCGTCTCTTTGAACAGATTATAGACGAGTTTCGTCTCTTTGAACAGACTATAGACGAGTTTCGTCTCTTTGAACAGACTATAGACGAGTTTCAGAGATCGCCGGCGCAGGAAGCGTTCTTACGAGGAAGACACACTGGCAGTGACAACCACAATAAGCTATAAATATTCTCGGATGTTGCGGTCCCGTTGGCCAAAATAAAAACGGTCAGGTATTGTTTGTAAATTAATCGTGACACGAAAACCCATCGTAAAAATACTTGCGCGTATTGCGACACTACCATGCCTTCGATTTGTATATTCTTCAGTAGTCAAGTGAAAATTAAGTATCGTTGATGGAGCTTCTTGGTATGATGCATGAAAATTATGCGATTTAATGTTCAGGTCTTCCTTCTTGGAATTAATTCAATGGTCGTCTTATAAATTTTGATCGAACTTCGAAAACGAGTCCATGACAGTACTATAGAAATTCTATTTTGTGAAACTTCAAAATTTGAACCGTCATAGAAAATTTTAGAAAAAAACAAAAATAAATTGAGCGTATTTATTCATATCATACTTCCATTTAAGAGTTATTCATAAATCAAAATTAAATATAATATTAAATATAAATAAATTTAGTAATTGGAAATTGTTTCAAATTGTGATACAGTATTTTTTAGTATTATCCCAAAGGTGTAATTCAGGCGTAATAGAATATTTGGCGAAATTTACATAATTTGGCTCTAGTTGAAAAAATACCTCGGAAAATAAATGGCAACTGCTTGGAAAATTGTTCTTGACATTTTAAAGAGCGTGCAGCTAGAAGTGTGTGATATATACTATACTAAATCCTTTGACACTTTCAATTTAATATCAAAATGAGAAAATAAAATCATTTTTATAAGCTACATATTTCGGTTTTTTTAATAGGAAAAGTATTACAGGACCTAAACTTCATCTACTTCGAAAAATTATTCTGAACATATAATCTGACACATAATTTGGATTGAGTTAGTTAGAATAGTATTTCAGGAACTATACGTCTCCTACTTAAAAAAATTATTCTGAACATATCATCTAATTAATGAAACGTGTTGCCAACATTCTTGTAACTTGCAAGAACATTTAAAATATTAATTTCCACGCCTTTGAGGAGACTTAAAAATGATTTAGTCCAACGTATAAAATATACAATAATTAAATTAAGAAACTACTTATCGAATCGTCTAACAACGAGTGTTACTTCCGGCATCTAACTGATTGCAAAAATGTTTCAATAACTAAGCAGCCCCTATCAGAACTCAATAAAATAAATCGTTCTCGAAAAAAAAAACATGAAACAAATTCAAGTAATTTTTATTACTTCTGTCAATTTCGACACGTACAATGCAAAAGTTTAACACCTGCAGAGCCTCAATTGCATAGTCCTCGAGTCTACACCACCGACTAAAAATTAGGAAACATAATGTTCACTTAAGATAGATTAACATCTCGGATAATCAGACATAGCTGAATCAATTTATAAGAGATTATAACTAAGAATATGGACAGTGAATTGAAACATACTAGCTTTTAATTCGGAGGGTTAGGTGGTAGATCCGTGTATTAGTTATTTAAAAAGCAAAAGAAAAGAAAGTGTTAAATATCGATGACTTACAAGTTTGCCTAACAATATGCCTCTCATTTTTCGAAACAATAAACATAGAACGGTGATGGACAGATTTCGTTAATAGAATTCCAATGAAAATTACTTTATAGTTACTTGAAATAGAAAATAAATATATTACTACTCTACATAAAGGAAAAGTTTAAAAGGCGAAATAAACAATAACGAGCTCATTGTGTATTGGTTCTTAAAACCGATTATATTGATTATGTTTTCAACCCGAAAGTGTAAATATTTCTTTGGCGAATTAGAAACAGAGGACGAAAATTTTAACATTTGTCATAAAAGTTAGTCACATAACCATTAGAGCTAAAGCAATGCCGTCATACCAGGCAGAATCTGACGAATTTTAGTGAAAAATTTCATGAACAAGAGCAACAAATTGTCTAACTAGAGATAAAATTGCAAATTAAGATATTTACAGTGAATTCCCGATATAAGTCACTTGCGCGGTTCTGGCGAGTGACATTTAGACGAAATCTGTGGTTCTCACTATCCGTGGTGGTGTGGGTAGTCCCAGTGACCTTTAAACGCGAGGCTCGTAGTGACTTATATCGGGAATTCACTGTATTAACGGATCTGCTAGACTGTCATGTTTGGGTGCAGGGAAAATTTGTTATTGAAACTTGTTAAATGATCGGGGAGTGCATGTGTACCTGAGATTGGAAATTGCGTGGCACGCGTTCAACCGGGCGACGCATCTCCGTCATTCGTTTTATCTTATCGCGTCGGCCGTGAGTGTCTTCCACGTAATTCAAAATGTCTTACGTCGTATCTGAAGCCGAGGATCCTCCCCGGAGATCCAAGAACGCCTCCGCGATCTCAAGTTCAGATAAAATCTCTAGATAGGCCCCGGCACGTGCTTGTTTCACGCGGAATTTCTCCATTCTCTTTTTGAACGACGTGTCGTAGAACAGATTACACACACGCGCACACACACGCGATTGTAAAGATTCTTTGTTGCGTGCACGCATCGTAGAAACGATTGCGATCCCAGCGCGAACGCGTAGAGGAACACAAACACTACTGTCAATCGATCGTAAACACACGGAACCTATCAATGAAATATCGCGATTACTTTGCTAGTGGACTAAGCTTACGTAGCGTCATTGAATTTTATCGATTCAGCACTCGATCAATATCCGATTTCAACATCAGAAACATGATTTCTTTCGCGAAAGCATCAGTCGCTTGAACATCCACAAAGAACCACGATTTTTGCACGAAATTCCACACGTCTTTACAAAATTCCGAAAAATTCTGTGTGTCTGGCAATATTCTACATGTCTAGAAAAATTCTGTGTCTTTGCAAAATTCTGTACGAAAAATTCTATTTGCCTGAAAAAATTCTACATGTCTAGAAAAATTCTGCATGTCTAGAAAAATTCTATGTGTCTACAAAATTCTATGAAAAATTCAGTATGCCTAAAAAATTTCTACATGTCCAGAATATTCTGTTTTTTCACATTTCTAAATGAAAAATTCAGTATGCCTAAAAAAATTCTACATGTATCGAAAAATTCTCTTTACAAAATTCTATGAAAAATTCAGTATGCCTAAAAAATTTTTACATGTCTAGAATATTCTATGTGTTTTTTCAAATTTCTATATGAACAATTCAGTATGCCTAAAACAAATTCTATATGTCTAGAAAAATTCTGCATGTCTAGAAAAATTTTATGTACATAGAAAAATCTTCAAGTAGAATGATTCATTATTGAACAGCACCGGCAGCTCATTTGCATTATTGAAAAAAATTTTATTCGCTGGCATAAGTCTCATAGTAATAGCTTCTAAACCATTTGGTTGACGGTAACGGTGACAGTCCAATAAATTTTATCTCTGGTATACATATTATTTGCAACAGCAATTTCACTCTAAATTATTCACAAAATTTGTTTAACGACACACTTACTTTCAGCGACTTTGGAGTTCATTGCTTATGTAACTAACGACTGCACACTTAATCGTTATTTAAATCTTCACGAGCAAAAAGTGATTTATGTTGGAGTGGTTACTCCGACAGAATGTCTGTTTGATTGATTCCCTTCTGCTTTGATTGTATCTGCATTTTGTGGTCGAACAATCGCCGGATTTTCTGATTAGATCGAATTATTTTCTTCTCACTTGAAATCGGTGGTAATTGGACTGATGGTCGGATTTAAATCTTCAAATTATCGGAATTGTTTAAGTAGCCGCTGCGCTTTCGAGGCTTAAGCTTATCGTGGGAGTACGATATCATAGCATTTAAAAAAAAGTACAAATTAATATTTCGCTCGCTTAATTTTTCTCCCGAAATAGTGCTAAAGATCTGCTAAATATTGCTAAATATTTCCGTTTAATTCCTCTACTGTACTTCACGAATGCCACGCACGATAAACAAATACAGTCTACCAGGAATATGAAACCGAGTTTCGGAGTAAGGAAAAGTATTACATCATAGCAATTAACGAAGATAATGACGCGGGCATGCATAACGTATTAGTGATTAGATGAAGCATTTTTTTTAACAAAAATATCGGACTCACGATGCTGTCATTTTGAATTGAACATTTTGAAGAAGCAAATCTTCCACCATTACATTTCCCAATTTCGAAACCGTTGATTTTAGATTTCAGACATTACTGGGACATCACTGACGTTGCAAATTACATAAAAATTCGCTAATGGAACGTCGGCCGAGTACAATGAACAGAGCAATATTCCAAACACTGATTAGCATACCAAATTTAACCGTGCACTGCAAAATCTAATTCGTGGCCGCGCAGAAAAGAAAATTCACATCTTCATATCATCTGCATTTCTGAACGACTTTTTTCAACTGCTTCTTTCGCGCCTACGGATCGATTATCTGTCGTTGTCGCGTTGGATATCTTTTCTTAATATAACTGTGCCATAAACGCCGATGATATTGCACGCTCGCGATCGGCAGTTCAGCGCCAGTATCTCTCACCTTCATTAGCACTGGAGCTACCAAACAGTCAATGTGAGCGACACGTTCTCTTGCACGAGGATGCTTGCTATTCGAAACAATGTGTTTAACAATCTCTCGGGAGAGTTGATCCCAAGTGTCGTGGAGTAAGAATCGGGATCGTTGGAAGCCGTCGGTGGTATTAATTATGTGAATCGATCTATTGGTTCGATGCTCTCGGAAGACGATGTGTGTTACCGTTCAGGTGAAAAGTGGCCTCGAAGATTTTGGTGGTCCGTGTACTCCGCGAGATCACTGTACCAAACGACGCGGCGCGGTTATGCGAGATTGTTGCCGCGGTCGCGATCCGACGAGAACAGGACGCGCCGACGTTATTTTCGCCGACGAACCGATCAACACCCGCACCACTGTCAATCCATTGTTAGGCGACACGGTGCTCCGAGATGTGCGCGATGTTTTAATAAAGCTAGACCCAGTTGTAGATGGCATGCTGGCCTCGAAACCACTGACTAAAGATTGCGAATTCGAGATGCCTCCTCCACCCCCTCCACCCCCACCCCCTCTTCTTCTTCTTCTTCCTTCCGATCGCCTCGCCAAATATTTTATTTGCCGCGGGAGATCGCCGATTGTTTGCCGATGGTACCGATAATCATTACGTTCACGTTGCCGTGTCGCGCAGCCGCACAGTGAAAATGCCATTTTCGCGCTCTAAAATAATGACTTCTAAGCCATTAGAGAGAATGAAATTTAATAGGTAAAAAGGTAACATTTGTAGCTTCCGATTGCGAGAAAAATCAATTTGAATTTACACGGTGTTTATTAATTACACAGGTTTTAAAGAAACTATAGAATATGTGGAATTAATATGCCTGTTCTTCTGCATCAATATTCCTGAAGCAAATCTGTGATTTCTGGTAGATTTGTTGCTAGTTGTCGCAAATGAATTGTTTTGCATTGTTTGGTCAACTAATCATAGTTTATCGTAGTCGGTGCAAGGTTCTATTAGGTTTCGGCTGAGATGCGCATGTTTATAGTTCACGGTGAAATACTTGTGCTCGCCTGAAAAAACTGTACTTTTCAGAATGTAATAACAATTACTTGTTTCAAAATCGTTTGAATCCTAGAAGATGCAAGCTTTTGTATTGTCTGAACCCAACTCAGCTATTTCTAATAGTTTTCTTTCAAATTGCAATTGAATATTGGAAAAATCATGTGAGAGGAGACAATTTCACTTTCTTAATTTTTTCCTCGAACTTTCCTCGAATTTTTCCTCGAAAAATTTGTTTCGGATTTGCTTCCTTTGGAAACATCCCCATCACTCATTTGTTTAAAAACAAAAAAAGTTTTCCATTTTCGAGCGCCGAAATATCAAGAAACATTTCCGACTGTAAGACAAACCTCGCGTGTCACGATTTTAAACAATTTAGAGAAAGTCTCGTGTAAACGCTGCAAAATTTAACAATTTTTATGAATTTTTTTCAGAGTGATAGTAGGTCTTGCATTATAATTTTTGGCTGTAATTGATTTGTCTACTCTTTCGTCGTACTGGACAATTTTTTGCACAGTTTTGTTACGGTCCGAACTAATTATTCCTCGCGCGCAATTGGATTATATGGGATTATGGAATATAAGATTTATGGATTTGTTGGAAAACAGAAGGAAAAGAAATTGTATAAACTCAGGCAACTAATGCAATTTAGCTGAAATAGAATGTTTTATTTATATATATATTAAGCAACAAAACACAGTATCCGAAAAATTTGACGATTAGTCATATTTCTCTTTCGCGAATGTCTTTTATTTTCTATTTTTATAAAAATTGCTTATAACGAAAATCGAGATATAAAATATTTTAGTACAAGCCGGTTGAACAATGTAATTTTGAATTTCAATACTGCAAACTTTAGGACATAAATGGTTCTCCGGTATATTTTGCATAGATTGTGAATATAGTGAATAATCATCTCTTAGCAAAGAACTAGTTTTCGTAATTGAAATACATACATTAAAAAGTTGCAGCGTTAGAGTTGAAAGAAATTTTAACATACACTAATTGTTTGGTGGCTTCTAACACACGTTTGCACAATTTCACGTGAAAACTGAACCGCTAACAAAAATCTAATAGCGTTCAAAGCAACGTTACGATTGGGAGTTGTTTTGACGGGGGTGTAGATATTAGCGAAATGAAATTTTCGGCGGATGATTATAAATTGAGACGATGATGACGCCGACGATGCGCCACGACATGTGATAAGTTTGCACCTCGATGCCGAACAACACGTTATGAAACATTCAGTGGAATTGCCTTGAAAGTATCATTCGATTTGAAAGGCTAATAATGTGGCATGCTCTCTGAATTGCGAACAGCACTCGGTCGCGCGTCAGACCCGGTTGTTTTCGACGAATTCGCAAAGTAGAGGCAGAAATTAAACTCGAATCTCGACCCCTTATCTAATAGAAAAGCTGCACACACAATGCACCGGTACGACTAAAGTAACACACGACTTAATGAAATATTAAAGTCCATCAAACTGGATGTGTTTTGAAAATTTAAATTTTGTACTATTTGAAGATTCAAGTATTCAACATTGTAGCAATGTAAATTGGCATGTGTGAGGCAAAACAATTGCTCAAATATTCAACAGTCTCTAATGTAATGGAAAAATTTGAATATTCGAAATATTAAGTGCTCGTTACAGAAATTTAAATTGCCATGATGCAGCAAAACAATTGCTCAAATATTCAACAGTCTCTAATGTAATGGAAAAATTTGAATATTCGAAATATTAAGTGCTCGTTACAGAAATTTAAATTGCCATGATGCAGCAAAACAATTGCTCAAATATTCAACAGTCTCTAATGTAATGGAAAAATTTGAATATTCGAAATATTAAGTGCTCGTTACAGAAATTTAAATTGCCATGATGCAGCAAAACAATTGCTCAAATATTCAACAGTCTCTAATGTAATGGAAAAATTTGAATATTCGAAATATTAAGTGCTCGTTACAGAAATTTAAATTGCCATGATGCAGCAAAACAATTGCTCAAATATTCAACAGTCTCTAATGTAATGGAAAAATTTGAATATTCGAAATATTAAATGCTCATTACAGAAATTTAAATTGCCATGATGCAGCAAAACAATTGCTCAAATATTCAAAAGTCTCTAATATAATGGAAAAATTTTAATATTCGAAATATTAAGTGCTCATTACAGAAATTTAAATTGCCATGTATGCACCAAACAATTGCTGAAACACTCAAAAGTCTCTAATGTAATGGAAAAATTTTAATATTCGATATATTAAGGGTTCATTACATTAAAAGTTTCAAAAATAGTTGGAAAATTTAAATATTCGAAGTACGAAGTGTTTATACATCCATCATGAACCAGCTGTCATTTGCCATTTTCTAACTTTTGGTATGGACCAGAGATTTTCAAGTAATTTTATTTCATGGCACGCATAAATTAATCACTATAGTTCTACTATAATTCTACTATATTTCAAATGGGGATTCGCAGAGTTGTTGCCTCGATCGAATATTTTATTTTATTAAACTAACTCGACAAATAATACCATACAAAATCATGTTAATTCAAAACTTGTGTGCTAGTTCCACAAAAATCCATAATCTTTAAACGATTGTCGTAACAAAAATTGTAAAAAATCTGCATAGCATCTGAAAATGAAGCAACCCACGAGCGTAATGACATATTATTCAATTTAATAACGAACATATAGAATTCGATTGCAATCGTGTGATTGCATTATTGTAATTGGACGTCAAAAAGGGAGCAATTTTGTTCTTAATGAAAGGCAACCAGTGACAACGGAAATGTATACTCGGTGATAGTCAAAGAGAATACTGGGTATCTAGAATTTACGCGTGGCAAATACAAAGGAGTTCTAACAATTTTAATTGCCGGTTTACACAGACCGCGGTGATACAAAGCGACTATTTGAGAGTGTGAACACTTCTGTTTCCTTGGCGTAAATTACTATTGCCTTAGAGAGCTTATCGTGCGCTCGAAATTGTTTCTCTAGGGAGAGCCTACGAGAGAACTTTGTCTTTTTATGGTGAACAATTTGTTAGTGAACTTTTTAATAGGGGACACCTTTGAACGCATAATTTTCTATTATCGCATGAATTCTGGTGGGGGATTATACAATTAGATTTTCGATGAACGTTTTCAATGTTCTGAATGTGTGTATAAAAGTGTGGTGACCCATGGAGACAATTATAAAATAATATTGGACGTTCAGTATTTTGCACGTACGCTTGTTGGAATGGAAATGATAAACAAATTCTACTATCTTAAATGTTATAAGAGCGAATACATACAGCTTACACAGCGGGATAAAAAATATTTAATTAAAATATTTAAACCTATTTACATTTAGGTAATTACACTTTCGCATATGAATATGCAACGTTTGCGTCAATAAATCTAAATTAAAGAATTTTTCAAATAAACCTGGTTTCCTATAATTAAAAAATGTAAACTTGAGATTTGCTGGTAGTGCTTCTTGTAACGGACTTAGTATTATTTCATTCCATATCTCCCGATACAATTTTATATGATAATTGCACAACAGTCACAAAAGCTATGCCATTAAAACATGTTGAAAGCTCCGTTCACAGTATCTACATTTAGCATTGATTAAATCCAACTAAAATTTGATTAAAGGGACTGTGTCTAAATTAATAATCTTTGCCGTGTTCTTCTTGAAAATAATAAGAAATAGCATATTATTATTCGCGAACAACTTGAAGACATTAAAAACATCATTCGAAGATCATGGGCCAAAAATGATAAGAGAACTCGAAGCATTAAGATGTTTAATGTGAATTGGATCTCAGCCGTAAAATAAAACTGATAAACAAAGCGAGAATATTTCTTCTTATTACCTTACTAAGACATGTAACATCGTATTCTAAGGTATAAAATTCATTTATTTAACATTCTATCACACAACGTTTCATCAGAAATTGTTTCATCCGTTACTTTCGATTATTATGATTTAATGTCCAACTATTTCAACGATGACTATCACTGGGGACTGTGTTCCTGGTGGCACGTTAAAACAGAAAGGTTTAATTTGTTAATCTCCGAGGAATCGAGATTGATTGCAAAAGGACATAACAGTTCAGTTCCACTGGAAATCGAACAGGAAAAATTAAAATGATTCTTGCATCTTGCAACGACTGAAAATACATACTTAATTGATCGTAATAGCCTGAACAAAAAATCTGTAAGTTCGGCGGCCATTAAAATTTGCTGCTCACTCCTCAATTTCCGATTGTAAGTTCTGTTTAACATTTATAATAACATTTATCGTTTACCATCGCAAATACGTATGTACGTAACCATGATTCTGATTTCGCAGGAAAATTATTTAATAATTTAATTATAATCTAGCCTGATTGGCGCAGTGAACGCGATCATTGCAATACTAAAAGTGTTTAGGAAAGTTGCTAACAAGGAGAAAATTCAGAGCCGTAGTATTCGAAATGAAAGCAGAATTATTATTATAAGAACAAATAAACTTAAATGAATTGAAATATGATGGAAGATTTTTCGGTATTTATATTGTGAATTATTAGATTGTTGAACAAATTAGCAATTACCCTCTATCTCTAAGACTCTAATTGTAAAAGGAAGTAAGTCAACCTTTATCTACTTTTTCAATTGAATTATTGTTTAACGTTTAAACACATTTGATTATACTAAAATAGCTTTAGTCTAAAATAAATATGTTATGAGCTTAAATAGATTTAACATAAGCGTCGCAATTAAGATAATAATTTAAGATTTCAATGTCAACTACTCCCTATCTTTAAAGACTTTACGTTGTTCCAGTAATTAGGATTTATTAGATTTCAGGATTCTTAGGCGTTTTAATTACAGCAGAGAAAATGATCACAATGTTCGTGAGAAAATATAACTTCTAGCGTATGAAACAAAAAGATCGAGTAAATAAATATATAAATGTGAATAAAAATGTTCGAATGAGGAAGAAATTGGTGAATGCTCGAAGACGTAGACATAACAAAAAGTTACGATAAATCTTTCAATTGTAGAAAAATAATGCCTGTCTATACTCTACATTTTTTTATTTCACAATAATTATAAAAACAGCAGAGATTAAAATATAATAAGCAGTAAGTCCAAGTTATCTATTTATAAATTTAACATACAATATCGCTTTGTCTGTACACAAAAACAATAATTTTAATGTGAAATTGATGTACAACCGACACATTGTTAATCAAGTTACAAATTTTAGCCATTACGTTTGTTGAGAATTTTCAACTGTTCCAGGGAGAAGTATAATTCGTCGGAATTTTAGTTATGTCGAATCGAGTTTTCCAGTAGCATGAAGTATCAACCGAGAAGATAATAGTTGTCAAATGTTCCCTTGTGTCTTGATAATCTGACAGTATCAGTTTTCGATGTGTTTTAATGTTACGCGACAGTTTTGACAATTTTTACTTGTATTATTTAAATAATGTACGAACATTTCAACGAGTGATGAAATCCGACGGTGACCAGTCGAAGGATCAATGAGCACGGTACATAAAACTTGACAAATCATGCGAAATATCAAAGAGCCGAGAAAAAAGAGTAACAAACAGTTCGGTTGGTTATATAAGGTTCGTCGACAAGGAAGTAACAAAAATTCTACTTACAATAACATAGATTATAATTTCACATATTTATCATTTCATAATCATCACGATTCATTCAACTCCACAATTCTTCATAACACGTAAACATAGTCCTGAATGATTTTTGAATCGCACTTATCACGATCAGCATTAGTGTAGCTACTAACTATAATTATATTGCTTATTTGTAAACGGAGACCTATAATTGTATCATAAAACTGCAAGGTATCGTAGCATGACGTTCTAGTATCATAAAGTCTTCCTACTTTTATCCGCTATTAGTGTTTTCTCTAAACAAGCAAAAACTTTCGTGTTTCCCTTGTTTTTGTACAATGTTTAATTTTCTAGCTAATCTGTGACAGAAGCGGCAATTTATTAAGAACCAGCCAATTTAGTAGAAAGGAAAAATATTGATAAAATAGCAACAATAGACAACATTTGTCTGCCATATTCCTTATTCGTTTCTCCTACAAATTGTTTGATCAGTCTTTGGATTTGGTTGAGCTTATCAAAAAAATGTGTAAAAATATTAAATACTTTCAGAAATATATTTTCCTTACTTAGAAATGAAAAAACAGAGTATCGTAGCAGCCCTATTCTAAGTTACAGTTCTGACAAAATTTTATTAGAGTTTTTTGGTCAATTTGTTGTTCCGTAAATTCTCATAGCTGGCCTACTCATTTCTCAAAAATGCAGAGAAGTACAATTAGAATTGTTTCTTTCGAAGTCACAGAAGTAGGAAGACAGCGTAATGGAGCACTTTGAATGTCTGAAACTGCTTCTGGTTCTAGTATGCTAGAGATTCGGTGTCCCAGAAAAGTTATGCTAACGTTTTTTAACAAGGTATTGTGCGCGCAAAAGTCGGCGAAACCGCTGTCCACCATACGAGCTCGATTTAAAGGAAAAAGGTTGCGATTCTGCGTGGACCGCGTGGCCTTGAAACATTGGTCGCCCATATTGAATAGTATCGCCGAGAATCGGAGTATATCGAAAATTAATGTGTATAGTCGGAGCGTTTGCCGAAGGATACGAGAGAAAGTAAATACGGAAGAGAAGCTCGAAAGATTATGGTAATTGCAGCGAAGGTCGAATACATTCGAATTTTGAAATATCGACTAGCAGACAATGACATAACGACTATGACATTAAAAAGAGAGTATTACGTCTTCGTGTTAAAATCTGAAACGCGTGAGTGTTACATGGAATTGAGCTACTGGCAGATTATATTTTGCAACTACACGAAAATAGTTTAGTAGGACATTTATAGGGGATGATTTTTGAATATTTCGCTTCCCCAAGCTTAAACTTGCCACGTCTTTTTTCTTTTACTTTGCATGCTTCATATGTTGCACGTGGAAAGGCCGATTGAGAAATTTGAGAAACACAAGAACATTTATATTACTCTTTTAAGAAATTTCTTTCTTTTAAAATAACTTTTGTCTATATTAATCATAATTACTGTCTTTTGAAATAACTTGTAATGTTTTTATGTACGTATCATAATTACTATCCTGTAAAATAACTTGTAATGTTTTCATGTACGTATCATAATTACTATCCTGTAAAATAACTTGTAATGCTTTCCACATATGTCATAATACGTGTCACAATTACTATCTTGTAAAATAACTTGTAATGCTTTCCACATATATATCATAGTTACTATCTTGTAAAATAACTTGTAATGCTTTCCACATATATATCATAGTTACTATCTTTTGAAATAACTTGTAATGTTTTCTATATTATGTGCGTATCACAATTACTATCTTTTAAAATAACTTGTAATGCTTTCTATATTATAATCTGTACCATAATTACTATATTTCGAAGTAACTTGTTTCTATATTACATAGGTGTATCATTTATCATATAACTAAGCGTTCGAATTAAAAACTGTGTTCTTATGCATGTAGTGAAAGGAGATTACGTTGAATCCATTTGAATGTATTGTATCTAGTATCTAGGTCACGTATATTTTAATCATAAAATGAAACTACAGCCTTCGTTAATTGTGATCGTTGGCAGAATCTTCGTTAACTGTCATCATCAAATAAAATCGACCATTTCATGTGCAACATTATAATGTTCCCATGGCCGACAACCTTTTGTGTAGCACAAACATACTTCACATGAATAATTCAAACTTTTACTCGTTGGAACTCATAGAATGGAAACATTTTTTTAAAAAAACTTCTACGGTCAAACTCTTTCAACCTTTGAATTAAATTTTTTTTATTCGATCAAAGTGCTACACACGAGGTTCCCCCAGTGTCGCCAGACGAGGGGAGGGAGCAGGGATCGAGGGGAAAAAGTTACCCCCACTCTGCCGGTACCGGTAGTACAAGCGACAGAGACGAAACGCGTCACGTGACCGGTCACGTGCCGGTGAATAGCGCGGTAGAAGGGGAAATTAGAGTGGGGGAACAAGTCTTGATCTGGCGACGCTGGTTCTCCCGTCCCGAGCCCTTCAGATTTCTCAAACAAAAAAAAAAGAAAAAGAGATTTCCTGGTTTCGTCTTTCGGATACTACTCGCAGAAAGTTTAAGCTTGCAGGTCGCATCGCCTGGACCGAGGAAGGATGAGAGAGGAGGGGGAATGTGGCAAAGAGGATGGGGATGGAATGGAGGAAGGGAGTGCGAGACGATACGGAGGGAAAGGCTAAAGAACCGGCGATGGCAATTACATTGACGGAAGACGAGAATTTCGAACGTCCAGGCGATGCGGAAAGGACGAACTGTGGCCAATCCTTTACACGAACTTCCTGTTGCGCTGTCTGGTCGACTCCATTGCTGTCTGCGCGAGGGATTCGCCGAGGATCACATCGATCACGATCGACGGGATCCCGCTGTCCCCCAAGTACATGAGCATCCTTTGCGCCGGGCTGAAGAACAACGAAAAGCTCACCTATCTATCGTTGACGAAATGCAAAATCAGCGACGTCGGTTAGTATTGTTTTCTACCTTTGCAACAATATCGATATTTCCACTTCTTAGTTTACGTCGAATTCGTATGGTTCTTAATTAAAATTACTTACACATTGTTCTTCTGGTATTTTTCTGGTGTATCCTTTGTTGTTTCTTCTTCGCGAAATACTTTTAGTTATTATGTTTTTCTTATTTAGGCTGCAAAACGCTGTTGGAGAGCTTGGCGAACAACCCGAACATCCGTGTCCTGAATCTCTCCGGATGTCGTCTCACCAACAAAAGTGCCATGAGTCTGTACCTGTTCCTGAAGAGGAGGAGAGCTGACTTGTTGCAGAATGTGTGGACGGAGTCTTCTGATCGATCTCGCGAATGCTATTCTGCTGAGAAGGTGAATAGCTTGGGAAGATGATTGTTACAGAGTAGTTTGGATAAAATAATGGGAACGTTGCTTAGAAATTGTGTCACACCTGTTGACATTGGGATTCTATGATCTATATCGTTGACTGGGATTCAGTCTATTGTTGTTCTTAAAAAAAAGAGCTTATATTAAGTTATATTTACTTATATTACAAGTCTTATATTAACAGTGAATATATTAATCTGTGTTGGAGGAATTTCTTAAAAACTCCATCGAAAGAATTTTCTTAGTTAGCGAAGGGTTTCCATTATTTTGTCTATCTCCTATAAATACAATATTGAAGCTCTTATCATTCTATCCACTAGTCTTTAGATTATTTTATCCAACCACTATATGTAGAGGATGATTCACATAAATCACATGAACACATGGTAACAAGTGATATCCCCTTTCTGGTTGAAGTTAGTAAAAATTTAAGAAAAGAAAATGATAAATGATGCAAAGTGTTTGAAAAATTCTTGGAATTGAAGAATAATAATAATTTTTATTTCAGGTCCAAGGATTGCACACACTAATCTTGAACCAGAATCCAAAATTCGGTGACAATGGCGTACGACAATTAATGCACGCTGTGCACTTCGATTGTTGGCTGAAGACGTTGAGCTTGAAACGTTGTGGGCTGACAAAACAAACCGCGGAGGATATAATCAATGTTTTGAAATCGAACACTGTTTTGACAAGGATAGACCTTTCTCGTAATCGCATTCCTGTCAACACCTTTAAGGCAATTCGAAAGCTTTTGAAAAAAAGAGAAGACACAACGGAAAGCAAATCAGTGAAGAAACGATTATTCGTGAACTGTAAGAAATCTTCATTGACGTCTGGATCTAAGAATGAAAAACAACGATTGAATAGAAGAACAGTATGTTTCTTATTCCTTTCCACTACTGCAGATTTTATGCAACCGAAATACATCCCGCAAATTGACAACTTTATGCTTAGGGTTCAGTAAAGATTTTTCTTCTAACTTAATAAAATCTGTAGACAGAAGAGATTAACAGGTTTTGATAAAATTTTAGCCGATTGTAAAGGGTTAAACAGTTACACGATTAAACAACCAAACAAGTTAGTAAATGTAATTTAGCAAAATTAGTGTTTCATATGGACATTTAAAAAAAAATCATAATTACGACACTTACGATTTTTATTTTTATAATTGCACAATTACGATTCTTTACATGGACACTCTTTCTTCGCAGATCGACATATTAAAATGACAATTTGCATAAATATCTACAGTTCATTTAAGAAACATTGTGTTCACAATACTTATTGTATGCTTATTATTTTTTTCAGGGTAGATACCAACGAAATTCGTTAAAGAGTTGTCCACTCAAAAGGTTCCCAAAACTCCAAGAAAAACCAAAGCAACTAAAGGTAATGAAGAACACGAAGAAAGAATCCGCGTTGAAGATGAAAAAGAAAAATCTTCATGCCCTCGAGGGCCAATTATTGGATATAATCGATTCTAACAGGAAGTTAATGAAAGAGTTAATGAATAACAAAGCGTTGGTAGATGCCGAACTACAAGAAAGATCAAGAACAGAAACCGAGATGCAGAGGCTATCGCTGCAATTGTACGACCTCAGAAGTAGAGTGATCATGGTTAATTATCTCCAAGCGCAGCTCAACGATGAAAATCAGATGCTGCAAAAGAGTTTCCTATACTTTTTTGAAAAATTAGCAAGTCTTTCCATCCAAGACGGGTCCGAAATTGAGAAATGGAAGCGAAAGATATTTAGCACGAACCAGGAAAACGATCAATTTCATAGTCCCAGCCAAAAGATAATAGCGAATTATAGGCAATCAAAAATTGTGGATGCCGTAGAATTATAATACGAAAATGAATGTATCAACGATAATTTTTAAGTAGATATTGATATGTAATGTATGTCTAAGGTCTTCGTATAACCGTGTTATAATAAAGCTGGTATACAGCTGGTCTGAGAAGATATTATTGATTAATTTTGGATGTCATTCAGGGCAAAGTATATTTTGCTATTCAAGAAAAGGTGTTCCAAACGATTGAAATAAAGATGATTGGATTAAAGTCACAGAAACTAAAGGCGTTTTTCATGATCCCTGGAAATAGTCCCCATACTACATATTTATATAGTTGTATTATTTTTCCTTCACGTTTGTAGTTAGAAAGCAAACGACGAACGCAACGGTACGACACGTAAAGACGCTACCGTTTTGCATGAAGTTTTTCAATATTAATTTCATCTCGTTATTCTCTGATTTATATGGAATTTAGATTCCATATAATAATATTCCATGTAGTAATATTTTCATTATGATATTTCACACAATAGAGTTTGGATCTGGTTGTTCATTATTGATTGAAACGTTCTTGATAAACGACGAACAAACGAATGAATATTTACAAAGTGTCAAAAACTATTTGACATAATATACAATTTATCAATAATAATGTTGTCGATAAGACAGAAAACTAATACACATCTATAAAATACGAATTTATATTATCGACATCTTGAGAATACAGAAATCTACATTATCGGCACCGCCAAAATAATAGTATATGCGCGCTCTTTATCGTTGTAACTGAAATGTCAGGAGTTGCAGTTACTAAAATCACAAACGAGGTATAGGAGTGGACCAATCACCATATGGGGTTTCGTGTCTCACGATCTGAAATACCGACATCGTTAAAAACACCAATTTACGCCCTCTACGCTGACGAACGATAAATATTGCAACTAGATCCACGAGAAGCTTAGAACATTCACCTATAATAAATGGAGGGACCTCCGATCGGTGGAATGACAACTTTCAGCAAAACCTAAAACCAGCTCATGAGAGCCAAGCTAATAATCCCGCATACGAGTGCGGCCTAACCAACAAGAATTCAACAAGAGTAAAAGAAGTCAGAACTTCAAACTACTAACTCAAATGGGAACGCAACGACCTAAAGGCGATTCTGGACGCCCAGGGTTCGCCAATACCCGTACTCACCCACGGCCCCACCCGTGAGCGAGCCCCAGAGGGACCACCAATCGGAGGAATACCAATTTTAAGCAAAACAAGCAAACATTTTAAGAAAAAGAACTTTTGAAAAGTTCCGAAGCAAATTTCAATTAGAAATCCAGAAAAAAAAGTTGATGATGTTCATTGAATGACAAGGTAATCCGAAACAAAAACTGTGTGTTTCGGTTAATAATTGAAAGGAGCTTACCAAGAAGCTGAAGGTGGATCAGGGGTACACAATGAAAACATTGAAGGAGTCTTGGCCCATACCGAGTAAATTAAGACACAATTCAATTAAATACACAAGTTTTTATTAATAGTAAGTCTTAAATTTTATTTCACAATGTTATTGCAAATTATAAATGAGCAGCTATTAGCTCGATATTATTCTCTATTTGTAAGATTACTAGAAGTTCTTACAAATAGAAAATAATACCGATTGTCCGGGTCTCACCACGAGGAGGTTGCTGCACACGAGACCCGAAAGGAAGCCAGAAGGAATCCAATACGCTTCCTCCTGACTCCCTTTCTTACAACGACGGTTTACAGTCTTACAAACTAAATTTCGCAGCGTATGTCGAGTAATTATTGCGGGACAAAAGGTGTGAATTGGAGAAGAAGTCTCCGATCCACGGGGGATCAAAACCGAATCAGGCAGAAGGCTCTGATTCTTTCAATGAGAGAAACAAAACCGAACCAGAGCAGAAGGCTCTGGTTCTAGGGTGACGCGACGCGTACAATGCTTGCAGAACCAACTCCAGCCAGTACCGATACCCGACGTGTCCTCACGAAGAGCGATGGACGAGAGAAGCGTTCAAACGATACCCTAAGTTTCCCCCACCCACCTGTCGCCAGGCAACGACTAGCGTTGAGGCGACTCGGGTGGACTTACGGCAGGGAGGATTTTACACGAGTGAACAGGTCTCTCGAACATCCCTCTCAATGGATCTACGTCGAGCACCGGTACCAACCGGTCTGGTACATACAAGCAAGGTCCGACACAGCCTTCTGCTGTGTCGGAGTCAGAAATCGAGCCGATCAAAGTGAAGTTAGGGCAAAAATTACTCGACATATATACAATACTAACAAACAAGCTTAACAACTAACGCACGAACTTAAATCGAGCAATTATTGTGAGCAAAAAAAAACTAAATCTGAAAAGTCTCTGAATAATGACGGAGAAAATAAAAATGGAGCAGAAGGCTCAGATTTACGAAAACGAAAAATGAAAGAAGCGGGTGACGCTACCAACTGGTCACAGCAGAAGGCTGTGACCCAAATCACAAGCGAAACTGAGAAAGTGATTCTAACACAATAATTGCTCGAGAACTAATACGAACTTATAAATAATGTGATGTCTTCTTACTACTCGTTGTCTTCGTTCGACGATGATCATGTTGAACTGTTGTAATTTAACTGAAACAGACTAATAATAATTAGACACAAAATGAAGGAACACCGAAGTAATCGATGAAGAAACGATGACCCCGTACACGAGTACGGCCTACCTACCACGCACAAGAGTGCGAATCTAACCGGCTCACGAGAGCCAAACCTAACACCAGCTCACGAGAGCCAAGCTAACCCCGTACACGAGTACGGCCTACCTAACATGCACACGAGTGCAAATCTACCAGCTCACGAGAGCCAAACCTAACACCAGCTCACGAGAGCCAAGCTAACCCCGTACACGAGTACGGCCTACCTAACATGCACACGAGTGCAAATCTACCAGCTCACGAGAGCCAAACCTAACACCAGCTCACGAGAGCCAAGCTAACCCCGTACACGAGTACGGCCTACCTAACATGCACAAGAGTGCAAATCTAACGGCTCACGAGAGCCAAACCAACCCCGTACACAAGTACGGCCTAACCGACAAGAAGCTAAGAGTAGATGAAGCCAGAACTTCAATCTACTGAGGTGGCGCTTCGGGGCGCCCCGGGTTCGCCAATACCCGTACTCACCCACAGCAGTGAGTCCCTGAGGGACCTCCGTTCGGAGGAATACCAATTTATAACCAGACATATAAATTTTAGAATAAGAACTTTTGAAAGTTCAGAAATAAATTTCAATTGGAAAGATGAACAATTCCAATCGAAAATAAATGAAACGAAATTGGGACGCAACGACATAAAGGCTAGGGTCATAGCAATTTTAAGAAACGGAACTTTTAAAAAGTTCAGAAGCAAATTTCAATTAGAAATCCAGAAAAAATGTACGATGTTTATTGAATGAAAAAGTATTCCGAAACAAGAAGTGTGTGTTTCGATTAATAATTAAAAGGAGCTGCCAAGAAGGCGTAGGTGGGCCAAGGGTAAACAAGGAAAGCGCGAAGGAAAGCAGGAAGGACCCTTAGCCCACCCCAAGCAAGTTTAAAATAAATTCAGACACAATTCAATTAAATACACAAGTTTTTATTCTTAGTAAGTCTTAAATTTTATTTCACAATGTTATTGCAAATTATAAATGAGCAGCTATTAGCTCGATATTATTCTCTATTTGTAAGATACTAGAAGATCTAACAAATAGAGAATATTACCGATTGCCCGGGTCTCACCACGAGGAGGTTGCTGCACAAGAGACCCGAAAGGAAGCCAGAAGGAATTCAATACGCTTCCTTCTGACTCCCTTTCTTACAACGACGCTTTCGAGTTTTACAAACTAAATTTCGCAACGTATGTCGAGTAATTATTGCGGAGAAAAAGGTGTGAGTCGGAGAAGAAGTCTCCGATTCACGGGAGATCAAAAACGAATCAGGCAGAAAGCTCTGATTCTTTCGAAGACAGAAACAAAACCGAACCAGAGCAGAAGGCTCTGGATCGAGGGTGACGCGACGCGTACAATGCTTGCAGAACCAACTCCAGCCAGCATCGATACCCGACGTGTCCTCACGAAGAGCGATGGTCGAGAGAAGCGTTCAAACGATACCCTAAGTTTCCCCCACCCACCTGTCGCCAGGCAACGACTAGCGTTGAGGCGACTCGGGTGGACTTACGGCAGGGAGGATTTTACACGAGTGAACAGGTCTCTCGAACATCCCTCTCAATGGATCTACGCCGAGCACCGGTACCAACCGGTCTGGTACATACAAGCAAGGTCCGACACAGCATAAGGCTGTGTCGGAATCAAAAATCGAACCGAGCAAAGTGAAGTTACGGCAATAATTACTCGACATTTATACAATACTGATAAACAAGCTTAATAACTAACGCACGCACTCGAATCGAGCAATTATTGTGAGCCAAAAAAAAAAACTAAATCTGACAGAGTCTCTGAACAATTCCAGAGAAAATAAAAATGGAGCAGAAGGCTCAGATTTACGAGAAAGAAAAATGAAAGAAGCGAACCAGAGTAGTAGCCTCTGGTTCGAGGGTGACGTTACCAACTGGTCACAGCAGAAGGCTGTGACCCAAATCAACAAGCGAAACTAACAAAGTGAATCTAACACAATAATTGCTCGAGAACTAATACGAACTTATAAATACTGTGAAGTCTTCTTACTATTCGTTGTCTTCGTTCGACGATGATCATGCTGAACTGTTGCGATTTAACTGAAACAGACTAATAATAATTAGACACAAAATGGAGGAACACAGAAGTAATCGAAGAAGAAACGAGTCTTCGTACGATGCGTTGTCTTCGTTCGATGATAAATTTCTGCAACTGTTGTACTCAATCTGAAACAGATTAGTAATGATTAGACAGAAAACAATGGAGGAACAACGAGGTATAAGAAGACGATGAAATAAAGACAAAACGATGACCCCGTACACGAGTACGGCCTACCTAACATGCACACGAGTGCAAATCTACCAGCTCACAAGAGCCAAGCTAACCCCGTACACGAGTACGGCCTACCTAATAAGCACAAGAGTGCGAATCTAACCGACTCACGAGAGCCAAACTAACCCCGTAAACGAGTACGGCCTACCTAACATGCACAAGAGTGCAAATCTAACGGCTCACGAGAGCCAAACCAACCCCGTACACAAGTACGGCCTAACCGACAAGAAACTAAGAGTAGATGAAGTCAGAACTTCCATCTACTGAGGTGGCGCTTCGGGTCGCCCCGGGTTCGCCAATACCCGTACTCACCCACAGCAGTGAGTCCCTGAGGGACCTCCGTTCGGAGGAATACCAATTTAAAACCAGACATATAAATTTTAGAATAAGAACTTTTGAAAGTTCAGAAATAAATTTCAATTGGAAAGATGAACAATTCCAATCGAAAATAAATCAAACGAAATTGGGACGCAACGACATAAAGGCTAGGGTCATAGCAATTTTAAGAAACGGAACTTTTAAAAAATTCAGAAGCAAATTTCAATTAGAAATCCAGAAAAAATGTACGATGTTTATTGAATGAAAAAGTATTCCGAAACAAGAAGTGTGTGTTTCGATTAATAATTAAAAGGAGCTGCCAAGAAGGCGTAGGTGGGCCAAAGGTAAACAAGGAAAGCGCGAAGGAAAGCAGGAAGGACTTTGGGCCCACCCCATGCAAGTTTAAAATAAATTCAGACACACACAATTCAATTAAACACACAAGTTTTTATTATCAGTACGTCTTAAATTTTATTTCACAATGTTATCGCAAATTATAAATGAGCAGCTATTAGCTCGATATTATTCTCTATTTGTAAGATAATAGAAGATCTAACAAATAGAGAATATTACCGATTGCCCGGGTCTCACCACGAGGAGGTTGCTGCACAAGAGACCCGAAAGGAAGCCAGAAGGAATTCGATACCCTTCCTTCTGACTCCCTTTCTTACAACGACGCTTTCGAGTCTTACAAACTAAATTTCGCAGCGTATGTCGAGCAATTATTGCGGAGCAAAAGGTGTGAATCGGAGAAGAAGTCTCCGATTCACGGGAGATCAAAAACGAATCAGGCAGAAGGCTCTGATTCTTTCAAAGAAAGAAACAAAACCGAACCAGAGCAGAAGGCTCTGGATCGAGGGTGACGCGACGCGTACAATGCTTGCAGCCCAACTCCAGCCAGCACCGGTACCCGACGTGTCCTCACGAAGAGCGATGGCCGAGAGAAGCGTTCAAACGATACCCATTTCCCCCACCCACCTGTCGCCAGGCAACGACTAGCGTTGAGGCGACTCGGGTGGCCTTACAGCAGAGAGGATTTTACACGAGTGAACAGGTCTCTCAACCATCCCTCTCAATGGATCTACGCCGAGCACCGGTACCAACCGGTCTGGTACATACAAGCAAGGTCCGACACAGCATAAGGCTGTGTCGGAATCAAAAATCGAACCGAGCAAACTGAAGTTACGGCAATAATTACTCGACATTTATACAATACTGATAAACAAGCTTAATAACTAACGCACGCAATCGAATCGAGCAATTATTGTGAGCCAAAAAAAAACTAATTCTGACAAGTCTCTGAACAATTCCAGAGAAAATAAAAATGGAGCAGAAGGCTCAGATTTACGAGAAAGAAAAATGAAAGAAGCGAACCAGAGTACTAGCCTCTGGTTCGAGGGTGACGCTACCAACTGGTCACAGCAGAAGGCTGTGACCCAAATCAACAAGCGAAACTAACAAAATTAATCGAACACAATAATTGCTCGACAACTAATACTAACTTATAAATAATGTGGTCTTCGTTCGATGCGGTGTCTTCGTTCGATGTGGTGTCTTCGTTCGACGACAAAATTTCTCATCTGTTGCATTCACTCTGAAACAGACTAATAGTAATGAGACACAATACAATGGAGGAACCGAAGTAAAAAAAGACGACGAAAATAAGATGAAACGATGACCCCGTACACGAGTACGGCCTACCTAATATGCACAAGAGTGCGAAATCTACCCAGCTCACGAGAGCCAACCTAACACCAGCTCACGAGAGCCAAGCTAACCCCGTACACGAGTACGGCCTACCTACATGCACAAGAGTGCAAATCTAACAGGCTCACGAGAGCCATAACAACCCCGTACACGAGTACGGCCTACCTAATATGCACGAGAGTGCGAATCTAACCGGCTCACGGGAGCCATAACAACCCCGTACACGAGTACGGCCTAACCGACAACAAACTAAGAGTAGATGAAGACAGAACTTCAATCTACTGAGGTGGCGCTTCGGGGCGCCCCGGGTTCGCCAATACCCGTACTCACCCACAGCAGTGAGTCCCTGAGGGACCTCCGTTCGGAGGAATACCAATTTTAAATCAGATAGATAAATTTTAAAAGAGGAACTTTTGAAAGTTCAGAAATAAATTTCAATTGGAAAGATGAACAATTCCAATCGAAAATAAATCTAACGAGATAGGGACGCAACAACCTAAAGGCTAGGGTCGCCTCGGGTTTGCCAATACCCGTCTCACCCACGGCCCCATCCGTGAGTGAGCCCCTGAGGGACCTCCGTTCGGAGGAATACCAATTTTAAACCAAATACATAAATTTTACAAGAGGAACTTTTGAAAATTCAGAAGTAATGCTTAATTGGAAAGATGATCAATTTCAATCAAAAATAAATCTAACGAAATTGGGACGCAATGACCTACAAGCTCGGGTCGCCATGGGTTCGCTAATACCCGTACTCACCCACGGGCCCGGCCCGTGAGCGAGTCGCTAAAGGACCTCCATTCGGAGGAATACCAATTTTAAACCAGATAAATAAATTTTAGAAGAAGAACTTTTGAAAGTTCAGAAATAATTTTTAATTTGAAAGTTGAAAAATTTTAATCAAGAATAAATATAGCGAAATTAGAACGCAACAACCTACAAGTTTTTGTCGCCCCGAGTTCGCTAATACGCGTACTCACCCACGGCCCGGCCCGTGAGTGAGCCCCGAGGGACCTCCGATCGGAGGAATACCAATTTTATGTTAAAAATATAATATAATATAATTTGAAAATGCCAATTTTATGTCAAAAATATAATATAATATAATAAAATTTCAGAGTACTAATTTTGTGTCAAAAATATAATATAATGTAATTTCAAGAAAAGAAACTTGTGATAAATTCCGAAGCAAATTCGAATTAAAAATACAGAAATAATAACACTGTCCGACAAAATTAAACTTTTTTCGAGTTTTGCAATACCTGTTGGGTGATTCTTATACACTTTGTCATCCTAAAACCGAATCTGAACGTAGAATTGCTCCATCACGCAACGTTTTCGAAAAATTTTGGTTTTTGTAAAAATGTCCGATTTTGATACGAAACGACGTGTTACGCAAAAACTAAATACGCGAGAAAGTTCAAATTTGAGTCAAGAGATAGAGGGGTCTCTCCTCTACATATTCATATAGTCAATTATATTTGTATGTACTTCCTAATAGTTGTAAATGGTTGTTAAAGTTTGAAAATGTGCCGACGCGGGTACTTTGTACGCTCTATTTTTGTATTTATGTGAAAAATCCTTTATCTAGCAGGAATTTACTATACAGGAATGCATTCTACAGACATTTCTGGTAAAGAAACCATTCACGAAAAGTATTTGGTTCCCTTAATGTACGAGAAGGATCAGAAAATGTTAATTGACAGCGTGTGCGCGACGCGTTCGCGCCAGACGGCCATTGCAGCCTTTTCGCGACGCGCCAGGGCCGTCGCTATGCGTAGTCGACGTTGGTACCACTCAAGTATGTCTTTGCTTACTATGCCTAATTAAATACATTTTTTTTTGTCTTTTTGGGTGCCAATCATTACAAAAGATTATAAAAATACGAGTTATATTCACATTTCATTGTGGAAATGCTTAATAAAGAAAATTGAATGAAATGTGAATATAACTCGTATTTTTATAATCTTTTGTAATGATTGGCACCCAAAAAGACAAAAAAAAATGTATTTAATTAAGCATAGTAAGCAAAGACATACTTGAGTGGTACCAACGTCGACTACGCATAGCGACGGCCCTGGCGAGTCGCGAAAAGGCTGCAATGGCCGTCTGGCGCGAACGCGTCGCGCACACGCTGTCAATTAACATTTTCTGATCCTTCTCGTACATTAAGGGAACCAAATACTTTTCGTGAATGGTTTCTTTACCAGAAATGTCTGTAGAATGCATTCCTGTATAGTAAATTCCTGCTAGATAAAGGATTTTTCACATAAATACAAAAATAGAGCGTACAAAGTACCCGCGTCGGCACATTTTCAAACTTTAACAACCATTTACAACTATTAGGAAGTACATAAAAATATAATTGACTATATGAATATGTAGAGGAGAGACCCCTCTATCTCTTGACTCAAATTTGAACTTTCTCGCGTATTTAGTTTTTGCGTAACACGTCGTTTCGTATCAAAATCAGGCATTTTTACAAAAACCAAAATTTTTCGAAAACGTTGCGTGATGGAGCAATTCTACTTTCAGATTCGGTTTTAGGATGACAAAGTGTATAAGAATCACCCAACAGGTATTGCAAAATTTTTTTGGTGTTGGACAGTGTAATTGACGGCTTTCGTTGAATAACCACATATACCAAAATAGAAAATGTATATTTGTATTGTCACTTACCAGCTGTTGAAAGTTGACCAAGGTGAGCGGAGACGGCTTCCAGGAACCGCTGTCCGACCGCGAACCAGCTTAAGGTGGACCAGGGTTGACCAGTGATGTCCACTGCAGCTCTGGAGGATCCCTGGTCCACTCGAAGGTAGGTGAGGGTAGGCCAGGGTGGGCCAGGGCAGCTCTGGAGAACCTCTGGTCAACTGCAAGGTCCTTCGTCCTTCTGGTCCCGGAGCCCTCCCGTTCCGTCCTGAGTGCGCACCACGACTGACTGACTGAGCGCGGACGCCGTGGTGGGGTGCGCGGTGCGCGGTGCGCAACTCCCCCACCCCAAACTAACTTCGCCAGACTTCGATCGCCGCGATAGTAATTATTGATAAATTTGTTATTTCTGGCTGCTTAATGTTTATAACAATTTCTTTTGGTAATGGTATCAACAAGCAATCCCTTGACCATCTTGCCATCTAATTTTTTAGTAAAAATACCTAATAGATCTCGAGATACAGAGTAACTTTTGAACCATGAATATTCGCACGTATTAATTTATCGAACACATTTCACTGATAAATTTATTATTTCTGACTGTTTAATGTTTATAACAATTTCTTTTGGTAATGGTATCAACAAGCAATCCCTTGACCATCTTGCCATTTAATTTTTTAGTAAAAATAAATTATAGAACTCGAAATACAGAGTAACTTTTAATTTACGAATATTCGCACGCAGTAATTTATCGTACGTAATTCACTGTAAAATTTATTATTTCTGACTGTTTAATATTTATAACAATTCTTTTCGCCAATGATGTCGATAAGTACTCCCTTGACCATCTTGCCATTTAATTATTTAGTAACAATAAATTATAGAACTCGAAATACAGAGTAACTTTTAATTTACGAATATTCGCACGCAGTAATTTATCGTACGCAATGCACTGTAAAATTTATTATTTCTGACTGTTTAATGTTTATAACAATTCTTTTCGCCAATGATGTCGATAAGTACTCCCTTGACCATCTTGCCATTTAATTTTTTAGTAAAAATAAATTATAGAACTCGAAATACAGAGTAACTTTTAATTTACGAATATTCGCACGCAGTAATTTATCGTACGGAATTCACTGTAAAATTTATTATTTCTGACTGTTTAATGTTTATAACAATTCTTTTCGCCAATGATGTCGATAAGTACTCCCTTGACCATCTTGCCATTTAATTATTTAGTAAAAATAAATTATAGAACTCGAAATACAGAGTAACTATTAATTTACGAATATTCGCACACAGTAATTTATCGTACGCAATTCACTGTAAAATTTATTATTTCTGACTGTTTAATGTTTGTAACAATTTCTTTTGGTAATGGTATCAACCAGCAATCCCTTGACCATCTTGCTAACTAATTATTTAGTAAAAATAAATTATAGAAACCGAGATATAGAATAACTTTTAAGCCATGAATATTCGTACGTATTAATTTATCGTACGCAATTCACTGTAAAATTTATTATTTCTGACTGTTTAATGTTTATAACAATTTCTTTTGGTAATGGTATCAACCAACAATCCCTTGACCATCTTGCTAACTAATTATTTAGTAAAAATAAATTATAGAAACCGAGATATAAAATAACTTTTAAGCCATGAATATTCGTACGCATTAATTTATGTACGCAGTTCACTGTAAAATTTGTTATTTGTGGCTCTTTAATGTTTATAACAATTCCTTTCGCCAATGATGTCGATAAGCACTCCCTTGACCATCATGCTAACTAATTATTTAGTAAAAATAAATTATAGAAACCGAGATATAGAATAACTTTCAAGCCATGAATATTCGCACGCATTAATTTATCGTACAGGTAACTCCGGTAACGCAAAAACCATTTCGGGCCACCTCAGTTCTTATGTGGATTACCAAACAAAAAGTTTATGGCATCCATATAAGAACTGCCTCGGTGCGACCGTGTCCCGGCGTTGACAATAGCTCAGCTGGTCGAGCTCGAGGCCGGCCTCGGGTGAACGTAAACCTTTTGTTTACGTCTGTTGTCATACTTGTCGCGAGGCCATCGTTTCCAAAATTCCGAAATATCAAATCCGCTGCCCATCGTCCTTGGCTCGCTTGATTTACCGCCTTATCATCTCGCCGTTTGTATAAACCTTACCCCCTGTTATAATATAAATGTTTATAACCATTCCTTTCGCCAATGATGTCGACGAGCTCTCCCTTGACCATCTTGTCACCTAATTTTTTAGTACAGATAGATGATAGAACTCAAGGTACAGAATAACTTTTGAACCATGGATAAATGTACACTGATAAATTTATTGTCTCTGCTTGTTTAACGATTATAAGAATTCCTCTTACGAATGATGCTATCGAATACCCTCTTGGCTATCTTACCACCTAATCTTTTTAGTAAAAATGGCTAATAGTATTCGAGATACAGAGTAACTTTTAAAGCATGTCTTGAGCATGTCAAAGTAACTTTTATGCATGATTATTCGAAGTATACAAGATACTCGATTCTCGATTTCTAATTAAGATGCGTACTCCTACATCTCGTCTGTGATATTAGTTCCACAAAATTAGTTCCGACCGATACGGTAGGATGTGATACAAAAATGGTAAGTGGGCTCTAGATAGCTCTAGAGCCCTGCGGAGGTCAGCAAAAAAATACATTGGGCGATTGGTCTACTCCTTTTTCTACTACATAATTTTCGAATTTCACAATTAATATTAATTAATATTTTGCAAGACTTTTTTATAGCGAAAATTTGTGTTGTTTAAATGAAATATACATGAGAATGTATAGTAAATTTTAATATAATTTCTTTTTTAAATTCAGTTACAAAATATATTCAAAAAGATGCGTATTAATAGTGCTAGAAAATTGTAGGAATGCGAATAATAATTATACGTATGGAGAAATGTATAAATAAAATGTATAAAATACATGTATGCGTAAAGTTATTTACGTTCAATATTTATGGAAATTGTGTTTCTACAATTTGAAAACGTGGTATCTATTTTTATTAATATTGTATTGATAAATTTAATTATAGATTCATAACATAATGACAATCAAATAAAAAAATATAATTTGACCATATAGTCGTAACATCACAGACACAACAACTCAGTTATTTGTATTTGACCAGATTTGATAATTTTCGTGGATCTAGTTCCAACATTTATCGTTTGTCAGCGTAGAGGGCGTAAAAAACGACTTGTTTTTGTGTGAGACACGAATCCCCATATGGTGATTGGTCTACTCCTATACCTCGTCTGTGCTAAAAATGATTCTGGAACTGCTGACAGCTTCAATCGACAGTGACACAAAAAGGCACAGTGTATGTCCGGTCTATTCTGTGACTTGTTCGTGGTTCCATGTTATTAATGTTACCATAAGTGCATATACATATTTATAACTTAGTCAAAAATAAAACATAATTAAAATGCTACTACCAAAAGTGTTATTTTCCTTCTAAAATATGTGTTATGTCAGAGTTAATTAAGTTTATCACACATTGTAATTGTCATATTTGTGTCCCTACATAGCAGACAAAAATGCTAAACAGATTTAAATCAGCGTTTATGAATGCTGTGGGTGCAAGTGAGCTTGGCCTACAATATCCTAACGATTCGGATAATGACGCGATAACGGATTATATTAATTCTAATTTTACCACAGAAGTAGAAAATAAACCATACAGTCGTCCAAGTTTTCTAGGATTAACAGCAGAGGAGACCCAAGTGTGTAATTGTCTAAAGTACAATGACTGTTATAGTAGTATGTTCTTGATAATAACTAGATGAAATTTATGTTCCATAGGTAAGTGCTGATCATAGAGTTAGACCAATCATAGTTCCAAGAGATCTGAGTCGATTACCATGGTGTGCTGGTTACGCAGAATGTATAAATGCTGGGAAAAGTACTTGGAACGAAGATCAAGCCTCTGCGACAAGAGGGGATCTAAAATTAGATGATATTAATGTTACATTACCTTATGTTATGTTTTCTATGTTTGATGGACACGCTGGTTACCAAGTTGCTTTGACCGCAAGGCTACAATTACACAAAATAATTCTTGTAAGAACAGTTATTCATTAATTTGTATTGATTTCTGTCAAGGATAGGTTTTCTAACATTTATCGTATTTTTCAGGAAAGGTTAATGGCAATACCAGGGAATATGTTACTAAACGAGGACGAAGACGAACTGATAAAGGGAAGAGATTTAGTTATCGGTGCTATTGAGCTAGCATATAGACAGATGGATCAAATGGTAGAAGCTCAAGCTCAAAATGGAGGTGGTGGTTGCACAGCAATCACCATTTTATTCCTTAATGGTAGATTATATGCAGCAGGTGCTGGAGATTCTAGGTAAAAATTCAATTTCTTAAACACACAATACAATGTTTGAAATATTACCTAATGACTATCCAATGAACAGGACTGTACTCGTGATGGAAGAAGTACAATGTGCGCTGACAAGAGATCATACTCCCGATTCGGAGTCAAATCGTGTCAGAGCACTGGGTCTTTTAAGAAGCAATGAGCTACTGAAAAGTCATTTCACGCCATTAGAATTTCGAGAACGTCCTTTACGAAAAGAATTAGGCTCTATGGTTTTATATAGGGAACCTTACATGACTGGTTGGGCGTATAAAGTATTAACTCATTCTGATTTGAAACTACCTCTTATTTCTGGTCATGGGAAAAGGGTGATTATTTCTAATGTCTTTGCATATCGATTAACGATAATTGTGAATAGAGATTCATTGGTGGGTTCTTGTTTAGAGTCGAGTGATGGGAACTATAGGGGTGACACGCGGATTTGGAGATCATGGCTTGAAGGCAGCCAATACAGGAGTGAACATAAAGCCATTCCTGTCGTCTCAGCCAGAAGTACATTCCATAAGTTTGGATAACTGCAATCTCACGGAACGTGATTGCGTTATCGTGGCCACAGATGGACTCTGGGATGTAGTATCAGATAAGGCAGCAGCAAATATACTCAGAAAGACTCTGGCTCCTGATACACCATCGCTGGAATATAGGTATTTTGTCTTGTGAATGAGGATGTACGTTCTAACAATGAAGTTTACAAAAATATTTTCATTCTAGGCTCACAATGGGTGCTCAAGAATTAGTACAAGCAGCGAGAGGTAGATTAATCGGTAGAGTTTGGGTAGGTAAATCGGAAAATCCCGAAGAACAAGACGAAAAGTTTTTACCAATGGCATCGGTCGATGACATCAGTGTTTTAGTAGTACCGTTATACCCCTATTCATGCGAGCATAAGCAATGGTTGAAAACGCTGCATCAAGAGAGACGATATTCTATGGATTCGATCCACATATCATCCAACAACTCCACATAATATACAACCAAAATTCCCGAAACTGATTAATTTGTATTTTAGTAGGAGAGTTACAATTGAACGAGAATATTCACAAATTAGTGTAGTAACCGAACACCGAATCATAATTACTTTTACATTGCTTTGAAAAAGTAATATTTCATATTGCAATATACATATATTGCAGTTTTAAACTTTCCAACAGGTTTTCATTTTGATTGATAGTTGATCGTATACTGCCACCTTTCAAGAATGTAAATTAGAAGAATGCCATAACTATGAATAATTATTTAACGGAACATTCCAGTTTTAGAGTGTTGAGCATAATGTAACTTGATTTTAAGTGTTATGCAGCATCCAAAGTAGACGACAATGTTTGTTTGTTTTCGTAATGCGTGTGCATTATTTTACGTGCATCACGAACATCATTGAAGATATTTAAGTAGTGAACGAATTTGTACGCAAGTGATCTTATCGGTATCATAACATCGTATTGTGACAAATCATTTTGTTAGTTAATTTTGTATTTATTTTTATTTTATTATAATTACTTGGAATCAGTATATACGAACTATCTTTAAGTGGTTGATCCACCTAAGACCAGAAATAAAAACGTTGTATATAAAAGGTGCATTGCTTTTTTTAGCAATGAATATAGGAATGTAAGTTTTATCTCGTCTTTATATATTCTATTTTTATTTTGGTGTAAACATTGTAATTGAAAAATTAAATAAACGTTCATTGTATTCATTTAGACTGCTACAACCTCGTCTGTGACTACTAATTTAACTTGATTACTTTCTTTTGATAGATAGCAGCTTCATATTAACACTTTACCTACCAGAAGAATATTAATACGATTCTCAATGAATTTTTATAGTTAATTTTTATAGTTTTCTATAGTTAAAACAGTAACTGTTAATCATAGACACTAAAGAGTTGCAAAATACACACCGGTAGACAATGATTTGAAAAATAAAAAGCTTCTTTAAGAGACTGGTTAAACAGGTTAAAATTTTCCTTTGTGCGCATGCGGGTGTCTGATTCAAATGTCCTATTCTACTTCGCCGCCATTTCAAATGAAGTGAAACTCTAACTTAACGAATTTCAAACGTTTCCGAATTATATGATGAAATATGAAAAAATGCCTACGTTAAAAGAAAAATTGTTATAATAATATATAAATATTTTTCAGATCTAGAGTAGTGATTTCACGTTATCACAAGAGACTCTAGTAAACAATCAATTTTAAAGGAACTGCTTTCCTGGGAAAGATGATTAAATATATCGATTTCAGAGAACGCTTGGAGATACTATCAACAATGACTGGTATCATACATGTCAGATTAATTGTTTTGGATGTTTGTTGACTCTAGGAAACGGTATCATGTTGGAAACATCTAGAATAGTATATCAATCATGTGAACACAGATAATCTTTGTTGAGTCATCAATACCCCGCGGATCTTTAAAAACAGATTATTATATATAGTATGTATGAGTGAATATTCTGAGTCATCTCGACACTTTATATATTATTAATAGTATATTATATATTATTAATGTATCTTTAATCATTGGCCCTTTGCATTCCCAATTTTTTTTCAATTTTCTTCCCAACGGGTCCCTATCATTTTAAGTGTTTTATTTACAGTGTACCTACTTCAAAAAGAACAGTTTTAAACAATCTCAAAAATATAATGCGTGTTTTAACTGGTGATTCATTAGATGTGCAAATTAATTTTTAGCCTTTTTTCATGAGCTCAATGACTATTTAAAAACAATTAAAGTTACACTGTATTCTCTGAAATAGTCTATTTCTACGCATTTGCTCTTATTATTAATTACTATAGTGGTTGAAGGGTCCGAAGCCGAGATAATTTTACCATCGGTTCCGAATTCATTTAAATCGACAAAGAAGTGCAAAGGGTTAAGGACAGTTCACACTGTGAGAACCAAAATCACTATAATAGTTCCCTATTGATCCGAAAAAGTTCCCTCGAAGATCATTCCAAGTCGGCAAGTCGGCTAATGGAGAGCCTTTCTTCCCCCGTAATTGAAATGAATGAGAAACCCCAATTCGGCAATTGGCGGGGAGCTCGACACGCCGTTCGATTTCTTCATAAACGGTCGCATTGAAGGAATAACGCGGCCATCCTGCTTAACAAACGAAAATTGATGGGGTTTCACAATTTGACTGACGTAATTCGCGTTCGCGTTTAGTTCGGCGGAACGGCGGCGCGGGTTGGTTTTTTAGCGAGCCGTCGCGTCGGACATGTTTTTCCCGGCCGGCGAGTTATAGCGTGGCTATCTGTCACAGTCATCATCGATGTGCAACTTTAAGGATACCAAGGGACGTAATGCTTCTCCCGGTAAGGGTGGCGAAAGAAAGGATAAAACAGAAAGTCGGGGGGTTAGGGAGGGGGGGGGGAGGCAGACAGAGAAAGTGAGAAAGAACCGGTAACTTACGGTGTATCGGAATGGCCGCAAGTTAGGGGTCTCGTGCTACCTCGATACATCATCGTTAGAGAACTTTGGACGGCTTCCCGGTTACGCCATTGATGGCTTCCTCTGATAGGACATGATGTATCTGCCTCTCATTGCTCGGCAACGTGGAAGTAGCAGTCGGATGCAATTTGAAAGTAAAAATACGAATTAAGCGATGGCAAAGCATTTGTCGACGGCCCCCGGTCTCGTCTATCAATCACGTGATTCATACGGTGTCCTATTTCCAACGACACCCGCCGGACAGCAACTGTTTACAATTGATCAACGTTTCTTTCGTGTTCCCCCCCCCCTTCCGGTAACAGTTCGGCCTGCTGCTCGAGTCGCTCGCCAGGATTTTCCCCGAGTGTTCGCCGTAATTTGTTGCCATGCATTCCTCAGCGCGCGCCAAGTCAACTTCGCCTCGTTAGTTCCTCAGGTGGCTCGTGCCCGTTGTCAGCTGTCTTAGTGTCCTCGTACCTAATGTCCCTTAGCTGTAAACTCGCGCCTAGTTGCCGAACGTGATGCAACGGATAATGCGACAAGTTTGCTACCAAGGGATTATGTGACCAGTATTCCGTCCGTGTCTTCCCGCGCGTTCACGGTCTCCATATTTTAGGGAAATCCCACGCTGTCCTTCTTCGACCTGTGCGCTAACAACGTCCGTCCGTTAGTCGACAAAAATATACAGTGTGTCCCACCAACTCTGTCCACTTGAATATCTCGGTTATTTCAAACAATACGAGAAAATGTTGGTTACAGAAGTTGTAGGGTTGATGAAACTACATAATATAAATGATATTCTTTCAAGTGGAAGAGTAGAGAAGATGTGGAGGTCACCTTTGTTTTTTTTTTGTATTCTGAGTATAAAAGTACCGAAGTGTATTTGTCCTAAAACTTACCGTCGCACAGTGGTCCCGATCGATGAATTAGGAGGAGTGCAGAACCCAAGTTACTAAATGTTACTAATTCAAACTATTTTTAAGCAAGAGTAACACTCCTGTACTCGATAGAAATTCAATAGCTTTTCGCCTTTAGTTGCCATTTTGTGATAAATAATTTTTTTGAAGACAGACTGCGTGCTATAACTCGGCGGGACATGGTTATTCACCTGAAAGAATTAGGCCTTATGCAATCGACTATGACCAAGAATCGTCATATGCTCATCAATTATTTAGAGAATGAGCTGGAAAGTGCAGGAGGTCAACAATTTTCAAGTGGAACGGGTGCCCGCGGGCACGGCTCCGGGCAAGGGCGCTCTCCGATGCCCGCGGGCACAGCCACGGGCAAGTAGAATACCGAATTATCATCAGAGGAATGCTAAATTGAAAAATAATCATCTGTCCCAGTAAGTTATACATTTTTTAATCATAAATTGCATCACCATATCTCGAAAACTATTCATCGCATCGTCTTCGTTATGGTCTCATTCAATTTAGAATGAAAAAATATATAAATAATGGTATTGTGCTCAACAGAAAAAATGATTTTAGTATTTTTTCCTCCTGATTCGTCCATTGGGACCACTGTGCGTCGCTGAGATATTTGACTCTTTTGATACTATTACTTTCATTATGGAACGTATTCAAGGATATGCTCATTATGTCAAATGTAAACATTGGTAGGCTTCCGACGTCTCTCAGTGTCAGTCAGTTCCTCAGTTAGTGAACAGTCAATATGAAATTTTCATTCGAAGAACAATTAGAGATGCTTCTAATTTATGGAGAAAGTAAGAGAAACGCAATTGCGGCTCGAAATTTGTACGGTGAGAGATGTCCAAACCGCGTATAGTATACCCTTCGCACAAGATTTTTGAAAGATTGTGTAAAAAATTAAAAGAAACTGGAAGTCTCGCTGTTCGTAAGATCAATCGTGAAAAGCCTGTAGTGATGAAGATAATGAATGTTGTTGCAATGGTACGTCATAATCCTCGTATCAGTGTACGTCGGATTCAGCGCGAATCTGAAGTCAGCAAAAGTAGCGCATCACGAATTCTCACTCGTCGCAAATATCATCCGTGCCACGTTAGCCTCCGCCAGAAATTACATGAGATGGATTATGTGAATCGTGTTAGATTTTGTGGATGGGCTCAAGAGCAGCTGCAAATCAATCCACTTTTTTTTTTCTTTAATACTATTTACCGATGAGGCTACTTTTACCAGCATTGGGCGTGTTAATTCACATAACACGCATTATGGGTCAGTACAAAATCCTCGCTGGCTACGAGAAATTGATCATCAAAGACGCTGGTCCATTAACGTGTGCTGTGGAATCATAGGGCAACAAATAATTGGGCCTTATTTCATTGACGGCACTTTTACCGGTCAAAAATATGATACGTTCTTAGGAAATACATTGCCAAATTGATTAGAAAACGTGCCATTAAGCGTTCGTCAGACAATGTGGTATCAGCACGATGGATGTCCAACATACTACGCTCGAAGGGCGAGAAGTACACTTAATGAAATATTCTGAAATCGATGGATAGAACGCGGTGGCACTATTTGCTGGCCAGCTCGAAGTCCAGATTTAACACCCCTACATTTTTTCTTGTGGGGACCATTGAAAAATATTGTGTATCGAGGAGATGCACCAACAACTCCGGGGGGTATGAAGCTACGAATTACCTCATCGTGTGCTACAATAGACGCTCCGACAATAAGACGTGTAAGAGACGCAACAGTTCAGAGACTGGAACGTTGCATCGCTGCAATTACTCGCGGACAATTGCGCAATCAGATTACGGTAGTCGATTACAAAAGAGCACGTAGTTGTCGTGACCATGTTCCGGGATTTTTGTTCCGCGGAACGCGATAGGCGGCTCGTTAGGAAATCTGCAGATTATAAAAGGAGGATTATCTAAAAAATTTGTACTCGACGCCAGAGAAAGGAGGAAGGAACGATTACCCGTCGGCCCACATGCATACACTTACACGCCTATCGAGAGAGAGAGAAAGAGCTGCTTGAACGAAATTAAGTTTTTTTTTCTGCTCGCGCGCGCGCGCGAGTCCTTTATACAGCGTCACGGAAATAGACTTCCGCCGGCCCTTTGAAAACTATTCTCATTTTCCGCCACGATAAAAAGGGAACAAACCGGGAAAGAAACGAGTGTCCGCGACAAGGGAACAAATTAACGTAATGACAGATATTTCCCGTGAGATGCTGAAAGGGTTACGATTCTCCTGTTGGTCCCGAGGCCAAAGCGGAATCCGCTCTCCTCTTCCTCGTACAGAGGACGCGGGGCTCGTAATCAAATCTCGTTCGTTTCCTATACCGGATCAAAGAAATGATCATTAAACAGCGAATAAGCAAAACACGGGAATAAAAAGCGTTTCGAGGGTCTTCATTAAATTTTCCTGTTCTTGTTCCGTTGTGCGTTTATACGCCTACTTGAGTCATTCAATATATGAGCCGCTCAGTGCACACATCGATTAACTCCACTTTTTGAAAAATCTTAAATTTAAGTGTCAAAACACTTGGTATAGTCATAACTTTTTATATTTATAATAACTTTCCTCAATAATAAAGATTAGCACCATTAAACGGCAAAATTGTTTTGGCCATTGAATAATAAGTAATTTATTTCAGAAGCCATTTTGATTAACTCCATACTCTAATGTAAATCGTTTCAGTAACGCTGTATCTGTTCCGGCCGTGCATCAACATGTAAAAAGAAAGCGCCATTTCATCTAATCCAAATGACCCACCAAGATTTTTTGTCAACAAAACCTTTAGAACAATCAATCATTAACAGAAAAGTAACCGTCACAGGGCTTCCAGTAAATTGGCTTAAAATACGCTGGATAAAGTTAGAAAGGTCCAAACCCCATCTCATACAATTCAAATCTGACTATAATGAAGATACAGAATTTAAAGCCATTAATATAAGAAAATCTGTAGTAGGTAGACCGCAAAGTTTGAAAAATATAGATCAGCCTTTATTATATCCTAAAGGTAGAACTGTGACAAGGGAAAAATGGAGAGACACGATGGACCTGCTAAAATTCATTCCTCCTGCTAAACATGATTACTATAAAAACTTGACAACAAATCGAAATGACGAATCCTCACATACAGCTGATGAAGACGACATTATTTATAATATTGCTGAATTATAATACTGCTATGAATTAATCACAGAAAATATATTATAACAGAACTGTCACCATTCATTTTTATGGAAAAGCTGTAATAAAAATATATAATAACTAACTTTTTCTGTAATAAAAAACCTAAAAATTTAATGACTGAATTCAACTTTATTACTTTTTTCAGTTGCCAAATCGATTAACTCCACCAGTCACATAAAAACTGTAACATTACTGACGATTATTTTTTGACTATTCTTTCTTATTAATTTTATATACCGTTAGATGAAAGTTATATCTGTATTTATGCATTCTACATTATATATTTGAATTTATATTATAACAGGAATTTAAAAAAACGATATACATTACTTCATCGCATTTCTCAACTTTTTGTTTTATGGAGTTAATCGATGTGTGCACTGAACGGCGAAGAACAATGTAGAAGAACAGGTACTTCAGACTATAAACTATCATGTAACTTTTAACCATCGTGTCGATTGTACACCAACATATGTCATTCAATAGATGTAGAAGAACAGGGACTTCAGACTAAAAACTATCATGAAACTTTGAACCATCGTGTCGATCGTACATCAATATATGTCATTCAATAGATGTAGAAGAACAGGGACTTCAGACTATAAACTATCATGTAACTTTGAACCATCGTGTCGATCGTACACCAAGGTAGAAATTGAGTTGGGAAAATGGTGGACGTTCAAGGATTAAGTCGAATCGTTTCGAATGAAATTGTCGATGCAGATCGAAGTCGATTGTTGCGTTATTCGCGTCTGCAAAGAGATTCTGTTGTTCCCGCGTCGTTGCGAGGTTGTACGTTGGCGAGACGTCTTGCATAATAATCGGCGTCGAGGACAGTATCGTTTTCGCTTGTTAATGGACTTTCGCGGGAAGACAGTGTGCGTGGACGCCTTCGGAGGCTGGCATTACGCGGTAACGGTTATCCAATATCACATTAGCGTACGTCAGGGCAAGTTCTTCCGTGGTGTACGGCCCGGTGCTCTCTGTTCACCAATAACTCCATTTTCGCTGACATTACTTGTAATCGTATAATCTGGCAGCCAGCTCCTGTGCCCGGGACAGACGATTCCGTTCTTCGGCGATCGCTCGGAACGGGGAATATGGTTGCCGGCAACCGGTGGAAACGATCGTTTAGCCGCGACTGATCCAAATCCAATTTCTGTTAACGGTGAAGGACGCGTACTCGTTAATCCGTCAAACCGAATGCTCCTCGCGAATATCTTGACTCCATTAGAGCACGCTCCGTGTCCGGTTAGCGTTCGCCGATACGCCCTTCGATTACGATACGGATCGAGCGATAAAGCGAGCGTGTCTGATTTTTTTGCAACGATAAGAAACGTCGCGATAGAGGCTTACATTGTGTAACGTGCTACGCGAGAATCGAAGCGAAAGGTAAACGGCGAGATTCGAGTGGCTTACCTGGAAATGGTACAGGGTGTAACAAAATTTAGTGTCGTGGTTTTGGCAGATGGTTGTACACCTTCGGATCGGTGGAGATTTGTTAAAAGAAATTGCCGCAAAATTGACTTTGACCTTGAAATTCAAGGTCAACATTTTTCTATGCTTGTATCGCATTCTACTCGCCATGGGGGACCAAACTTGTCAAAGGAACTCAACCGTTCTCTTATAAAACAATGTTAAATATTTTAACGTCGTCTTCCGGTCCTCGGGTTTCTCGTTCTTTGTCATAGAATGGAACCATCAAGGTTTAGCGCTTTTAATAGTCGTGCTTCGATATGGCCACCATTATTTCGTAAACAGAACGAATGCGAACAAATAGAGGACAGTAAACGTCATAACTTTCGGATAACCACTGCCAATAATCACAATCTTTTCTGCTCTCTTGCGTAGTGAGTGTTAGACATCAGGTATGCAAAGGAGAGGAAGAAATTATAACGTGCGTCGGATGCTTCATCCTATTGATGAAGCATTTGGAAAGTATACCTCAGCTCGCAAACTATGCAGCAATTGAAATCACGAATCGAACACGCTTTTCACCGTGTGCAGGTTATACCGAACATTTACGAAAAAGTTCGCAAAAATTTGGAAGAAAGACTAAGGATCTGTTTGCGTAATAATGGTGGCCATATCGAAGCCGGTGATCAAGCACGACTATCAAGAGCGATAAACCTTGATGGTTCTATTCTAGGGCAAAGAACGAGAAACCCGAGGAACGGAAGACAAAAATATTTAACATTTAATATTAAATATTTAATATTTGTGTTGAAATATTTAACATTGTTTTATAAGAGAACGGTTGAGTTCCTTTGACAAGTTTGGTCCCCATGGCGAGTAGAATGCGATACGAGCATAAAAAGATTTGACCTTGAGTTTCAAGGTCAAAGTCAATTTTGCGGCAATTTCTTTTAACAAATCTCCACCGATCCGAAGGAGTACAACCATCTGCCAAAACTATGACAATAAGTTTTGTTACACCCTGTACATATCGTGGAATTAGAAAATTAGAATCGCAAGGTATACGTAGACAGGTACATTAGGATGATTCGATCCCGGGGAAGATGGAAACGTTTCTTTCGCGGCGGAACACAATAACGCGTTCCCGGGATTGTTCGCATGACCGGGAACGAAGTTCGGTTGCCTGGTAGCAAATGGATAGGTGTTACCTAAGCTAGTTACGGATCCTTCGATAAACACAGACGGACAAACGTTTCCTAATTGTGCCGGGAATTGTTTACGCTACCTCGCAGCACCTTCCGGCCTTCCTGCGTTCATGGCTATTCCGTGTTTGTCTCCCCGTTTCTTGCTCGTCTCTGTCACGTCTTCCGGAAGAACGGACGACGAAAATTTCGTCGGAGGATTAACGACGGTGGATCTTAATTAGATTGTTCGTGTCTAGCTGTCTTCGCCGGGAGAATCTCTTTTTTCGTTCGTTATCCCAGTGCTCCTCTAATGGACGAGAAGTTTTGTTTACGACAATGATTGCCGCAAATTCGCCGTACCAATACGAACCTGTCCCTTTTCGCTCTCACATTTCGTCTCCTTTGTTCGCCAGGTGAAATTAGAATACGTGACAAAAGAATCACCACGAATTTTTTCACTTCCGATGATTCGGTCTTCCGGAAGACTATTCTGAACGATCTGGAGAAGGAGCTGTTGTTCGGGCATTTTCCATGATTTTGCAAAGCTGGAAAATTCATAGAACTTGGACGATATATGTTGTTTTAGATAAGGTGTGAAAAGAATAAGTCGATTTATTTTGTCAGAGGAAGTCTTGAAAATTACGGATTTTGTGAGGTAGTTAGTTTGAAAGACAATTCTTGAGGGAGAGGTTGATACTCGGTGAACTTCTAAACAAGATTTTGCAGCAGAACAATGGCTAGAAACTGTAAAATATATGTAGTTTTAGATAGTGTATTTGTTAAAGGAACGAGCCCGTTAATTTTGTCAGAGGAAATCTTGAAAATTATGGATTTTGTGAGATAGTTCATTTGACAGACAATTCTTGAGGGAGAGGTTGATGCTCGGTCAACTTTTAGATAGTGTGTTTGTTAAAAGAACGAGCCCATTAATTTTGTCAGAAAAAATCTTAAAAATCACAGATTTTGTGAGACAGTTGATTTCACGGATAATTCTTGAGAAAGAGATTGATATTCGGTCAATTTCTAGGTAAGATTTTGCAGTAGAAAAATTCATAGAAGCTGTACGATATACCTACTTTTATATAATATATTTGCTAAAAGAATGGGCCCATTAATTTTTCCAAAATCTTGAAGATCACAGATTTCGTGCGACAGTTGATTAGGCAATGCCTCTTAGTGTTTGGGCGTAACTGCGGCGTGTTTCATATGCTTGTTTTACACGAACCCCTCGCGGCGGGTATGGTCGTCGTCGTCTCGAACGATCCATCGATTTACTGCCGTTTTACTACTGCCGCGACGCGGCCGCCTGTTTTAACGGTGCATAAAGCTGCATAAAGAGACGGTCTCCGGGGCTCGGGGTTTGCTGAGGAGCGACGCGCGAGATACGAGCCGCGACAGGTGAGGCATGCAACAAATCGAGACTGCCGTTTCTCGGCAGGAGGAGGACAAAAAAAAAGAAAGAACGAGTATCGGCCGTTTAACACCCCCGGCGGTGTGGCCCGCGAGGCCGATACCGGGCGAATTATTGCACCCTGCCAATTTACGAGGATTACACGCGCAGGGAAAGGGCCGCAGGGACGTCGTACGAGGACTTTACGGCCGCACACGTCGCCCTTCTGAATGTCCCAGCTTTCTGAGGATTAGTCGGCGACTTGTGGCCGCAAACCTATCGAGAATTTTGATTATTCTAGCTCCCCGGGGAGCAGCCTTCGCGATTTTATCTGTGGACAAGCTGGGAACCGGAAGTCATCGCTGTCCACAGCGGAGGAAGCGTCCGACAATTTTACTAAGGTGTTTGCGATTTAATTGTTCCGTTCAGGTGACATTTTGTCATAAGATCTACAAACAAACGATATTCGTACTTTACATTTGCCTTTCTTAGCAATTTTTATTACACATTTTTGTCTTACGTTTATTGATCTCTAACTGCGGACATATAATTGTGGCCTTTATTCTTGAAAGCGAAAAGAAAAACAAAAGATTTTTATTAAGTAGAATTGGTTGGTCATTCGTCCCTCATTGATATTCCAATGGGCGCAAGTTTGTTTAAAGCCGTGTGAATTACTACGAAAATTGTTAACGAAAGAGTCTTACACTTTTCCAAAATTCTTACCTCGAGTTACTATTGTATATAAGAACTGTACCGTATGAATTACTACGAAAATTGTTAACGAAAGAGTCTTACACTTTTACAAGATTCTTACCTCGAGTTACTATTGTATATAAGAACTGTACCGTATGAATTACTACGAAAATTGTTAACGAAAGAGTCTTACACTTTTCCAAAATTCTTACCTCGAGTTGCTATTGTATATAAGAAGTGTACCGTATGAATTACTACGAAAATTGTTAACGAAAGAGTCTTACACTTTTCCAAAATTCTTACCTCGAGTTGCTATTGTATACAAGAAGTGTACATTTATTTATTGAATACTATATTACTGCACGCTTGCAATCAACTTAAAGAAAGAACCAAACATTTTAAAACACGCGAAAACAATGATTGGACACAATTTTGTCCGAGGCACGTGCGGTGATAAAAAATCTTCATTTTAGGTAACATAAACCGCCATCTTGTTCCAGGCAAGTAACTTACAGCGGAGTCGTTGGTGTTCGTCTTTTATGTGCGTGTTTCGCAAATAAAGATCGAATTACGCGATAACGTGATCTCTAAGGTGAATCGTTAATAAAAAGAGGATAAATTGTGGTGGATGTCGACAGGAACACGGAAGAAGTAATGACCGGCGGATAAATCGTAATGGCCGGGCGCAATAATACGGGCGAATCGATCGAATGTTTAGAACGGCGGGATTACGGTTGACGTGAGTAATTATTTAACTTTATCGTGGAGCGAGGAATGCAAATTGCGTGTACAAATGTACGCGTCGTGTAACGGTTGCATTCAATTCTGTAGGGACAATCAGAACGCCATAAACCAAAACTATCGCGGCTCAACGCGGCCGAACGGAGATTCCCTTCGTGCCGTATATACATATATATATATATCGGCGATGAACAACGGATATTCATGACACGCCATTTCAATTTAAAATAAACATATCGCCGATCAATCGCGTTCGTTTAATCAACGGACGGGAATGGTGATTTTCCGGGCGAAGCTTTTCCGCGAATCCGCCGACAAACCGATGATCGAGCGAGCAAAGATCGCGGAAGACCGTGATCGCTGCGATCGATTCGCGGCCGCGTTGTTCTCGAAACGGTGTTAAGATTAAATTAATCTTGATTTCAGGGAAACGGTGCTAGAGCCTTCCGGTGGTTATCTCTGCGGTCCTCGTGTTTTCAATCGTTCCTCGCGATCGTAAACATCTGACCGATCGTTTCCCCGGCGAGCAACCGACGAAAACAGCACCGACTTCGATTCCCCCGACAGATGTTCCGCGTCGAACACGGAATATCGTTGCTCCGCCGTCGCCCGGCCGTAATGTTAATTCCCGAAGAGATGTGGACGGCTCTGAGTAATGGAGAAAACTGGTAGCTGTCATTCCGGGCCCTTATAGGGCCAGTCAGGAAGCTGCGAAACTGCAATGGAACTTTTCTGTTCGCCTAATTGTCCTAACGGGTGACCTCAACGCTCATTACTCCCGCATCCCTTCTTCTCCTCCATCCCTTTCTTTCATCCAACCACCTTTCTCTCTCTCTCCGAGAGACTATTTGCAATTACCGTTTCTACACCGAAAGCCCGCACGCAAAGTTATCGATAACAGGGGATTGATCCTCCTTATCGTAATCCAATTAAATCTTCTGGAAACGTATCGATTATTCCGAGATCCGTCGTTAGTTTATATCATTTTCGGATTACCACGAGGGTTATCGAACGATTGGCAGTGAGTGTGCGTATTATGGTCTCGGTAGGACCAGCTAGACACAACCGGATACTATCCGGCGGATGGCTCGTTAAGACGGTTGAAATCGAGCCGTGCGTCGGATTTCTGAATGTACAAAGCCGGATAATTAATGGTAAAGTCATCATGCTCCCGATACCTTCTATCCGGTAGACTCGAGACAGGTGCCAGAGATCGAGTAGCTCTCTCCCCGAGGTTCCGAATGAATAATGCTAGCGCACTCGCATCCTGCGCTCCATCTTGCTCCTTCCCTGGCTAGGTGGTCGTAACGTCGACGTGCTTGTTTGCGTACGCGTGCGAACGCGCGACAACGCCACCGCCGCGTCGCGTCGTCGCCGCGAGTAAGACCTCCGTCATAATGTTCATGGGATATTTACAACCATACTTAGACACCCCGAGCCACCGCCGCCACCGGCTAGACGACGCGCGCGGTGGACTTCGGGAGCATAAATATTTGTACGCGGCCGGGGTTCATTGAAATCGGCCGGATACGCACACCGGGTATACGCAGGATCGTCCACGAACCACCGACTGGTTCGCTGTCCCATGAAATTTGTAGCAACCCCGCTCTAAAAAGCTAGCGACTTCGCGGAAGCTCACTTCGGATTGCTACGATTCGCTTCGGGCCGCTCCAGACCGCTTCAACCCTCTCCAGTCGGCCTCTAGTCCGCCATTGCTCCCGCGCAAATATAATAGATGAACACTGCGTTCCAACTAGACCGCGGAACTTTCTGCAAATTTACATTTTTCTTCGCGGTTCTTCGGAGCCTGACGTTTTCTTCTCTTCTTCTTCGAGTCTTCGGAAATCGTTGAGTCTTTGGAAATTGTACTTGGTAAGTCTCGAGTTAAAATTCACACTGGCATCGAAGTTATTCACAGTAGAAGTCTTCGCAGAAGTTTTTGCAGTTGGTCGACACTTTAAAAAGGAAGTACCTGATCGATTTCTTCTTTCTTGAGTCTTCAGAAATTGTTGAGTCTTTGGAAATTGTGCTTGGTAAGTCTCGAGTTAAAATTCACACTATCGTCGAAGTTATCCACTGTAGAAGTCCTCGCAAAAGTTTTCGCAGCTGGTCGACACGATTAAAAAGGCAGTACCTGGGTCAATTTCTTCTTCCTTGAGTCTCCAGAAATTGTTGAGTCTTTGGAAATTGTGCTTGGTAAGTCTCGAGTTAAAATTCACACTATCGTCGAAGTTATCCACTGTAGAAGTCTTCGCAAAAGTTTTCGCAGCTGGTCGACACGATTAAAAAGGCAGTATCTGGTCGATTTCTTCTTCCTTGAGTCGTCAGAAATTGTTGAGTCTTTAGGAATTGTAGTTGGTAAGTCTCGAGTTAAAATTCACATTATCGTCGAAGTTATCCACTGTAGAAGTCTTCGCAAAAGTTTTCGCAGCTGGTCGATACGATTAAAAAGGCAGTACCTGGGTCAATTTCTTCTTCCTTGACTCTTCAGAAATTGTTGAGTCTTTGGAAATTGTGCTTGGTAAGTCTCGAGTTAAAATTCACACTATCGTCGAAATTATTCACTGTAGAAGTCTTCGCAGCTGGTCGACACTTTAAAAAGGAAGTACCTAGGTCAATTTCTTCTTCCTTGAGTCTTCAGAAATTGTTGAGTCTTTAGAAATTGTACTTGGTAAGTCTCGAGTTAAAATTCACACTATCGTCGAAGTTATTCACTGTAGAAGTCTTTGCAGAAGTTTTCGCAGCTAGTCGATACGATTACAAAGGAAGTACCTGGGTCAATTTCTTCTTCCTTGAGTCTTCAGAAATTGTTGAGTCTTTAGGAATTGTATTTGGTGAGTCTCGAGTTAAAATTCACACTATCGTCGAAGTTATCCACTGTAGAAGTCCTCGCAGAAGTTTTCGCAGCTGGTCGATACGATTAAAAAGGCAGTACCTGGGTCAATTTCTTCTTCCTTGACTCTTCAGAAATTGTTGAGTCTTTGGAAATTGTGCTTGGTAAGTCTCGAGTTAAAATTCACACTATCGTCGAAATTATTCACTGTAGAAGTCTTCGCAGCTGGTCGACACTTTAAAAAGGAAGTACCTAGGTCAATTTCTTCTTCCTTGAGTCTTCAGAAATTGTTGAGTCTTTAGAAATTGTACTTGGTAAGTCTCGAGTTAAAATTCACACTATCGTCGAAGTTATTCACTGTAGAAGTCTTTGCAGAAGTTTTCGCAGCTAGTCGATACGATTACAAAGGAAGTACCTGGGTCAATTTCTTCTTCCTTGAGTCTTCAGAAATTGTTGAGTCTTTAGGAATTGTATTTGGTGAGTCTCGAGTTAAAATTCACACTATCGTCGAAGTTATCCACTGTAGAAGTCCTCGCAGAAGTTTTCGCAGCTGGTCGATACGATTAAAAAGGCAGTACCTGGGTCAATTTCTTCTTCCTTGACTCTTCAGAAATTGTTGAGTCTTTGGAAATTGTGCTTGGTAAGTCTCGAGTTAAAATTCACACTATCGTGAAGTTATTCACTGTAGTAGTCCTCGCAGAAGTTTTCGTAGCTGGTCGACACGATTAAAAATAAAGTACCTGGGTCAATGAACTTGAAATTTTTGTTGTACCTTCAGGAAGAAGAGCGTTATCTCTTCAACCACCTAGTTTAGCGTTAAAATTAGAGACAATTTTGTCAATAAAGTTAAATACTTGATGAACAGACGATACCACTTTGTGCATAAAGCAAAACTTTATTGTAATTTTTATTTTTATCTAACCCGGGAGGCAGTTGTGTGTAAAAGTGTCCGAAACCTCGCTGAAAAATTCATGTAAATCCATGAAAGTATAACGAACGGCCATGCAGAGTTTTAAAACCGCAAATGAATTGATTTTTTCCCCCAGGAAAAAAGGAGCTGGTTCTCAATGGGACGACTAGGTTTGCACGAAATATTTAAATCGATTTTCATTGTTTCACCGGGCTCGTGGAGAGTTGATTTTCGTTCAGCGATTCGAGGAAAATGGATGTCAATCGTATTAATTAAGCTCTCCTTTCGAAGTTCATTTCGAGAGTTCGTTTAAGGGTTGAAGCTTCCAGCAAATTAGCGATAAAGCGGAGGTGTGCTATATTCGACCGAATCTCGTGTTATATAATTCTTTGAACATTTTTGTACACAGTAAACGCGCTTGTCTGCCGATAACGTTTTTCACAATTTATGGCTGTCGGCAAGGTTGCACGCAAACGCTAAAATGGCGGATCCTATAATGGCCGCCCTCGGCCACTGTGCTGAAATATATTACACGATATATCCTATATTTAAGCAGACTATTTAAATATTTCATATTTTTATGTTATAAATTCGCATTTATCGTCCATCTAGCCTTTTAAAGTTATTATCTACAGCGTTCGACCCTAGGAAGTTAGTGCTGCGCTGCGATATGAATCATGCTGTGTAAAAATGATATTCCGATAATACTTTGTCCAGGGAGAAATGGTTGACGTTTTCGCGAAAAACGTCCTTGACACGGTTCCGCTGACACAGATCCTGCGGGAGCAACTCGTGGTTGCCATAACCGATATTCTGTCGCCGGGTATTTAGCAATTGACTTAATGATCCTAGCGAATCTACTCTCAGTGCGGGAACTAAGTGCATACACGAGGTAACATGTTGGATGCTCACACGGTTAACAAGCATCTGGGCAAACAACCTACAACGACCTTGACAAAGTAGCCTCCGCCATAGCAATCGAGCGGCAGAGCGAGCGAGAGAGAGTAGAGAGAGAGAGACACAGTGAGAGGAGAGTTTGCAACGTGGGGCGCCAAATTCGAAGCCGCGCGAATGGTTCCGACAAAAGCCGAGCAAACAGAAAGATGATTCAGGGTACAACAGCTGTGTACAGAGCGCGCGTCGACGGCAATATGAACGCCGTTGTTAAAATTCAAACAATATCAACGTGTACTCGATTTTTGCAATATTGTTTTCCCGCGAAGAACGTGCTGGCCGCGTTCTTTGTCGCAAAACGTTGCGCCGACGTCGCCCAGCTACGTCCCGTGAATACGTAATAAACTATTTATGTTACTTTCGCGGCAATTTAGATGTACATAAGTTAAACTATTCGATCATACGTTACGTGGATGCTTTCAAAGGCTCCGGTATCGAGAGTTTGCGTGCATAGAATCGGGAGGTGTGTGCGCGCGTGTGCGCATGCACGTGTGTACGCGAGGAACAGTGTACACACAGCAGGGATGCAGAGCATTCGACAGAGTCGGGGTCGCTCGTGAATTATAGAGAATGTCGTCTATTATGAGATTGGGGCCGAACACTTTACACACGGTCTGTCGGCGATAGTAATCATTATCGTCTCCAGCTGCGAAGACACCGGTTCGCGTATAGGCGATCCGTCGAACGACAAAATCTCTTCAGCTTTCTAAGAAACGACCTGCCCCAGCCGTGCGCTGAAAATACGCGATCTCGTATTCCGCGATAAAGACGTTTGCGCACGATAGCGAGAACATTTGTGTGCTTAATTACGTTTCTGGAAGTGACTCACCGGTTCGAGAACAGTTCCAACTGGCACGTAAAATCGTTCAGGAGTTCTTCTTAATCTTGGTTCGCCATGTTTCCCGTTAATCGCGTATCCGATCGACACCTGTAATTAGCAAAGAAAAACATTTCAATTGGCCGCTGGTTCCGCGAACCTCAGACATCGATGGTTCGGTGAAACGATCTATCTGGAACGATAATCGATCGATATGTCATCCCGTACTCAAGGCAGCGGACGTCTTCATTTTGAAGCACGTGTTCCCAGAATAAATCTTTCCACAACCGGATGAATTGTCACAAACACATCGCGATAAGCGAGCTGATAACACCGCCGCTCGCGGAGTATATAAGGGACAGTGGCGGCAGGTGTCGTATCATAACTCAATAAGCAAGCGAAGCGTGATTTCAAAGTTCGTACAAGTTACAGAGAAGAGAAAAGTTCGCCATGTCTTCTCAGAAGGTGCTCGTCTGCTTGGCAATAGCGGTGATCGCTGTGATCATCGGCGAAGTCACTTCGGTGCCGCAATACAACAACTACGCCAGCAATGGCACGAACAAGTCGCATAACTTGGTCATTGGATACAGACAGGGTGGCGACAGGCTGGTCCTCAGGCAGAGCGTCATCAAGAAAAGCGCATGGTTGCAAGTGCAGTCTATACAGAAGTCGTTCAATACCAGCCAATGGGAACGGATCACTATGGTGAAAGCACTCGATCAGAAAACCAACGGCAACGGCGCTTATGCCAGCCTGCTCGGCGGTGGACCCGGATACAACAACGTCGTGCTCAAGTTCAAGAGCCAGAGGGGCCACGGCATCAACTTCATCGTTGAGCTGTACGCACGTTAAGCCAACTTCAGAATCATCCTCTGGTACTTCGAAAGTATTTAATCAATGCGACACTTATTTATCCTGCCCGACGCAAGCAACGGTCCACTCGGTGTACGCATCTTTCTAATGTGAACTGTGCCATCGAAATAAAACCATTATTTAATATTTACACTGGTGTTGCCTTTCTTGATCCCTGAGTGATGCGACCTTGAAACTTCAGTATTGAAAATAAAATACAAGTATCGTTATTTAACATTCACACTGGCGTTGTTTCTTTGATCCTTTAACGGTAAGACCTTAACCCTACTGTTACTTATGTTGTCGTGATTAACCCTTAGCACTGGAATGGTGACTGTAAGGCACCACTAAAAATTGCTGTGTCATTATTGAAAATATTTTTCACATTAATAAATTTGTTTGTATTTATTAAGTTGCTAAACATCTCAGTATTCTACGAGTAAGTTGCACCATTTTCATATGCAGAGTGACGAGCAAAAGTGTAAACACAGTTCGCTAGTTTTACATAAAGCGTGATAATACAACCTATTTTTCAATTGAACGGTAAAGATTAGGTACTGATAATCACAAAGTGAATAGGATAAACAAAACATAATATTATTAGAATATTTATCGAAAATAGGGATTGAAGACAATTTTTACAGTTTTGCACTTTAATTGTGCTCGTCGAAATAAAACTTTAAATTCGTATTTTCTCCATTTTCCTTTACTTGTTTGTACTGCTTCTAGCCTGCGTGACATACTATCTATTAAATTTTTAATCATTTCCGGCTCAATTTTGTACCATTCTTGTTCTGTCCTTTTCCACAATTCATGAACACCTGAAGGTGGATTGTCACAGTTGACCGCAAATTTTCGATTGGGTTCATATCTGGACTTTGTGCTGGCCACTTCATCACAGAAAACTTTTGATTTCCTAGTCAGGTTTTTACTATCTTTGCAGCATGCTTAGGGTCACCGTCTTGTTGTAATACTACTTCATCTTCAGCAAATTCAATAGAATTAACAACAGAAGGTAATTATTTTGCAAAATATATAAATAATGCTCTTTGCGCATGATACCTTCTATCCGAACTAAGGGACCAACACCCTTACGAGTAAAACAACCCCAACACATAATTGAGCCACCCCCGAACTTCATAGTTTGTTTTATGCTACTCGCTTGATTACTATTTTCGGATGAAGCCCAGTACCTAGACCTTCCATCCGATTCAAATCTATTAATTTTTGTTTCGTCTTCTCTATCTATATAATTATTGAAGCTAATAAAACCTTGGAACCGGGTGAGGCACTTCGCCTGATCGCCTCGAATAATTTCTAAATTATGCGTTGTACAAGAAATTATTTCTATAGATGTCACGTGGTATCGAGGTGAACGTCATTCGGTGTACATGACCTCTTTGTAAGTGGAGGCGTTCGGAAGATTTGGAGGTCAATTTTGAACCTTATATTTTTGTCTTTAAAAAAAAATTATTAACCCATGCATGTCGAAAAATTGTTAGTTTATTCTTAATTTATATATCGCCGTGAAAACTTTTCTGTTGCGCTGAGGTTCTCTTGGGAATATCTAAATTAAATTATGTACTGAATTAATCGTTTCTCGACATGCACGGGTTAATACTTAAACGCCAACGGAGGGTTCATTAGTCTTTCTAATCAAGCGGATTGGCTTTCCCGGGTGCGTTCGGATAATTCTTTAACGACTTCTCTATATTTAAAACAAGGTTCAACAATGTTTCACTAAATGTTATCAAAATGGCGGATTTCAGATTTGTTCCTTTTGCGATAATTCGTAAAGTCATAAAAACATTTTCTCGAGAAGTTGTTCGGTACGCTTCTCTATTCCAGTGCACGGTTGTCATAAAGCTCGTACGAGATCCGAATAAATTAAACCTTGTTATTATTGCAAAGGAATTTACATCGTCGAGGGTTCGGTGGTTCTAGAGTCAACAATTGATCCTTACAGGACTGCTAAGCAACTACTAACGGGCAAAGGGTTGAGTAAAGTCGCCCCGGGTGGTATGAACAACGATGCAACAATAGCAGAGGCACGAGGTGCTTACCGGAAGCCGGCGAGGGATTATATTAGCGTTTCTAATCAAGCGGATCAGGTTGCCCGGATGGATTCGGATAATTCTTTTCTTCGGTTTCCGTTGGCCCGGGTGTCGGTAAGCGGAATCCGGGCTCGTATCCCCGGCCCCTAAGAGGTCGAGATCTTCTGTTTCCGAGGCTTACGTACAAAGTGCATTTTGTGCATGCATGCGTGGCGGCACGGAGAGGAACAACCGACTGGAAAATTGTTGTCGCTTCGCCGGTGCATTCTACCATGGGGATCCGAGCCGGCGCGCGGCGAAACTTCGAATTGAGTTGAGGGCCACTGAAATTGGTGGTGGTATCTCAAGCTTGCGAACGACCATTTCGTTAACCTACTTATTCTATCTCCGTTCCACTAGCGGCGCCACGAGCTCCTCGAGTACCTAGTTTGTCCGCAGTTCTCCTTGCCTTCTGAAAACGCGGCCCGACTCGGCCCGACCCGGCCCGGCCCGGCCTCGTTCCGGAGGGAAATACAGTTTTCTTCTTCCCTCCGCGGATTGTTCTTTAATGACGGGCGCGGGGTGTGTCCCGGGGGGTCGGTAAATATCCATCCCCATAAACAGCCGCGGACTTGTTAATTAGTTTAAATACCGAGCGGTGTAGAATTCCATTTGCGAAGTTGCGCCCGGGCTATTAGTTAAGGCGGGTCCTATCGGCAAACACACCAGACGGAAGCCCGCGCGCGAGAGTTCTGTTTTGTGTGCGATCTGTCACATCAAATAGGTTTGCTGCGAGAGTCTAATCCGCAAACGTTCAAAACTTCCTACGCGGTGTGTATGTGTGTTAAACGTTACGCAGTCGCGAGGCGCGCGCGCGAGCGCAACTACGCGGGTGCTATGCCGTCACCGCATTCTTTTTTCCGCGGTGCGAGGCAAAGGCTGTGTTTAAAATAATCGGTGTCAGCGTCCGCGATGCTATACACAAATAATGAAAGTTTCTAATAGTTGCGCCGCGTTACGCGTAAAAATAGCCAGGCTACTATTTTCCACGACAACCGAACGGAAATAGGGTAGTTCTTCTAGGGAACTCTCCGTGAAAGTTTTAGCTTGACGCCCGGGGGTGTATAGACGACGAGCCTATGCTCTACGTGCGTTGGCGGCATTACACGATCTATTCTCGGCTCCACGCTGATCTTTTTTGCACCGATATCGACCGACAATCAGTTGGCAGCCGGCAAAAGTTCTCGGATGCGCACGGCCACCGCTACGTATGTCGCATTCAATACGGGTCATTGGATCTTCCGTGGAATCTCGATAAATTCCGAATTTCTTCCACGGGCGAACACCTAAGACATATGTATTACACCACGGCGAACGTATTAGGTTGGCAGGAAAGTAATTTCGGTTTTCGCTAATAGATGGCTTTATGTTTTGTTTGATTGACTTCTGTTAACGTTGCATCTGTTTTCTTTCTGACATTTTATAACTGCATCTTTTAGGTTACCTTTGAAGCAAGTTACACGTAATTTTGATTAAAATTGTTAGTTCCGTGTCAATTTGAACATGGAGTGCGAAAACGAACATTGTAGGCACGTATTGCTTTTTTATTTCCGTAGAGGTAAAAAAGCTGCCGAGGCTCACAAAGATATATGTGAAGTTTATGGTGTGGATTGCTTAACAGAACGCACGTGCCAGAATTGGTTTAAAAAGTTCCGTTCTAGAAATTTCTCAGTTAAAGGCGACCAACGTTCTGGTCGACCATCTGAAGTTGATGATGACCAAATGAAAGCCATCATTGAATCGGATCGTCGTATAACTGTCCGAGAGATTGCAGACAGGTTAAATGTCTCGCATACAACTATAGAATATCGTTTAAAAAGTCTCGGAATCGTTAAGAAGCTCGATATTTGGGTTCCGCACGAATTGAAAGAAATTCACTTAACGCAACGCATCAACATATGCGATATGCGTCTCAAACGAAATGAAATCGACCCTTTTCCGAAGCGAATCATCCCTGGTGATGAGAAATGGGTTGTTTGCAATAACACAACTCGAAAACGATCATGGCCCAAGCGTGATGAATCAGCCCAAACCACACCGAAAGCTGAATTGCACCAAAAGAAGATCATGTTGTCGGTTTGGTGGGATTACAAAGGTATTGTGTATTTTGAGCTTCTCCCAAGGAACCAAACCATCAATTCAGATGTTTATTCTCGACAACTAACAAAACTGGACACAGCAATCAAAGAAAAACGGCCAGAATTGGCAAATCGCAAAGGAATCGTGTTCCACCATGATAACGCTAGGCCACACACATCTTTGGTAACACGTGAAAAGTTATTGGAGCTTGGTTGGGAAGTGATGTCACATTCACCATACAGCCCTGACATTGCACCATCAGATTATCATTTATTCCAAAGTTTACAAAACTCTTTGAATGGTAAAACTTTCACTAATGATGATGGTCCGAAATCGCACTTGGATCAGTTTTTCACCGAAAAGGATCAGAAGTTTTATGAGCGCGGAATTATGAAGCTACCAGAAAGATGGCAAAAGATCATAGAACAAGGTGGAAAATATTTTATTGATTAAAGTTCATTGCTTTGGTAAAAAAATTAGATTTTATTTCACCTAAAAATACCGAAATTACTTTCTTGCCAACTCCATTAGATAGAGGCGGCCGATACGCGTCGCCAGACTGCAGGATTCTCTTCGCTGAAAGGTCGACGGGCCGTTGTAATACCGCTTGGTGCAAATCGCTCGCGAATTATGCATTGTTCACCGTCCTGCGAAAAACTAAAGGCAACTTCACCGAGAGCAAATTATTAAACCTGATGCAAGAATTTCAGTTAAGAGACCTGGCCAATAATTTGCAACGTCGCGTCAAGACACCGGCCCCAAATGTATAGAGGGCGTTTGTTAATTCTGTAACCGCGTCGGTGAAATCTCGCGGGGCCGTCATTAAGCTTACCTATTCAGCGTGAATGAGGGAAGCGGGGTGAATGATGAAGCTCGGAAGTTGAAGTAACCCTTGGGCACAGAGTTCTCGGTTCTCGGTGTGAAAGTGCAGGCAGCGTCGGCGCGCGTCAGTAAACCGGGTACGCTTTTGGTTATTGCTTGTAAAGTTGCAAAACTGACGAGCAAACGCGCAGGCGAAACAACGCCGGACAGACAATGCGATGACAGGATTCGGCGAGAACGAGCGAACGCGCGAACCGACGCGACGCGACGAATGAACACACGAACGAACGAACGAACGAACGAATGAAAGCGTGTTTGCACGAGCGTACTCTGGCGCTCTTACAAAAGAACTGGCCGTCAATCCGAAACCGCAGCGGCCATTATCGGGCAATTTTAAACGGAAAGCCGTAGTTACGATTCCCGCGTTTTAAACTAGACGCTTGTCAAACAACGCGACAAGTTCCTCCGGTTACCGGGGGGAAGTAAGGGGGTGTGGTTCGCGTGAACACAGTATTAACGAGAGGAGCACGCTTTGGGAAGAATGGAAACACCTCCCTGTGCTCGTTTGAGACCCGAATTAAAAGTGGAGCACAGCCCGTGAATTCGAGTAACCGTTTTTCCCTTTTCCTCCAGTCTTTTGCTACTTCGTAGGCGGCCAGGATGCACGGGAACACGCCCCGGCGAGCGAAAACGGAAAGAAAAGGAATAAACGATCGGGCTGGCGGTGGCGGCGCACGCTACCTAAAATATCACCCGGTTGTAATGCAAGTCAGCCGAGTTATAGACATTACGCAGCAAATCTCCAATGAAATGGTTTTAATGGATTGACCAACTGACTTGCGTTTTCTGTTTGATCGTTCGACGCGACTCGGAACGTACCTACTGTAAAAGCTGATGAAGTTAAAGGCTCGTCCGTAGGAGAGCTGAGAGTGCAGTTCCCGACGAGCTGTGTACATCGATTTTCAAAGAACCCCTTATGGCAAAAAAAGAAAAAGAAAAAATCTGTTAAGTATATGTACGCTTGCCCCGTCGTTAATTCCCGGCTCGCTTCGACGATACCGATGATAATTCGAAGCGCGGCGCAGCCACAAATATTAGGGAGACCCATAAGCAATCAATTACGCTGTCCAACAAAATCAAACGTTTTTCGAGTTTTGCAATACCCGTTGGGCGATTCTTATACGCTTCGTCATTCTAAAACCAAATCCGAAAGTAGAATTGCTAAGCAGGCAGGTATTGCAAAACAATAACCTGTGACGATAACCGTAAAACCAGCCTTCCTGACGCAAAATCCTATATTAAGAGAGCCATGATAAATTTTTGGAATTCAAATTGGACTAACGGCGCCCAAACCAAACGACATAAAATTAAGACCAATGTCTACGAAACCCTAACCGATTCACAATGTTGTTTTTATTAAAGGAACGGTGAGAGTAAAGAAAGGACACTTCACAAAACAGTCGAGGATTCCGAATAGACAAGAAACAAGACTTTATTAATTATATCCGGACCGAAATTACAACCGTCGATGTCAGCGTGTCGCGTATACTTGAGCACTAAAAATCTCGCCACACCGAAAATACTTCTACAGTCCGAATGCTTGAATCCTAACTTTCTGCTGCGGGGTCAGCTCTATTTATACAAAAATTGACTGGGCGGAGGTATCCGCTAACGGGGGAAAAATCATCCCTATTCGCTAGACGACTTGGGGGAGGAGGGTCTTCTTGATCCGTGGAGGAGAAAGTCACTCCCTCAAGTCGTTTTAGTGCACTTCTAAAAAGTACGACTCCCGGAGCAGCGCGTTTACGGTACCCTAAAATGGGCCTCTTAATTTATGGCCCCCTCGACTGGCGCAGGCCAAGGGTAGTGCCAATTGCACGGATGGCCTGCACATGTATTAGGACCCACTCTGTCCGTTCGGGGCCTTCGTTTACCATTTTATGGCCTCCTTTTCCGTAGTCATTTAGCAAACGGCGGAAAAAAGGGAAGGCCTGTTCGGAAAAATATGCTAGATAGTCGAGGGGCCATCTGTGCCGCTTGTAAATGCACGTGCATTTCTCACACACAACTTTCTAGGAAAGATCAGGTCGCAGCTACCCGCATCCGAACAGGTCACTCAAGATATACCCACGAATTCCTGATAACTGAACAAAGCCCACCGGAATGTACAACTTGAGCCGTGTCCAACAACATCCAACATATCCTACTCGAATGTCCTAAATTCTCTTCACAACGATCCAGATTTTCCATCGAAAATGACCTCATGACAAATTTAAACGAGAACAATATTGGAAACGTCCTTTTGTTTTTTAAATCGATTGATATATATAAAATGTTATAAATTTGTTTTCTGCTGTAACCCACCACAATGTAAATATTAATTGTAACCTTCTCTTTTATATTCAATTGTAATCGATGTGGTCGCTAATGACCTAGCTGTCAATGCGACCACTTTAAAATAAACGATATATAATAATAATAATAATAATTTTAATAATTCGTAATTAAAGTTAAATTAAATTAAATTTAATTAAAGAATTCGTTTTGCCTTTAGTTCTGTACCGATCGTTGAACAGGAAACACGTATTCTTTTACAGTTTTCGGTAAAGCAGCCTTTGTTCAAAATATTCTAAAATTTTGTTTTACAACCCTGTAATAAAATGGCGGCGTCCGTACCTTCCGAGGATCATATTCGTCGTTGCATACTTTTTCATTTTCATGCGGGATTTAATGTAACAACAAAGAAAATTTCCGATGTTTATGGAGATGTATTGAAGGTCAACAAGTGTCAACGTCAGTTCAGAAGGTTTGCTGCCGGTGATTATGATCTCTCCGACATGGCCTCGAAGTGGACGACCAGTTGAATTTGATAATGACACCCTATAGTCTCTAGTGGAAGCTGATCCAAAATTAAGTATACAAGAATTATCGGGAAGCCTTGGGTCCACATGGTCAACTATAAAAAGGCACCTACACGAAATGGGAAAAGGATATGGGTATCGCATCAATTGTCTGAGACCAACAATAATATTCGTCGATCAATTTGCACTTGATTGCTATCCAGATTTCGTAGAGATCCATTTCTTAGCAGAATCGTTACCGGGGATGAAAAATGGATTCTTTCTGATAACATAAAGCGTTCCAAGCAATGGCTTTCCGCAAATCAAACCGCAATATCAACCCCTAAACCTAGCTTATCACTTGGAAAGGTGTTACTGTGCATTTGGTGGGACTGTCGTGGCATGATTCACTTTGAGTTGTTGAAACCTGGAGAAACAGTTACTGCTCAGTTGTATTGTCAGCAATTACAACGGCTGTGTTCAGAACTATTGAAAAAGAGGGCATCTCTAGTCCACAGAAAAGGTCCACAGAAACTCACTCGTTCAGGAGTTCTTCTTAATCTTGGTTCGCCATTTTTCCCGTTACTCGCGTATCCGATCGACACCTGCAATTAGCAAACGAGAACATTTCAATTAGCCGCTTGTTCTGCGAACCTTAGACATCGATGAAACGATCTATCTGGAACGATAATCGATCGATACGTAATCTCGTACTCAAGGCAGCCGATGTCTTCATCTTGAAGCGTGCGTTTCCAGAATAAATCTTTCCACAACCGAATGGATTGCGACAAACACATCACGATAAGCGAGCTGATAAGAGCGCCGCGCGCGGAGTATATAAGGGACAGTGGCGGCAGGTGTCGTATCATAACTCAATAAGCAAGCGAAGCGTGATTTCAAAGTTCGTACAAGTTACAGAGAAGAGAAAAGTTCGTCATGTCTTCTCAGAAGCTGCTCGTCTGCTTGGCAATAGCGGCGATCGCTGTGATCATCGGCGAAGTCTCTTCGGTGCCGCAATACCACAACTACGCCAGAAATGGCACGAACAAGTCGCATAACTTTGTCGTTGGATACAGATCGCCTGGCGACAGGCTCGTCCTCAGGCAGAGCGTCGTCAAGTATAGCGCCTGGATGCAAGTGCAGTCTATACAGAGGACGTTCAACACCAGCAGATGGGAACGGATCACTATGGTGCAAGCACTTGATCAGAACACCAACGGCACCGGCGGTTATGTCAGCCTGCTCAGGGGTGGACCTGGATACAACAACGTCACGCTCAAGTTCACGAGCCAGAGGGGCCACGGCATCAACTTCGTCGTTCACCTCTACGCACGTTAGGCCAACTCCAGAACCATCCTCTCGCACTTCATTCGGCGAAAGTATTTAACTAATGCGACATTTGTTTATCCTGCCCGACGCAAGCAACGGTCCACTCGGTGTACGCATCTTTCGTTCTCTAATGTGAACTGTGTGATCGAAGTGAAACCTTAGATCCATTATTAGATCCCTGAGAGATGGGACCTTGAAACTTCAGTATTGAAAATAAAATATTAGTACCGTTATTTAACATTCACACTGGTGCTGTTTCTTTGATCCTTTAACGGTAAGACCTTAACCCTACTGTTACTTATGTTGTCGTAATTAACCCTTAGCACTGGAATGGTGACTGTGAGGCACCACTAAAAATTGCTGTATCATTATTGAAAATATTTTTCACATTAATAAATTTGTTTGTATTTATTAAGTTGCTAAACATCTCAGTATTCTACGAGTAAATTGCACCATCATCATATGCAGAGTGACGAGCAAAAGTGTAAACACACCTCGCTAGTTTTACATAAAACGTGATAATACAACCTATTTTTCAATTGAACGGTAAAGATTAGGTACTAATAATTACAAAGTGAATAGGATAAACAAAACATAATATTATTAGAATATTTTGTCGAAAATAGGGATTGAAGACAATTTTTACAGTTTTGCACTTTAATCGTGCTCATCGAAATAAAGCTTTAAACTCGTATTTTTCCACCGTATTACTCCCTCTGACTATCATCTTTTCAAATCTCTGGAGCATTTGTTTAAGAAACAAAACATTCTGTAGAAGATGTAAGGAGGCACCTTCAGTCATTTTTTGCTTCACGAACCCTGTATTTCTATAAGAGAGGGATTGAAAATTTGCGGGAAAGATGGCAAACTGTCCTCGATAATGATGGAGACTATATAATAAATTAAGAAATAAAACCTTGAATTTACTACAAAGTTTGTTTTAGATTTCAAAATAATTGATTGCTTACGGGCCCCCCTAATATATGTTCCTATTCTTCGCGTTCCCCGAAACGTTTCCACCAAACAGAACCCCCGCTAATTAAAGTAATCCGACGGAACGGCGTGTCAAACGTTTCAGGCAAATTGGAGGGACCTCCAAGAAACGGTTCGCATCGTGTGTGCGCCGTGCGTATTTCTCTGTTCAGAGAGAGAGAGAGAGAGAGAGAGAGAGAGAGTGAGAGAGAGAGAGAGAGAGAGAGAGAGAGAGAAACATTATTACATTTACGCAAAAGGAGAACGGTCCCGCGGAAGAGTGCGAGACGCAAATAAAAATTTATAAAGGACCTCAAGTCCTAAGTGGTACATTTTTTTTCGAATTAAACATTCAGAAGGAACTAGGGCACAGCCGGTTCAAGAGCTCTATGCGCACCGGAAGAGAGAGAGAGAGAGAGAGAGAGAGAGAGAGCACCACTCGACTATGAAACTGCGTCCCTGAAAATCCTTTTGTTTCGCCTGACCTTTGTGTGCACGCGCGTGTATACACGTTTTCTGGACGTTTATGTTTCACCGTTGTTCGCTGCGATACTACTAACTGATTTTTGTTTCGCCCACAAAAGCACCGCGCGCTAACGATTTCTTTCGTGTTGCGCACGAGTTTTCTAGCAATTAGCGTGCGAAATTATTCACGTCGCTTTGCGCTGCGCCGCGTCGCTTTGCGCTGCGCCGCGTCGCGTCGCGTCGGCTCGAACGTAGCTGAAACGAGTGATCGGAATTGCGAGAAATTTTTCTCCTTTTTCCTGGAAGGCACCGACGTCGACTGTAAATTACAGTGCATTACGTTCATAAAAATAACATGCCGTGCCTTACCGGACTACGCGAAGGCAAAGGGACGCAAAGTGGTAGGTGTTAGGATGGCGAGACGGACTTTCTAGCCGGAGGTAATCGTCCTCGTACGCTCGAGGGGTTGATGTCAATGGACACTGACATTTACGCGTTTTGCTGTATCGATTTGAGAAGCTAACCGCCGTGGAAGACGAACTTCTGCGCGATGCATACTATAAATACAACGTAATCAGCGTTTTTCAACGCTTTCGACACGGACGATAAACAAAAGAAATTGAGCGCGCGAGTGCGCCCGCGCGCGCGTACAAAGAGGGAGGCATTACATTCGAGATTCTTAACACGCGTTCTCGAAGGTAGATTAACGTCGAAGTTTAATTACGAAGATAATGAGGTTGGCAAATGAAGGCCACTACCCAATCAAGTCAATGCGCACGGGCGTGGCAGCGTCAGCGGACCGTTCCACCACGGCACAGCCACGTTCCCATGTTTTTCGGTAATAACAACGAGCAGGGCGGTTTTATAAATATTAAATTGGTTTTCTCGCTGATACATCTCGAAGCGCGGCCGGAAGCGTGTAATTTCGCTCCCTAAGAGCATCGCGGAGTGAACACTATAAATCAATTTACAAACGATCCGCATACTTGCGACCGAGACACCGACCATAATCGTACAACGCGTGCAAAAGCGGCGAAGGGAGCTGTTATGGGATCGTAAGAAAATTAACTTTCGGTCAAAATGTCTCTCAATTAAAATCGTCCGAGTATGAGAAACCGCAGGCCGGTGAATTTCACCGCACGAGATAATATGGTATTTATATAGCTCTTCTAAACCTAGACAATCAGTACAAAAGAAATGCTATTCTCAATGTGGCATAGGCAACTCAAAATAAATGAGCGGCCAAGTTACGCACGTTTCATGGCAAATACATCCAAACCGCAATGGTGGACGGCACAGTACAATTTTGTAAATCGAGGAGAGAGCATCGCAGTATTTCTTAAACAATTGACATTATATAAAAATAAATTTGTACCTTTATTTTATGGAACTCGTTCATCTACTAATTCATTCAGCGATAAATTGAATATGATCTACGTTTAATTATATTAGCAATAACTTTTCTTAAAAAGACCGATCATTTTGACCCCGAATTGGTAGAAGTGTCGGTAGGTTTAGCGTTAAGAGTGACGTACAGTGACGGTACGATTTTGTCTGTGACGTACAACCTTGCGAGCCGCGTGCGTGCCGTGGTAAACGAATTTTTGCGCGGAGGGGGTTGAAGTGTCTCAGATATTTTCGCAAGGGGTGGACGGCGGGGTGTGTTTCGTCCGGATGAAATGTTTTCAGTGGTCGTGTTGAAGGGCGGCCGGAGTGGATCGAGAGTGACGTGGTGCAGGATGTGTGTTTGCGTACGAGGGCTGGTAATTTCTCGGACTGGTCAGTGGAGGAGTCTCTCGCGGAGCAGCCGGATGGCGGCTCGCTTCGCGTTCCGTGGACGTACGGAACGGTATCGATCCGGGGCGTTAAATATTTAATCGGTGGAAGAAAGTTCAATACACGGGCCCGGTCAGGGCGGGGGGGGGGGGGGGACGCGAGCTCGGTTGTCTTTCGAAGACGGTCCGAGAGAGGCGAACGAAAACCGAGCATGACAGGAACAGGATGACCACGCAACGACCACGTCCCCTCCCCTCCCCCCTCCAACCCTCGCCGTGCCCTGCGCCCGCGGCCCGGTTCACTTTCATTATTTAGAGCGCTGGGGAAAAATGAGGATCGCCGACACGTCGGTCCTCCAGGCCGCATATCGATCGTAATTTACCAGACTACTTACACGCGGACGTCAAACGCTAGACCGTGTCCGGTTCTTCTTTTCCCCCTGGCCGCCGAAACTCCTACCTCCCCCTCCTGCCTCCCATCTGCAGCGAAACTCGACCATTGTCCTTCGGAGCCTACTCCAAAAATCAATGAAAACTATTTAACCCAGAAATTATTTCATAGATAATACTAGGATCACCCACAAGTAATCAATTATTATATTTTGAAATCTGAAACAAACTTTGAAGTAAATTCAAGGTTTTATTTCTTAATTTATTATATAATCCCCCTCTTATAGAAATCCAGGGTTCGTCAAGCAAAATATGACTCGAGGCGCCTCCTTACATCTTCTACAGAATGTTTTATTTCTTACAGTGACTCCAACTAATGTTGGCACACTCTTGAAAATCGCATAACATTGTCAACATTGGGGTATACTACTTGAATTTTTTTGAGAAGTTGGAACAAGTTGGTTCGCTTACATAACGTGAAAAAAATGTTTGAGTAAAATTACGATTGGTCGAAATTGCAGAGAAAGTGCCAACAGTTGTATTTTGCAACTTTTTTATGCGGGCTTATGTTAAAAATTTAAAAAGTACGTTTTGTACGGGGTGTCAGAAAATTATATGTCACGGCCACCATAGCGTGATTCTACACCTACGATTTGGTGGAAATTCACATAAAAAACTCCCCGCAAAATTGACCTTGGCCTTGAAAATCAAGGTCAAAAGAACAAAAATTTTTTTTGTTTCATCGTGTTCTACTGGTCATAAGGATCAACTTTGTGAAAGAAACTATGGGTCGCATCTCAACCGTTCTCTTAAAAAATGATGTTGCATTTCTTATAATTTTTGCAGCCACTTTCTTTCATTCTGTAGTTAGGGAAATAGGAGTATCATGATTATGATAATTTCATACCTAACGAGATAGCTTACTGATGGTACCCGCTGTACGATAGTACGCTATTTACTTATATATTGGTAAATATACAGGGTCATCCGTTTTTAAACGGCCAAACGTCAACCAGCTATAGAGGACCCCAAAAAACCAAGATCCAAAGGTCATACAAAAAAGTTGACTCAATAAAAAAGATGCCCCTATTTATATTAAACCAAAGAAAGGAAAAATCATCAAGATACATAATTGCAGTCCTAATATATTTAATCTTAAGTGAACGCAAAAAATGACGGGTTTTTGCAATTATCTAAAAATCAAGACCGAATCAAAAAAAGTGTTAGGGGTGAAAGTTGTTTCATTTGGGGTCCTCTATAGCTGGTTGACGTTTGGCCGTTTAAAAACGGAGGACCCTGTATATTGGTTGATGAAAAGTATGCAATGACGAATATGATCCTCGGAAGGTTCACTTGAGATAAGTGTTGGAAGTGGACAAAAATTATTTTGGAGATAATTCGTTTGAATCGAACAGAATATAGCGAGTGATCGACATGAATAAAGTTCATTCGATTTTCACGGATCTCGTATAATTCCGGTCGCGAATTTCATTTAATGGCTCCGTCGCGCTACGGCGATTTCGAGCCGAATCGCGAAGATAAAGCGGCACCGATGTATCGGGGTTACCAGTCATGCATAAAGCATACGCTATTCATAAATAGAGACGAGATGATAGAGCATTTCTACGCGGGCTCATCCCCAGACTTCAATCCCGCCGATCTCCGGTAGTTGAATCTTTGAGCACGGAAATCAACCATAGAGCACAGAGATTGCTTTTAATAAACTGCACTTATTCGGCTTTCTCGAAATTTTCAAGGCGTGGCTCGGACTGCGAAATCAATGCTGCGAGTCGTCAAAATTTTATTCGAGAGTTTCGCTGGTACGCGCCTCGTAAAGCGTTTTATAAAAATTTATTGACTGATGCATGTACATATCTCAGATCGTTCCTTTGTACCAGGAATCTTCAATTTGGGACGAAAGAGACCGAATAATTGGAAAATAGATATTCAGGATCTTTTTTAATCTTTTATTTACGATTTTAGAAAAATAAATAATGGTACCTCGTGACAATATTATTGGCAAGAAAGGAATTTGTCACGACGCCGTAAGCGAATTGCACGTGCAGTTTTCTTAACTGCAGCATCCGGTCGAATGAATCTAGAATGGTTTTCAACGAATACGTATGTTTCGCAAATGACGGTTTTCTCTGTCTAGTTTCGGCGAATCATTCGACTCAATGGAAATGTATTCGTTCTGATTCGGTTGTTGAATAAAATATTAGTGTCCGGCTTTTGCTTTTATTTCTTGTCGCGGCCGAGTAATTAATTTAACCGCAATTAACCGGGAATTTTAGAGGCGCAACGATTGCGTTGTATCGCGGCCGGCCAATTATTAAAATGTTTTATTATTGTCCGCGTTTCAATCAATAACGTATTGTATGATGTTCGGTCGGATATATATTCTTTATGTATGAATCGATATTTTAAAGTGAAACGGTATACGTATATTGTGCAACAGAATTATTCAAAATAGCGTTCGAATATGTTGGTCGGGTGCGTGTGCCATTCAACGAGATACGGCTAATGCATCTATTCATTACATAGCGTTCATTGTGACCATTAATACGTGCAAATTTTTGCACGCGCCCGATCGTTATTTCTATTCCCGCAATTCCGCGAAGCTTTCGGGCCGGAGGTGGCGATGCGTTCGGTGAAAAGAGCGAATTTAAATATTTATCAAGAAATTCAAACGGTTTCGGAGCAGCTGAAGAGAACAAAAAAAAAGAACAACCCGTCTCGATCGATTAGCTTGGTGTTGAGTATACACTGGGGGAGGGGGGGGGGGGGAAGTATCACGGTTTAGTCCGAGGAAAATAAGAGCAAACTTATTTTCTTTTCTATATCGACATCCTCCTTGTTACTGGAAAATTGCATCGGAAGCACGCGTAACTACCCACTGAAGTCGATAAACAGAAGAGAGATACAATCTTCCTCGACTCGCTAAAGCGAGCTGGGTTCTTGCGGAGTGCGGTGTCGTCGTTTTTGGTAGTACACTTTTAAAAGAGTTTTTAGATAAGGGAACCTTAATAGCTAACACCGGCGAACTTGCTCGTCGCAAGTTTTAGTGCACCTTCCAGTTAATTTAACTACCTGCCTCACGTGTTATTAAAATCTTTATTCCTCCCCCATTCGCTTTCGCATAGCTCTCCGTACACGTCGCGTCCGATAAGTTAGGCTCTGCCAATCCTGACCCAAAAGTAATGCAGAATACAGCGGAGTTATTCAATTGTTCAACATTGAGAATATTCATCGTGTTTCAATCGAGTTTGCAGCAACACTTTTTTTTATAGCGTTCATTTGTTTTACCTATTGCGATGACCTGAAGATAATTGTTCTCTCTCACTTCGATATTAGTATAATTTTAACATTTTCTATGCATCGTTTCTTGACATCGTTTTCAGTGAATTCTCAAAATTTTAGAAATGTCTTACAATCGTTTTTATACGTGGATTATCGTGAAATTAATTTTTAACAGTCAAGAAGAAGCAGAAGGAATTCTATGACATGGAGAAATCGTACAGGGTGGGTCAAAAGTCACCAGAACATTTTAACATGGAATGACCCGTTTATTTCTTAAAAATTCGTATTTGTCCTGTCATAAACAAATTTGAATTTTAAATGGTGACTTTTAGGTCACCCCGTAGATGATCCTGACGAGTTTTCAGAAAAGGGAACACAAGCGAATGACAATTTTAATCGTCAAGTAAAGTCTAAACTGAAATCTATGTCATATATTACCGCAATTCTATACATTAAGAGGATCTAAATGTTTTGCCCAATTTTGTAATTACCGAGGAAAGTTAATTCAACAGAAAAACATTTTATGGTGGCAGTTCCTGCAATCATTCTGCCATCAATTACCATGTACGATTGCACCTGTGGATAATTGTCTATCATTTCACTCTGCTCCGAAGACTGACTAGAAACAGGGTCTTGCTAAATAGCTTTATTGAATCGTCTAGCGGACCCGAAACCAAAAAGCAATTCTACTTTTCCCTTTCTTTCTCCGTCCTTCGTGACTTCCAAACGTTTACACGAAGAGAACCACGTAAACATGTAAATGAAGAGAAAACATTCAAAAGCAGATGAACTATTTTAACTTTAGATAATTAAGAGAATATACACATGTATATGTGGATAACGTTGTCATTAAACACTCGTGAATCTGACGATGTCAACTAGAAACACGAGTATAACTGAATTTCTTTAACTTAACAATAAAAATATTTTATTTTACGCAGAAACAGGACGAATGAGATTTATTAACCATTGGCACTCGAATGGCGACTGTAAGGCGCCACTAAAAATTGCTGCATCATTATTCAAACTATTTGTTACATTATTAAATCTGTTTGCGTTAAATCAATTACTGAACAATTTAGTATTGTACGAGTAAATCGCACCATTTTCGTATGCATAACATGAAACAAACATACATAGAAGGGAAATATTCTAGGTCGGAAGAAATGTTTTTGGAGTTAAAATAGCTTCGAGTGCAAAGGGTTAAATATAATAAAAAAAAAAACGTTTGGTGCTAAAGACCTCCTTCCATACTTCCTTATGATGCAAATGGTTTAAGCCTTGAATTTATTAGCCGCAAAACCTGGAAGAAGCGTAATCCCTGGTGCAATAGTATGATCAACTATCACAAGAGTTAAACCAGCCCCACAAGAATAATCAACACTACACCTACCCAGCCTTAAAAGCGACTAATACACGTTGTCTTATAAAAATGACAAGCTTGAATTTATTTGGATTTTGTGCGGTTCGTATTACAACAAATGCTCTCCTAAATAGAATTATTTAATCATTTCCCACGAAAGCATCTTTACAATTTCAGTCATTGTAAAGTAAAAAATCTGGAACGGTCATTTTGACCGGCTGTGGTAGATTTACTGTTAACCCATAAATGCATGAGTGGGGTCCGCAAAGGACCCCAGTGTTGGATTTTGTGTTAACACTTTTAGCCGCGCCATTTTTAGTTTACAGAAATGTTACAGTTTTACAGAAAGTTTACAGAAATAAATTTTGGCTGTAATCAAAGTTAGCAAGGAATTAGGTAAGTGGGGTCCTCAATGGACTCCATGTATGCGTTCATGTTCCTAATATTTAGTTTACCTATGCACTTAAGGGTTAAAAAGAAACAAGTAGCCACCCCGACTGGCAACGCAGAAGAAAAAGACATCGAACAAGCAAACAATTTACAAAAAGTGTACCAACCCCCACCCCCAACCAGCCCCCCTCGATACAGCGTGCCGATTGGCGCATTAACATGTCAGCGAATTACGAAAATAAATGCGCCCAATAACCAAATGATACCCGCATCCCGGAGTGCCCGCGTCGGGATCCAAATACCCGTCGCCTATTTAAACAGTTTACTTAAGCCTACGCGTCTCGCACGGTTCCCGTGGCTGGCACAACAGCTTCAAATGCCGGCTGGAGAGAGACAGAGAGAGAGACACAGAGAGAGAGACATAGAGAGAGAGAGAGCGACTTTTAATTGCGCGCTTCGCGGAACGCATAGCGCGGGTGCAACGCATCATCCCCTTGCAGCGCGCGACTTCCTTAATGAGATGGCCGGCCGAGCCGCCTCATCGGTGTTAAAAATGTTGCTCTCACGCACAGGCTGGGCAAGAGAAACAGAGAAAAGGAGAGAAAGAAAGAGAGAGGGAGAGTATAGAGGAGTAGATAGAGGCTGGTAGACGACGTCGACGACGACGACGTCGACGGTGTGCATGTATTCCGTGCGCTAGGCTGTCGCGCGCACCCCCCTGTATCTTAGGGTGGGCAGGGTGGTGCGCGAAGAGAGGGTTGTTCTCGCTTCTTCCTTCTCTGTGCGGAAGTTACGCTCGCGGGGGGTGCTTTTACCGCCTCGCAGATAGCACCAGTAAGTATGTAGGTTCTTGGCGCTTGCGCGGCCCCCGCGTTCCGTCTCCGTCGCGCGCGCGCGCCCGTTTGTTACTCGATCTACCCTAGAGAAACGGGTGGTTGTCCTCGTCGCTCCTAGCCCCGGCCTGCATCGCCCGTTGGACGAACCGAGACAGAGTTCGAGAGCGAAAGAGAGAGAGAGAGAGAGAGAGAGAGAGAGAGAGAGAACCGAGGAGAACCGGCGAAAGAGACGGAGAGAAAGAGAGAGAGCGAGAGAGAGTGAGAGAGGAGTAGCGTGCGCCAGGCGAAAGCCTCGCGTGCGAAAGGGAGAAAGCCAGACACCGAAGGGAGAGAGGAGCGAGAGAAGAGCGAGAACGAGGGAGAGAGCGTGCGCGCGAACCACGAGGGAGAAAGAGTGAGAGAGCCGGAGCGTTGCGTGGGGAGCGATCGCAGCTCGTCATTCGAAGCCCGCCAACGGACGAGCGAGCAGCCACGGAACGGGACCGCGATTCAAACAACCCACGCGATCTACGCGAAAAATCCGAGTAGAAAGATCATCCACGCTCTCGCGCTATTCCTCCGCCGTCGCCGGCTCAACAGCGATCATCCGATCCGATCGAACCCTGACGAGTCCTGGTTCTCACGCGCGCCTCTCGTCAGACGCGTGCGACGACGGTGCCGAACGTCAACTTGACCTACGCGCGTACATACACGCGTAAAGTGTACACACGAGCTCTGAAACAACCGCGCACCGAACACGGGCCACGATTTCAGTGTCTCTCTCACCTGGCTCGTCCTCCGGCGACTCTGTTGTGTTCTCCGTACCTTGCTCGTTCGGAACCACTCGAACGAACCCGCTCGTTTCGCGCTCGGTCCGCTCCGGTCACGATCGTTGTCGGCCGCGCAGTGTCCTCTCGTCGGTTGTTGTCCGTCTCTCGCGTGTTTTCGTGATAGTGAAAACCGACGGCCGGAGAAGCCGCTGGTCCAAGCGAAACAGAGGAACCGTTTGACAGTGATTAAAGTGACCCGCTCCAGAGGATATAACCCGCAATCAGTTGACACTCTGCTAACCGATAGACAGAGAGAGAAAGAGAGCATATCATCGGAAAGGTTCTGTCTCTTCAGCAAGAAGAGACACCTGACCCAGTGTGTCTCTCTCTGTGTGTGTGTGTGTGTGTGTGTGGAAGGAAGTCACGCCGTGCCGCACGGATCTCGTGGAAATCGGTGGTACCGGTGCGCAAAATCGTACGCGCTTCGCCTTCGACGGGTCCAGGCGAATCGGGTTTTGTGCTTCGATCAGTGTTTTCCGGTTACTCGCTGCGCAACCAGCAGTTTCTCCGTTCCCGTACGCGTTTCGGAGTGTTTCAGTGCCGTTCGCTTCTCGTCGTCCGATCTCAACGTGTTCTCGTCGTTCGGTTCGGTTCGAATCGGGAAACTCTCAGCGTGATCCGTCGACGACAGCTCACCTTCGCCACGGATACAGCGAGACAGCCTCCTCCGCTGGGCTGACCGAGAAGAATAGACACAGATTCGATCGACAGCCGCGCATCACCCCCCCCCCCCCCCCGGTGCAACAACCCTCCTCGAACCAGGAAAAACAAGATTGCTTTTCGCGCGCGAAGTAACCGCGCTGTGAAACGCTTGTTTTCGACCGGTTTCCGAGAGCCTTGACCACGAGGGGTGGACATCGTTGGCGAATTTTCACCCCCGCGCATACACACACAACTAACAATTCGGTGCCGGTTTCGTTTTCTTGATCGAACTCTCCTCCGGTCGTATTTTTGCGACAGCAGGAACAGGAAGCGGAAGAAGACCCGAAGAGAAGTAGCAGCTTGCGGAAGTGGTTCCTCGGATTGAACGGGGTTTAGGCACCACCGAAAAACCGTACGCGCCGTGTTGTGCAGCATCGTGTGTTCGTCGTATCCCTGCGCTGCTAATTCGCGATCCGTGACATTCCGGTGCGAGCGTGTGTTCGTGGTGTTTTGTCAACGAGCGGTGCCCGTTGACGAATGGTCCATCGAGTCGTCGCGCGTCACGGTGAAAAAGTATCCGCGTGTGCGAGAGGCCCCTCCAGTGGATTACAACGAATCATCGGCGTCGTGTTTGCTACCCGCGCTAGTGTGCAGTAAGAGCAGAAAGAGCCCGAGAGAGGAAGAGAGAGTGAGAGAGGGAGAGAGAGAGAGATTCACAGTTCGATTCAGCCGCCGGGAGACCTCGTGAATCCCGAATCCGGCGTGTCGATCGAGACAACAGAGAGCGCGTGGCCAATTACTCGCGCACCGTTATTCGAGCACCGATTAATTGATTAATTAGCCCGCTAATTAATTCGTCGAGTCGCTTGCACCCGTTGCTAGACACATCGGTGTGCGTATATCGGTCGTTCGCTCGTCTTCTGTTTACTGTCGATCCCTTTTACGACTCTCTTCTAGGTTTTCCGGAAAGGTTGATAAAAGTCGATCGGGGCATTTTATTGCAAAAAAAAAAAAGGAAGAAGAGCGTCGTCTTTGTTGGTTGTGTTATATATTGTCGTCGGTTCGATTTGTCCTCGCGAACTACCGTTTCCTAGAGGCCCGATCATCGGCCACGCAAGCACTCGCAAGCACACGACAATCGCACACGCAGACCGGCCCGCGCCTTCTCGTAGATCCTTTGTCCGATTTAGCCGGGGATTACCGCGCGCGCGCTAGCTCGTGAGACCAGCACAGGCTCTGTAATTGTGCCACGCGCGCCGTGAACGCTTGTCCACGCGAAGAACAATAAACGGTGGTGTTTACGTGACGAAAGTGCAGACGCGGCCCACTCGGTCACTTGCAAAAAGTGAGTAGACCGCCTGTCACGTTTGCTATTACCTATGTCCTTTCGCGGAAAGGGAGAGCGAGTGAATGGGCAAGAGAGAGAGAGGGAGAGAGAGAGAGACGCGTGTGTGCATGTGTCACGCTCGATTCGCTTACACGACGCCCATCGTGTACGTTGCCGCTCTATGCACAAGCGATGCCTTGCCGCGGCATTCATTCAGAACAAAACAACCGGCCCCGTCCATTACCCACGTACCACCGCCGCCTCGTAATTATTCGAACGGACTTGAATGTTCGGAAGATGTTTGATAGCGCTCTAAACATTTAAATTCGAATCGCCCCGAGCGCCTCGCTCGCTCGACTCGCTCGATCTTTGATTTGTGCTCGAGTTTTCGTACCGATCGAGGGTTGCGCTTTCTCTCTCATAGATTAACTGCGATCCCTCGGATCGATGTAGTTGCTCGAGCGCTTTCGTTTCTGTGTTTTTGGTTGGACCAATGTGCAGTGACTACCAATAATATTCGGACGATTTTTAAAATACTGTAATTTTGTTAACGCATTCGCGACCGGCACATTTTTTCCGTTTCTAATATCGAGTACCGGCGAAAATAATGAAATTCTGAAGTTGTTGCCCCGCAAATTTGTATCGCTGAAGCAAGGATTAATTTATAATTTATATTTAAATCCAATCCCATTAAGGCGCCTAATGTTGCCGCATTCAGAAACAAAAATTTTCAGGATGGGAATTCACGTCAGCGGCAGTCAGGAATAGAAGTTAAAATGACGTGAATTCACGTCAGCGGTCGCGAATGTGTTAATGTTGGATCATACTACTTGGATTTTTTTTTAGAAGTTAGCAGAATTGGTTTGATGCATGAAGCGAAACAAATTTTTTACGAAAATTGCAATTAGTCGAAATTAAAGAGAAAATACTAGAAATTGTATTTTGCTACTTTTTGACGTGGACTTACGTTGAAAATTTGGAAAGTACGATTTGCAGATCTGCATGAATTATACATATTCTGAGAATTTCAAAATCACCCCCAAGTTTTCATCGTTAAACTGACGGAGCTCGTTGCAACGTCGACCGAGTTGGATGAAATATTCAGAATATGTATAATTGATGCAGATGTACAAAACGTACTTTTTAAATTTTTAATAAAGGCCCGTATAAAAAAGCTGCACAATACAACTTTTCGTACATTCTCTGCAATTTCGACAAATTGCAATTTTAATCAAACATTTTTTTCACGTTATGTAGCGAACCAATTGTTCTAACTTCTCAAAAAAAAAAAAAAAAAAATTCCGGTAGTATAGTCCGATATTGACAAGGTTATGCGATTTTTAAGAGCGTCCGAATATTAGTGGGAGTTACTCTACACAGGCTTACGAAAGTATTCGAATGCCCCTTCAAACAGTATAACTTTTTTATTACCGTCCCACAAGAATCGATTAGACTGTCTCTAATGTTTAAAAATGATCAAATCACGTTAGACAAAATGTTACATACTAGAAGTCGTTTTTTTAAATGTAATTTCTAGACACAGTTTTCAATAAAAATCATTGTGTCACCGTCAATGTCGGGGCAATGTCATAACAGCACACTTTTACCATTTATGTGACATTTCGGTTGCACTTGAATCGTGCAATACATTCTACTTGTGCATCGTATACGACAACGTCACGATCGCTTTCGTGCATTTCCTTTTGCAGTGTCCTTCGCGGTGACCTTGAACCTAAATACCGCTTCAGAGGAATGTAGAACGACTCCTCTTAACTTTTATGCTAACAACCGAGAGCTATTTGATTTAAAACGGTTTTGCAATTTTCGAATAGCAGCATACAACAATTTTAAATACAAATTAGAGTGGTTCTTGGCATAAAGGTTACTGGTACAGTACTATCACCTATATTTTATTTTCTTTGAGTACTCACTATATCGTTATCATAGAAACAATATTTAAAAAATTATCATAGAAAACGCGTGATGCGTCGTTCACTCATAAAAATGCAATTAGTTTCATTTATGCATATTAAACTAGTAATGCATGTCAGAGCAGTAATGCAAAATGGTAATGCATGTTAGAATTACCAAACAATCCCACAGAAAGTGTCCCAATAAGATTTTTATTTACGCACGTACCGTTCACAATCGTTGTCTTCCCTTCTTACAAATAACAAACACTATTATACGCAACTTGTAAATATTCGTTCTTGAAATTAAAATGGCACAGAATCGGCGGAACCAGAAATCGTTCCGAGTTCCCACATTCGCGTCACGACGGACTGCCACTCGAGCAGGACGTTTACGAGCGAGTTCGTGTCGTGTAATTAAATTAGCAGTCGCAATAATTAACCTTTAACGGATCTAATTAATGCTTGCCAATCCCGACGTCCCCGTATTTTTCATAGCTGCCGCGAAATTCTGGGAAGCGTGGCGACACGACCGACGAAAGTGTGTCGTGCCTGTTAAAATCGAGCTCGCACGATAAATTTCGACATACTAGCCGTAGTCGATAAACCGTGCGAACGTCCCTCTCTGTAAGGTTAATCGTAATTAAAGTCTCCGAACAAACGAAATAAATCGCGTCTGCCCCGCGGGGTGCCCAGCCGAGCTGTGTTAGAAACGATTCAACACTCTCGAACGCTTCATTAATTCCTGAGACCGTATCGAAAAACCGGAAGCATATTTGTGCCGATCGTTTCACCGGCCGGATCATAAATATTATCGAAACGTATCTGTCCACGGAGGGAACGATGATAACTCTCCGTGAAAATCAGGGTTCGATGCGGTAAATCTGAGGGAGAGGAAAGGGGGCAGTAAAAAGAGAAGAGGAGGGAGGGGAGGGGAGAGAATAAGAGAAAGAGAGAGAGAGAGAGGGAGGGAGAGACAGTCGGGAATAAAGACGGAAACGGGAGGAAGAACCTGTAGCTAAGGCTGAGCCTGTCCCGCTGACAGAATAGCGATCTATCCGACAGCTCGGTAGGTCTTTAATGGTCTTCTTCTCTACTGGATGTACACTGTTTTATGCTTTATTCCAGCTTCTTCTTCTTCTTCTTCTTCTTCCTCCTCCTCCAGTGTTCCCCGGCCCCGCGCCGCACGTTTCACTCTCGTTCCTTTCCGACTCACGTCGTAAACGTGTCTTTCGTGCAAAAACGCAATAAAGTTCCGCCTTTCCTTCGAGATCAGTCCGGACTGCGGCCCTGAAAGCAGGTGACTCTGCTCCAAACAAGATTCACTCGATGGGGGGTCCTTCGCAATAAAGAGGGAGCACAGGTCTCCGCCATTCCGCGACGGACCGTCGGGCCCCGGTCCTCAAATCAAATTCGGCCACTTATGCGAGAGCCCATTGTCGTCATCGCCTCGCGGAAAACCGTATTAAACAACCCTCGACCGTCCGTGAAAATTAGAACGTCCCTTGGGCGGTTCACTTTCTGTGGGACGAACAGCATCCGCATGTTGGTACTCGTGGGTTTAACGCTCGAGTTAATTGGTAGAAAAACATTATACCGGCGATTATTATACTAATAGCCACGGAAACCCTTACAAAAATTTATTGTCTTGTTTGGTTTTCACTTTTGTAGAATAGGTACAGTGAATTCCCGATATAAGTCACTGCGAGCCTCGCGTTTAAAGGTCACTGGGACTACCCACACCACCACGGATAGTGAGTTTTTATTTCAAATGCAACGTTCGGCGACAACCACAGATTTCGTCTAAATGTCACTCGCCAGAACCGCGGAAATGACTTATATCGGGAATTCACTGTATCGAGGATTTTTTTATCCTTAACGGTCCGGACGTCATTCAAGCTTACTTCCCATCACAAGCTGTTTTTCATGCGAACAGAAACTGAGGACTCTATATTTTTATATCAAGTATAGAAGGGAAAATATTTAGATTATTAATTAATTTGATTTTTGCTAGCATGTACGCGGCACTGGACTCGGTAACAGTAATTATTTTTTGTTTGGGGTTATTGTGTACAAGTTTTTTAAGCTTGCATTTGGTACAGCAGAATTTTATTGAAAAACCCACGGATAGGCTTCCGGTGGATAAATGTTAATATCAACACTATTTTTATTTTGGTTGTAAAAGTCAACGAGCAGTTAATCATTTCATTTTTAAGATGTTTTTATTCAGCGCAACGTGCCTGCGTTACGAAACATTGAGATAATTTATGAAAAAGTCACGGAATCTCTGAACATTATGCTGTGCGTTATCAAGCAGTGTACAAAATCAGTTTGACTATTTTCGAGTGAACTATAAAAGGGCCTGCCGATTAAGATGGTCAAAGCTGCCCTTAGAGGTTTTTCAATGATTAATGAACCATTCGAAAGCTGACCAAGAAAAACCACTCCGAGTAAAATTTCAACTCCCTATCTTGCCCGTGAGGGTAGTTAGAGGGTAAATTGGATTTCGCGCTTTTCCGCGCATTTTCCGCACTCTGATACTTCTTAAAATTCTGAAAAAATGTGGCATATTTTGGATCCTAAGGCGGATTTTTGAGAATTTTTTCAGACTTTATCCTTGCAAACTGTGGTCGTAAAAAATGAAAAACCCCCAAAATATCGAAAAAATTTCAGATTTCTCATTCTACTGTTTAGTTCCTTGATAAAGTACTATAACAGGCGGTGCCGTCAATGTTATTTAGATTTTTTGTTGTGGGACATCATTGTCAAAAACAATAAAAACCGAATTTTTTCGACGTTTCTGCTATTAGGAGGACTTGTTGGTTTTACCGCAGGTATATATTAATTTTTAACATCATTACATTGAAGCAAGTAATTGTTCGACCTAAGAAAGTGGATGTCAGTATGACAGTGGCAGCAGACACGTTAATTAAATTTTTTCTATTATTCGAACTCTCGATTACCTTTGTTCGGTACCGATATATTAGGTCGTCCCATAAGTGCCGTGTTTATATTATTCACCATTGAGAAGTATTTCAATGAAAAACCGCAGAAATTATATAGTGACTTTTATAGTGTCTTTCCAAAAAAGGTCGGAAGAGGTTGTGGAATGAAAGGGTGATTACATATTTTATTTTTAGAATTTAAATGGTACAAGAGTAAACAGCACGAACTTATGGGACGACCTGATACAATCGAGGACGCATGAACCGTGCAAATAGTCGGGATCTGTAATTAGGGTATCGGCGCGACGGTGTTGTTCGAAAGCGTCGTCGAGTGCCGGCTGGGGCGCAGAACGGCGGGATAATAGACAGGTGCATAGGAACTAAATTGAGCGCGGTTAATGCGAAAAAGTAGTATGAGACTCGGGGAGACAGACGTGACTGCAATAACCGGCCCTTCTGTCTTTTCCCTTCTAGGTTTCCGAGTTTTTCCTTATCTCGGTGTTCGCCTCCATAAAACATCGACGGATGCCGCGCCATTAAAAGCGAGTTCCCCGAGTTCGGTTTCGAAATATCTGATAAACGTTTCTTCGTCGAGCCGTTTTCGCGTTTCGCGGTGGCGACTCTTCGTTTCTGAACGGGATAATCTTCGTGTTTCTTGTCAGGACGTCGCACAGTGGTCCCAAATCGCCAAAACGAGGTCAAAACCACACAACTTATTAAAAAATTATCGGTTCTGCTTGAAAATTGGCAGTAGGCCGCTTTTGGGGTCGCTTATCACGAATCTGAACTTGAAATTAGAAAATTCGCTGTCTCATATTGACCTGCACGAGGGAAAAGACTAATTCTCCGCATTGCAAACTCTACCCTTTGTATTGTATAAAGTAGATATTCTATTCGCACTTCATAGTTCCCAAAGAAGGAGGAATTGAAGAATTGCTGGTCTTTTTACGTACAATAAGATCCCATAATCAAAAATACAGGTTCCCATTTGAAAAAACACAGTTGACCTTCAAATGACCTTGAAAACGCCATGCAAATAGAAAACTGATACTGCCCTGGACACGTGTTTTACACTTTTTTAACCCTTTGCACTCGAGTGGTGACTCTGAAGCACCACTAGAAATTATTGTGGCATTATTTCAAAGAAATTACAAAAAATATTACAAAATATTTGTTACATTACAAAATTTGTATTCAATGGATTACTAAACATTTAAATATTTTATGTGGAAATCGGATCAGTTTCGTATGAATAAAATGAAAATATTCTAAGACGGAAGAAAAATTTAGTTTTAAAATGAAAATAGCGCCGAGTGAAAAGGGTTAATATCTTTCGTACTTTTCGTGATATTCGGCTGGAAAGGTTTCCAATGAACAGCCGGTGTAAAAACAGCGTTCGTGTTTGAAAAATAGAAAAAAATTTCGGATATATGATTCTTTATATAAAAAATTGACATTCTATTCAAAATCTGTTTAAATTTTACAGAAAGACTTCGTGCATAACTGTCACAGTTTGACAAGAAATGCAAGGAAAGCACATAAAATAGCTACTCTGCGTTACAAAAAACAGTGCTACGACCACAGAGGCACCTAGGGGCAGCTAATTTTTTTTAGAATTGCAAGATAATACTATGCAGTAGAAGCTCCAAGAAGTTTTAGCTATAGACCGTGCGAGATTTGCAACTTTAACTCTACATCTTAAAAATTTATGCCTTCACTTTTACTCTCTCTTTGCATACATAGTTATCAGTTAACAATAAACGTTTGGCACTAAAAACTATGCAATTTACCTCCACAAACAGCATCCATAATGCACAATTAAGATCGAAACGTTTCAACAGAATTTGTACACTGTGCACTTAAAATTCGCAATGTGCTTCGCAAGCTTGAAAAGGTATGGTCTAACGAACTCGAAGTTCGGACTGTGACTGTTGGTCAGGTATAAAGAAACGACCTTTTCGCTGTTTACCCCCACTTAGAAACACTCTTAGACCAACCAACCCCATACTTAAAACTTTACCTAGCTGAAAGTTCATATTTTAGGTCTTGGCCACGTTTTCCGGCTTTGGGGGCGTTTTCCATCAGAACGATTCGTAACGATTACTAATATATAGCTTCCGAAACGGGTTTTCTGTAACGAGCTGCTCCCCCGACGTTTCTCCGGCAAACGGAAATTAGCAAGGCGGGGAAGATTTAATTTTTGTTCACGCGTCGACTGCAAGATGCGTCGTTAAAATTCTACCGGCCGAACCGGGACTGCGCGGCGCGCACGGTACAAATTAAGTTTCAGGTTTCTTCGTTACGATTGTTTCGAGCCCCGGTCGGCCCCGGTCTTTTCGTTCTCCTTTTATTGTCTACGCGGCGAAACCTTCTACGCCCTCGAGGATACCGGGCGGGCTATATAAGAGTCTTCCTTGAATCGTTAATTAGCCGGAATTCTTGGATTCTAATTACACGCGCAGTTTACGGCTTTATTTAAGCGGGACTGCTCCACCGTTACCCGTAATGCCGGCCGATCCCGCCACCAGCTAAACAGTCGTATCAACGACTCGTCGAGTTATCACCTGCGTAGAATACGGCTAGAACCCAGGTAATTTACTACCGAATCAACGCGATTACGCTCCTTCGACATGTGGTGGGAACGGCGGGACTACGAATCGACGGGGATTTTAGTGTCGGCGGAATCATAATTGATCTTTAATTTTATTTGAGGAAAGAACGCTTGACGACCACGTTACGTTAACGCGAGGATACATTAGAGCAGCATTTTAAATATTAATTAAGGGACACTGAAGAAATCAGCGAGTACCGTCACTCTGATTGTGTTTCCGCAAGATTCATTTCCATCGATCAATTTAGTAGGAACGAACATTAAATAAATTGTTCAAGAGCAAAATGAAACATAAAAGTTGAATGAAGGTACATGTCCTGAGAACAAGTTCTGATCTGATGTCTGACTACAGACGTCTCAATCTCCTTTCAACACTGTACCTCCTGTCGCCAATCAAATCAATGTCTTTTATGCTACAATTATCCAAATGATAATATCAGTGTAATAGTGTAATAAAAATTGCAAAAAATCTAGACAGCGTCCATCCTGTCAGTTTCATAAAGTAACATGTGCCAGTCGCGTTTAGTGCATGGTAGGTTCCGAATGAATGTATGCTTTTGAGTGCACAAAATGAGTTCTTCGGTCGAAGAACCATAAATGAATATTTCAGCCGTTCTAAAAGCATTCAAGAACTATTGCATGAATTTTGTAGCTTAATTGCATGAATAATTTCCGCCCCAACGTGCTTACAGCTAGGCTTCGGATTTTGTACATTTATAACAATAACGGGTAGACAAAATTTGAAAGAACCAAAAGATTAAGAAAATTCGAAGACATCAATTCTCAATATTCTCACTAAAATCAGTGTAAAAGGAAAGAATTTTTTGCTTGCTTCTTACAAGTGACAGCAGAAAATTTGTATTTTTCATAGAGATTCGCAGCCTGCTTGCAACTGTCAACTTACTACTTACAATCATGTTCAAGATCGTAATTCTGCATTTCTGATACAGGTGACCGATCCGACATACAGTTTTCTCCTGGAAGTGGTACACAAACGGCCTCAAGATTCAGCTCGACATCATGCCTTGGTTCATCCTCTTTCTTCTTCTGTTAGCTGTGATGGAGGCCTTCCCTCGGGAGGCCACCTGTTCCCGCCTGCCGGACATCTATTGGAACTCCACCAATCCAATGTAAGTTACCCGTGGCCGCGACCCTAACGGGCCGACACTCTACATTTTTTTTTCCCGGCGCAATTACCCGCGTTTCAGCGCGCGCGCACGCGACCGGCGAACCGATCCGGGCTCGGCAAACACATCCGGCGCAACGTAAACCAGCGAACGCGATTCGCTGCTCCCACATATAGACGTTTATTCGGTCATGTTTGCCGTCGCCTAATATTGTCTCTGTTCTGCTGTGCAAACGAAGTAGCAACCATTTTTAAGTATGTACACAACTGCTTTAAGTTGCGGCGCCGTGCACGATACAAAGCAAAGACTCCGGAACTACGTGTAGCTGCGTCCACGAACGGAAACGTGTGCGAAAACCCCCACAAACAGAAAAACTCCAAGTTGGAAACGGGACAATCGTGTTGTTCATAAAACGAACTTCCTAGTAAATTCAAGTTTTTATTTCTTAATTTATTATATAACCTCCACCATTATCGAGGACAGTTTGCCAACTTCCCTGCTAATTTTCAACCCCCCTCTTATAGAAATCCAGGGTTCGTCAAGCAAAATATGACTCGAGGTGCCTCAGAAATGTTAATATCAACACTATTTTTATTTTGGCTGTAGAAGTCAACGAGCAGTTAATCATTTCATTTTTAAATGTTTCATTCAGCGCAACGTGCAAAGTCATGGAATCTCTGAACATTATGCTGTGCGTTATCAAGCAGTGTACAAAATCAGTTTGACTATTTTCAAGTGAACTATAAAAGGACCTAGCCGATTGATCAAAACTGCCCTTAGAGGTTTATCAATGGTTAATGAACCATTCGAAAGCTAACCAAGAAAAACCCCTGTGAGTAAAATTTCAACCCCCTATCTTGCCCGTGAGGGTGGTTACAGGGTAAATTGGATTTCGCGCTTTTCCGCGCATTTTCCGCACTCTGATGCTTTATAAAATTCTGAAAAAATGTGGCATATTTTGGATCCTAAGGCGGATTTTTGAGAATTTTTTCAGATTTTTTCCTTGCAAACTGTGGTCGTAAAAAATGAAAAACCCCCCAAAGATCGGAAAAATGCAGATTTCTCAAAAATATGAAAAGCAAAGACTCCGGAACTACGAGTAGCTGCGTCCACGAACGGAAACGTGTGCGAAAACCCCTACAAACACAAAAACTCCAAGTTGGAAACGGGACAATCGTGTTGTTCATAAAACGAACTTTGTAGAAAATTCAAGTTTTTATTTCTTAATTTATTACATAATCTCCATCATTATCGAGGACAGTTTGCCATCTTTCCTGCAAATTTTCAATCCCCTCTTGTAGAAATTCAGGGTTCGTCAAGCAAAATATGACTCAAGGTGCCTCAGTAATGATCCTTTTTAGAATATTTTGAACACAGGCTGAAAATTGTAAAAGAATACGCGTTTCCTCTTCCACAGGATCGGTACAGAACTGAGGACAAAACAAATTCTTTGCAAATAATTGATTACTTGTGGGTCTAGCACTTTCCTAGAAGAAATTCCCCGAATTTTCCAAGGATCTGGCAGAAGGTCCTTGTCCGGGAAGCAGATTTTCGAGGGTGGCGTGTACCCCCTTGCCATCGAGTCATCGTATACACCGAAAACATTACGCACCCCCAACCCCCTCGGCCGGTTTCACCGGTGCTTGCGAAGAATGCAAGCTCCGTTTAATCTCATCCGAGATATTACCGTGAATGTCCTTGTTCCGAATGGGAGACGACCGCATTTCCACGTTGAGGCATTCCACGAATGGTAACGCGTTTCCGAGCAGAAAGACCTCGAGGTTTCCCGTTGGTAGCTAACGCCACCGCGGCAGGTACATCCTCGGCGAGGCCGCTGTAACGATCGCTCGATCCTTATCGCTGTTTATCCCGGCATAACAGCATCCCTGTCGGAAATTATTTGCCGACCTCCCCAGCCGCCGCCACCGCTCTCTGTATCTTCATCGAAACTGATTCTCCCTTTCTATTACACCTTCCACGTTGTCGCAGCCCTGTGGCCCTTTTATTTTTCCGTCGAACTGCTTCCCCGTGTCGTTCGCTCGTTGCTCGCGGCAATTGTTATCTCGAATCTCACTTTCCTGCGCTCTACTCGCGACTAAATATAATAAGCTCGGGAAACGTCGAAAGAAACGTGTACGGGCTGTTTGTGCGTGGATCCTCCGCGGAAAAATACCGTTAAAATTGTAGAACCGAGTTTCCCGGCTCGGTTCGCGGGAAAACCGAGCGCGTAGATCCTGTGTCGTTGCATCGTTGTGACAGTGTAGGTCGTCGAGAAAGGATGCGTTCTATTTGTTTGGTGTAGTGGGTTTTTGATGGACATTCTTATTTTGAGCAATCTAGCCGTCTTAATAAGAGGCAACAATTCTAAAATGTTATTTCCTCAGCTATCTCTGGGGAGGGTTGAGAAGGTTTCCGAAGATCTGGGAATTATTCAATGCTTGTCAAGGCCCACTTTATTCCCGGTAAGTGTCGGGACACTTATGGCCGGGCCGGGCTTTTATGGTCGTCGAATGGGGAGTTTCGGGGGCCGATTCCCTGACCTTTCTCTCCCGGCTTTTATTTCCCCCGGTTCGAAGCATTTCGTCAGCAACAGGGAACCGTCGCGGCGCGGCGCGGCGCGTCTCGATCGTGACGTATCACCGCGATATTTCTTTCCCTCGAGTCGGCGATACTCGCGCGCGACCAAGCCGCCGTACGTGTGGATTTTTACTCTTTCCGTTCGATCGGTTTCCTTTTTCTCCTTTTCCCTCTTCCGAGTATACCGCGGAGGGTGGATAGAAGGGAAGAAAAAAAGAGAAGGGAGGAATTGAAAGCCGAACGAAAAAGGTCCGGCCGCGTGTTCACGCCCCTGCCGGCTTCAGGATGTACGTGCGATGCTGTGGCCGGCTCTCTCTCTCTCTTTCTCTCTCTCTTTCTCTCCCTCTGTCTCTCCGAGCTATACGGCATTATAAATGTACCGGGTGTGCCCAGCCGAACTTCCAAAATCGATTTACCTAACCGCGTTTCGCGCGCGAGGGTCAAGTGCAGTGTTAGCGCAGCGGAACGGGTGCACACTGTGCGCCGGTGCATGGGGAACGCATGGGGAACACATGCGGAACGAGCGCACGCTGGCGTTTCAGTGCACGTTGCGACACTCACTGCTCCTAGAAAATACTATAGACAGAATCGTGAACGATTTTCTTCATTCTTGGATAAATTGAGATGATTGGACCGAGGACCTTCGCGCAGAATAACGATTTTCTGCAGGTCAGTTGTAAGAAATTGCATTGTCTACCGGAAATTAATAGGCTTCTAAATGCCTGTGCACGGAGCACTAAAAGTGATTATTTTCCATTACTGTATAAAAATTAGAAGAGCGCATCTGTCAAAATTTTTAGCCATCTTTTAAATAGTATAAACCCGAAGAAATAAGTTTTTGGAATAATTCCCCATGGATGAGTCTTTACAATCTTGATAATCTTAAATTAAAAATATCAGAAGCCGTCATTTTGACGGGTCCCGTGAGTCTAGTGTTAAAAAGAATTTTGATACCTCTCCTTTCGATAACAATGACTAGACGGCAAATCTTTATGCGGAATAACAATTTGCATGAGTGCAAATGTCATTGTACCATACATAGGACGGGTGAAAGCAATTCTTACATGAGCCTTTTTTTTTGTATTTTTCTGACGATTTTTGAACATCCTTATATCGGTAACGAATGTTTCATACCATTCTGACTGAATTAATTTTCAGTGAATGTTTTCACAGATTTGTATTCCATCTATTCGTTTCTGTCATAAATCCGTCAAGTTCGTAGTTTATTCATAACTGGTAACAAGTCATAACAAATAGTGGCGAATGTATAATGGATTAGGACGTAGTTGTTGTTTATTTATGGATGAATAGCATTGGCATACTAACATGGAAATTATTTACGACTCGACCTAATGCACGGAACAAATGGACAATTACTGCGCTGCAGAACTTTATGCGTTCATAATGCATACAAATCTTGAAGAAATTATCAACTAGGACGTTTAGTAGACATTACTGCGTTTTAGTATGGCCTCTATAAAACAACTCGCAAAGAGTACTGAATTTTGATTGCTAGCCTATTCATTGTAAACAAACCTTTCCAATGAAACTATCATTATCGCACGAGTTCCGTATTAATTCTATAATGGTGTACCGTGAATTCTCGATATATGTCAACAACACGGGTCTTGCCAGCGTCATGTATCGTCCAGGAGACATGTTTGCACTCCTCAACGTCCGAGGCCTTTCGAGCTTCCCCGTGGTAGTGGACATAATTCCGCGACATTTATCGTCCAGGCGTTGGCGACATATATGGAGAAAAAACTGTAAACGTTTTATGCTTGGTAGGTTTAGTGTTAATATTCACGAAGACAGTAGGTCAATTTCGTGACCCCTCCCTGGTTATACTCCGCGGTAGTTTGCATAATTCCGCGACATTTATCATCCAGGCCTTGGCGACATATATGGAGAAAAAACTGTAAACGTTTTATGCTTGGTAGGTTTAATGTTAATATTCACGAAGACAGTAGGTCAATTTCGTGACCCCTCACCGGGTATACCCCGCGGTGGTGGGCAGAGTTCCGCGACGTTTATCACCCAGGCATTGGCGACATATACAGAGAAAAAACTGTAAACGTTTTGTGCTTGGTAGGTTTAGTGTTAATATTCGCGAAGACAGTAGGTCAATTTCGTGACCTCTCCCTGAGTATACTCCGCGGTAGTGGGCACAATCCCGCGACGTATATCACCCTGCCCTTAGCGACATATATAGAGAAATCACTGTACTGCCTTCTCCGACTATCAAAGATTATTCGGTGATTGTTGATGTCATTGCAGGCTTCTTATATTCTTTTAATTCGTCCACTTTTTCAAACGGCACCTTTCGTCAAAAAATGCACAAAATCAAATAATCGCTCTGTTGACACTAAACCTACCAAGCATTAACAGTATGCGATAAATACTGACTTGTAAAACTGGCAACCATAAATTTACTGAGATTGTCCATACTTGTCAATACAATAAATGCTTGGACAAGCAAATTGATTCCACTATTTTCCAAAAATGAAGTTGTATAGTTTCAATGATCGTAAAATATAAAACCGGTCGTTTCGACCGTGGTACTTTTAGAATAAAATTTCAGCTTCTCGTTTTCGTTCACCGAGTCGCTTCGATCCCGTAGGATCCTTTGTGTTGGAAATTCGACGATCGTCGTGTCGAATTGACTTGGATTCGCGGGGGTGCGAGCAGCGTCGCGGTGCCCCGGCGAGAAAAAGTGTCAGCCCGTCAACGTCTCAATACAATAAAGCTAATGACAGTAATCAAGCGGGTTGATTAGCCGGAGGCAAGTGTCGGAATGCTATGCGAACGACACGGAGCGTATCGGTGCACGCGGTATCGTGTAACCTGGCGTAGGGCGGTCGAAGGAGAGAGCGTTCGGCCCGTCGCAGTCGGTGCTCTCGGCGAAGTTTTACAACCACTAAAAGTTGACTCGGTGTCGAGAAGCAAAGATCGATCTGTCCTCGAGTTTCGTTGGGTGGTTGACTAATGCGGTAGAAGAGGACGGGAGGGGGAGGGGGCCGGTGGAGGGGAGGGGAGGGGAGGCGGCCGAGCTCGGTTAACGGGCAAAAACCAATTCGTTGTCGACGCGGGATTGAATGTCGAGCGTTGTCGTCCGCGTTTTATCGTCTATATCGGTGGGCCTTGCGAGTTTGTGTGCGCTCCGACAATGAAAGACAGCGGGCCTCGCTCTTTCCGAGTCGGATCTATCTCATCGACACGCACCGGGGATGAAATGGTAGCGCGCGCGTCGCCTTCGGTCGCCTAGGTGCGTTAGGCTCCTTGCACTTTGTTATGGGCTCCGTTGATAGAGCTTGAATCCAGAATAATGTGCTACAACAGATGCAGAAAACGATGGCCAGCCACAGAAAAAAAAAAACAGTGACTGAAGGTTCGCCCACTGATGATTGCATTATGCATCAAAGTGTGCGATGATCAATAGCAGCACAGGCTCCTTTTAGGCGTTCCCGCACGTCTTTCTGCATCTGTTGTAACAGATTATTTTGGATCGAAGCACATTGATTACATTTTCAATTGACTCGGTTCGATTGCTTTAATAATAAAGAAAATATCCCATTACGTAGCATTCACGGTGAATTGTATATTCTTCCTCCTTGTTAACGTCTATGACCTTGAATGACCTTGAATTACTATATCGTTGAAATTGTCTCGAGAAGGGGTACGATCGTAGGAGTTCAAAAATATGTGGTTCCAATTAAAGGAACCGAGATGTCCTTCATATCTCCTTGACGCCTCCACCTATAAAAAAACTAGTAACATCGGATAATCAGCCGCTCGATACCAAATAATTTTGTTCGAATTTTATGTGAATTCCCGATGTAAGTCACTGCGAGCCTCGCGTTTAAGAGTCACTGGGACCACCCATACCACCACGGATAGTGACTTTGAAATTTCCAGCGTGCACCATGCATTTCAAATGCAACGTTCGGCGAGAACCACAGATTTCGTCTAAATGTCACTCGCCGGAACCGCGCAAGTGACTTATATCGAGATTTCACTGTAGCTTCAAATTCTAAAAAGCACAAAACTCTCACATTAACAATCTCACCTCCTGCAATCAATTTTTAAATATTCCTCAGAGTCAGTCGAACGTCTCTGTGTAGGTTAAGGAGAAACCTTTCTCCCAAAAACACCCACACGAATCTAGACCAAATCGAATTCGTGCAATCTTAGCAGGCGGGGATCGAAGAAACCCGGCAAATCATCAGTGACGTTAACAATTTCGCTGCAACGACTGCATTATACGTCTCATTAGCCCCCGGAGCCGCAGTCCCATTGTGTTACCGTATTTGAAACAATCCGCATACCGGCCGCCGCCGTTTCAGTTTTCCGCGGGAGCTTATTTGGATCGCGTCTAGCGTAACACGATTCCGAAGTCCCATTCCCATTTATGTTCCTCCTTTGGTAAGAACGGCCGGTGTACAATTTCAAGAACGATACCGAACGCAACCGTGGTACACATAGATAGGGATCTCTTTCCCATAGACAAGTCCGAGAGCGCTTCGGTAATTGCCGCGGAATAATGGAGAAATGGAAATTCCCTCGGCGGACCAGTGAAACGAGATGGACGTCCCGGATGAAACACCGTGACATCCTGGGGGGTGGGGGGGGGGGTGGGGTGGTAGAGTGGGGGAGTGTGAGACCCGGTAATTTATCTGGAACATTTTTCTTTTTTTTTTCTTTATGAAATTCTAGCAATTTTTGAGGATGACACTGCACTGTATTCTATTTCTCTCTTTTTTTATCTCCTCCCCCTACCCCCTCCAACCCTTCTCGTGACCTCAACGAGAAGAACGGGATGAAAGACATCCCGCTGGGAAAGTTTAAACCGTCTCCGTTACGGATTCTTTCGGCGAAATTTTCCCTCGAACAGTGAATCCTTCGGCTGTATGGTACTTGCATTCAGACTGCTAGCAAACTATAAAGGAACCACCACACGCGGATTGCTCGGGCGCACATACACCACGCATCAGTGTATACAGCATTGTGAAGTGTATACAATTTCGCGGAAACTCGGCGGAGCACAGTTTTATTCGTCGTAAAACGAGAGAAGTTTGACTCTTCGTTCGCCGGCGGACCCTCTATCGATCTCTCCGTGACTACGATCTTTTGTCGCGTACACGCTTCTTCTTTCCGATTATTAGTATGCGATTCGATCTGCCGACTCGACCCGGTCGTTCAGGCTCACCAAGTCGACTACGTCGATCCTGATCGCTGTCAGGAATTTTTCATTTCCCTCCGGATTCAATAGTACTTTCAATTTGTCCCACCGTACTGGCATAACCTGGTAGTTAGGTTGATCGCGGTAAAATGCGCCTTATGTAGATTTTATTCCTGTCGTGTTACGTATTTGTCAGTGTCAGTAGAGTATCAGCGGTACAGCTTGTCTGACGAAATCGATGTCTGTCTCGAACGTCCTATTCTACTTACCAGCTTAATGCGCGTAAACTCGATTAACTATAATTCGAGCAATCATTCGTACGATCGAGTCATTCTGTGAGACAATAAACGCTCGACCACGGCTTTTGTAATTTACTTTCGCGCTCCCGACACGTTTGCTATACTGACTTGATTTGTTAACCAGTTATACAGGGTGAAAGTTCTGTTCATTCTAAAAAAAAAAAATCATTCAATTTTCCTGTTGTCTTGAACTTTTAAGAGAACTTCACGGTAATTTTTTCATTCCTACGATTTAGCAGTCCTTCTCAAAGTCACCGATGGAAAAAAGACATAGGACGCTTCTGGTATATTTTTTTTATCAGTTTATGTACCTTGAGGATCAAAAAACATACCAGAAGCGTCCTATATCTTTTTTAACCCTTTGCACTCGGCGCTATTTTAATTCTAAAACAAAATTTTTCTTCCATCTTAGAATATTAACATTTTTTTCATACGAAACTGATCCGATTTCCACATATATTATTTAAATGTTTAGTAATCTATTAAATACAAATTTTGTAATGTAACAAATATTTTGTAATATTTTTTGTAATTTCTTTGAGATAGTGCCACAACAATTTTTAACGGCGCTTCAGAGTCGCCGCTCGAGTGCAAAGGGTTAAATCGGTGACTTTATCAGTTTATGCAGGCTTGAAGATGATTTGAGCGATTTCATTCGTAAATTCTCTCGTGCAACGTAGCCAATTAACCCCTTAACTTGTACGCTCGAGTTAATTCGAGCGCGCTAAACAGGCGAAACTGTGCACACTCGAGATAATTCGAGCGGCGTTGTATTTTATGCTGCTATAATTTTTCACACTCGAATATAATCGAGAATTGAAAATAACAATGTGAAAGCAAAGAAAAAAAAATCGTTTTATTGATATTTATCATTTACACGGGATTGTAAGCTATAACACTTAATTATTCAAGAATAAAATATAGCCTTTTTCCATGGAACAAAAGCGCAGTATATCAAAAATTTTTTGGCCGGTTTTTTTCAAAAAAACTGTGCGATAAGGGGTTAATTCGTATGGGATCGTTATTTAGAAGAACACGATAAAGTTACCAGTCACATGCAGCAAGCTGATTGAAACCCGCCAGGAACAATGACGCACCTGGAAGAATTTCGTTCCGTAGACCGAATTAATTTTTTCATGAAGGGTCAACCCTTCCTGGCGGTAGCATGGTCGCAGGGAACAATCGGTACAGTCTTCCCGGCAGCCACAGGCTGTTCTATAGCGCGTTTAACAAACGGCAAATGCCCGACGTACCGCAAATAAAGGCGAAGCTTGTCGAAAAAAAAAAGGAAAATTGGATATTTGCTTTATCGCGCCCCCGACGCGACGCGTCGTCTCACTTTCGGCTTCTCTTGGTCCCCCTCGGTTATGGTTTCCCCTCCCCCCGGGGTTCTCTCCCCCGAGGGCCGGCCCCCGGTGGCTTTCAATGCGATTGATAATTTATTTAAGTATCGCCACGTTAAATCATAACTACCGTCCGATTCGGCGAAATCAAAACGGCCACGCTGCGGCGGCCGCTGCGGCTGCCAGGCATTAGTCCATTGTTCGATTTTTAATTTAACAGCGCGTCCGCCGATCGATTTCCTTCCATGTTTGCCCGAGCACCGGTGCACGGTCATTGTCGCTTAACTATAATAATTTCGAAACGGTTCTCCGTCGAATCGACCCCCTAAATTCATTATTCTTCGACCTCGATAATCATTCCCCCGTTAACCGGATTATCCTGGCGAAAAATTGGCATCAATACGTTATACATAGAATGACATTAAGTTAATTAAATTCTACACGTTCTTCTAATTTCCCCCGGAAATTGTGCAAAGCTTTTGATAATTCACCTATTTGTTAATAGAATGTGGATTTCAAAATAAAACTGTTCAAAATAAAAATTATTACATTAAATGCATAAAATCTGCACTCTACTGGTTATTATCAATTCCGTGCGCATGAAATAGTTAACCTCAAATAGCCCATTTTGCTGGAAGAAGAAAAATCGATGCCGAATAAATGGTAATCTTTGAAGTAACACGAATTGCATGTTTTAATATTTCTGTTGTTCGAACAATTTTTATGAAGTGGATAACCATCCGTTGAAGCGTCTTTAGTAATTGAAGAGCTTGAAAAGCCGGAGAACGGTTTAGCAGAAAATGGTAAAAATTCGGAAACGTCGGTGGTCCGATGGTCGTTTTAAAACACAGGCGGCCGATATTGTGAATTTACGATGAACGCGAGTTTTCCATGCGCGGCACGGGCGGATTCGTTTCATTTAACCGAAGAGTGCTTTCAGCGCTTGTAATCGAGACCTTCGGTGACGACTAAATTACGCGTTGGACAAATTTGTATCGGAAATACAAATACTTTTTATAGACTCCGATCTTCCGTTTCCCCTATCGATTCCACGTTACCTAGCAACCGGCCCCGTGTATCGAATCACATTATCTCGATTCGAGAATGCCACTGTGGCACCTGATCGCGGAATAAACCTTGCCCCGGCGCTGCTTTACTTTTCCATAACGTGTCCCCCTTGTTATTCTAAGTTTCTTCGCGTTATCACGCAAGACACACCGGTGATCCTTCTTTCTCCTCGGACTCGTTTCACGCGCAAATCCTTCCGTGAACTCGCCTGTTCCCGTTTGCGGAAGTAACACGATTTTTTTCTTTTTTTTCTCTTTTGTAATCCAGCCGCCTAATCTTCGGGAACGTTTAATCCACGGTCCGGAAACATTCCTGCTTCTCGCGAATTAAAATCTAGCCTGTGAAGCTTGTTCTATCAATTTAATTTAATTGCTAATAATTGAGCCGGTTAATGCAAAAGTGGTATAAGTCAATATTAGTCTGTTCGGCTCGACGCCGCGTTTCATGGGTTCAATGTTAAATGAAATAATATGCGACATAATTTTAGCGCGGCTCGCAACGTATACAGTTTGCGCCGATTTTATATTAAATTGCTCAATTAGACTGCGGTGTTTTGCGCAGTTGCGGCACACAAAAATGATTAAGACGTTGTAAAATATTAAATTCGGTAGTGATCGTTGATCCCGTTCAATCCTATTCTATTAATTTTAATTAAACCGAAGTACTGCGGGCATTTACAACGCATTAAAATAATCGAGAAATTGCGGGGCATTAAATTTAGCAGACCTCAAAACGGGCGCACTGATGATTTTGAACAGAGCTTTTTTCTATCCGGTTATGTGTCGAACCTTACCATACTTGTTAAGCTGACTTTATGACTGGCAATTAGCCTGAAGAAGTGCTCCGCGCGATTTCAAACGCGTTCATGGTAAAAAGGTAATTTCGTTATTAATATTTCACGTAAGGTTGTCTCCGTCTTTTTCTTTTTCAGGACGAATATTTTTCCAAAGTGACGGTTGCATCGTAAACTCGTAGGTGTGCGGTGCAATGAAAATCGTTCTCTTGCCTACCGTATCATTAGGCCATTGCGCAAGACGAGCAATTACCGTGAAACATTGCCCGCTTCTATCACTCGATCGGAGTCGTTTCATGTGATTGCATTATTTGAGTACATTATCGTATACAGGGGGGGGGAGGAGGGGGAGTTGAGGGGGCATGGCTAGAATTTCTACCAGCCGCCACGAAATTAGTACCCGGTTCCTGCGCCGTTCTAGCTCTAATGCGCCAGTTCGAATGGCTGTCACGCTTCACCTTGCCGTCCAGCCGAATATTCGCTTCGACGAAAATTTCATGTTAATCGGCCCAGTTGCTTTTTGCGAGCGGTATCCGCGAAAACACGCGGGCGTTTATCGTCAACTTGCCAACAAAGTGAACGTAGACTTTCTATGCGATATATTAGGGGGACCCATAAGTAATCAATTATTTTGAAATCTGAAACAAACTTTGTAGTAAAGTCAAGCTTTTATTTCTTAATTTATTATATAACCTCTACCATTATGAAGGACAGTTTGCCATCTTTCCTGCAAATTTTCAATCCCCCTCTCGTATACGAATGTGGTCCTCGGAAGGTACGAACGCCGCCATTTTATTACAGGGTTGTGAAAAGAATTATACTTTTTGAATATTTTGAACACAGGCTGCTTTACCGAAAACTGTGAAAGAATACGTGTTTCCTCTTGAACGATCGGTACAGAAGTAAAGAGAAAACAAATACTTTGCAAATAATTGATTACTTATGGGAGATATCACAGGCATTAAAATGAAATGAGAATTTGTATTGTGTCGGAGGGAAAGTTCGTAGCGTTTTCAAATCAAAATTCGAAGGTAAAAGTAAGATATTCATAGATATATTTGGTAGCATATTTTCCATTCTGCTCTATTACTTTTTTGCTATTTTTATAGAATACACCTATGGAACTTAATTTTATCTTTGAATTTTAATTATAAATGCATGCGATTCGAGAGGTAACTCATTCAACGTATCTGTAATGGAAAATTCAGAGTGCAGAAAGACGGAGAATTTAATGAACCACCTATAAATCAACAGGTTCTTTAATTCTAGGTTTTTTAACTTTCAGATAGCATTTAGGTTCATTTCAACCCAGGACTACAAAAGTTCAATTTTCTAGCAGCCAGTTTCAATTACTACCTTCTCGTATTAACCCTTAGCACTCGAATGGCGAGTGTAAGGCGCCACTAAAAATTGCTGTATCATTATTCAAAATATTTTTTACATTATTAAATTTGTGTGTATTTAATAAATTACTAAACATTTCAGTATTGCACGAATAAATTGCGACGTTTTGCTATGTATAACACGAAAAAATATATATAGAACGATAATTTTCTAGGTTGGAAGAAATGTTTTGTTTTGGAGTTAAAATAGCTTCGAGTGCAAAGGGTTAATACCAATAAAAGACAGCAAGAACGAATAATCGCAAGAATTAAGGCAAAAATAAGAATTAACTTTTTGCGAAATTCTGAATCCACGTCTACCTAAAAATTGCAATAAACTTTGAACACGTTCAAAATTCGATCGACGGTCGAAACTATGAGCCAGTATTGCAACGGTATAGTTCCCCATTGTGTTTGTCCGATCAAAGACCTAGAAAAATAGCATGGCCGGCTGCTTTCAATGCAATTCCGCGTGCACCTTTTGTCGCTGATGCGTTACAGCGTTACACGTCGCGCGCATTCATCGTGGTTGTTCGACAAATCCTCCTCGCGTTTATATTATGTATATAACATAATAATTCCCAGTGGATTCCCAGGGATCGGTTTGTACCCGGGATAACGTGTCCTAGCAGATGATACGTTCTATTTAGCGCGAAGCCAGCGACGAGAATCGCGCAGAACGGTTCAACAGGAGTTGCAAAATAGCAGAGTTTGCAGAGTTGAGTCGGCAGAGTTTGGCTGTCTCCTCAACAATTTCACAAGATCAAACTAATTCATTCAACAGGAATAAGAATTGAAAAGTTAAAATGTACCATACAGAGTTTTCTCTCAACCCTTTTGCTGAATTATTTGCTAATAAAAAAAAATAGGAATTCTACGAGCACGGGATCTCCAAGTTACGGGAAAAATCGTCTTTCATTTTCCATTGGAAAACCGAAACCTTTCCGAACTGCCTAATCCCGGAATTCTCTATACATGTCAACAACACGGGTCACGTGTTGTGTTTACATTCCTCGGTGTCCGTGGCCTCTCACGGGGTAAACCTTGCGGTAGTGGGGATAATTCCGCGACGTGTATCGTCCAGGCCTTGGCGACATATACAGGGTAATCCGTTTTTAAACGGCCAAACGTCGAGCAGCTATAGAGGACCCCAAATGAAACAACTTTCACCCCTAACACTTTCTTTGATTCGGTCTTGATTTTTAGATAATTGCAAAAACCCGTCATTTTTTGCGTTCACTTAAGATTAAATATATTAGGACTGCAATTATGTATCTTGATGATTTTTCCTTTGTCTCGTTTAAAATAAATAGGGGCATCTTTTTTATTCAGTCAACTTTTTTGTATGACCTTTGGATCTTGGTTTCTTTGACATGTGGCACGCCGTGGAGACCGAATGAAATAACTTCGAATCAAATAAAGTGTTAGGGGTGAAAGTTGTTCCATTTGGGGAATGAAACGGATGACCCTGTATAGAGAAATTATATTTTAGAACTATATTTCAGACCATAGAAAAGATTTTAATATCTGTTTACTGCCAGTCAGATGGTCACATGCTCGATCAAACTAAGCCCTTCGGTCGACTTGTCCATAGATGAAATAGCGCAGCTAGGAGGGTCATTTGAACGATTGCGAAGCGCACGCATCGGTCGCGGCTCGTGGGATGCGTTTCGCAGCGCGTCCACCGTTCTCCTCGGTGCCCGGGTTCGGTCGGAACACGATGAGATTAAGGTACAAGCTTCCTGCCGGCAATGAATTATGTCCCAGCACGGCGCGCCGCTCGCGGAGATGTTTCTTCGCCGGTATCGCGCCGGGTCGGGTCCGTGCCCGGACCCCTTACGTATGTTACTCGGCCGTAATGGTAGCCGGGGCCGGTACCATCCCTTTCTGGACACTAATTCACGCTCTCCGCGCTCTCACGAATAAAATTAACGTTGCGCCGTGAAGAATCGCGCGACGATTTTCAGGCAACCCCTCAGCCGGACGACTAAATTATTAGGGGACTGGGACCGGAGGACTCGGTTAAATTGTTTCCTTTTTTCTCGCTTCGTCCCCCCCCCCCCCTCTCTCTCTCACTCTCTCTCTCTCGCTTCTACTCCCCTCTCCTTCCGTCCGTTCGCCGCTCACCTTTATTTTAATTTTCGGCGCCGGGAAGATTAATGGGTTTTTTATTAATACGAAACACGCGGAGAACGGTGATTTATTGCGCTGTTTGATTACGTCGTTAGCGGTTCTGCAAGGTGGGATACATAATGCATTATGTAATTTGAATCGAAATTCCTCCATTGATCGCGTTAATTTCCCTGATAGCGTTCGCCGAACGAGACGGGGCGGCCGTGCGCGCTGGAGACTGTTTCTATCAAGCAGCTGGAATTAATCCGAAAATCTTCGTGGAGCGGGTTAACGTTAAAAATTTCGTTAACGTTAACTCTTGGATTATTTACATGGATTCTTAGGTTGGAACACCCCCTACGAGGGTAGTTTCATTTATACAAAAATAAGTAACACCAGAATCAGATTCCAGCAACCCCAAAACCTCTAAAACTGTGAAAACAGTGAAAAGGTTAAATCAGAGTAATGTAATTAATGCAAGCGAAACTAGAAATTGAAAATAGGGGATGCTATTTTAACCCTTTTGAATTTTAAAGATCATGTCACGATAAAAATGAATGTCTAAATCTAGTCAAAAATCACTGTCAGTGCTATGTGACTGGCATGGCAGTGAACGTGTTAATGGAATTCAAGAATTTCGATATACAACAAATTAATAGTATTAACACTAGACTAGGGACTAGGGACTAGGGACCCGTCAAAATGACGGATTCTAATATTTTTAAATTGCGAATATTGAGATTGCAAAAATGCATCCACGAGCAATTATTTAACAAATTGATTTCTTTGGGTACATATTATTAAAAAAAGTGGCTACAAACTTCGTTCGATACATTCATGTTATTTTCATAAAGCAATGTAAAACAGTAATTTTTAGTGCTCCGTAAATCTAGTGTTAATGAAGAAAATAAATTTTGACTTAGCTCCCGTAGCTTGGAATCGATGCATACAAATTTTCTTGCAGAGTCTAGTAATTAATATTGCGTTGACGTAGCTTCGACCGGCGTTGCTATAGCGCGTTGCAGAATATCTGGTCGAATAGATCCTCGGATAGATCCGATGAAATTAACCGCGCAATGGGAAAGAATTTCCCGAGGAAAATATTGGCGAGTGGGCTTCCGTGTATGCAGCCTATATATCAGCTGCCAATAATATTGGAAAGCGATACAGATATTTGTATAGTTTCTGTGATCGTGCACGGTCTTCTGTCCCAGCATTATCGAGCGCGTCGCGCACGCCTGACAATGCTATTGGTCGTGAAAAGCGTCACCGCTCGGTTATCCCGGGACGTATTTAAAATCTATTTACACGTGTTACGCCGCGCCGGCCCGTAATCATCCATTAAGCGAAGACTAATTCAAACTTTTCAATGAAACGCCGCGCGATTTACCGAACGAAATTATACCCCGCGCCCGCTCCGCGAAGCTTCAAACAGGAATCGATACTTTACCCGCCGGCGGTTGTTTAGTAATCCGTCGATAATCGATCATTAACGGCTAATAGATTTTTATTCGACTTGAACGGTCCGCCAAGCGACTCCTCGACGCCAAGAAAAATTGCTGGTCTTCGCTATTAACATAATCCAATAGCTTGCTTTTCGGAGCGGTTGTTTCAAACAAAATTCCTGAACATTATACTCGAGATCGTTAAACACGAAAAAATTACTGAAATCTACATTTAAGAATTCCAAATGAATAATAATGCAATTCATCGAAGAATGGACGCAATAAGGGAATTAAATATCGGAAACAATTCAAATCTTTACATCTACCTCGTACACCCTCATGCGTTCTTCAGGGTGGTGATTTAATCACCTTTCGTTTTTAGATACTGAAATAATGTCTCGTTTCGAAAATTGCTAGGCAATGCTTTTGCAAGCAGTGTATGCTGAAGCCCGACAGTGTTCAAATATAAATGAATTAAAAACTTGCATTACAACTGAATGGGAAATTTAGCTCAGGCAGAAAATTAAAGAACTATATAATTCTTTAACTAAAAGGATGGTGGAAGTCATAGAGAACAAAGGAGGTTCCACACATGATTGAAAAAATGGTGTACAGTGTGTCCCACGAGCTCTGACCACTTGAATGTCTTGGTTATTTCAAACAATACGAGAAACTACATAGTATAAATGATATTCTTGCAAGTGGAGGCGTAGAGAAGATACAGAGGTCACCTTCGTTTTTTTTTAATGGAATGTCCAATTTTCTATGCTCGATTTCGATCGATTATTCTGAGTATAAAACTGTGTTTGACCTGAAACTTACCGTTGCTGAGATATTTTACTGCTTTCATTCTACTGTTCTTCATTACTCTCATTATGAAATTCAACGATATGCTCACTACGTCAAATGTAAACATTGATAGGCTTCCGACGTCTCTTAGCGTCACTCAGTTCCTCAGTTAGCGAACAGTCAATATGAAATTTTCATTCGAAGAATAATTAGCGATGCTTCGAATTTATGGAGATACATCTAAATTTTCGAACAACCAATTTCAACAGGAGAAATTGCAGATAGCACACGCGTGCTATCTTTTTCGTCTGTAGTCAAAAGAAACGACGGTGGGGCTCCTTTTTGACTCGGAGCAGGCGGAGGTATAATTGTGTTCGGTTAAACGGGCAATTATGTTTATTCCCCGGCAAGTGGCTGTCAGATGAATGGATGGCTCTTGTTACTCTCGAACGCGAGGGGTTAACTGTCCCGGGCAAGGGAACGAACGGAAGAAGAAGAAGAAGAAGAAGACAAATGTAATATGATTTACAGCAGCTTCTGCGTTTGTAACACGCGATTCCCTTGTCCGTGGGCCCGGTCTCCTCGTGAAATCACTCTGCCTCATTACAGCTGTAACACGTCCTACCGACGACGACGACGACGACGACGTGCTGGTTCTCCGCGTAATTCAACGAACGCATTGTTACACGGTATAGACTGACGTAATTTAATTCGTGGCTGTGTGCGGATCGTACGCGCCGAGAGGACACGTATATAATCGTACACACGTGCCCTAATACACGCGGCATGCTGCCGAGAGACTATGCCGGTCGCTTTACAAGCAAATGCCTTGCCGATCTATGAAACGGTCTCCCCGCATTATACTCTGGCTCCTTCTACCGCCTCCGTTGCCTCGCACGCTGGAAATAAGATGCAGTCTAATGTCATGGTAATGAGTCGAATTCGATTCACAATTAGCGTGCAACATTGCGATGCCTGTGCTGAACGATGCGTAACTATGCCCGAGTCTGCGGGCCCGCCGACTCGAAATAACGCTGTTATTTCAATCATAGTTCGCCGAGCGACGTTGCTACGTCCCTTGTTCGGCGCTCTCCAGAATAATAAACAGTCTTATGCGCTAAAAAGCTCGATTAGGCGCTCTTGCTTCGACGGAAGCGTTCTGTCGAACCAAGAAAATTTTATGGATCTAGAATTATAGAAACGATTTGATCCTCTGTGGCTCGAATTTTTATTATAAATGCATAAGAGTCGAATTATCAGCTCGTAAATCAATCCGGTGGGACCGGTGCTAATCCCGCGCTGGTAAAATCTCGATTTTGTGTTCAGTTCGGGATTGAATAATAAACTTTGGCGCGTGTTCCCGTTAATGTTTGAGGCGAAGGGCTTTTCGGTGAAATTTCAGAATGCTTTCGAGCGGCGCTGCTGGCTCGAGAAAATTGATAAGCAACCTGCCAACGCGTCAACGTGTCAGTCAACGCGCTACCCTCAGACAAAGTATACGTTTCTTAGCGTGGGTAGTCACGAACCGGGAGATTTTGCCTGCGCGCGGGCCGGCGCGGCGTGTCTGGCGAGTTCTCAACTTTCCGGCGATGCGACGAGATCCGAACTTCCATTAAGGAGTTACTTAAATGTTCATAACGGCTCAGCTTTCATTCGATGCAGCGGCTTCCGTTTGACGTTTCACGGTCGGAACCTGCTCCGCGGGAACGCGTCGGAGGGATGATGCTTTCGCGCGCGCACACACCCCCCGCACGACTCGCGAGCAAGTGGAACGGTGTACGACATCGAAATACAGATTTCACGCGTTTCACTCTTTAAATGTCGCCAGGGATCGTTTAACGTGTAGCGGCCAGCAACAACGAGACGAAAAAAGAACAGACGCCGCGAAAAAATCACCGACACATCGGTAGCAGCTAAAAGCAACGAGGCGAAAAAAGAACCGACGCCGCGAAAAACCAATGACACATCATTAGGGTATCGAATCTAGGTCCGCGAAGACAAGGACCCCTCGTCTCCCCCCGCTTCACCGCGAACGAATATATAATATCACGCAACTGTCATCAGAGCAAAGAGTACTGAACGCGCGATCGGGCAATCGAACCACCTCGACACTTATACATATTTTATAGTTCGATAAATAAAGAGTCTAGTCCACACACCGTCTCCGAATTACATCCACAAACGCTTGTCCGTGTGGTCGTTCAAATTTTAACTGGCGGGGTGTTCTTCGACGAGTATACTTTTGGCGCTTGAACTAACCATTCCAATTTGTATGTTGAGCAGTGTTGATACTTGAAGTTCACTGTCGATTTGTAAATTTCTCTTTTTATCTTTAATTTTATGAGAATTGTGACGAGGGAGAAGTTTCTTTCATTGGTCAAAAGATTCCTTGTGAGGTAAATGAATTAAAGGGATTATTCACTTTTATTTATATACATGTTTTTTAAATGCACGATGATTCTTAGTCTAGTGATAAATATAGTCCATGTGTCATCAGTTCAAGCCTCTTATCGGATACATTTTTCGAGTGGAACGATTCCTGTCTTAAAAATATTCGTAATTTATTAGTGCAGATTTTAGTCATAAATTCTAGTTTTCCAGATTGCATCTCGGTAGTCGAGAAGCTTGGAGATCATATTTAGTATGATAATCTTAACAGTGGGTCTACGGAGCACTAAAGGGACTATTTTGCATCACTATATAAAAATAACGAGAACGTGCTACCCACATTTTGAGGAATATTTGAAAAATAATACACACCCAAAGAAATAAATTTGCTAAATAATTTCTCACGCATGTATCCTTAGAATCTTAATAATTTTAAATTAAAAATATTAGAACTCGTCATTTTGACAGGTCCCGTAAACCTAGTGTTAAACAAAACTATGTATTAGATTACGTTGCCGGGGGTGAGTGGTAGGTCCACGATTGCAATTGCTATTGCTGTCGAAGAAGATATTAACACTAGATCTACAGGACCCGTCAAAATGTCGGATTCTAATATTTTTAAACTGCGAATATTGAGATTGTAAAAATGCATCCATGAGCAATTATTTCACAAATTGATTTCTTTGGGTATATATATATATTCTTTGGGAATATATTCATGTTATTTTTATAAAGTAATGTAAAATAGTCATTTCTAGTGCTCCGTAAACCTAGTGTTGAAAAGCCCTCAACCATGGACCGCAGGCTTCCCAAAAATTAGAGAATAATGATAGTAATGATAGAAATAATCCTCCCCAAAGCAAAGACAATGGTCCCAGAAGAAATGATTCGATGTCGTTGCGGGGGACGAGTCGTTGCCGAGCTGTTATTCATAAATTCTTCGCAACAACTAAATCAATTAGTTCAGGGCAACGCAGTCCAACAATTTCTTCCTCGGCGGCGGGTAAAAAAATATCGAGCATCCGATACACCGTTAACGGGCATCCGGTGGACAAAGTATTAAGAATGCTTCCACGGGGATCGGTCGAATGTTCCACTCGGTTCTCGGGATTGTTCTCGGTGGTCGGTTGTTTTTGCGTGTCCGGTGACTGGCTAAATGTATTGACACCTCGCTCACGTACCCTTCGGATAACTTCATCTCCCGTTCGTAGTCGCGCACGACTGTGTAATGATCGGTGCCTTGCAAAAACCGATTCTCTTGCGGCGAGGCGTGGGTGGGAAGATCGTCGAAGTCTCGGGACAGGCCGAGGGAGAAGAAGAAGAAGAAATAGAAGCAGAAGACGAAGTGAAGCTGATCGCACGGGAACGGGGGATTGGCGGACAGATGCATAGCTTGTGTATCGCGGATATAAACCCACACCGTGACGCCGGCCTGACGCTCCGGTTATAAAGCACAGCTGACGCTAGCTATAATATATTCTTCTCTTCTTCTACACGCCCCTGTACTTCGGCCTCTCTGTTCCCGTGATCCACCTTTCTCTCTCTCTCGCTCTCTCTCTCTCTCTCTCTCTCTCTCTCTCTCTCGGTCTCTCGAACACGCGTACACCCTCCACCGATGGCGAGTAGCTGCAGCAACCCCCTGCCTCCCTCGGCTCGGTTCTCGTTCGGTCTAACTGTCCGTTTCACTCGGCCAGAGTGGCCCCGTAACCGATACGTCGGAACGAAGGTGGTGTCGTCACGGTTGGTCGAAGACGAATGAGATTGCGAAGTTCGATACCGCAATTAACGGAGCTTTGCTACGAAAGGCGGGGCCAGGAGTTCATCCCCCCCTAACATGTGTAGACGTTGAATAGAATAATATATCAGAGATCGCTCTCCTCTGCCGCGGGTCCCCCGTGTTCCTCATGCTGCGATGTACAGGGTGTTTCACCTAACTCGAGCATCCAAAAGATCTCGCTTGTTTCTTTTATCATAGCAGAAAATTTCAGAGGAAAACGTTAGGTGAGGGGCAAATATTATAACAGGCGAAAAAGTTTTTTCAAGGTCATATTTTTTGAGATTCCAAGGTCATCGAGGTTCTTTTAACACTAGAACCACGGGACCAGTCGAAATGACTGGTTCCTAATTCTTTCTTTTGCAATTACTGAAATTGTAAATATGTTTTCATCGGACATTTTTGAACGAACTTCTTCATTGAAGCAGAGATTACGATACAAGTTGTGCGAAGTCTGATTGGACACAGTCTTGTCACTGTTGCAAAGCAGTATACATCACTCGCATTTATTGCTCGGTGGTTCTAGTGTTAAATGGAATGATATTTTTATTATATTCTATATGATGGCCGAGGTCAAGACGAATCCAACGACCTGTAATATTATCACCTTTCAATCGCTGATGACCTTTCAATTGCTTTTAATCACTTGTTAATCGCCTCGTTGACACTTTAGGAGGAAATTTTGCACGATTCGGGGACTCTGAAAAGTGGGGATTTTGATTAAAATGATCTCGATTCAAGGTTTGCCAACAAATGGTAATCCTAACTTGTGAAAAAATTTCGATGGTCAAGTTCCGCCGATTATGGTCGAGTATAGGGGATGGGGGGCTACAGTTCCAGGACAAGTGGCACCCTATAGTCACCGTTGGGAACGAAAGGGGTTTCAAGAGGTGCCCGCGGAGGAATACAAAATTCCTCGGCGAACTTTCTCGGGCGGAGAACGTGCTCCACTTTTCTTCCTATTTTCGTATCGGCCGCGTTACAAGAAGTTCGAGCACGTGTCGACCGATTCGAAACGATTCTCCTAGGGGTAAATACGGTAGGCGGTGCGGTAAATAATACATTTCCAAGCGCGAGGCGGCGTGCAGCATCTATATCCGAAAATATGGCTTTTATCGAGACCCGAGGAAGAATTATCGGATACTTCGGCCAGGTGTACGTGAAACTTCGACTTCCAGCGGAAAGAATAAGACCTCGAGAATACAGGTCAGAGGGACGGAACGTGTAAGGGGGGGGCTACACCTCGACGAGCCTAAATGTTTTCGTAGAGGAATCTATTAGGGACGTAAGACAATTCGTCCTCTCATTGAATATTTCGTACAGCCGCCGCCGCCGCGACGGCTCGCCGAACAGAATCTTGGGTAGACCGAGCGACCTCGCGCTCTGTCCATTGTTGGCGGATTACACGAGGATTTCCTGGGGAAATTGATACACCGTTTGTCCGCGTGGCCGCTATGAGGTTCGCGGGATCCTCAAACTCCTCGTAACTTGAACAACCATTTCGGGACTGCGGCTTGTTATCCGAATCCGTTTGTATCCCACTTTTCTTCCGGCCTTCCGCTGTTACTCCATTGAAAAATCCATCGCATCACCAAACAATCATTTTACACAAATAATTTGGAAACTAGATTGTTTACGATGCTTCCATGTTTTTATCTCCAGCTTACGCCTCTGCTGTCTCCATTTTTCCTTATCCCCCGGATGGTGGCACATTTTCACTATACAATTCTTTGGGACAACTCACAATTTTGGTTTCTTAACTTCCCGAAACATATTTTTGATGGTACTTCTCTGAGACCTGTTAGTATTTCTGTTGTTCGCGATATAGACATTGAGTAAGAAGTTGACGATTTTTATTCTCTCGAAGTAGACCCTGGAACCAACGTCGGAGACGTCGGAAATATTTTTTTTTATTCAATCTTTACACAGCGTTAATTGCACGGAACCGGGCTCGTTAAGATGACCGATCTCAGAATCTTTTCTGTACATAAATATGTACAGAATATGTCCACACAATTTTCACGAGAGAAACCAGTCGTTTTTAGCGTTGCGTGCCTCCAGCCTCGTTTGCACATTTTTCAACCATGAATGTACACTTTATTGGTCGAATTTAATTCCCGTCGCAAGAACAAGTCTTCCGACTAATTATTTCGGTTGCCATGTAAACATGCGCTTGGAATAAGACGGAGAGATAACGATGGGAACACGGACCACCGGCGAAAGTTCCCGTACAATGACATTTCTGTTCGTAAACCCGTCGATCGATCTTCCTGAAAGCAGAAACATACGTTGGTGGATCGGCCCTCGCACGGAACCTTGCCGCAGCTTCCGTTTATCGCGGTTCGCAAAAAACGTGTTCCCGCTTCGAGCGTCATTACCATGTCTGAGCGATACAAGCCCCGGTGCGTTGAACGGCACGGTGTTATTTCGCAAAATGAAATAAGGGAGACATTCATACCGATCCAGCGCCGGGATCGAGTAATGAGTGCAAAGTTTCCGTCCCTCCCCTCGCCCTTCCTCCTCGACCCTTGTCCCTCTTTCGCCGTTTCTTTCTCCGTTCACCGATTTCCCTTTATCTCGAGAAAGTTTTCTCGGCGGATCTCAATCTCGACGCGAACGCGCGTTTAATAAAATCTCCCGGCCGAATCGAAACTCTTCTCTCCCGCAGGAGGCTTGAAACGACGCTACACGGTGGAATTAGAATATTTTCCGTCCGGTCTAATTAGCGCTACCTTGGAGCAGATATCAACACTAAAACTACCGAGCCCTAAACGCGACTCAGACTCATCGCTTTATAATAACAGCAAGATTTTTATGGTAACGTGTACTCCAATATTTCATAGTTTCAGAAATCGTGAAGGAAGAAATCGTCCGGCAGTGATTTTGAGTGGTTCGGTGGTTCTAGTGTCAAATAGAAGCGATTCGACGAGTATTTCCGTCCGACGCCATTAGTTACCGGACGAAATTGAAGGGGTGCGTTCTGTCAGGCTGGGCCTGCGCCTCCAAGTATATTATCGACATTTGGCGCACCTATCCGATCGCCGCGGCAGTTTCGAAGTGGCCGTTAGCCTTGTTCGAGAGATTAACTATCGTCCTGGTTTTCGTCCGGATTGCTTTGGTCACTTTAAGATCCTCGAATTCTTCTTTCCGGCACGGTGCGCCCCGGAAGAAATGTTTCCTCGATACTTATGCCGGAATTCAATTACCGAACTCCGAAACGGTGCTTAACTCACCCGCCGGAACTTCTGCTGATCATTTTATCGTTTCCAGCGATGAACCGTCGCCCACTTCCGTCCGCCGTACAGTTCTTAACTGGAACACGAACCATTGCGGCCATTCGTTATTTACAATACGGATGCCTCTTATTTTCTCGAGCATCATTCGCGTCTGCGATCTCGTATTTTGTGTTTACGAAAGGACAAACTGCAGCGAGACTTTCCTCTTCTGTCGATCATGTTTGTAAGTTTTATTCAATTTTTCTATGTTTAAAATGGTCCTTTGCTACGAACCACGTTTCATGTATAATGTTAAGGGTTTTGGACATGACGATCGATCACATTTGTTTGATCCCATTCTGGAGATGATCTGTATTATTTCGATTTGAATAATGTTTATATTTAGGCGACTTACTTATCGATATGAATACTGTGGAAGAAAAGTTTGATGAAAATCGAACCAGAGTTAAGAGGTTTGAACGCGCCGCATCGTCCACGCCATTTTGGTCCACTGGAGCAATTTTTATATATTTTTAATACGAAACAATAAATATATAGGAGGAATTCTGAAACACTGTTATTAAAGAAAGAAATTGACTGTCTTTTTAACTTCCTCTGGTAATTCATGTAAAAATTGTTACTTATCACAATATAAATATTGTGGAATAGAAGTTCGAACAAAATTGAACCAAGAGGTTTAAATGCGCCGCATCGTCGACGCCATTTTGGTGCACTGGAGCGATTTATATACGTTATTAACACGAAACAGTAAATAGATAAAAAGAATTCTAAAACACTGTTACTAATGAAAGAAATTGTCTTTTTAACTTTCCCTGGTAATTGATGAAAAATTGTTACTTATTACAATATAAATATTGTGGAGTAGAAGTCCAACAAAAATTGAACCAAGTGGTTTAAACGCGGCGCATCGTCGACGCCATTTTGGTCCACTGGAGCGACTTATGTATATACATTATTAACACAAAACAGTAAATACATAAGAATTGTACAACACTGTTACTAAAGAAAAAAATTGTCTTTTTAACTTCCTCTGGCGATATAAAAATTGTAGATTTTCCACGAGCATGTATGGTCTAATAATTACATCTAGTTTTCCTTCCATTTGTCTCATACTTAACATTTCCGAGACTGAGGTATTGCTAATTGTTCTAGAGACACATTTACGTTCCCAATATCGAGCGTGAAAATGATTCATAAAGAATGAAAGATGTCGGAAAGAAGACGCCATTTTACTGCAGGACAATCATCGAGATAAAAATTGTGTTTAGAACACTTACACCGACAGTCTATTATTTCCATCGCGACGGGTGAAGCGTGTGCGTGTGCTGCAAAAATGATGTCACCGAAAAGGGTTGAGTGTGCGGCCCCATAGATAGCAGTCGGTCCATGGAGGCCATCGGGAGCATGATCAAATCTAAACAGATGGGAGTTACATTTAATCTAGTCGCTCGAGCCGTCTCAATGTGTCCTAACCTAATTCCAACGTCCCTTGATATTTTCATAGAGACAGGGGTTTCTGAGAAGGGGTGGGCGAGGTGGGGGTTGTTGCGGAGGGTGTATGGTGTCGCACACACGACGCGGAAACGCGACGCAGCGCCGCATGCTGTTTCGCGAGGGTATGCATCGGTGGTCGTGCAAAAAGCAGCCAAGTTTCGCGTAGCGTTAATTAAGCTCTTAAGTGTCGCCGGGATATCCCTACACGAGTGTGTACTTGCCGGTAACCCTTGACGATCTAAAATTAGAATTTCATCGCTCATAATTATATGGAAAGTTCGTGTTTCATTTTCCCGTGGCCGGGTCCGCGTGCGCGCGCGCGCGCGGTTCCAGCTGGTATACGAAAAAAGATATTAACTTGTCGTCGCGCGGGAAATTATTTTATTTCTGCGACGACTCCGCCGCCGCGGCAAGAACTTTTAATCCGGCCGTTGATTATATGTTTTTTTTTTCTCTACGCTTCCACCGCGCAGCGGAGAAACGTTCCGCGGCACGGAATGGAAAGCATAATCGTTCCGCGAGGGTGGTTATTAATTTTTTTTTCCAGTCGGGGGCTATCTTGCCCCGGTGAAAGCCTACGTTTAAGTGTCTTGCATTAGCGCCGAACGACGAGGGGGGAGGGCGAGATTTCACGAAGGGGCGCGGATAATTTCGAATTTCAACCCCCGCGGTCTCACCCCCTCTTTTCCTTGTCTCTCTCTCTCTCTCTCGCTCTCCTACTGTCCCTCTCTCGTTCGACGTTCTTTGCACAACGCACGCTCGGCCGGCGTTTAATTACGAAATATGTATTTAGCGGACCGAAAGGTGCGCTCTCCAATAATTCATTATCAAACAAGTACATAGCACGTTGTCGGTAAAATAATGAGCGTTTGGCACGTTCCCGTTTTCGAACATTCAGATCACTTTATTAATTTGAATTTCCAGCGAGTATCGAGCCGCGCTCGAAGGCGCGCCTCCAATTAGACCGAGAGAGTATCCTAATTAGGCGTGCCCCCGGGGGTGGGCGCCGCGGTGTCTTGAATATTTTTGCCGAAAAACACCCCTCTCTGTGACGGGATCTCCTCGATTTTCGTTTTCCAATCCCGCGATCACTATGCCCGGTGCCGACGCGACGCGACGCGACGCAACGCGCTATTCCATTCGAAAAGCTCTGCTTGATCCCGACAGCTTCGAGTACGCGTGTTTTCATCAAAATCCATCCTGTCAACTGGGTCAAGCTGCGCATTCCGCGCGTATCTTTTTTTTCCGGCGTCCATTTTGATTCTCCCTCGTTCTCGACTTTTGCCCCCGTTTCCTCTGCGATTGGCAGAAAATTGCGTTATCAAAAATGAATTTCTATGCATCCCGGTGTTGTGTATCGTCAGCGCCCCGACTGTTTTCTTCTGCTTTAATGCACCGGCCTTTTCTCTTTTTATTTTCTAAACATAATTCCGCGGCTCCGGATGCGGTGCTCGTGAAATACTAGATTCGCACGAGTCGGTTCTGACTAATCAATGCTAATTTATGCATTGTACGATTTTTGCCCGTATTCTCTGCAATTCTCGGTAGCAGAAAAATGGAATTTTATGTGCGCATTTGATTGGAATCTGCGGAAGTGCAAGAAATGGTTAAAAGAACACTCTGTATTAAACCTCCGAACTTATCAAAAGCGAGTTGATGAAGTTGAACGTAGTGACTAACCTTTCATTCTTAGTGAACGAGCAAATCATCGCCGGTAGATATAGCATTAAAATTCACGTTGACAATTATTTGATGACATCTAGTGTCCTTGTACAAGTAGGGCGACTGCATTTAATCAGACTTGTGAATGTTAAAATAAAGCATTACAATTCATTAAAGCATTAGAATTCACTGAAGCATTAAAATTCACTAAAGCATTAAAATTTAAAGCATTAAAATTCAAGTTGACAATCATTATTTGAACATTACAACTATGTAGTGCTCAAGACGTCTAATAACCTTGTACAAGTAGGAGGACTGCATTTAATCAGACGTGCGAATATTAAAATAAAGCATTAAAATTCATCAAAGCATTAGAATTCACTAAAGCATTAGGGTTTAAAGCATTAAAATTCACGTTGACAATTATTATTTTAACATTGCAACTATGTAGTGCTAAAGACGTCTAGTGACCTTGTACAAGTAGGAGGACTGCATTTAATCAGACGTGCGAATATTAAAATAAAGCATTCAAATTCATTAAAGCATTAAAATTTGAAGCATTCAAATTCACGTTGACAATTATTATTTTAACATTGCAACTATGTAGTGCTAAAGACGTCTAGTGATCTTGTACAAATCGGGGGACTGCAATTAATCGGACGACTATTTTTGCCATAGAAGCTTCTCTATAATTTCAACAATTGTGAAACAATCTGGTATCCATTGAATTATAAAAGACCTGGACTCGATGATTCCGCCGGTCCAGAGCTGCAGCGTTCAATTCGTATACTGTGTTTCTCGGGTTTCCAAATAAAAGAGACATAACTTCGTCCCGCGGATGTACAGAGATGCCAGTCTGGCGATTAATTGAATTTTTGAAGTCGTCTCGTCGGAGAGATCCGGCCTAGGTTGAGAGCGAGGCCGAAGTCAGTCGTCAAGTTGGTAATCATGTAAATCCACAAAGACCGGAATCGCGAATAGACGTCTTGGCTGGATAAGCTCTTTGGTAAGCTTCGCCCCGAGAAATGTTCCGAGCTCTGTCGGGTTCTCTCTGTTCGAGCAGCCTCTGCGAATCTTCTTCACCTGTACCTGCGCGGGTCTCGCGTTTGTCCCGACTTTCCGTCTTGTGTAAACGGGCCGAGAGTCGGGCCAATTACACGATGAAGCGTGTCCGGACGATGAAATTAACGTCGTCGTCGCGTTGCTTTGGTCCGAAGGAAATTGGCCACGGTGCGGCGCGGTTAATTGAGACGAAAAGAAACGACGTTGTTCCCCGGGTTGTCGAGGGTCGACGGGATTCGGGATCCGCAATCAGCGGCCGTTCATTTCGATTTCAGCAATTTAGGGGAAAGCGGCTCGCGTCGCTGGAAGACGAGCCGCGCAGCTTTAAGTGGTCCTCGAGCCGCGACGACAATCGCGCGAACGCGCCTTAATTACGCATTAATTCCGGTTTGAGTGCCGGCTAAGCCCGCTCGAAACCTCGGACGACCGCTTCTCCCGCGCGATTCTTCCCGCCAAATTGTACCTCCGGGGGTCTTAACTTTGATATTCCGCTCGGTATCCTATTCTTCCCGCTTCGCCGCGGCCCTTTGCCACTATGATAGCCCGCCGGTTACCTTAATTGCGGCGAGATTCTATTTATTTATCTGTCGAAACGGTTCCCCTTCCGCACTGGAGCCGAGCGAGTGCAAAAACAAGACAGAAGACTGGAGAAGATTACAATCTATTTTTCGAAAGAACTCGCCCGCAGATTGTACCGAGATCTCCGTGAAAAATAAAAATCTGTTGCAGTAATGTATTGACTATCGAAATCCTTTTAATCTTTCCGCAGTTTGAAAATTCCATTACTCATTTTTGTTATCCCCGGAGTCCAGTAATAACATCCGTGCGTCCACAGTCGGCTCGGACTAATGGGATTAGATTGGATTGCGGCGGACGGATCGCGGATTTCTTCTTCCGAAAAGCAAACAACACCTGTACCTAAGGACCACAAGCAGTCCGCAGTCCTGAATCGTCATTCATGCTCTTCCTTATTGTCTAGCACGTTGACTGCCACATCACCCATATATGGGTGACGGATTTGTGCAGGTTTTAAAATTAATTTTTACGTTGATATATTCATTGTACCAAACCTTATTAGGATCTGTAACATACAAGAAACTTGGAGGACTACTCAGTATCGTACATTTAATTTTTTTCTGTTTTTATTTCATTAAATAACTTACTTCGATTTTATGGAATTTTTCGGGTTTCTAGTTTGGCGATCAGAGTGCTGGAATTCATATATCGATTGAAACAGAAGTCTCGAATTCCGTGCTGAAATTTTAACGATTTTTAATTTTACCTACCCACTGTCGTAGTTGACACGTTAAGCGCCGAACATCAAGAGATCCTTACAAAATCAGAGTAGTTTAACGCTGGAACTACCGAACCAGTCAAAATGACTGAATTTTTTCCTTCACAATTACCGAAATTATAAAAATGTTCCCATCAGAAATGTTTGAATCAACTTCTTTATTGGCGCACGTGTTCGAATAAAAATGGTATGAGGTTCGAATAAATGTAGTCTTGTAATTATTACAAACCATAGATATCCGTCGTATGAGTCGCGGTAGTTCTAATGTTAATTAATGAAACCGAACCTAGAAATTTAAAATGCATTATACGGGACGTTGTCCTAACCCTCTCGAATTCGAAAGATTCCAATAAAATTCGGTTTATCTGGATATCACATAATAAAAATGAACTTCTAAACTCAAAAATCACTGTAGTAGGCGTGGCGGTTAACTTGTTAATAAAAGTCCAAACTAACGCCAGGCGGCAGCACGATAACGAGTGTCTCTTAATAAACTTGTCGGCGATACGGTCAACTTCTTTCGACGTTTTTGTTTAACAGTGAGTTATTTAGTCCCCGGCGTCTATTAAGAGACTTCCGGCTAGGCGAAGTGCCCGAGACCGTTTAAAACCGAACAGCCCTGCGTCCTTTGAGCGCAGTGAAACCCGAACGACGCCGGGCCGGGCCGGGCCGACGATACATTGCGGCCCGAAATTGCACCGTAACGTGTTAACGTTCGAATATTCCCGCAAACTTGCCCGGGATTGCTTCGCCTAACAGCCGTGTCACGTTTCGTATCCTTTTTATGCGCGCCGATAAAGTTATAGCTCGAGCGATATCCTGATTGCTGTCTCATTTACGTTACACGGGGCGAGTTGACGCGGCAGCCCACGGCCCAAAAGACAACTTCATTTATATTCCACCGCCATTTCGATGGCTTTGCCGGCCGGCTGCAGACCGGCGCGGCGCGTAAACGACACTTGTTCCCGAGCGGATCGAGAGAGAGAGAGAGAGAGAGAGAGAGAGAGAGTGCGTGTTTCTCTACTAGTACCTAACCGGCATGATGCATCGTCCGGCAAAAGTTAATAAGGCTCGGCGAGCTTCTTTTATGGCTGCTGGCGTCGCTCGCCTTTAAAGGATTAGTAGCAGCGGCGCTGATCAACAAGGTATCGGCATGTTCTGCTTCTTATCTGCTTCCCCCCCGAGAAACCGGCAGCTGACTCGATCTGCCATAAACGTCCCCGGCGCTGACAGAAGCGGAAAATCTCGAGAAATGTTCTTCGGTTCCACTTTCCTCCGGCATTTTCTTTCCCTTAATACTGAAATATTGTAACAATTCTCGGTACATTTATTCCTATGTCCTTTTCTGCGTTACGTCTTCTCACGCTACGCACCTTTCAATTAGTGCCCAATGTTGAATTGCTGAAATGATTTCTAGTCTAATCACGAGGTTTTTTCGGAGTCAGTAGGTAGGTAACTGCTGTATAATTTTTGTTCACAGCGTTCAGCCACTGACTTGAGATCCATCCTGGTCTTGATCCGACGGGTCCTAAGTCTGTGACTGAACTTGTCACATTTTTTGCTCTGTATTATCGATATTACGAATTCTGAAACGTGTTTCAAATTTTTGGCTTTATTTCGCAGAGAATCGAGACAAAATGTAGCTCAATTTGTAGCTGGAGATATTTTCTAGCGCGCGCTGCTCTCGATTTCATCCAGAAAACTCATCCATTGGCATAAAAATGCTTGCATTCCACGGCATGCGCATCGTCAATTTTTGGCCTACTTCTAATGCTTGTGTTACCAAATATCCGCATAATCTCGTCAGCTCATGACCAGCGCGCGCTAGATTGAACCTTCCTCTTTCGAACGAGCCCTTTCCCAGCGAAAAATATTCTCATATAAGGACGAAAAGTTGAGACACGTGAAACCATTTTTCGCCTATTTTTGTCGGTAACGTGGTCACTCTATCTTATCTACGGAGTCTTGGCTCTCAAGAGTGCCGATGTAGTACTTTCATCCTGTTCAAATTAGTATTAAAGGAAGAGAGGCATCTTTAACACTAGGTTTACGGGACCCGTCAAAATGACGTCAGATTCTCAAATTTGAAATTACTATACCGCGAATAGCTACTCGCCGGCCTGTCTCGTAACAACTGCATTGTAGAAGTTTCTGACGAATATAGTACGCCCGGCGAAGGTGTTTGGAGAATTCGTAATAAAATTCTTAAAGCAGTCCGCGCGTAACCCAGTTCCGCGAATATAAACGCGGCCCGCAAGTCATGCGAGAATGATCGCACTTTACTGCGGCATCGACTACGTATTATTCGCCTTTTTTCGACGTCTTTCTCCGGTCTTCACGACTTCATATTTCCCCGGCGGAAATTCCGAGTAATTCTTTTCGTCCGGGCACGCAGCGTTTATCCCGACACGCCGTGATTACCGTGAAAAAATTGAACCCTTTAACCCTTTGCAACTCGGAACTAGTAGTAAAATCGCTAAGGATTCGCGGAGCAATCGAGTGGCGTTTCGATTGCCCACGATTTCCTCGATTTTTTGCAGATTCTTGATCATCATCAACCCTTCAATGCAGGATTTTACAAAACACCTTGGAAGACTTTTTAAAGATGTTTTCAAAATTTATACAGACTTTTCAGGATTTCTTTTGGTCACCTTCTGCCGTTTGCACCTTGATGCGCACTTCAATTCTGACCTGTCCGCTATATAAGTATAGCAGTTTTACTTACTGGGCCCAATGCGGCGTACATGGCGGCAAAAATCAAATTAATTAATAATATAAATATTTTCCTTTCTATACTTGATATAAAACTGTTGAGTCCACAGTTTCTCTTCGTATGAAAAATAGCTCGGACCTGGTGGGAAGTGAAATTTAAATACTTCCGGACGGATAAGAGTTAAAATAATTCCATAAAATACTCCAGGACAATATACTTCCTCCATTTTTGTTTCACAATTTTAATCGACAAATCCAGCCTCGCTTAAAGTATCATATTTTAAACTTTCTTATATCTGGGAACAGAAAATTGGTGAATTTTTACCCTGACGGACGTAAGAGGGTTAAACGAGGTTCTTTGAAGTAATTAACTGTAACATTGTGACTGTTTATTTTTTCACGAGTCTCAAGGTCTACGCAACTCTTCCTACATCCGAGTCGCCTATTCACGTCTCCCGAGCAAGTAGAATGGTAAATAACTATCCAGCCGAAGGAGAAGATGACATCCTCCGACGCGCTTGCTGCGCATGTCCACGCGTTGTCATTAACACTAGACCTACCGAGCCCTAAACGTGACATAGACTTATCCCATTACGATAACAGCAAGATTGAATTTGTTCAGGTGTAATACGATTTTTATGGTCACATGTACTCCAAAGAAAAGAAATATGACAAAATTTCTCGCGAAAACGCTTTCATAGTTTCAGTAATCGTGAAAGAAGAAATCATCCACCAGTCATTTTGAATGTTTCGGTAATTCTAGTGTTAAAGTTGGTTGATATTTAGGGACGTGAAAAAGATTGTAAGATCTGGTTGAAACGTTGCATAGCAGTTTTGACGAGAAGCATGCGATTCCTTTAATCGAGTGGCGCCGATATCGCGCAAGGCCAAGGGTGTACCGGCCATCCGAACTGGATACACGTATTTAAATGTTGCGTCCGATCCAGCTCATGCATTATTTAGTTTAGCCGGTGGGGCGTTCGTTTTGTGCCGCGATCAGCCTGTCGCGTCGTGTCGACGCCGGAACTACGTACCTACAGAACGCCATTCGGAAATAAACGTATATATACCTAACGTACGTATCCTCCGCGTACGTTCGTGTACAGAGAGGGGTGTATAGAGAGAGAGAGAGAGAGAGAGAGAGAGAGAGTGAGAGAGAGAGAGAGGGAGAGGGAGGAGAGAGGGATGAGGGAGAAGAGGGGGATGAGGAGCAACGGTTGTGCACCGGGCTACGGCGGTCGCATGAGAATGCATTATAGATAGGGCTTCTCCATGGATCAGTTCGATTTCGCAATTGTGCGGTGCTCGAGCGAATATACCTCGATATATCTATCAATTTACGCGCGTCATGGCGTCGACGCGGTGACCTGCTCGGCTTTTAATTGAATGCAATTATGACGAATGGCAGACGCAACACGCCGAGAAATTGGATTGCCACTTTCCCATTTAATTCTCTTTGATCGGGGACACGTTGTCGACGCCGGCACCAGCAACGGCACCGTTCAAAGGTGTCGCGCGGATCAAATCGACGCGACGCCAGCTCCCGTCCTTAGTTTGCCCCTTGACCGGCGATCCCCGGGTCACTCGAGACCCTTTACTCCATTTTACACTCTAAAACGATTTATATTGTACGCTCTGATACCTCACGGAAAGATTATCTTCCATTCTACGTTTCGAAAAATTATACAGGCTGTTTTACCTAACTCGAGCATCTAAAATATCTCGCTTGTTTCTTATGACAGAAACAAATTTCAGAGGAAAACAATAGTTGGTTCAGAGGGGCAACTATTATGACAGCCAAAAAAGTTTGTTCAAGGTTGTATTTTTTGAGATTTCAAGGTCACCGAAGTTTTTTTACATGGAATCATATATTCTTATTATCGCTATATGGTAGCCGAGGTCAAGACGAATCCAACGACCTGTAATATTATGACCTTCACGCGACCTTTGTTTTCCCTTGACATTTTTTTCGATCATAAAAAGCAAGCGAGATATTATATTATATTAATGCTCGAGTTAGGCGAAACACACTGTATATTCTTTCAACCAGTTAACTGCGGAGTTTAATATTAAAAATCCCTCACGGGGCGCGGAATTAAAATCAAGCAATGACGAGTATACACGTCGAACGCGGTCCAAATTCCGCAATTATCAATTTGACGGAAAAAGGTAAAGCAAAATGAGAAAGAATTACATGTTCATTCGATAAGAAATTAACAATTCATTAACGTCAACAGCACCGCAACAGAGATTTGGTACGACGTGTATACACGTCAAACGCGCTTAACTGGTTAATGCAGGTCTGACTAGAAACTGATTTCGTCTCTCAGATATACTATAAGCCATGCCAGAAAATATTCAAACGAAAGGGAAGTTGTCTATTTCTTACAATTGAACAAAGACAATTGAAAACACGACGAAAAGATATTTATCCAAAACGATTGCAACAGCCACGTTGCTCTCGAGTACATCTCGGTCCGAGATTTAAATCTTCAAGCCGTCACGCGCGAGATTCGCAAGATCGAAATCCGCGAGCCCTGTTCGGCAAAAATTTCCGATGGAGGGTATTGTCTCACCGGATCCGTACCAATGACGGAGGAACTCACGAAAACTCTATCGCGTTGAATTCAATTTAAAGTTCGCCAGGTCATGCAAGAATTCCGCCGCAACTCATTCCCCGTTCCTCGCGGACCTAAGTCTACGGAGAAAACGAGACAACGTCAAAATTGCCACGCAGAACCGATCCTCCTTCCGGTTCTCCTCGAAGCAAGGTGACCTCTCGCAGCAGGTCGCCGTATTCTTTGAACTTTTCTGACTGTGTACAGCCGGATGGAAAAGCGAGCGACGAGAAGAAGAAGAAGAAGATTCCGCGTCTACAGGAAACTTCGTGATAATGAAAGAACAGCACGGATCGAACGTTGGTGCCTATGCAGCCCGGGACCCTAAAACGTTCGTTTAATTCCGTGTTGTAATTGCTTCGCTGATAAATTTCAGCGTTCGGAACGGTTCCCGCGCGATTTATTTATTTTCCATCGGGAGTCCGGTTGCCGTTTAAACGGTCCCGAGCACTTCGCCACGGTTAAGAGTCTCGCCCCGGACTACCGTGTCAAAGGGAATTTCACGCACACCAGCCACCGTCGATTCGTCATGCCATTTGTAAAGCGGAGGTGTACCTTCATTGTCAAGTGTTGTGCGGAGAACGCGCGAACCTAGCGCGAGCAGGACTAGTTCACGCGCCGTGTGTTTCGCGTTCATTCTTCCATTCCCTCTCTCTCTCTCTCATCTTTTTTCGGCAGTACTTTCCAGGGGGCTAGAGAGAGAGAGAGAGAGAGAGAGAGGGCCTCGAAAACCCTCCCCTCTTTCTCTCGGTATATTCGAAACCCGGGTCTCTCTCTCTGGAGTGGCTATTAATTCGGCACACTCTCACCTTCTGTCGCACAATAAGCGTGAAACGCCAATTCATATTCCGTGCCTTATATACTCGTTGCCGAGGACAAAAGTGGCCCTGCCTCTGCCGCGGGGGGTGGCGCGGCGGGGGTGTATATCCTAAACCCTTTGACCGTGCGAGCGACCAAAGTTCGTGCATGCATACGCGCAGCCGGCTCCGCGTTTATGTGCTTCGGCTCCTCTGTGCACGTGTATGTGTGTGTGTGTGTGTGCGTGCATAGACGCATACATTAGGGTTCAAAGAGTATGGCGGGGGGGCGTGAAAGGTCCGTTATTCTCACCTTTAGCGTTCCCCGATCGTGCGCACACCTCTTCGCCGGGCACTAATGAGTAAAAAATCTGTCGGCAAAGACGAGTAAAAAGGAGAAACGCCATTCGAAATATTTTTCTCACACTCTCCTCTGCAACCCCCTCCCCCTTCTCCCCCCCTCTCTCTATCCCGCTTTCGGTTCTCGGGAATCGGTATCCCAGGGGTCGTTGTCTTTCGTTACGGGGAGTCCGGTGTGAATGGGTAGTCCGATTAGGGGCGGCCTTTATCGGAGATGGTTCCCATGAAACAGTCGTTATCACCGGGTTCGTGGAAAAGCTACGCTCCCGTCGTCGGATCCCGACAGTCGCGAAGAAGACGGAGCCGATATCTCGCGGCTGATTGCGATAAGAAGATCTTTCGGCGAAAAGATAGAACATGCGAAAGTGTGTGTGTGCGTGTGAGAGAGAGAGAGGGAGGGGGGTAGTGAAACGAAGAAAGAGAGGGAAAGGGGTGAAGGGGGATGAACGGATGCACGGGGTGGGCCCGGTCGAATCTCGTTAGTTTCGCGTCCTCTCTAATTGGTGCATCGATTATACCAATTATCGTTTCTACTCGAGAGATTAGCTAATTGCGCGACCTTCTCTCTCTCTCTCCCTCCCGGTGTCCCCACGACCTCTCCTCTCTGTTTCGCGTGCATCCGTTTCTCTCGTGCGTGCGTGTGCAACCGCGCCGAAATCGTGACACGCAGCTCGCACCGGCGAAAGGGTGTTGGTTCGGGACAACAGAGAGCGTTCTCTCTTTTTTTCTGCTCTCTTTCTGTTGTTTTTTTGTTTTTGTTGCATGGAACGCCAGGAGTGAGCGAGTGCATTGTGGATACCGGGTATTCATTCATCGGTATCAGGTAACCCGGTTCGGGCCTCTGGACCGCTCCCGGAGCCGCCGGATACTTGCTCGATAAAAATCCTCCTTTTTCTCCGGCCGTCCCGGCTCTTCGATGCCGTCGGACACGCTGGTACCGAGATGCTAGCATCATCTTTCGATTAGCTGGCCACTCGCGTGACGAACAAAGCTGAAAAAATTGCCGCGAGAATGTGCCCGGAGCCAACATTTTTAGAACTCGTGCAAACAACTTACTTCGGAGCGGAGAACGCAACGACGACATGGAAATACTGTGCTTAGACCTTCCACGGTTTTTCAGTGGGAAAATTTATCGATTGATTATCTCTAGGTATTTCTGTTTCTATTTATCTTGTAAAATATTGGGTGGTCTCGAAGGATTAACCCTTAGCACTCGAGTGGTGACTCTGAAGCACCACTAGAAATTGTTGTGGCATTATTTCAAAGAAATTACAAAAAATATTACAAAATATTTGTTACATTACACAATTTCTATTTAATAGATTGCTAAACATTTAAATATTACATGTGGAAGTCGGATCAGTTTCGTATGAATAAAATGAAAATATTCTAAGACGGAAGAGAAATTGAGTTTTAGAATGAAAATGGCGCCGAGTGCAAAGGGTTATTATTGTTAGGCAACCGAGAGCAAACCCGTGCCTAGTTGGAACGTTCTACGGTGCGGAATCGACACGAAATTCCCAGTTCTCCGATCCAGGTGTAAAATCTCGAACGATTCGCGTCCGATTGCCCGAGGACCGTGTCAGAATTTGCGAGTCGAGTTTTCACTGGTGTCGTTTCGAGAGGAACGGTAGAACGTGCCCGTTCCCATAAATTCGCCGACGTTGTACCTTCTTTGTTGTTCCGACCGATCGTACGTTACCAGAGTATTTTAAGAAGGAGATGTTTTCGTGTAAATATTCGGAGCATCTATATTTTCATGTCGTTGAGCAGGCCACTGGACCGGTTTACCTGTTCACGGGGGACTGGAACTTGCAGGTAGTTAACCGCGTGTAGGGTTCGCGCGGCTTTTTCGTACCTTTCCTTTTTCATCGTAACTCTTCGCCGCTGCCGACGTAAGACTCCGTAGGAGGATTATACACACGCGGGGATACACGATATTTCTTCCGATCGTGTACAGTCATGTTGATTGTCACGGTAATTTAGCTAATTTTTTGATTGCCGCGACCGGTGTACACCGTGTCCCGCGGGAAATCGTCAAATTATTTATCGACGCGGCGGAAACGTCGATGGCTATACGCTCCAGCCACGAAAGTTTCTAGGTTCATTTGTCGTTGAAATTATGTCAAATTTTTTGGGCATGAAAGATCCGCAATGTTCTCAAATTTATTTGCACAACGTAACAGGTGTCGACGGATTTCAAATTAGCTTCTTATAATTTTTCTTATAGTTTTAATGGTACGTTATTCTTGAATGTTCTAGGTTTCCTCGATATCTGTTTAAAAAGTTCGTTATTTGTAAGTGTTGTTGTGAAGATTGACCACGATCCATTTTTAAAAATGTTTGATTGATTCATGTCTTTATTATTAGGGGGACCCGTAAGTAGTCAATTATTTTGAAATGTAAAAGAAACTTTGTAGTAAATTCAATTTTTATTTCTTAATTTCTTATACAGGGTGCGGGCCGAATAACATGTACAAGCGGGCACGAGACTATACCTTATGAGAAAATAAGAGAAAAGTATAGAATAGAATTTTTTCATCCGAAGCTTTGTTTTCGAGGAATTACTTACGGGTAGTCCTAGTATTACAACATTCTATCGTTGCAACCTTTTGATGTCACTAGTCTAGCATTAGACAATCACGAGGGATTCATTAAGCAATCGAAGCAGCGATGCGTACGCGTTGTCGTCGGGACAGGCGAGTGGACGTTTAAATTGCAATCGATTGTGTCCGGCGTAAGAAATCCTGTTTACCAGCGCCATTACGTAATACCTTTTATCCAATCAATAGCCAATGCTGTTCGGCGCGGCGGTAACCGATCGTAGAAAGGCAACATTGCCTCGGAAGAGAGATGTTGAAAGAGGCTAGAGGATTGCGGGGATTGAAGGATTGGCGGTCGGGATCCGCAGAACAGGGTGGTTACATGCAATTTTACGAATCACCGGCAGAAGGTTTTATCCTATTCCGTGCCCGGCGGCCGCTACCGGGCGTTTAGGAATCGCCGAGGGCTACTCAAAATCCGTTTCATTCGGATCGGTTCGAATTTAACCGAAACTCGGCAAACAGCGGCGCGGCTTTGAATCGGGCGTCGTTTCGGGCCCCGTGTAGCCAAGGAACGAAGGCGCATTACTCAAACAGGAAAAAGGGAAAACAAGCGAGAAATCGCCTGGACGCCGGTGCAAGCTCCGGGACTCCGCTCGGCACGGGTTGGTCCGGGCTCTGTGTATAACGCGGCGCGTAATCGGTTTATCGCGTTTCGCTTAGACGCTCGTAAGCCGCGAAGCGGAATGAGTATAACCGGGGATTTCGGTACGCGGAACGAATTACCGAACAAGTTATTCGGATTGTTTTTAGGCGACCAAGCCGGGCCGGGCCGGGCCGGGCCGGGCCGGGCCCGGTTTGGTTCTGGTGGCCCGGCTACGCGTTGCCTCTCGTCGAGATACTCGACTTTCAATCGAATAGTTTCTTTAACCGAAAAAACCACCAAACTTTCTCATTATGCGGAGTTGTTGGTTCGCAGTTTGAGTTGAGTTTGGCTTAGCCAATGAGGCTTCCTGCCGTTCCTCGGCTCGCATAAGGCCACCTACGCGTCCCGGCCACGGCTCTCCTTTTCCGCGATCCTCCGCCGCCGAAGCGGAAGCTGCTTACAACTTTTCCTCGGCGCGCTACTTTAAAATTGAGCTCCCGTCCGCCTCACCTCGATGTGCACGCGTATCAGCCACGATACTGCGATAACCGTCCGCCGGACGGACCATCTTCATGACTCGGCGTAACTCTAAACAACTGTGATAGCCGGCCGAGACCATCTCCATTACTCGGTTGTAACTCTGAACAACTTTCATCGTGTTACTCATCTGTCGCGTCAAGGCAGCCAAATCTCAACACTTGCACCTTCACTCCTATACATCGTTATACGTCTCGTAGTATTCGCATCCGTCGCCCAAACGGTTTGTTTATGCAACGGTATGAACTATCTGAAATAGCAGTCACAAAATAGTAGACGGGACCGAGTGCGGACACTTAAGGGGGCCGGCAGGCATTTGGCCTTGACTGTCACGCTATGTTACGCTGTACCTTTTTTTCTAGACATTTTACGTCTTAAATAAGTAAGTAATCAATTAAAAATGCATACCACTATGCAGAACAGTAAATCTCTCGAAATTAAGAAATCTCTCAGCGGCAGCCATCTTGTGACGTCATACTTGCTTCAGAATGCGAATTTTCTGCCGAATATTACAAATTACTCCACGATGAGGTAGAAATTCGCAATTTGGGCTCCATACAGACGTAGATTGGACTTTTAGGAAACACAATTGACCACTTCTACACTGCTCGTTGCAATATTGAAGCGGCAGTTTGTCTAGATTTTGACCCTTGCATACGTATATGGATTTCAAACCATGCCGGCCCCCTTAAGTGACTTCAACTGATGGAAGGAGGAGGGATTTTTGGAATTGGGGGGATACCGATGGGTGCTCCGGTGGACACTTAAGTGTGCACTACTGTCACTACACTGCCGATGTCCGTGGCAGTGTCAACAGATTAAGACTTGTCTCCCACTCTACTCTACCCCCCCTAGGACGAAATTTCCCCATTCAGTCACGTGACGCGTTTCGCCTCTGTCGTGTATGTGTCGTGCAGTGTCACGTGACTAATACGTAGTGACGGAGAGGGGGTATTCCCCTCAATTCCCCGGTCCGTTGTATCGTACCAATACATCGAAATCTTTAGCACCTGGAAGACTGTTAAAGGAGTGGACAGTAATCTGGAGGATGCTGAATGGATTATCAGAAAAGTTTCGGGCAGTCGGTCGGTTTGAACGAATCGCCGGCGATGTCTTAAGCTCGAAACAGCGGGCATTAAAGTTCCGACGGCTTAAAGCGGTACGCTCGTTAAGCGGCGTACGCTCAATTCGCGACAGAACTGTCGCTCTCCGAAGAACCACAATTCGCGATCATGCGGAACCCGAACGCGCTAATTGGATAACTGGGATCTACTTATAATGTCGGCGGATTGTTGCGGATTTGCTCGAGCACTTTCGCCGGGTGTGCACGTACACCATCGCATGCGCCGGAGACGGAGCGAACGGTGTTTAATTGCTTGCTGGAAAAGCCTCGGCTCTTTGCGGTCCACGAAAATGCCGGAAAACAAATTATTTTTAAATATCTAGATCGATTTTAAATTATTCAGTTGACGACACACGAACCGTACTATTTTATTCGTTATCTAAAGCAGCATTAGCAGGCAACAAAGTAGAAAAAAATGTTTTGCTTTACTTCGAATAATTTATTAACACTAAACCTATCACCGCCGGTCAATATGACCGTTTCCAGATTTTTTATTTTACGATTATCGAAATTATAAAGATGCTTTCGTGGGAAATGATTAACACGTTGAATGCCACATCACCCATATGTGGGTAACGGAATTATTCGTGCAGGTTTTAAAATGAATTTTTACGTTGATATATTCATTGTACTAAACTTGATTAGGATCTGTAACATGCAAGAAAGTTGGAGGATTACTCAGTATCATACATTTAATTTTTTGCAATTTTTATTTCATTAAATAACTTACTTTGATTTTATGGAATTTTTGGGGTTTCTAGTTGGGCGGTCAATGTGTTAAATAAATATATTCAGCAGAGCATGTATCACAATGCGAAACGAATAAAATCCAAATAAATTCAATCTCATCATTTTTATAAAACACCATGTATCAGTCACTTTTAAGGCTGGGTAGGTTTAGTGTTAAAAGGTAACGTCTATTTTTCGTTTGGAAAATTCAAATTTGTTTTGTTTCTGCTTCGAAATTCCTTGGACAAAAATCGTGCAATTTCGAAGTTGCGCTCGCGGCTGCGATATCGATTTTTCCGTTTGTATAGGACAGCAGTAACAAATCAGAAATTACGAATTTCTCATTTAGATCGTTTCTCTATCCGTTCTTTTAAATTCCTCGGATAAAATCGTGCAATATCGAAGCTCGCCTTTCGTCGGTTGGTTCATTTCCCGTGGTTTCCGCACCGGGGCGGACATAAAGATAATATTTAGATCGTGGATGGAATAACGCGCGGGGCTGTATCGGCCTCGATTCCGTGAAAGAGAACGCGGGTCGAGACGCGAGACGGCGAAACGCTCGTATAAACCGGAATAACGAAGTATCGAAATCGCGGATCCCGCTTAAAAGCTGCGGCTCCGGTTATTCGCGGGGCACTTATTGTTCGAGCTGGAATGTTCAAATGAATTCGCGGTCGTTAACGAGATCGTAAAGATACCCACGGTATGACACGGCCGCGAGCGTCATGAAACGGGCCAGTGGTTCTACTCATCATCCGAGGAACCGAACCAACCCGGAGGGAGTATCGAGGGTTATTACGGGCGAGGGATTGCCATACTATTCGTTCGAACGGGCCAACAGCGTCGCACATACGGCCGAATGACCAAATGACGACGACAAAAGTATGATAGATTGAAAAATTTTCTCTAAACTAATGACAAATACCATCATAACGTACTCTAAGAAACGGCCTACAATATAGCGTGAGAATTTTTGTTGTTAACGCAACATAGTAGTTGGTGCGCACGCGCAAAGTCAGGTTATGGTTCGGACGGCGAATCTCAGTTGTTCGCGCCAGTATTGTTGACGACGTAATCGCGTTCATCCTATTTTCTCCAATTTAAATTCGCCAAGTTTCCTACGTGGATATTGAAGCGTCAGGTACGTACTTTCATCTGCAATTATTGCTAACACAAAGATAAGTCCCGAGATAGGCCCGAGCTATGATTCTCACGAGCGTGTACGTAAAACGACGTAACTTCATTGTAAAAATTCGTATAGTTGCGCAACGTTGCGCAAGCCAATTTTGGTACTAAAATAAAGTAGAGAATCTCTACTTTATTTATATGTAAAAATCATCGCGTGGCGCGACGTGGGGCATATACTAATTCATTAACGAAGAGTAGTAACATGGGCGTTTCCGTGGAAAAATAAGTACCGTCTTTGACACTTAATTTACAAAAATAGAGGAATGTTATCGATAATTTGGAATTACTAAAGTGAAAATGCATGTTTTGAGATGTTATATCCATCATATATAGGAAATGTAAACACTCCTTAGTACATTTTAACATATTTCTAGCGCGTATGGAAATGTGCCCATTCATTTATAGGTTAGGTGTTTGTTTTTTACACGAAGTTTACACGCTCTGTAAACATACAACAAAAGAATTTTAAGTTTTAATATTCAAGGGTTTTAATACATGGTTATTTTAGATTATATTAGCACAGTTAGTTTTTGTTGATTCGAAAGTTACTTTTGTCCAGCTAAAAAGGCCATTCGTCACACTGTGCGTCGGTGTGAAACGAGAGATTCTCGTCGACGGTCCGTCCCGTCGGTGAAAAGTCGTCGTCCCGTCGAAATCACCGCGGGACCACATAATTTCGATCTCATCAAAGATCGGAGCGACCGTGGGGCACAGAATAAACACGGTTCGCGCCGAGAGGAAGACAAATTGAAGGCGGCCTGGTTGCGGCTGTTGCCCGATTACACAATAGACTTCTCTCTCTCCGCTTTCTCGTCCGCGGCTCCTGTCTTGTAAGCAAATTCTTCCCCCCCCCCCCCTCCTTCTGATACCTTTTCCGCGGAAGATCAGCGCGAAACTTTTGCTTCTTATCTGGATGACTGGTTGCTCGGATGAGTAAGGGGAGCCCGCGGGAAACGGGATGAGAAAAAGGCGGGAGAGCCCGGGGGATGTTAATGCGATCCCTGCTCCCTGTTTTCATATTTGTCGCTAGTTTTAATCTCCTCCCTTGTCCCCCTCCCTCCAGGCCGAATTTGGTATCTCGTTGGACGCGGACGGCTGCTCGCAGCCAACGTAATTATAAAAACGAAGAGCAAGATGGCGGAGCCACGCCGCTCGGCAGGATGATTGAGGGCTGGCCACCGCAGCTCGTAATCTAACTAGTCATTGGCACCGAGTCCGATATTACACGCCGGCAACCGTGATAGACATTTTTCGTACCGAAACCGTCCCGGACACCGATCATCCCTCGTTTATTACAGGCACGCTGCTCGCCCGACAACCTGGAATTAAAGTGGGATGGGGTGGGGGGAGACGGGGCCCGATAGGCCCCGGTGTCGATCTAACGTGGCCACTTTATATTTCATCGAAGACAACGGGGGCCCTCGAAAGCGGGACTGCCATAATCCGTTGATCATTCCGCCGGGGCGAAATTCGGCGTTTCGCATAAGACTCTCGCGTAACGCTATCCCGCGGCCTCGTTACAGAGTCTCGGAACGACCGGCTGCATTGATGAAACGTAAATAGCTAATGCGAGGGCCGGGAAACGTAATTTCCTTTGATCCCGGGGGCGCCCTTTAATAACCGGCGCGTAAGTAACATTAACTCGAATTGCAAATATATATATTACGTAACGGGGATTACGCTTGATCTTTCGCGCAAAGATCTCCGCGAAGATCGCGGGCACCGAGCGCCATCGAGCGAATCCGAACGCTCGTTTGACTGTTAATCGTAAACCAATTTGTTCCCGGGCCCGATGAGGCGTACATTATGCGAGGAGGGTTTGAAAAAGCGTGTATGACTGTAGTTTGAGGAACAGAAATTCTTTTGTTACCAGGTGGAAATTCTTTTGTTAAGTGGTGGAACGATAAGACGTTGTGTTATGTTCCAGCGATTAAGTGGAAGTAGGCTCGAAATATGCAAATAACAATTGTGTTAGTTGAATGCTACAAGACGGTAAAAGCGGCTAGAGGAATTCGAAGGTGGAGAGTACTCGCAGCGTAAATCGTAACACAAGATACACAAGAATAATGGCAGTGTGCAGTGAAAAATGTCTCTCGTGTTAGAAGTTTTTGCAACAACGGCGATTCCCTTTGAAAAAAATTAGAAGAACGTTTAACGCAAGTGTGTTCTTATATTAAGAATTCCTTTACGATTATGTAATGTGCCTAACTATTATCGACAAGAAGTCCGTTACAAACCAAAGACACATAATTCAGTTGTCTAAAATACACAATTCAGTTGTCTGAAACACATAATTCGGTTGTCTGAAAAGCACATAGTAATTCCGTTTTTCGAACATTTTGCAACAACAGAAGGGAGAAACGTTCAGATAATTCACAATTTCCACGTGTAACAGCATGATACAGTGAATTCTCGATACTTGTCAACAACACGGGCCTTGCCAGCGTCGTGTATCGTCCAGGAGACCTATCCGCGGTAGTGGGGATACTTCCGCGACGTTTATCCTGCAGGCCTTGGCGACATACCGCTCAAAAGTATCCGGACACTTGCGAAATATGTATCAGCATTGCATAAAAGTTATTCCAGTGCCTAAAATAGTGACTACAATCGATTTTTATTAACGTACTAAATTAAAAATTACGTATGTGGAACTTACCAATACTACACTTTTGAGCGGAAGTGTATATAGGGAAATCACTGTAGTTGTTTGTGGGTATTACGAATCTGCTCGTAAAGTCCGCAACTCTAAATCTCCCGGCGCAGTCCGGCACCAGGAAATCGCCCGCTTATTAAATATTGTAATAAAAACGCCGTATGCGGCTCGCGTCTCCAGTCGCTAATGAGCTCGTTGTCGGCGCGACCATTGTAAATAAATAATACCGCAGAAATAGCGCTCGTCGAGCGTTATTATGTCGGCGAGCGTAGTTCGCGAAGTATGCGCGCGATACGCGGTGATACATGAACGTCCGCGGACTTCAAACAGATCCGGTCTTTTCTAATATTTTACCGGTGCGGCGCGCGGCGTTACATCGAGCCGCAATCTAGTTTTCTCCGCTGAGTGAACGATAAACGACCGGCGATAAAATACGTTTCAAATTTATCGCACTGAAAGGGCAAACAAAACGTATTTGTACAGATCTTGTGTCCACGATAGCGTTTGATGAATACACGCGGAAAAAATGGATCGCATTTATTTAATTTTACACCGATTCCGATATGGACGTTGCCTTAAACCAGAGAGCACGCGATACCGACAAAAATATCGAGTGTACAGCTGTAAAATCCATAGCGGATGCAAATAAAGCCCTCGGCGCGGCCGGCATTTTGCCGAAAATCGGCGATTCTTTTTTTACGCGATTCCGCCGGAAGTTGTTGTCTCCTTGGAACACGTTTTCCTTCTTCGCCGCGCGAACAATTCCCTCGGACGTATCGATCTCTGTTACAGTGACGAGCACAAGTGTAAACGCATTTCGTTAGTTTTACATAAAACGTGATAATGCAACCGATTTTTCTGGTAAAATGGAGAAAATATTAATTTAAAGCTTTATTTCGACGAGCACAATTAAAGGGCGAAACCGTAAAAATTGTCCTCAATCCCTATTTTCGATAAACATTCCGTATATTGTTAATATTAACGAAAATATACTGCTGTGTTTTGTTTATCCTATGCACTTTGTAATTATTAGTACCTAAGCCTTATCATCCAATTGAAAAATAGGTTGTATTATCACGTTTCATGTAAAACTAGCGAAGTGTGTTTACACTTTTGCTCATCACTGTACGTGTTTGCGCTTCGACTTCATCGACGGATATAATTCTTTTGCGTTAGGGTCGGGGATGTTGTTACGGGGTGGCTCGGGATAATTGAAGTTTCTACGGTTTTTGGGAGGTTTTATCGGATCTGGGCTAACTTGTTAATAGACAGCCCGCGACCTTGTAGAATTTATGAAGATACGCAGCACTCAAAGGTATAAAATCGTTTGTCGGTGTTTCACGCGATTTGCTTTGTCCACGAGCATAGCGATCGCACGAAACGCTGCGTTTAATGGACGTTCATGCGAGCCGCGATTACGTGTTTCTGACGTCTGAATGACGACGGGGGCGTACTTAATGCTCCCTCGGGCCAGCGGGGATGATTTTCAGGCCGATTCCGAAAAGAATGAAGGGGCCTCGGCTAATCTGCAGTGTCAAGGCAGAGGACTAGATCAGATACCGTCCATCTCCCTCGCCCGGCTCCATTTAGATAGATGCCACGCTATCATTCGTGGTACCACCGCCACCGGCTCTCATGATTCACCTCTGTATACATTATGGTAAACAATAATCCCGACTCCTCCGTTTCGTCAAGAAAATTCTTACGATTCTCATGCAAAGAATTCTGCTCTTCATCTCGCCCCGACGCCATTAGATATTTTGAACGTTCACCAAGAAAATGTTCTCTTTCTTTCGGGAGAATTTCCAGGCGTTTTCACATTGAGACAAATGCAGGGTCGGAGGTGATATTGTCCGAAATTTTCTGTATGTAAATGTATGACATTTTTTGTATGTAAATATTATTTTTAACGGTACTGCGGGAGAAAATTGAAATTGCTAGCGGTACCGTCAAAGGTTAAACGTTATCACGTGGAATTATTTCATATTTTCATTCGGGTTTAATCGGTCCGCTCCGTATCGCTCAAAATTCACCGGCAGTAATAATAATCCATTGAAACGGCGGCCCTTTGACAGAGAAGAAAAACAATTTACAAAGTCGTCCGGGGACACAGCGAGCGCGTACAAAAGAAACAGAAGTGGGTGCACGGTGCGAGGAAGAAAGTGCATAAATATAAAGAAATGCAGGGATGCACGGAACAGTGGAACCGTGAGAACAAATATCGTATGTTAAAGCGAACGACGGGGATGATCACGCAGGCTGGGACAATGGAATTGCAATGAAAACAGGCGAGGCGTATAAAGTTAAGGAGCATTGTGAGTTTGTAATCAAATTAAAATTGATGATGATTAAAGAACTGGCAAATAGATCGCCGCGGCAACGCAGTATATTATACTTATAACAAGAACGCTGCAATCTCCGGGAATTGGTGATCCGTTATCCTCGAGATTTCCGGTGTAATTAATGATCATTAGACCGTGGAGCTTCGAGCAAAGTTTTGCGGAATTATTTGGAGAAACAAAAATTCAGGATAATTGTGTCTTTGCGTTAAACCGTTATTTACTTTTCTGTCTATATTCGAGAACCAGTTTTTATTGACACTTTCTTATACAGGAATCAATATGCAATTCGTTATTGCTTTTAGAATGTCGAAAATGAAGTTAAGCTTTGTACCCGTGTACCCACTTTCACGTTCTTTTTAAAATTGTAATATTTTTGTTGATAAATGCAAGATTATTGTAGATTTGTACGTTCTTGGATGATCACAGATTAATTTACATTTCAGCATGAAAGCATAAAATACAGTGTAGAATAACAAAATGCAACATAAAAGGGTAATGGATCTATTAAGAATTACTAAATTTTTGATGACAGAGGTTTTCATGATTTCACTGAAATGCATCTTCACTCCAGTTTAATAAAAACAATCACTGTTCCAAGTTCGCGTTCTGAGACGACCAGATCGAATTAATCTTCTGTCATCAGCAGTAAAAATTGACCTAACATCCTCCCACCAGTTTGAACGCGAAGTTCACCTAATAAAACTCTAATAATAAAGTGCTGTAGTCTTCGGTGTAGTTTCGAGGGGAGCGAAAATCAGCTGGCGCGTCCATTGAACAGGGATTTTAACAAGTTTCCGAAAATTTCGAGAATAACCGGACCAGAGTTCCGTTGATTACGGTGCCAGCGAATTCGTGCTGGGTGTTGGTCGAGCCGGTAGCATGGTCGCAATATTTGGCTGGCTCGTAAAACTGGATGCCCGCGTAATAAATGCGCGGGAGGATCCTCGGCGCGGGTTGAAGCGACTCGACAGGATATTCGCGCTATTCCTCGCGAAAACGATGGCAGCGATTGTTCTCCGGAGAAGCTATCCGGTGCATCGGCCGGATCGTGCAAAGCGCATAAAAGCCGCGACAGTTTGTCACCGCCGACAAACAGAGAACGAGAGAGACAGAGACAGAGAGAGAGAGAGAGAGAGAGAGAGAGAGAGAGGGAGAGAAAGAAAAAGATAGAACGAACGAACCCCTTCCATGAAAATGCTGGAGCAACCAGTCGGTATGTTATCCTCGCGCGAGTATCGCGCGTAAAGGATAACGTACAGCGTCGTAAGAAAGTCGATTTGGCGATGTGTTACGCGAGACCCGCGGCAACCACTCGTGCTCTGTTCTAAATTCCGCGCCAGCATCCTCGGTGAAACGTACGGGGTAATGTAATGCGTAATGTACGGGGTAATGTAAAGCCACGGTTCTGGCGAGCTAGCAAGCCAGCGGAGCTACGGATAGGAGAGGAGAGGCTGCCACGCAGAGAAAGACAACGGAAGTGGTTCGAGATAGGGAGCAAGCGAGCCGAGGATCGGTTCAGCTCTGGCAGATGGCCCAGCTGGCCGTGACGCCGCCGGCTTATAAATTCGGGATAGAAGCTCGTCCCCTTTAAACGGGGAAAAATATCGTGCCGCCCCCTTTAAGGACCCACCGTTCTCTCCCTTTATCTTTCTGTCCGCTCTTCGGCGTGCCCGCGAAAACCTGGTTATCCGTCGACTCCTCTCTCTCTCGCTCTCTCTCTTTCGTAGAGGGTCGATCGCAAATGAAAAATCGTGTCCCGCCTTTTGTTTCGACGCCCGCTGAAACGACGATTCCCTCTCGCTCGATTAACCGACACTTTCCGCGCGAATATCAATTTCCGGACGCGCCTGGACCGACACCTTTATCTCCCGCCTCGACTGTCCTTAAACGAGTTTATTTCCGGGTTTTACGTCGACTTTTATTTCGCTCCGATGACGACACCCTCGCGCCCGAGCTCCGCTTCATTTCGGCACCGAGATCCTCAGGACGAAATCGGGAATCGTTTCGTCCTGATTCGCTCTCGTACCGATTCCTCCGGGTTCCTCGAGACGGCTTTCTTATTGAGGCTCTCTGCTGCATCGCGTAAAAGACGGCACTGTGTTCGGATCGAATCGGGTGTTCTTCTTTCTAAGAACTACTCTTCTTTTTAGCATTCGGGAGTGCACCTTTAACTATCGGGAACTATCGAGTCAAAATGACGAACTTCTGATTTCTTCTTGCACAATCAATGAAATTATAGACATGTTTCCTCGAGACATTTTCTACTTCTTTTTGTTCACACCACTGTTAAGAATCGTATGGAACCTAAATATTGGGGGGACCCATAGGTAATCAATTATTTTGAAATCTGAAACAATCTTTGTAGAAAATTCAAGTTTTTATTTCTTGTCACCCTTCCAGGTGTTCGTCAAGCAAAATATGACTCAAGGTGCCTCCTTGCATCTTCTACAGAATGTTTTATTTCTTAAATAATGCGCAGAACTAAAGGCAAAACAAATTCTTTGCAAATAATTGATCTCTTATTCGTACCCCTAATAAATTCGATATTATTATAAAAAAAAAAGAAATACAGTGGACTTCCATATTACTCAGTTAAAAAGAATGTTCGAAACACTGTATACACGCACTCAATGTGGCAGTAAAGTAGATGTAAAAACGATTGTTTAAAAAGTACGTGTACAGTCTCCGTACACAATTGTTTGATCGTGTTGTACTACTGTGTACATCGGCAGCGTTTGAGGTTCAGTAGTTCCAGCGTTAAATTACCTTTCCAGTAGTTAAATCACTGCATCTGAATTAATGAAATGCTGCGTGTCATTATCAGACTGCGAAAATTTGCGTCAATCAGTGCTCCAGTCAATACAATACATGAACTAAACCATAAAATTCGATTCGATCTGACTATCCCCAAATTTATAATCATCGTCGTGGTTATTATATTTATTAAAACGAGAAATTTCAACCGCAGCCATAGTAGCTATTCATCCGACGTTAATTATTCGAATCTCATCGCGTGCAGAACGGAACAACTTTTTACACGGCTCGTACGTGGAAAAATTGACGTGAAAACATTGTTAAATTTCGATGAATCCGTACATCGTCCCATAACAGAATTAATTACATTTCGGTAAAAAATTACCCGGGCATATAAATTCCGCATTCTAATTGTTACTAGGCCCCGTTGTTCGTTCGTGCGTTCGCATGAAACATACATAAATGCGAGAAGCACAATGGTAAAACCGTGAAGTATAATACAGATAAATACCATTGTTTTTGCCTCACGGTGAAGCCGCTGAAATCATTGTCGGGGGAAATAAATTTCTGCTGTTGATTCTGATGTTTTCTGTGTATCGCGTCGAGGAAATTTTATATTGCATTAAAAATCTGTACTGTAATTATAACGTATCACGTTTGCTTTATTGTAATATATACATATGTACTGTTCGAAACGTACGCGGGTTAGGTAATTACGTATGAACGGACGTGCAAACGTGAGATTGAATGGTTCGAAATTAAATGGTCTTGTTGTTATCATTTCATCCTTTGTCTTGCTTTGTTGCGCTCGTCGACGAGTCAATTTGTTTTCCGAGTACGTTGAATCATCCCTCGAAATAATTATTTCGAACGAGCGAAGGGGTTGGTGCCGCGGAGAAGCATCACCATTTCAGATTAATTTAAACAAACTCAGGAATGAAAATTAAAAATCAAGCGGAGCCTCGAACGTAGCGTAGATTTATGTGCTGTTAATAATCGCGTTAACAAACTTTCACATTGAACGCGAACCTTCTGTCCAATTTATTCTACCGATACAGTGATTTCTCTATATATGTCGCCAAGGCCTCGATGATAAACGTCGCGGAACTATTCCCACTACCGCGGGGTATACTCCGCGAGGGGTCGCGAAGCTCGAGGGGCCTCGTAAACATAACACGGCTCGGTATGTCTCCTGGACGATATATGTCGCCGAGAAGATCCGTGTTGTTGACATATATCGAGAATGCACTGTAAATAAGTACAGTAATTAAGTACAGGAGCTGCGTCTTTTCCGTGTCAAAGTCGAACGATAGTAGTACGTACCTACTAAAAACATTTACAAAGAGTGAATATTATGGATTTATGAGAAAAATGAATAATTGAAATACAGAGCTGCGAAGGCATTAAGCGAGTTGAAGAAAATCGTTCTACTATACTCCGTTTATCGAGGTTATTAACCCTTTGCACTCGAGTGGTGACTCTGAAGCGCCATTAAAAATTGTTGTGGCATTATTTCGAAGAAATTACAAAAACTATTACAAAATATTCGTTACATTACACAATTTGTATTCAATAGATCACTGAACGTTTAAACAACGTATGTGGAAATCGGATCAGTTTCGTGTGAATAAAATGAAAATATTCAAAGACGAAAGAAAAATTTAGTTTTAGAATTAAAATAGCTTCGAGTGCAAAGGGTTAAAAGAAAAAATTCGTTCTTTTCGCGTGAAGGGAAGGATCGGATCCTCTGTGATGCAATAGATGGTATTTTAAAAAGTATGTGAGCACATAACGGGTAAAGTATGCGATGTCTTGAACGTGTATCAGTGGGCAGATGAGGACGGGGATTCAAATAGCGACTTTCTTTGGTTGTCCCGTCCTTTTCTGCGGTCGTTGAATCGAATCCGCTTAAAATCGCGCCGCAGATGCGGCCTGGGGGTGGGGGTGGGGGGTCGATCGGTGGCGGTTTGCCGCGGAATTTTCGTTCCCGTATGTATGAGACGTGGATCTCGAACGTCCGCCGTATCGCGGCTGCTTAACGATGTCCAGAGGATCGGCAAGGCCGATCGTTTAAAGTCGATTATGCTCGGGGACCGTCGAGAGGAGGCACAGGCCTTGGCCACTGTCCGACTGGATCTGAGCAGGGAACGTCCTCGTTATCCGGTGACTCGGTCGTCTCCTGTGTCGATTCGGAGAGCGGTCGGAAGAGGTACTTAAATATGTGCAACGAATGAACCGGGAGCCATCGGCTCCGATGAGGACCGTGATCGCCGATATCAGGCTTTTTATCGTCCTGATAAATCTGCATGGAAACGCTACCCGTATGCGGCTCCCGTGGTCCACTGGCCCCGATGATATGCAATTTATTGCCTCTCCCCTTTTTCCCTGGTCGTTCGGCTTGTAATTTCTCCGTTGCATTATGCATTCCCCCGCGTGTACCTGTCTTTCCCGGAGCTTCTTTATTCCGTGGTTTTTCGACCGCGTGCTTTATTCGCGTGCGCGGAGTATAGCGCCGGAATATGGAAACGCCTCACCGTGGGATCTGCAAAAGAGCGGCACTCGGTGAACCATCGTATTCCCGATGTGTTTACGAGTTTGCAGACAGGGGTTCGTTCGAGTGTTCTTTCGTCGCTCGGATTGCTTCGGCCGGCCACGACTTATTGTTAGTCCCGAGTGCGCCCGAGCTGAAAGCCCCGCGGAAAAAAGATTTTCATCCGGGCGCGAACGTCCTGCGCGATACCCTGGGCTAAGACACCCCCGGAGGAACACGGGCAGGGGCGACAGAGAGAACTCCCCTCTATTTACAAGAGCGATGCGTTGGGGACCAGATATTAAATTTCAATCGATACAGCATCCGCTCTGCTCGCCTTTTCTTTGCTCACGCTCCCCACCCGAGCTTGCGGGAAAGATACATGTTTGATGGGAAATTAAGGGTGCCGGCGCAAACACCGCGCCGGGATGAAAAGACCAGTTCGGATGACTCGCTGCGATTCGAAAACGTATACTTTCTTCGTTTCGTTGCGTTCGTTTTCTTTGCGATCTCGGATTCTTTCTGTCTCGAGAATAGCTTTGGGAGACATCATCATTTAGGGATCTCTCATTGTTCGGTCTCACGCGGAACGAACGTGAGATTTACGAGTGTTTAGACAGGGTCCGCTGCGATAGGTCGAGACACTTGAGGCGACGCGACGCACAGTGTGACGAATGGCCTTTTTAGCTGGACAAAATTAACTTTCAAATAAACAAAAACTAACTGTGCTGATATAATCTAAAATGACCATGTATTAAAACCCTTGAATATTAAAACTTACAATTCTTTTGTTGTATGTTTACAGAGCGTGTAAACTTCACCTAAAAGACGAACACCTAACCTATAAATGAATGGGCACATTTCCATACGCGCTAGAAATATGTTAAAATGTACTAAGGAGTGTTTAGAAAGGTGCTCGAACCATACACCACGCATTCTTACATATTGAACCTTGTCTGTTAACTGTACTTGTTAAGTTTTAAAATATATGTAAAAGAAATACGATAAAAGTTATGTAAATTTATCGTATTCCTTTTAAAATTCATTTTGAATTTGATACGTATTGCGCATGTCTGTAGAACAAGATGGCGGACTGTCTGTCTGTCAGCTGTCTGCTGATAAGAGTAGAGACAAAAGAGAGAAAAGCGACGCGCATTACAAAATCTAATTGATTAGGATTGTCTGAATAAAGTGTCACTCTCTTACAAAAATCTTTGTGGAATAATAGCTTTTAATGTCGTTTCTTGTGTTTACAGGTAAGAGTGTAACCAATGTAAATAATGTAAATAATTATTGTAAATACCGAATAAAACTTTAATCTTGTGTTTACAGTGAAACTCAGTTTGGTTATTAGTTCCTCGAGATAAATTAAAGAACGAAAGGATAAACTTATATATATTAGTGTTGATTTCCGAAGGTCGCATTTTCTGTTCAAATATTCGTTGCTACTTCTGTACCAACGCTCCATTCATCATTAGGGAATTGGAAAGAAAGTAAGACTAGATTAGGAAAATGTGCCTACATCCCTTTATAGAGGAGTGAGGGGAGGGGAGCGGAGGAAGGGAATTAGGTTGAGGGATCCATAGAGATGCGGAGGAGATCCAGGAGAGGGCAAGTATATCGCGGCCAATATCGAGTAATACGCGATAGAAGACGCACGGGAAAACATTTCCACGTGAAGCATTTATGGTTATCAAGGTAATAATGGATAGGAATGGTGCAAAGTCGGTCATTTCGGAGGTTTATTTTTCACGCTGGAAGACGTACGGCGGAACGGAAGACGACGGGGAAGCTGGCACACTTTGCCGCATTTTCATGAAAATGCCGCGGAAAACGGGCACCATCCAATTCGCGGCATCGACGCGACGGCGCGGGGTAAATATAGATCTATATAAAAATTTATGCGATCTGTATACCTAGCGGAGCATCTAGCCGATGCTCTCGCCCCTCCTCCCCATGCTTCTGCGCTGATAAAGAATGACAGATATCGGTCCATTCCACTTAAGCATGACATTACCACGCTGGCACTGTCACCTTCGGGAGTCGGTGTATCCACGTTGAAAAGTGGGACACGTGCGAAATGCGTTCTTAAACCGGCCGCCGAACGTCTCCGTTCTGTAATAACACGTGTCACGGTAAAATTCAATTACGATTTTACTCGCGAAACGATACCTAAAATTGATACGTTCTACGTGGTTCGCAAGCACGCCGCTTTTGAATGTCGAAGACGCGTCTCGAAGTTTCGGCGTTCTGCGCCGTTACGCTCAATACGGTCGCGTTATTTCGAATTTATTCCTTCTACGCCTAAGCACTTTCTCAAAGTCGCGGTTATAATGGCTCGGCCGTCGTATTTTAAACCGGAAGCGTCGCCCCTTCCTCTCTCCCCTACCCGCGCATTTCCCGGTAACATTGTGCGAATCGAGTTTCCGGGTCAACTCGGGTTGACTTCGAGAGTCCTCGGTTCTCGTAAATTCCGCGCTTGGTCGTTGGAAGTTTCGCGGCCCCGATTCCCCGATTCGAAGGGCGCTATCCGTCTGGAGGCTGCGCAGCGCTGCGCGCGCAAATAAAAACCCTAATGTATCGTAGACTGTAAAACGCGGAAAGTACTTGGCTCCGCTGTTACATTTATAGAGGATGGAAGCCGTTGCCGTTGGCGAATCGCCGTCCGTAAAAAATATATCGTCCTTTTGTCGGGGACGGCGTGTACGCCGAATCCGCGACAACCCCTCGTCTCCACGGTCTCTCACCCCACCGCCATCAAGACTACATTTCGCCCTTACGTCGCGTGTATCCTGAGCGTCCTGCGGACACGCTGATGCATGAAAGCCATGAACGCGATAACTTATGTGGCTCCGCCGGAGAGAGCGAGCGGGCATGATCGTGGGGGAGAGAGAGAGAGAGAGAGAGAGAGAGAGAGAGAGAGAGAGAGAGAGAGAGAGAGAGAGAGCCAGAGACGGGAAATCGAGAGAGGAATGAAAATCACGCTCGTGGGGTTGATTCACTTTGTCGAGCACTGTGACGAAAGAAACGGTCCATGACTGGTACAAATCGCGCGACCCCTGAACCTGATTTGTGGGAACGTTTTGACGGGTCCAATCGCTACACTGATTCTTCATGGCTACGTGCCTGCTGATTTATTTCGGCTGTAATTTATCCGTAAATTGTTCTCGCTCGAAGACGTTTGTGCTCGATGGATTCGCCGCGATTACAGAATTCACACGTTCTTTCTAATACAACTTAATATATATATTAATAATACAAGTATAATATAATACTTAAAATACCTATAATACTTATAATACTTAATATAATATACAGGGTGAGACATCTATGAACGTTTTCTCTGTCGGAGACCTTGAATGACCTTGGAATAATTATTGTCACTGAATTCCTAACGAAAGGGAACAATCACCCTATCATTGTAGGTGTTTAAGAAAGGGTGGTTCCATTTGAAAAAGTCAAGGTGGCCTTGATATCTCTTAAAAAATGACTTAAAAACAAAATTTGTTTATGGCATCGTGTCAGCCCCATTGTACCATTCAACTTCGTTCTGGCCATATTTTACGTATCTTTAGAAACAACAAAGATATTTGAGGTGCAAACGTTAGGTGACTTACCCTGTATACAGGGTGTCCCACATAAATGGGAACACCTAAATATCTTTCGTATTTACAGTCCTATCAGAAAACTTCAGTGACAAAGTGACACTATTGCAGGGGGCAATATAATGGCGAAGAAAAAATTTTTTGTCTCGTGTTTTTTAATGAAATTTCAAGGTCACCGATGTTGTTTTTAAATGGAATAGTATATTTTTCTTACGATAGCATGATAGACAATAAAAAACTGAATTTAGTGGATACCACCTTTTCGACCTTGAAATGACCTTGAGCAAGAATAATTATGTTGAAGCGGATGAAATGTGGAAGTTTAAAACTTACGTGTTTCAGCAAAGATTGCGCGTTGTTTACGTCGGGTTGACCTTTACATTTATTATATATATATAATAATATATATAACACGAACTTTCTATTAAAAAATTAATTTTTAAGACGTCCGTGTAAAGGATGACCCTTGGATAAGTTTCTACAGAAATTATTCTTCTTCTGCAGGCGTACATATACAAGTGTTGGAGATGCGGAGGCAATCTTAACATTTGGGGGTTGAAACTGTTCTTCATAGTATCTTTGGAACTGGATGATGCAGTTACGATACAGTTCATTTCTCCAGTTTTATATTTCATTTGAAACACCTTGTAATTTTGAACTCGTATGCGACACCTTTCGCATCTGATCTCTGCGTAGGACTACACCTGAGTTCTTCCGCGAGGTTTCTGCATGGTCGCGACAAAGACAGTGACCAGTATGATGAGGATCGCGCAGGAATACGTTTCGGGTGATTTTTCCGGAATGTGCATTTCGTTGCTCCAGAAAAAAATATCCTCCCTTTCCAGTCTGTCTCATGTCAGCGACATTGTTAGTGGGTAGGAGGGGATCATGCTAACACTTATGTGTCTTTCGTTGGCTGGGTACACGATATGCTCTCAGACTCGTGGAGAGAACGACGTACGGACGGATAGACACCCTCGGGAACCACTCGAGCTCCCTTGCGCGAGGGCGCCCTTACTTTGCGTTGAGTCCCCGAGGCTTAATCAATAACGGATGCGTCCCGTGTAAATTTTTCGTGCTTATTATTCAATTGAACGTGCTGCATCCGCGCAAACGATCGGAACCGCTTTATCGTCTCGTTTTTATTTTCTCTCTTTTTTCTTTTTTTTTTCTGCTCGCCCGATGCTCGTTTAAACTCATCGCGCGGGCACACCGTGGTGACAATCGAAACAGCGGTTCTCCCCGGCCACCATTTCCCTCGGTCGAGGCACAACACGCTTCGGCGCTGTCAAAAAATTCATAAAACCTGACCGTTGGTTATTTACGGGCCACGAGCACACACTCGCACACGCGCGCACACGAGCGAGAGCGAACATTAGCTTCTCGTCGAATCGGCGAGGCAAACTGCGAAACGCAATAAAATGTTACGTTGCCCGCGATAAGATCATTAAGAGGGGAGATTCGGACGAAAGTTAGTGAACAGATACTTCATCAAGCCTGCGTCAGCGAACTTTTATCATGCCGGATTCCCCGTGGCCAGCGGAAAACTTCCGCGCTGTGTAAGTAACCGGTGTAAGCGATTTCGGATCGGAACGCTGCAATCTAATCCCGATAGAACGGCCATAATAGCATTAGGACGCGTGGCACAGTTTACCCGGACCAGATGATGGGGCCGCGATCATGCTGGCTTCTCTCCTGGCCACTTTTCCGATCTAGATGAACCACGTCCTTCTCTCGTGCCTCGTCGTTATCCTCTATAATTACGCCTGTATCGGTAACTCTCTTTACAACGTGGACACTTCGGAACCATCCTCTTTTCAATCATCATTCTTCAATTTGTTCTTCCGATTCATTCTGAAATGTGCCAGAAAGTTTACTTTACTTCTACACGTATATTCTATCTTTTGCTTTAGATGCAAGTGATTAACACTAGAACTACCGGACCAGTCAAAGTGACTGGTTCCTAATGTTCTCTTTTACAATTACTGTAAACAACTGTTTTACAATTACTGTAAATTACTGTTACAATAAAAGTTGTATGAAGTCCGAATGGGCACAGTCTTGTCACCGTTACAAAGCGATATACGTCAGTCGCATTTATTGCTCGGTAGTTCTACTGTTAACCCTTTGCACTCGGCGCTATTTTCATTCTAAAACTAAATTTTTCTTCCGTCTTAGAATATTTTCATTCTATTCATACGAAACTGATCCGATTTCCACATATAATATTTAAATGTTTAGTGATCTATTAAATACAAATTTTGTAATGTAACAAATATTTTGTAATATTTTTTGTAATTTCCTTGAAATAATGCCACAACAATTTGTGGTGGTGCTTCAGAGTCACCACTCGAGTGCTAAGGGTTAATGATATAACACAATGAAACCAAATGTGTACCGATTCGATGGCTCATCGACCTCCACTTCGATCAGAGACTGACTGAAAATTTCGTCGATAACGTTTGGAGACGGATACGCATTTCGAAGGGCGGCGCTAAAGGGCTCTCATGCTGCTAATCAATTACGAGGACCACACACTGTCCGCGTCACTCCGCCATGTTTCACCGTCGCGTCGGCACACCTCGAGAAAGAGTGAATTCCCCGGGGAACATTAGGAAGCCGGCGGAGTAGCATTCATGTGCGCCATTTAAGCTCACTTTACGTGGAAACGACGCTGATATATTTACGCAGGAAGTATAATAACACACTGACAATCCTGCCGGCCATTACGGGGCGCAGGACGCTCGGGGCAACGTAACAGTTTTCTTTCTCGTCGCGTTGAAAAATTGCCTGCATCTGTAAGTGACGACGATGGAGGAAGAGAGAGAGAGAGAGAGAGAGAGAGAGAGAGAGAGAGTGAGAGAGAGAGAGAGAGACTTTCTAGGTCTGGCTCGTGCATCACCGGTTTATTGTGGTAATTCGAGCGACGGACGAGCCAGACTTTGCCCGGAAACGAGTACCGTCCGGCTTGTTCCCTTCGTTTGATCGACGACGTTGCTGGGGACGGTTCGAAGCTTGCAGGCGAGCTTGCGGTATGAAATACGGAACAGAAGCCATCGGAGATTATAATTACAGCGTCCTGATTGGAAAGTCGTAGACGCAACCGTGAAATCGAGGCATTGTCGCGCTTGCATACGTCGGCGAACCGTTTGCCGGTTTATTACCGGTGCCGCGCGTCTAATAGGCACTCACGGGGGAACGGCGATCGATCGGCCGATCGATCTAATAATGCAAATGGCTCCGATAAGATATAATCTGAAGCGTCGTGCAATCGGCCAGATAGATTTTCACCGGAGAGCCGAACAGGCCGCTTCCGGGAAAGGTAGCATTTAGGGCAACGATCACCGGCGCTGTACACCGACGCCGTTCGCCGCAGTCCGCATTCCGAAGTTACCCTTTAATTAATACGTCCCGGCCGGGGTCCGGCTCCCTCGATCGACTCTCGATCGACGCGTGCATCGGACTCGTTGCGGAATCGACTTACAGCTCGTTAATTAGTTCACGGTCGTTACGGTTAAGAACGGGACCGGTCGCGCACTCGCCGCATCGATGGCTAGCTGTTACTGGAGTTTCCGTGGGATACCGGATGATTTCGTACGATTCACGAGGACTGTTTCGGGGACGGGGTTACGCGCTCGATGATAAAGTTAATAGTGTCCGCGTTTATGAAGTCGCGGGCAGACAGCAGACAAATCGATAACGACGTCGTTAGGAGACCGGCCGCGGTGACCGTTATTCGCACGGACGAGCGACGCTTTCAATCGACCCGGTGCCCGTTGAAGTGAAAACGCGAATTAACTTTCGCCGCGGTAACCCATCTATCTTCGCACGCTACATTAGGTAGCCACCCCTTCGTGTCGCGTGCTTTTTCATCCTTTGAATATTGTGTAACGATATTTGACGCAGCACCGAAGATGTCTTCGTTCGACGCGTCTTCTACTCCCGTCTACACCGCAGGGAAACACTGGCTTGATATGGTCTTTTTGGGAAACACCGACGTGTAAGATTACTACAAGAGAATCGTAGAATCTTTATTGACTGAGCCACAGCCAATAGAAATCTTCGGGAAGAAGGATGAGAATTCGAATCTTCGTTATCTAGCATGTCAGGCCCCTCTGCAATATTCATCAAATCTAAGAATAAAAGCAGTTGAAGAATTTAAAAATATTTATTGTTTTCGACTCAACAGAATCGTGAAGGATAGAGAGAAATGTGGCTCCTATGTCTTGCAATTAAGGCAATTTTTATTATGCATCAATATCCGCAGTTTAGTCGTAAGCAGACAGCTGATCCTTTTGCAAAATAGAAGTACTCTACCTGAATTGTAACAAAGTGAACTGAAATAAAAATCGATTTTCTCTTAGTGTTTATACTGATTTAAATTGCACCTACACATTTTTGTCATAAATGCATAAAACATACCGTCTAGTCATGAATCTTTAGTTAGCTGTTCCATACAGTGAAGGGTAAAGCTGAATCCACACTATTTGAATCAGCATAACTTTTTTAAAATTAGATCAAACGACTTGAGTGTTTTTGAGAAGTCAGAAGGATTAGTTTATTAGGCGAGGTGTACAAAATTTGAATTCGTCGGAATCGCGAAAGAAACGGTAAAAGTTCTGTTTTACATCTCTTTATCTGAACCAGTATTAAAAATTTTAAAAATGTGTTTACTCACTCGGATAAATTATATCCGTGCTGAAAATTTCATCGACATTGGTTAATTCGTTTACGAGTTACAAACGATTAAAAGTGAGAAAAATTGCCAGTTTTTACGATTTTCATAAAAATTGGTGAAATTTTCAGCATGGATTTATTTGAGTAAATAAAACACGTATTAAATTTTCAATACAGGCTCAGATAAAACAGTTGGAAAAATCAATTTTTGCTACTTGTTTCGCGATTCCGACTAATTCAAATTTTTTTTCAAAAGTTGTTTCTACCTCGTCTAATAAACTAATCCTTCTAACTTCTCAATAACATTCAAGTCATTTGACTAATTTTAAAAAAGTTATGTTGCTTCAAATAGTGTGGATTCAGTTTCGCTCTCCACTGTAGTCCTGCTGCCATTCAAAATGTTTTCAGTGTACCATTACTGCAGAAGCATCAGAGAATCCAACAGGAACTGAATTTTATCGAATGGCTCACGACGGATTAACAGAAATCTTCAGAAAGGGAAACTGCAAATCTTGGCTACTTGCCATTTTAAAACCTCGTCGCAGTAGAACAAACATTCATACGAATTGCATACAAAAATACATGTTCTTCGGCACCCTATAGATTACCAATGCATTTTTAGGTTATGTTTGGTTTTCTCGATACACTGCGTCTACGATCGCAAGAAACGTTTGCGATTTCAGATATAATGATATGGATTTCTGTATTCAAAAATACACGGTCCCTCAAATTTCCTAACTATGTATAATGTTCTGTAATTTGTTCTGTTTTGATTTTCCACTTCGTTAAGTAATTTAACACTTTGAACGCCAAGCTAGAAACCCGAAAAGTTCCATAAAATCAAAGTAAGTTATTTAATGAAATAAAAAATGCATGTTACAGATCCTAATTAAGTTTAGTACAATGAATATATCAACGTAAAAATTCATTTTAAAACCTGCACAATAATTCTAATAATTCGTGGCGTTCAACGTGTTAAGCAAAGGCATAATACAAACACGCCCATAGCCAGCATGATGACCAGCCACGATGTATGAAAGTAGAGACTTTCATCGATCAGGAAATTCGATTAATCCGAGTTCGGTTGTTGATGGGTCGTGCATTGTGCGGAATCGGAACGAAGGATGATTTTGATCTTTTACATTCTCGGCTGTCATCGAAGATTTCCGAGGCGTCGAACGAAGCTTCCTCGTAGATCGCGGCTCGTTGCGAAAAGTACCCAGTCCAGACAGATGGCGCCCCGAGATGACGGGTTGCATAAACACCGACGGTAATAAAGACGTCGTGGTTTATGGTATAATTATGTTAATTCGCTAATAAAGAGCTCGAGCGACTCGCGCCTCCGCTGATGTACTGTGCACCTCATTTCGTCCTCTCCCGGTTACTTTCCTCGGTGCGGCTGGAGGCAAACCAGCCTCGTTGGCCCCCTGCGCAAAATGAAATAAATCGCCGTGTATGCGTCTTCGTGGCAGCAGAGCGAACCGGGCGAAGCCTGGCCGAGAGAGATCGCCGGGATGCGGAATGTACAAGCAGGTCGAGTTTCTTGGCAACCGGCTAACCGGTGATTGAAAGTGGAGATGGATTAAGAGCGATAGGATAAGCTCCGTTTCCTCCATCACCGACATACTAAAAGCCGGTCGGCTGAAACTCATCGACCGATCAATTCACCCGGAAATCGGCGGATTCTTGGCCGATCTCGCGACCGCTTACGAAACCATCGTGGCGACCGACTGTCGAGCCATCCGCGAATCCGAAACGATCACGTGGTTTGCGAAACGTTCGCAATGGCTTCCCAATGGCTTCATAAAGCTGCAGGAAGAGCATCGTTCCTCAATTTTTATGAGATTGATCGTACCATCGGTGTAATGACTAGTCTACCAGTCCTCGTGCAAAATAAAAATGTTCTGCTTCATTTATAAGGTAATCTTTTGATAATTTTACTAAGTTGATGACAATATACTCTTATTTATGTTTCTAGCGTTTCACGTTTCGCCTACAAACTTTTGTCGTAAATGCATAAAATCCACAGTATAACAGCGATCAAGGAGGATCAACTACGAAAGTATTTTAGGAACAGTTATTAACGAAAATGAGTCAATCTGAGTGTTAGGGAATCTGAGCTTAGTCGGATACGATCGAATAATAGTATAGCGTCGTGTATAAGGGAAGAGGGACTACATGTCAATTATTTTGTGCATGCCGAACGTTCATCAATTTTTATGAGATTGATCATACGATTAATGACTAGTCTACGGATCCTCGTGCAAACTAAGAATGTTCTGCTTCATTTACAAGGTACTGGAATCTTTTGATAATTTTATCAAGTTAATGATAATGTACCGACACTCTTAAATCCCATTTATGTTTCTAGTGTTTCATGTTTCGCCTATAGACTTGTGTCACAAATGCATAAAATCCGCAGTGTAGCAGCGATCAAGGAAGATCAACTATGAAAGTATTTTAGTAACAGTTATTAACCCATTTGCATCATAAGGAAATATGAAAAGAAGGCCTTCATCACCAAACTTTTTGTTTTATTATATTTAAGTACAAAAAGAACTTCATATTTCAGCATTATATATTATATATACATTATTGTATATATGCTCCGGTGATAGTGACCAAGAAAATTGAGCATATACAGTCACCTAACGTTTGCACCTCAAATATCTTTGTTGTTTCTAAAGATACATAAAATACGGTAAGGACAAAGTTGAATGGTACAATGGTGCTGACACGATACCATAAACAAATTTTGTTTTTAAGTCATTTTTTTAGAGATATCAAGGTCACCTTGACTTTTTTAAATGGAACCACCGTTTTTTAAACACCTAAAATGATAGTCCCTTTGATTAGGAATTCAGTGACTATATTATTCCAAGGTCATTCAAGGTCAAGGACAGAAAAAACGTATAAGATTTATAATACGAAAGCAGAATACGTTTAAGGGATACGTTTAATGGCGTCGCGTGCAAGGGAATAGCGCCTGCATGTCAATTATTTTGCGCACCTTGCGACTCTTCTTTGCGAGAGTGAAGGTTCGGAGGGGGGCGAGGGAAACACCGAATCAAGCCCCCGTGAAAATCCGGGGCTCGTCGGCGCCCCTTTGTCCGCGTTGTCGCGCGTCCAAGCCAACGATACGGAGATAATGCGATTTGTGTCGTACTGCGTCGAGGCGGGACACGTCGCGTCGGCGAAGATCTGTGAGAGCAGGAGCAGAACGTTGCAGGACGAGCGGCAAGTATCGGGAATGGAGGGAAAGGGGAGGACTCTCGGCACTCCGTCCACGGTTCGCCGTCGTGCTATTAATTTTTCATCGGACGCGGGGAAACAGAATCGATAATGTTTTTTCGCGGGACTGGATACGTGCTCGGGAGTCGAGGCACGGAGTCCGCATTCGTTGTAGGTCGGTCGGAAGCGCGGGAAAGTCAGTTCTCTGCAAGGAAAAGTCGACGCACACACACAGACACACAGACACACAGGACAGAGCTTCTGCTAGTGGGCGGGAAGTGCCCGTAGGAAGTTTCTCGTACATCGATTCCCCGCGATAACAGCTCCCCGGCGAGGTTAAAGAACGCGATAAGGCCGAGTTTATGGTTATTCCTTCAATTAAGCCGATACAACGAGCCACTCCGGTGAGCCGGCAGTGATTTTCGCCCGCTTTCTCACCGTCACCCGTGGTTACGTTTTATTGTCGCCCCGCTCCACGCCCCCTTCATTTCCAATTAAAACGATGTCCCGACCTGTTTTTTCCTCTGGCCTCTCTGGGCCACGGTCTCTTGTCCCTCTCGACATTGTGTTGACGCTCCTTTATAGCCGGTGTATTGTCCGCTACTAGGGATCAACGACAGCCGATTATGCACCCTAGCCGCCACCCCCTCCCGTCGCCGTCGACTTTATGGACTCCGCTGTAATTGATTCGGCGTTTTTCCTTGTCCCGCTATTAAGCGAAACGACGTCCCCGTGACGATGTATAATCACCGTGGATCGCAAGCAAGACGCCGGGGCTCGCGGAACAAAGCTCGCTTTCACCTGGACACGATCGATTCGAGGAGACCCCCGAGATCGAGCAACTCCGCTTCCCCACTGATCCCGGGGAAACGCGATCTCTGCTTTCGGGATGCGCTCCGATCATACCTTTGTAACTTCAAATGTTGTATAATGATCCTGGAGACTGTAATAATAGTATTTCTATTTAACCCTCCGTCGGGCGCAACTGATCTAACAGGCACAGCCAATGTTTGTCGTTCACATCAGACGCTAATATTGCGCCTGACTGAGGGTTAAATAAAATAACATTTAATAGGAAAGACGAAGTAGGATTCTTTGAATTGTTGAATGTAAATGTGTAATTTGTGTAACGCTCAGTCAGGCGCAATATGAACGCCTGATGTAAACAACAAATATTGGCCGTGTCTGTTAGAGCAGTTGCGCCCGGCGGAGGGCTAATAGACTTCACTGCTTATTACATTATTAGGGATATCCAAGTTTGCGAGTGCCATCTTCCTATGGATGAACCATACACACATGTTAGAAAATCAGTGTAGATGCTTAGAATTTGGATTGTCTTGCGGTGATGGGGTAAGTGCTGAGCGGTCAGCCACAGAAGGCACCCTCGCCCTCTCTACTCCGTTGCCAGCTCCACCAGGACAAGGTCCCAATTCTTTTAGGCAACCTAGGGTTGCTTGCCCTGCAAGTTTCTCTCTCTCTCTCTATCTAGCTCTGTGTCGTGAAACACCTCTGCGTCGACCGATAGTTGGATGACCCAAAACGTTGAAGCATAGTCTCGATCATCCCCATGCCAAGGCCAAGGGTCGCCTCCTCGGCCTCAGACCCCGACTTCGCTTTAAAACACGCCGACGCTGACACACGTACGCGTCGATATTATTCGCCGAGTATACTTGTTCCGGCGACTTGTTTCCCCCTTTTTCCGCGGATTCGAATTCAGCACCGTGTTTCGGCCCACTTCCATTCCGACGGATGAATCGAGCCGTTGGATATTGGTTTGAATCGAGCCGTGAATGGCTGGATACGCGGAACTTGCGGCGAAAGTCCGAGGAGAAAGAAAAGGAGGAGGAAACGGGGTTGGGGAGGGACGAGGGGTGAACCGGGGCTAACAATACAGAGAAAGGGGGAACGTTAGAAGGCCGGACCGCTAGCTTTTGGCGCGCACTCCCGCGGCCGGATTTCATTTTATTTCCGGTCCACCTTCGGCTCCACCCTTTTGTGGATCGCCGCTCGACCGCGGACAGGGATTTTTCGGCCGAGACATCCGCCGCGCGCACCGCCCTCTCGTCTTTATCATCGAATGTGTACCGTATAGAAGAGGCCGGATGGGGACACAGCGACCGAGGATTTCGGCCGAGCCAAAGACTAGGACTTAAGACACTTTCCCCGTTGCCCGTTTGTTCGCCTTTCTTCGGGGCGCATCGTTATCCGACGCTGTCCGAGCCCCTTTGATTGGACCAACCCAAAACGAAAATGTTTCCGTCCGACTCGAAAGCCCGGCATTATCCGGCCCCCTTTTTATTCCGCGAGACGGTATTTCCCTTCGAGATTGTTTCCCATGGAAATTCCCGTAACGCGGCTCTTCCAACGCGACGGAGAAGAAACGTCCCATTGTTTGTCGCGTTTGACCATTTGCGAGGGTTTGGCCCTCGGTCAGCCTCGACTCCATTGCATCAGTCAATACTATGCCACGGTCGCCATTGTCACATAAGAAATATATTCAATTTTGAAAGCCATCTTTTTTCCGTGATGTATTATTTAACCCCTTGTTTTACGATACCGTGGCAAACTCGTGGCGAAGGTCTACGAAATGTTGTATTGCATTCATTTATTGTTTCCCTCAGGGTTACAATCCCATTACATCACATCTCCTTCAACTCGCAAAATCGCAGACCACTAAATACACACAGAGAGAGAGAGAGAGAGAGAGAGAGAGAGAGAGAGCCACTGTCGCTTTCCAATATAATAAGTATAATAAAAAAAAAACATAAAAATAAAATAACAATATATCAAAATAAAATAAAATAATACAAACATAACGCTCGCCATAACGCTCGCCATAGATACAATATAATGAAATAAAATAAAATAAATTTAAGAAATTTCATTATGTAAAATAAATAACTGCCATAAATTTGTCATAAACAAAAAACTAAAACATGGCATAACACTCTTTTCTCTCACACACACACACTCGGTCTACGAAATGTTTATGTTACTCTATTCATACGATTACATATTTTGTTCGCAATATTTAGCCAAATTCTTTTATGCATTATTGGGGCTAGTGAATTGAGAATATAAATTCAGCAAAGCTGCAGGTAGTATAATTCGACGAAAATTAGTGAAAAAAAAATCATTTTGAGGAAAAGATTCCTAGAAGTTTCGCAGGATGTTTCGCAAACTTGCAATTTATACGAATCGAAGAAAAAGGAAATTTTAATAGGCAATCGTGCTCGAGAAATAATAGAAAAATTATGATTGATTATATTACTCCGTTACTTAACCAGGTGGCTGTTTTTGACGAGTATGCTCGTCCTGAAGAAATGGCAATATTTTGTGTTCTGACGAGTATACTCGTCGAAACAGCTACACGGTTCACTTTTACGACTCAATTTAGGAAAGCATTTTTCAAAGAATTATTCAGATGCAACGCGCAGAATCTTTTCAGTTCGTGCGAGACAAAGAGATACACGGCAGCCCATCGCGTCGGAAATGAAGACCGATCGCGACAGGTTTGCGAATTTTTTCGTGCCGGTGCGTGCCTAATAGAATTTTCAATAAAATCGCCGCGGGGATTCCCGTTACGTGTCGAATTAAAGAAATTTTTAAGTGTCCGTTTTAAAGCGTGCGATTACAGAGGGCGATTGAGCAAGTGGGCCTTATTAGGCGACTCGTTAAAAGAATAATAATAATACTCAGCCGGCACTAAACTCTCCCGGAGGAAGTTTAACGACTACCGTGCCGAGGCTGCCTCGAAGATACCCGCTCCTCGTTGAAAAACGCATAAAACCTTGGAGAGAGTGCGTGGGACGTTGAACCCGCGGGCGCGTGCTCGCGCTTTTCAAGCGAGCGCGTGCTCCCGCGTTTCGGGAACCCCGCTCGAATCCAAATTACGCAAATAACAAATATTGTAATGTTAGCGGCGTCACGTATACAAAAAAAAACGGAATTTTTCACTCGCGCTCCGACTGTATTTCTTTTTGTTTTTCCACGGAAACGCACGTTCGTCCGCCCGCCAAAGAAACTCCGTACTGCGCGAAACTTGCGCGCTATCGCACAATATTATTGTTAGTTTGCCTGGGCCCGTGCCGGAGTTAATTAACTCTCAATAAACGCCGGCTCCTCCCGGACCGATTTATTTCCATCGAAAACCTTTCGGGTTAACAATAACAATACGCTTTGATTGTGCGCGTGCTGGAACTGTGAAAGAAAAATAGAGTAAACCAAGCGGTATTTGTATTTGTGCTGGACAAATGATTTTCTAAGATAATCCAATAACCATAAATAACAATAAAAAGTTGCCGAATAAATAAAAGAACGAATTATAGAATAACACGCTTCCCGTCTCTTTGTTTTGTCAACAAATCGAATTCATTTACGCTCGTCCCGTTCTATCGACATTTTTGTACCAAGCGTAATCAAAGTATGTTTCGAAATTGAAATGAAAAGATTAAATCGATATGCATTCAACTCGACGTCCAATGGACTCGTTGCAAGTTTTAGGATGGCGTCCGAAATTCATTGACCGAAGGACTGATTTTTTTATTTCCTCCGTGCGAACGGGAGGGCAGACACGGAATTGTATAGTTTGAGGTATTCGACGCGCGTGCAGCAGATCGTCATTTGCATAACGGAACGGAATAACGCGTTGTTTTCCGGGACATTTTCCAGCGAGACCGGCTCATTGACGAATTCAATGGAAACCGCGTCAATTGTAACAGAGACAGAGGAAAAAAGAGAGAGAGAGAGAGAGAGAGAAATAGAGAGCGTGTTTCGTATCGTTTTAATGGTCGGAGCGTCCTTCACGATGAAAATGCGTTTGTCCGTTTTTGATCGGAGCGCGGCGCGCGAGCATCTAGGATCCGTAAAAAGCCCTAGCTACGGCTGTATTTGCATAGGTAATTGCACGTTGCACACGCCGGCTTGTTGTTGATACAATCGAATTGGGTTGACGGTGATTTTATTTTCGTCTCGCTTTGACCGAGATTTACACGGCGAAACCTGTCGTCGCGTACGTTTCACCCGGGAATGTTTGAACGGACTCTTTCTACGTTAATCGTTTTCCATTTATGTTAAACGCACGCTCGTCCGAGTTGTTACTCCGCAAACACACGCACGCGATAGCCTGGAAAGTCTTCATTAAGCTGCCGCGTCCGATTCCTGGAACGGACGCGGAAAAGTTGTACGAAGTTTCTGCAAAATCCTCATTTACCTTTTTGAAACACTAAATCTACCAACGCCGGTCAAAATGACCGATCCAGATTTTTTATTTTACAATTACTGGAATTGTAAAAATACTTTTGTGGGAAATGATTAAATAAATATGTTTAGGAGAGCATGTATTGTAACAGGAACCGCACGAAATCCAAATAAATTCAATCTCGTCATTTTTATAAGACAACGTCAACAATAGTGTTAAAACACTATTCCGCTCACTGAACGACCCTCGATAATCCTATATTCGATGTTCATTAACTGATACGATAAATAGTATTGCACACTGGTCGCCTTCGAACGAGCTATTTACATCCGAAGCATGTCGGGATACTAAAGACATCGCATAATCGAGGTTCTACCGTACTTCACACTCCACTTCAATGCTGTGTACTCGAGAAACTCTGAGAACTCTGATCGCGAACACAACGAAATAAAACATTTAATTTTCCGAAAGTTTCAGCGAGGCGGAATAATTTTGTGAAAAGGTCCATTGAAGATGAGGAGATAAAAATTGCAGGGAAGATACCGAAATCTGGACGAAAGGTCAATGGAAGCTGAAGAGCGATTCGAAACTGTTTCGCTTGTTTATTAGCCGGGGATACTACGGAATCGGGGAATTAATGAAGAAAATGGGTCGGACATTAAACATGGAAGTTCGGACGGCGCGGCGGCGCACGCAATCAGTTTTCGGATAGCCCGCGATTTCGAATTCACTCGAGTCAGTGAACGCCGAATTTTACGGTCGGCGGAAGCGGAGTCTGAGAATTGAAGAGGTATAGTTTGAAGGGGCGGTTTTAGCGTGACAGTTTGAGTCATTCGTGAAGTTAGAGGCGGAACTACCGGTACGTTGAGACGCGGAAGTTCGGTTACGATCGTTTATATACCGAACGGTTTCGAGCGCCGGCAGAAAATAAAAACTCGGTCTGTTCGGCGCATTAAGCGGCCCCTTTGTCTTTTAAATTGGGGCAATCAGAGCTGAAGACTCTGCGGCCGCTGCGGGCAAACAGTACAGGCACTTTACACAAAAATTAAACCGTACAACAATGTTTTTTCACCGAAGACAACTGTTGCAATATGACATTAATTAATTAAACCCTTAGCACTCGAATGGCGACTGTAAGGCGCCACTAAGAATTGCTGTATTCAAATTATTCAATTCGTTTGTATTTAATAAATTACTAAACACTTCAGTATACTATGAAAAAGAATATATAGAAGGGAAATATTGTAGAAATGTTTCGTTTTGGAGTTAAAATTTCTTCGGGTGCATAGGGTTAATACTTTACGTTTTTCTAAATTTTTTTAATAACTCTTGTGACATCGATGATCAACAGAGAATTTCTTAATAAATTCCACAAAAATTGTAGGAATTTTCAAGCGCGTTATATTGATGTATTTACTGTAATAACTTGTTTTGAAATTAGTATTTTTGAGAACAGTAAGGTACCTTGGCGAGCTTCTTTTAGATACAGCGCAATCGTTGAAGAGTCTAGTAATAGGCAGAGAAAGTGTTAAGCATTATAGCCGTTGAAACTGGCATAAACGATGTAGAAGATCTCAGAGACAGTTAGTATTTATTGCGCCATTACCACCGTGCGGATCTTTATGCGTTTATGGCACTTGCAAGTTCCTGAAGTGCTAAGAAACATGCATATTAGCTGGAACTGCTTGAGTAATCAGACCGATGGGTTCCGAATTTTTTAATTTACGATCATGGAGATTGCAACGGTGCGTTTATGAGGAATTCGTTTAATAGATTCGTTTCTTTACATTTTTACGATTTTGAAAATTGTAAGGTAGCCAATTTCGGAGGTTTGTAGATTCACAGTCAGTAAAAAGTGGCAATATTTGAAAACGTTTTGCTTCAGTTCTTGTAGTTGTTAATTCCATTAAATGTAACCTATACTCTCGTGAAATGCGAAAAACTTTCATACAAAACTTCTTTCCTCAGGCATCACGCTCTGTTATAATTAGCCGGCGGATTTGATGCACTTATGACACAAGCGAGAAGGTACAATTTAAAATAGTAGAAGAATATGTGAATATGTGAATATGTGAAGAATTATGAATAATTGAAAAATGTCAATATACTATTTTGAGATAGCTAAAATTATTTCCGAGATAATGGAGTGTCTGTCAGGCACCTGTCTCCTGTAATTGATGCAGACTATTTTTATTTTCCATAAAGATCCGCAGTCCGGTTATAATTTTAACTGACTACATTAGCCAAATTAATTTGATTTTCATTACCTAAAACGTATTCATTCTATTTTTACCACAGGACGTGTGTTTAATCGACGACAGAAAATTGTCTTCACTTCTAGATTCTATAAAAACGAGACTTCGCGGATCCGAGGAACGTATGTTTGACGATGATAAACCATTAATGAAATTCAACGAGCCAAAAATGTAATCTACGAAAATTATCCCCGTTTTCAAAATCACATATCTCGGCTGGAAAGTCGAGGACTAAAACAAGAAATTTCGCTTTCGGCAACGGTGCCCTAAACAGAAAAGTCGGGACCTGTAAAAAGTCGAGCCAGAGGGCCCCGGCCGTTGAATTTCTACGCGTCCGCGATTACTGCGCGGAAGGGCAATTCCCTTATCGATCACAGACCCGGACCCGGCCGATAAACAATTTTAGATGCAATCGGGATAAGCCGATCTCGCGGCGCGATTAAACAGCTTTTTCTGACCGCGATCTAAAAAATTGATCCGCGCGGACCGGGGCTCGGTGCGCGCCGCGCAGTCCCGAGGGAGAATTATCGAAGATATCCAACGGGTGTTATCGCGATAACACGGTTCGCGTCCGTTGACAGCGGACCGATCCGCTCCGGTCCGCTCCGGTCCGCTCCGGTCCGGGTCGGAGCCGGCCCCCGGGGCCAGGCGCGCATTGTCGGCGCTCAGCGAAGCAGATCGCCCTCGCGAGCGAGTGGAAACTAACACGTCTTTTGTCGCATGACTAATTGAGGCCGATGTATAATGGGCCGCCGGCAAAAACTTGGCCACTCGCGCGGACAATCTTCCTCTCTCTCTCTCTCTCTCTCTCTCTCTCTCTCTCTCTCTCTCTCTCTCTCTCTCTCTCTTTCCGTGCGAAGCGGCGGCGGGGGCGTTCGGCGCGGGTCAAAGGGCGAGGACGAGGACGAGCACGAGCTCCGGGGAAACAGAACGGCCCGCGGGGGCGGCAAGGGAGGGAGGGGGCACGCCGAAGAGATGCATTCAGGTGCGCGACTCGCGGATAAAGGATGGGAGAGAGACTTTGGTAATGCCGGGCTTTACGCGGCGAATAATCAATGCATCCTGGTGTGCAGCCTCGGTCTGCACGGGCGGTTACACCGAGATAAATGTAATGCGGCGAACCTACTTACGTCCTTTACGTACCGGGTGTCCGAGAAATTGATTGCCGACGCTCGCCGGCCGTCGAACCGCCCATTACCGATACCGCTCGCTCTTCTTACTCGCTCTGCCGGTTAGTTCTCAGCCCGCTTCAGCTTCCCTTCATTCGAAATTTTCTCCTTCGATAGTTATCACTCGACTGCGGATCTTTTGTGTAAAGTGACAATTTTGCGCGCCGATCCTAAGCAACTGTAACAAAAATCGAGGGTTTGCTCCTTAAGTTACTGTACCCTTTCCAATTAGTCTCTGCGAGTTTCGGTGATTTGACTTGAGCGTCAAATATTCGCGAAACAGATCGCAGGATTTTTCGTTGGTTACGGGGCGCTAATGGTCGTTTTGCGACGATCTAAGGTGGATAGAATCGGGGAACGCGGGTACGCACGGGAAACTGGATCCGGTTAAGAAGGAAATACCCAATTTTTCCGGGCGGGGCGAGGGGCAGGCGGGAGGTTGTTCGCGAGGAGGAGCGAAATTCGCTCGCTCCGGGCATAACTGGCAAAAGAGAAAGGAAAAGAAAGAGCCGGGGCGATTGTTCGAAACGGACTTGAGGATATACGAGCCGCAGCACAGGTTGCCGGTTACTTCGGTACCGAGAGAGATTTAAAGCTCTTGCTCCGGGGGAAGGAAGGATGCCCGGAATGGTGGTAGGAATTTAGCGCATTATGGCGCGAGTTAATATTGGGCGGACAGCGGGTGGAGTCCACTGCCACTAAATATACTCGCTCTCCTCCACCTCCGGCACTCTTCCGCGGACCACGTTCAAAAACTCTCCAAGTCCCGGCCGCTCCGTGCAATAAGAATCCCTTTTTTATTATTGGCCTGGTTCCTTCGAGCCCAGTTTTTTTTCGGTGTCCTAGCAAGGCGGACCTCCATATTCAAAAGCAATTCTCGAACCAGTCCACCAACACGCGATCCTCTTCGAGAATCAAAGGTCAAAGATCGAATTACTGCGTGCTGGATTCGGGAAACCTTTTCGCAAACTCTAACACAATTTTTGGTCACAGGGATTAGCACTGTGAAACTATATTCTTCGTGGTGTGCTACAGGTACTCGTTCGTCGAGGAAAGATTTATTGAAAGACGAAAATAAATTCGAGTGAGCCTTGAAAGTGTAACAGTTCGATTGACATATTTAACACTGAACTTACCACGGTCAAAATGGCCGGATTTCTATTTCACAATTATTAAAATTACAGAAACGTTTTCATAGGAAATTGAATTCTTTATTTAAGCACATGTTACAATGAAAATCGTACAACATTTAAGTAAATTCATTCTTTTCCCTTCTATAAGATGTTTCATTTTTATACGTTTTGTGCTCGGTAGGTTCAGTGTTAATATTCATTCGTTTACTTCGTAGCGTTGGAAATGTAAATCTCTGATTAAGCGCATTAATGCACATTAACACTTTGACTGCCAAACTAGAAACCTAAAAAATTCCATAAAATCAAAGTAAGTTATTTAACGAAATAAAAATTGAAAAAAATTGAATGTATGATATTCAGCAGTCCTCCAATATTCTTGCATTTGATAGAACCCAATCGGTACAATTAACACTAGATTTACGGGACCCGTCAAAACGACGGATTCTAATATTTTTAATTTACGAATATTGAGATTGTAAAGATTCAACCACGAGAAATTACTTAACAAATTGATTTCTTTGGGTATATATTGTTAAAAAGATGACTACAAATTTTGACAGATACATTCATGTTATTTTTATAAAGTAATGTAAATCAGTAATTTTTAGTGCTCCGTAAACCTAGTGTTAATATATTAACGTAAAAATTCATTTTAAAACCTGGACAAATAATTCCGTCACCCACATATGTGTGACATGGCAGTCAACGTGTTAAAGAGTGATTGGTACAAAGTTAGGAAGACTTGAATGATCAGAAAGTGTACGCTTTAGGGTTAAGGAAGTAGATAAGGTCAATATCGGAAAGATAAAAGCATGAACAGAATTTTTGTTTTATTTTTCTAAACGTCGCCGGTTATTTTGCGGAATTCCGCGCGGCGTGAAATTGCGCTAATTCTTATTAGCCGGCTCTCGTCCATGAAACCGTCTCGCTCGGGTTGTAGTTGAATCGTTTAATTTCTAATTACGGAGGCGAACGAATAAATGGCCGGGATTTTTGGCGGTGGCCAGTCGCACAGCACGGATTCCTCTGGTACACCTATGCAAATGAAATGCCCTTTGTATGGACAGATCCGGCGCAACAGAGTATGCCTCCGCGCGACAGAATGAACGATTTAATCGGTCCCCGGCAATTTGGGTGGTCTGCCAACTTTGAGAACCTGATGAAAGCACGTGCTCGGCGCGCACCAGCCATGAAATTATCGGTACCTGTGAAACGTACTTCACCTATCGGCGAAGCGTTTCGAATCGTGTATCTATGAACCTATCCTACCCTCGATCTCATCGACCTCAAACACGTCGACACGCTTCTGAATTGCACTCGTAACGAGTTAAGTGACCCGAGCCGACGCTCGTTTCCAGGTGATGCCCGGGTCCAACGTCCAACTTTAAGATACTCGACCTACTCTTTTGTATCATCCTCGATTGCCTCTTTTTCCGTTTCCGTTAAACCGCTCGCTCGTCCTCTTTCCAATCGGCTTTCCAAAGAAACGCGATCAGTCGTTTTTATCGCTTCGCCGGTCTGTTATACTCCGGATCATAATTAGAAAGTTCCCCTCCCTCTTATTAATTTTAATAGATCGATTAAATTCCATCGCTCTACATTTCACCCGCTCAATTTTCTCGTAACGAAACTCGACATACAAGATTAGAGAGAACTTTTTATAAGTCAAGAGGTACTACAATTTTAATAATATTGTAATAATTGTGTGGAGAAATTTTGATTTCAAACAAATCACTTCCGAAGATTTTTATTCCTTAGTCGTTTAACCACATTTCACATTTCTGTTCTCTTCGTTTTCGTTCTTGATCTTTTGCATTTACATTTCCAGCATTTTCGAGCAAGAGGAAAGACCTTTATTTAATCGTGAATGTCCCTTGTTAATCTGAGATTTAATGCAGGATTTCAGATGGTTTCCAAGGTGTCCATCATTCAGCTTAATCTTTTACATTTTTCTTCGTTCCCATTTTACCAATTTCCTTCGTTCCTCTTCTGCTTTTCCAGGTTGTTAACATTCTCGGATTAAATGGAGGACTGCCGCTTTTAATCTACACGAGCGATTTTTTTATTCACCGGCCAAGTACCACAAACTTTCAAATGAATCGAAATTGTAACGAGAAGGTTTACATTAATCGCAAGTATCGGTGAACGGAACGACCACGCTTGAACCGTTCAACAAAAGAAAATATCGAAACAAAGGTCTTGTCACAGTTCAGCAGCGTGCACGCAAATTCCGCTCTGACAATGGACGCAACGAGGCGGAAAAGTTTGAGAAACTGTGACACAAGTCAAGGGGCGAAAAATCCGTCGAAAACACCGATGGCGAAATGCATTCCGACGCGTTCGTCAATATATTCGACGGGAGCGATCGGTTTGCAAGCTAAAGAGCCGACCGTACGCATTCTGCAGTTTGCGCCCGGCCCGAAGAATTTATTGAATAACCACTTAACAATGCGCCGGTGTAGCTTGCATTCCCGCGAAGTTCATCGATCGGTGTTCCGTGGGCTGTTGGCCATGCAAGGATGCACACCGTGCCTTAAAGCTTCTCTTTCCCCGTGGAAAAAACGACGAACCGAAGGCCTCGGTGGCCTTTAGATCCTGCCGTACCGCCGTGGGGTCATCCACGAGCGACCCCGACAATGTTGCAGGAGTCACGGGGTCCGCGAGTGAGAAACTTTTCAATCGATTTACTGGTTCCACTTTCTTTCATTCGTCCTCTCTATTCACTAAATTCACTTAGTCAAGTTTTATTCGTTCCCGGGCCGAGGGAGGGAGGGGAGGGGGACTTACAACGCCCGTGGACCCTCCGTTCGCTCGATTATGCAACTTTTCCTGTACCCCCCCTCCCCTCTCCTCTCTCGTTTCTCTGCCACGATCCGCGTCTTATCTTCTCTCGTCCACTTTTATCTGTCGTTTCCATCGACGCTCAGAAATTCCTCTTCGCGCTCGCCGGGTCCGCGTCTGGTCCCCACCAGCAGAATTAACGACCGGTGTTACCTTCGATCGTGATTCCCGGGCAACGGTCGCAGTTAACATTTATTATTCGAATTAGTCGGGTTTCGAACGGTGGGGCCCGTCCACGTTGTTCTGCTCCGTTCGCTCAAGCGTTGACCGATTGAAATCGAAAACGAAGTTGATCGTTAACTTCTTCCGGCGACTATGCCGCGGGAATGAACTCGAACTTAAGCGACCGGGGAAAAAGTTTTTCGTGCTCGGCGGCTAGATGGAAGAAATCGAGCAACCCCGAGTCCCGTTTAACACCTCTTCCCGTGCCATTTAGCTCGACGAAATCCGGGCCCAAACGGACCAGAGTGATGCTCGAAAACAGTTGCAGTACTAGCCGAAATGTAAATACCTGTGATACAGTGCTTTGTAAATCATTCCACGACTCTGACTCGTGATGTTTACATTTGCCAGATTTTCACTCCACGAGTCGTACTCGTGATGTTTACGTTTCTGCCAAAATCTCCATCACGAGTAGTGTTCCTTCTCGAGAATTCTTTCTCGAGAAATTTTATAATCGATTGTTTCTGATTTCTCGAGAAATTCCAGTGTTTCTCGAGAAATTTAAATCTAGGAAAATTCTTATGAATCTCATTTATTTTATAACGTAAATTCTTAAATTCTCTTAAATTCTTATTTGAAACTTTAGAAAAACTGGATACTGAATTGAGTAATGAGTTTCTTGTTGTTATTACAGAAGAAATATCTAAACGAAGAGACAAGATTGTTGTGTCCCTTATAAAATATCTGCATAATCCAGAATCTCTGCAAAAAGATTCAGAAGATACATTTTTTTATTTAACATCCAAGGCAGATATGTATAAAATGGCGAAACAAATTCTAAGCAGACTTTTTGGAAAATGTAACAATGATTCTTATGAAAATAGTGACAAACTTTCAGATTCTCAGAATGAGGAACTATCACTGGACAAAACAGTTAGAATTAGAAATTGCAGACAGTCTTCAAGAATTTAGTGTCAAGAGTTTAGCGGCAGAAGAAAATAAATTCCGGACTCTGACAACGGAATTCCAAATTTTTCAGTCCACTGGAAAAAGGACATCCAATCTTCAGCAACTTTTAGATGTTCTGTATACGATAAGGCCAACATCCACACAAAATGAAAGAAATATTTCTACGGTTACAGATTTTGTTACAAGAAAAAAAAAGAAGTAGATTGTCTGATTCTACATTAGACGCATTATGCTTCTTAAGAGGTCATTTCAAAACAAGAGCGTAATGTTTCACTTTATAAAAATTTGGTAAAAGTTACCCAATATTTTCTTATTTTATTAAAAATTCTCGAGAATTCTCGAGAATTATCGAGAAATATAGTCTTATTTCTCATTTCTCGAGAAATGAAAATGTTGAGAAATCAGGAACACTAATTAAAGTACTCGTTAAAGTACGGGAAGGGGTTAAAACTTACCCCGACGCTATATTTTCAATGCAAAGAAATATCATCGTTTACGGTCCCGCTAATCGAACATCGAGTTCTCATCGGTCACGTCACGTTCTTTTTGAATCGTGAACCGCGCGCGACGAGCTGTGCCGCTCTGTGAACCGGGCTTTATGCTTCTTTTAAAGGTAACGAATCGCCGCGCAACATGCTCGAATGAAATTCCCCGGCGGTCCGCCGCTGCCATGAAATTCCTGGCGCGTTATGTCGCGAGACGACGGGCTACAAGTGCGCCGCGCGCACTTGTAAAATGAACTCTCGAATGGGCCGCTATTATTTCATGAGCTCTTTCGCGGCCCGAGCTGCAAATTTCCTTTTCTGTCGCGCCGCGAACGAATCCGAGTTATTCGCGAACGTTCGTCGTCCGGAGATCGATGGATCTACCGAAATAGGTTGTTTTAACCAGTGAACTGTGGGATTTAATTTTAAAGATCCCTCACGCGGAATTAAAATCAAGCAACGACGAATATATACGTCGAATGCAGGCCAGATGCCGCTAGTATAAATTTTACGAAAAAAGGAAAGCAGAATGAGATAGAGTTACATTTTTATTCGATAAGAAATTAACAATTCATTAACGTTAACCGCGCCGCAATAGAATTTTGTATGACGTGTATACACGTCAAGCGTGCTTAACTGGTTAAGAGGTGTCTCTACTGTGGTGGCATAACAGGTTTAACCTTTAGGGGAATTAGGGGAATTTCAGCCCCTTTTTACTCGGTGTTAAACGTTCCATCTGATTTTTAATTTTTCACCAGCCACTTTAAATTATTGATTAATTATTTTCAGAGGATTAGGATTGATATTTAGAAAAGTGGGTTAGCAAATATGCGAATGACAAGTTTGTAACCTTAAGTGACAGTTTGCGCGGTGGGGATTGGTGTGTGACACGCCGGCGTGTCTGACCATTGCACGCTGTTTCCACTTGCTAACGCTGACCGTAATCGTTAGGCTGTGAATCTGTACTTAAACGAAATTTTTGTAGCCTAATCGATGAACACATGCATTGCACATAAAATTTACGGTTGTAATAAACGCCGGACAACCTTTTGCAATTTAACAGCACCAATTTAAAGGCTCGTAACGCACGCTGCAAAAATCTGCTGAATCAATGATAGCCGGAATACCGTTGACTAAATGTATTGGCTTTTAGATTAAATTCTTTTAATGTTTGCTGATTTCTCTTACCATTTTTTTTCACAGTCTGTCGACGACTCTTTGATTGTCTATTACAGATGAAAAAGCAATTGGCAAAGAATTTGGATTGTTTAACTCTGTAGATTTACGGGAGCCCTCAAAACGACGAACTCTAATATTTTTAATATACAAATATTGTAAAGATGCATCTATGAGGAGTTATTTAACAAATTCAATTCCTTGGGTATGTATTATTTAAAAAATGGCTACTGATAGTTACGTTCATGTTATTTTTATAAACTAATGCAGAACAGTAATTTTTAGTGCTCCGTGAACCCAGTGTAAGATCGTTGACACCTGAGCGAAGGAGTTTCGAAGTTGTTTCACGGTGCCAATTGCGAATAAGTATCGCTAGCAGACTCTACATTAATTGAGACCCCGGATAAAAGGATGTTTGAGGTTTGGTGCTATGCTGTTGGTGCCGCTACATTTCTCGGGGTCAAGGATTAAGGTCCTCGACGGCCGGCATAACGAGAAGGAACGAGGGGCTGATTAAATTCTTTCGCGGTGTAATTCCCAAGGAGATATCCCGATGAAATTTGTGCGTTAAGCGGGTCTCGTTGTCACTCTCGGCCACGCTCAGGCCGGAGAGCTTTACGGTACAATAAATGCATTACATTAAGAAGCCCGTTGTAAAAAGTTTGTCCCAGTTGCGTTCGCAACGACGTCGCAAACCCCCCGGGGGGGGAATGGGGGGAAGGTAAAAATGAGATTTACGAGTTACTTTAAGCTGTAAGCGGCCAGAAGTTCCTAAGACGACTGTTCCTCTTTCCGGCACCGCGCATTACCGTGGTCCAGCTTTTTGCCGGGCTCGGTGTTTTACGCGAATTACCGTTGCATGCCGGGAATAATAACTGGACGCACGCAATTCGAAACGATTCGCGTTAAAGCCGAGTTGTTTATTTCGGCCGCGGTCGTTAAAAGGTAAGTACGGCCGGTGCTTTCGATGCTTTAGCTGCGTTCTTGCGCGAATCTTTGAACCGTGGCTAATTTTTCTAGCCGCCGCGCACCGCCGCAAGAACCGGCATCAATCATTTAACACGCGACTTTCGCCGCCGCCGGCCGAGATACCCGCGGAAAAATATTCAACGACGGTCCCAAAACAATTAAAACCCCCCACGAACGGTACAGCAGACAATGCGCTTTAATCTCGCCGGGTTTATCTTGCGAAAATGTAAATTCGCTCGAGCGATTACTATTCTCTATCGGCTAGAAATCTTTCTGTTATCTGTGACGATAATTCTTTTCCGCGGAGTTTCCGAGAAGGGAAAGTTAAGTAACGCATCCGACTGGACGTGCAATATAAATAGTGTTGTACCTAAATAACCGCTCATATCCCGACCTCGTATCAGACCGATGGGTTCCGAATTTTTTAATTTACGATTATGGAGATTGCAACGGTGCGTTCATGAGGAATTCGTTTAACAGATTCGCTTCTTTACATTTTTGCGATCTTGGAAATTGTAAGGTAGCCAATTTCGGGGGTTTGTAGATTTACTGTTAGTAAAAAGTGGCAATATTTGAAAACGTTTTGCCTCAGTTCTTGTAGTTGTTAATTCCATTAAATGTAACCTATACGCTCGAGCGATTACTATTCTCTATCGGCTAGAAATCTTTCTGTTATCTGTGACGATAATTCTTTTCCGCGGAGTTTCCGAGAAGGGAAAGTTAAGTAACGCATCCGACTGGACGTGCAATATAAATAGTGTTGTACCTAAATAACCGCTTATATCCCGACCCACCTCGCGAGATTCCCAGCGCAACGCTAACGTGTAATTTGTCCGGATCTATAGCTGTTAAAACGAAACATTCCTCGTACGTCTGCCCGTGCTTCCTGAAGCTTCAGTCGAAGTTTCGCCTAGGTCGGACAGACGGTGGGTCGTCGACCCTTTTGCATCGCGTGTCCGATGCATTCTCTGGCATTCTTTCGGCCGCGATGTCAGTTTGCCCGCGTTCCTTACGCGATACGCGAAACTCGCGCGAAGAAATGCAAGCGGCACGGAGAGTTTCTGCCACGTCGAACCGCCTACGTTTCTGCCAGAACGCTCCCGATACTTAAGACCTGCTTTTACATCCTGCCGCAAAACCGGAAACAGATTTCTCATTCGCGAACGACGAGCGTCTGAACCTCGAAGGACCATTTACCGTGTGTCAATCACCAGATAGATTCGAAAAGCACATTTCTTCGCGGACGTTTCAGCTCTGCCAATATTACGGGACCCATAACTTTGTAGTAAATTCAAGGTTTTTATTTCTTAATTTATTATATAATCTCCATCATTATCAAGGACAGTTTGCCATCTCTCCTGCAAATTTTCAATCCCCCTCTCATAGAAATCCAGGGTTCGTCAAGCTAAATATGACTTATATTTCTTAAATAATGCTCCAGAGATCTGAAAAGATGTTGCATTAAATACCGCATGAAAATGAAGAAGTATGCAATGACGAGTATGATCCTCGGAAGGCACGGCCGCCATTTTATTATTGTAAAAAAAATTATCCTTTTTAGAATATTTTGAAGACAGGCTGCTTTACCGAAAACTGTAAAAGAATACGTGTTTCCTCTTCAACGATCGGTACAGAACTAAAGAGAAAACAAATTCTTTGCAAATAGTTGATCACTTATGGGTACCCCTAATAGTCACTGACAAACCCGCGAGCAGAATTGTACTCTAGAAACATCTGGGACACAGTACCCCGGAGCAACGAGTTTAATTACTACAGAAAAATGTTGTCACCTACTTACTGTTAATTGTGCACTAAGTTCAGAGGCTAACGAGCCCCGTGGATTTTAAAGGACACGTGAAAGGACATTTTAGAGGATCCGCTCGATGCATAATTTTCGTTCCACCCCGTAGCACGTTCCATATCGCCGCAGCACGCATTCTCATGATGGTTATCCGGCGCACGATCATGACAAATTGAATGCCATGGCTGTTTAATTGTCCGTGCCGGTGATTTTGACGAATGCCGACGGCACGTGCGTATTTACGGTGGCGGCCGCGAGATTGTAAATCGCTTGTACCTTCGCCCGGTTGCGTTTATTTCAATGATTCGATGTTTTCCCCGGTGTTCCGAAGGCGTGGCACGTACCGAAAACGAAAACTAAAAAGAGATGGCGGAAAGATTTCCACGTGGCTGTAGAAGATGGTATATGGAACGTAAGGGAACGGAGCGCGCATCCTCCCCTATAAATTTTGCAACGCTGCGGGACGCGTGCAGCATGAAATACTAGCGGAGCTTAATGCGTGCCTCATTGAATATGGGGGTTGATAGCGCGTACACGTCGCTGACGTATTAATTTGGCTGCCACGCAGATCAGGCGTGACTTTTCGCCGGTATTTATTAGCTCCTAATAAATTGCCCGCCGCGGAACCTGACTCGCACCCCTTAAGCACGCGAGGCTGCTAATTGTGTTTCGTAAAATCGGGGCTGGAACAGCTCCTGGTAACCCTTTAATCGGGGGATGACGAATTGACTCGTCAGTCGAGTTGCACCTTTCACGATTTCTTCATTTTCTTCTTGATGCTACGAATAGAATCGAATTACAAATTATTAAATTATTTTCGCATCGTTTGTGGACAAATTTTTAATTGAAAAGTCTCTCGGTATAAATTGACGAGCTTGGAATAGCTGTAACTTGAAACGGTACTTTTCTTAAATGACCTTTCTGGAAGCTGTCCCAGCCCTTAATCAATAGTGCGGGCCAAGAAATGGCTATTCGTAGAGCGGAATATTTTTAGTACGCTTGCATATCGCAATGCATTTTCTATGATATTGTGGAGACTATCTTGCCGCGGAGACCTCGCTGATAAAAATATCGGAAAGAGGAAGGTACATAGATAAAAGGACATTAAAGTTTATCTACCCGCTATACGTCGCTATCGGTTTACCCGACGATTTATTTCGCCATATATCCGCGTCTTGTGTAAACCGGGAAATGATCCTCGCGTTGCATCACTTTACGACCCACCTATCTATAACAAAAATTGGAACATCTTGGGGAGGGAGTGGCTATTATTCTGCCGAGTCCTCGGCTAATTCGCTTCCATCGTAGTACGCATTATCTCGTTTCCCTGTTGACGGTCGTTTCGACGTGTTTGACAGACGTTGATTGTTTAATAATCTCGTAAAAAATAGATCTGTGTAGAATGCGTAAATATTTAAACACCTCAGTCGATGGTCGTTTGAAGGTGTTTGCTGGAAAAATATACTCAAACATTTGTGCGAAACGTCCCAGGATCTCCGGACATAAATAATGTCTAGATGTTCAAGAACAGATGAAGGATGTTAGGAATCGTATGAGGCTGTTTGAACAACAAAAAGAAAATGGTAAAAAATTCCTCCGAATCGTCCCAGGATCCCTGGATCTGTTTAGGTATACACTGACAAAAATGGAACAAAGAAATATGGAAATATATTAGAAAGAAACTGAAAATGAAGAAAAGAAAGAAAAGAAGAAAAAAAATGAGGAACGAGTTCGCTCGTGTAAAGCCCTCATGGTGTAACTTGTACACTACTGTAAAGTTGGCGACCACACCTCTCACTCGAAGCTCGACGAAACGACTGAAAGAAATCGCAAATCAACTTTTAAGATGTCGTTGCAAAGAGGAAGCATCGATCGTTAAACCTATGGTGATTTCAGTTACGAAAAAATTTGTTTAAAGTTATCACATTTGAATGTATTCTGACTTCTCTATATATGTCGCCAAGGCCTGGTTGATAAACGTCGAGGAATTATACCCCCACTACCACTTGGTGTACCGCGTGAGTCTCCTGGTCTCCTGAACGATACACGACGCTGACAAGACCCGTGTCGTTGACATATATCGAGAATTCACTGTACCTCGAACAGTCGTCCTACACGTGAAGTGCAAGCGTCCGAGCACCTCAGTCGATGGCCGTTTGACCTTATTTGAGGGTGCTTGAGGGGGTCACTGCGACTCCGGGCCACCTGCGTTGTGTCGCAACGCAGGGTAACGCGGTCTTTGACTCGCCAGGCGTTCATCGATCTCACCGGGCCGCCCCTCGGGGGCGGGGTGGTGATGTATTTCTTTTTAATTATCTTTATCAGCACACACACACACACACACATACTCACACATACACGCACGCACGCACACACGGGCGTCCCAGTTAGACGCGTTAGCCCCCGACGCGACAGAGCTCGGCTTCAGCCGCCTCTAAATCGGCAGAAAAACTTTTTCAACGTCCCTTTTCCGGGGGCGGAGTTAACGAATTAATGAGAGGTGGTGCCCGACACGAATACCGAGATTTCGTATGGTCGTTCCCCCTCCCCTCTGCCCCTTCGGCCACGTACGTGTGCGATTTTCGGTACATAAAGCGGAACGCCGAGCCGCAGCCACTCGAGACAGGTGTCATTAAGATTTCGCTTCAACGTCGGGCTGCCAGACGGACGAGCTGAAGAGCGAGTGTTGCGGGATGCCCGCGAGAAGGCGTATACATGGCAAAAGCGCGGCCCACGGGGTGGGGGTAGGGGGTAGGGGGTAGGGGGAGAGGGACAGAGGAAAAAAGTCGCAGTCAGGAAGCAGGGTTGTAACGAGGCGGCCCGAGTTCCCGCGGCATCAATCATCCGCGTTTAAATACCATTTTTACCTATGCGGTCTTCATCAGCGTTCGCGCGCGACCTCGACGTCGACACGCGACTACACGCCGCTTGGACGTCTTGATTTCTGTGTGGAAATCTTCCTTTTGCCGGGAGCCTAATCGAGGAACCATTCGAGGCGTCGCGATTTGCTTTTTTTGCCATTTTACCTTTAATTCTCGCGAGGCAGATGCCTTCGTGGCAGCGGTGCGTAGATCCGTTCGAATTCTTGCAAATAAGTGCTTTCTAGATGATTTTATACTTATTTCTTTGAGATCAACGTCTTTTTGGACTCGCTAACAATTGTTGATCACTCGAACTGGTCACTGCGTAATTAGAATTTACGTTGGTAACTCTTGTTCTAAATGGACCCAATCGAAATGGGAATTTCGGGAGTTAAACATCTGATTTTTTGATGAACTCTTTTTAGAGGAAAGTTGAAAGACAAGGAATTGACAAAAGTTATTTGAATTCCTTGGAAATTGAATGTATGCTGCAGATTTGTTTGAAAGCATAGAGATTACTACAGAGGGAGCAAAGTTAGGGGTTTAGGTTCCTTTTTATAGGTAGCAATTGTGTTATTTAGTGTTATTTAGGCTTATGAACTCTCTTGAGAGGCAAGTTAAATGACAAAGAATTGACAAAAGTTGTCAGAATTCCTTAGAAATTGACTTTATGCTGCAGATTTGTTTGAAAGCATAGAGATTACTACACAGCAAGCAAAAGGGGTTTAGGTTCCTTTTTATAGGTAGCAATTGTGTTATTTAGGCTTATGAACTCTCTTGAGAGGCAAGTTAAAAGACAAAGAATTCACAAAACTTATTAGAATTCCTTAGAAATTGAATGTATGCTGCAGATTTGTTTGAAAGCATAGAGATTACTACAGAGGGAGCAAAGTTATGGATTTAGGTTCCTTTTTGTAGGTAGCAATTGTGTTATTTAGTGTTATTTAGGCTTAGAAACTGAATTATATTTTTGAGATCTACCAGAACAACTTTTCAAAAGAATAAGGGGTTTAGGAATAGCCGAAGAGCACTGTGGTACTGGTGGTTGCACAATCGATGAGCCTCGGGATCGTGGATTCTCGCTCACCTGGTCTCTCTTTTTCCAGCATAATATACATATTTCTACGATACGAGTATAACTCCTCGCCTCCTGATATCTGTGAAATTGCATCCTGTCTTCTATTCAACCGTGTCTCGGAAACATATGTTCGAAAACAGTTTCCTTCATTTTCAACACTGTGTTTTATATTTTAACTGATTGAGTCCAAAGATACTATCTGTACGGGTCTTCATCTTTTTAAATCGTTACATTTTTTCCATATATTTTCGTTCGACTTTTTTCAGTTTCCGGGTGAAATAATTAAAGCAGCCTTTGACTCTTATATTGTCTAAACTGTGTGCTTCGGATGTTCACTTCGCGAGCGAAATTCTTTCGCGTGAAAAATACTTCCCGGGGTCAAAGCTAATATTTTTAGAAACAGCTGCTGGAGCTTCTTCCGCGAATTAATGCGATTATTTTCAGTTAGTCAGGTTTGTTGACTTAACAAGCTCTGTTTCTCCGAATTCGAAAAGTGATCCCGAACTTTCACTCCGTGCAAGAAACAATTTAACGCATTTAGATTTCTCTTTGGGATTTGCGAGCGAGAGAGTCTACGTTATTCGTGTGCCGAGAATCGTTCGACAATTAAAAAACAATTTCCCTTCCCACTGAACCTCGAGGGCAGACATCAAGTAATTATTTGCGAAGAGTAATCCTCTCTTTTCGGACATTATTATCGCCCTTTGTAGTATCCTTCCATTACATAAAAAATGTTTGTTTCTCGAGCTCGTTGAATTTGTCTCTACCAGCGTTGTACATAAAATAATTGAACGGGATCTTGAAAAATCATTTAGGAACAAATCACATGTCCTCGTGTTGCATTTTACAATAAAAAAATTAAAGATGGTTTTGAAGACCAAGACTCCGTAGATTCGCGATAAGGTAGAGTGACCACGTTACCGACAAAAATCGGCGAAAAATGGTTTCACGTGCCCCAACTTTTCGTCCTTATATTACACTACTTTATAAAAATAAGGAGAATGTATCTATTCAAGTTTTTAGCCACTGTTTAAATAAAATACACCTAAAGAAATAAATTCGTTGAGTAATTCCACCTAGATGGATTTTCACACTCTCAATCTCTCTTCATTTAATACTAATTTGAACAGGATGAAAGTACTACATCGGCACTCTTAAGAGCCCTTGGAATCGTATGATCAGTAACAGAAAGAAGGATTTTGTGGTGTCAACAGTGACTGGAGATGGTTCACGCTGTGTCAGCTCTGCACGTAGTTTAGCGATAGGTACGCATCCACGGGATCTAATTTTGATTAGAAGAGAAGCGCGTTGAATTGTAAACGAGCGATCGAGCAGGAGAGGCCCGTAGTAACCGAGAACAAGGGTTCGCAACCGTCTCGTCACGGCATGGCAGCGTAATAGATGGAACCGTAATCTTCGTCCTCGATAGGATCCTTCGCTCGAATGCGAAATAGGATTGGTAGGACCCGGTGCGGACGAGAGAACCGAAGTTTCGCGGGAATCGTAACGATTATTCTCGAGGTTCCGCTGACTGGTACGATATTGGAAAAACGTGCTGGAGTCAGACGTATATAATGTGCCGATCGCGAATGTAAAAGACGAAATATACGGCGCCCGGAAAAATCGCGACGGAGATTACGATGGTGTTCACCTGTTACAGTTTCTACGGGGGGGGGGGCTGAAACAGCGTGTCGCGTCTTTTCAAGGTTCCCAGGTGCGAGAGAGAGAGAGAGTGGAAAAGTTTGCCGCAAAATTTATCTGCCCCCGGCAACGCCCCAGTTTTCTGGTTCCCCGGGTACCCCGGAGCCGCGTGTCTCGTTGTACACCCGGTATTTATGGCCCCCTATCGGTCAGTCATCGATTTCAATTCGTTCTTCCATCAAAGGCATCGACCGCTCGCGAAATGGATTTCGAGTTATCTGCGTTGCTATAAAACAAGGCGGTCATGTGCGTGAAAACTATGAAAAATCGCGTACACAAACGCCGGCTGGGAGGCACTGTAACCTGAAACGATCCCCCGTGGGCCATTAGTCATCGCGGTATGGGGCCGCTAACAAAAACTAACTTACGTACGAATGAATACGACCACGCAGCGCCGCCGCTCTCTCTCTTTCTCGTTTGCGAGCGGATCGCTGCGAGCGAGTTAACAAACATATATAAAAAAAAAGAGGAAAAATACAGCACGAAATTACAAAACGTTCGGCTTTCGTTTCATCCGGGTACCACCCGGGTGTGCCACGGGAGATGATCGGGCGAGCTCGCGCGATTTAGTCTCGCACGGGGTTTTCAATATCTTGAGAAATCGCGAGCGCGCGAGTTTACGCGCACAGTTCCGGAGATAAGCTTTTTTACAAGGTAATCCGGCCCTGGAGCGTTCCGATTCCCGCGAAACTTTTTCGATTTTCGACCCGGATCGTAGTTCGCGGCTCGACTACCACGAATCTCGACTGACCAATCTCGGGACTCGCCGGGACCAGATCCTGGAACCTTCGGGAATTCCGAGTTCCCTCTCCGAGGACGACAGTTCGCCAACTGGTCGGCAAGTTTAGGGGCGAAGTAGGTGACCAAGTTCGCAGGACCGGGATTAGGCGACGATCCGCTCCGTCCAGTGACCTTCGACATGATTTTTCCACGGAATCCGTTTATTTATCTTTCACCCTTCGTCTCACCTGAAAATCACGTCTAAACTCGAGTGTTTACAACTTTTCATCGTAAACTAACTTACGCTACCGCTCAAAAGTATCCGGATACGTCGATGAATCTAATTTTAGTGTAGCATTGGTGAATTCCACATACGTAACTTTTAAAAACGTTAGATATTTCATAAGAAAGTAATAGAAATCGATTTTAGTCACTATTTTAGCCACTGAAATAACTTTTATGCTAATATATATTTCGCAAGTGTCCGGATACTTTTGAACACGCAGGCTACAGTTTTTTAAAAATGACAAAACATGAAGGCTTGTCGTTGCAGTAAACTATTATCTTGAGAAATACGGTGAGTTTGTTTATCGTGGTGGTGACTAAACCTCGTCAACATTTGGCACTGTAACATTTGCGTAACTTCGTCTTTAAAGATTACGAATAACGAAGATGTTCTCAGTTTTGAGGTTAGGTGTCTCGTGAACTTTATTATTCACGTATTCTTATTAGTCGTTGCGTACTTGAACGAATCGATCAATTCGAACAAACCATGGCTATCATAAAAGCGTGAACTTTAACACGTTCAAGGACAGTAAAAATTTCAGTGAGCTGCAAAAATAGACAGGCAATTTTTCCTGAAACTAGTTGTACTATCCGAAATCTGATTAGACATAAACAATAATAATAAGTTAACTGTCGTTAGTAATGACAGTTGGTCATTACATTAAAATGTAATTACAAAAACTTAAGGTTGTATAAATCTAGCTAAAATCAATGTGGTAAATAACCGTGGCTGTTCATGTGGTCATGAGACACAGGATATTGATGGCACGTCTTATGGCAATGTCCTCTATATGACACGCACAGCTTGAAATTTATATATAACCTGAGATTACAGGGTTGTTTTCTTCCCATACCTACAAACACTCTATGTAAGATTTTATGCTCCTTCCAGAAAGATTGTGGATTGTGTATCTAATGTCAACATCGCGTCCATTACCAATTAAGCGACTTCAACTGATATGTATCTATTACGTTACCTTCACATTAGTACAAGGTTATTATTGCAATATTATGTATGTAACACAGACTGCAGAATAACCTCTCATCGGAGGTTACAACTGTACAATAAAAAAAAAAAAAAAGAAAAAAAGGTTGTATAAAATTAAATGAATAAAAATTGGCATTAAAATTTGAATGCTACAGCATTCACGTCCGCGAACGTGTTAAGAGAGTTAGTCGATAAGAGAAGACTCGTGAAACGGTAGTAGATTCAAGCGAGTTAGCGGAACGAGAGTGTTGAAACCGATATGCTTCGGCGAAACGTCATCTAACGTGCATTCGATCGCGCACGATTCAGTTGTAGCCGGGACACATATGTAATTTAAGAAATCAGTATCAGACTGGTAATTGACAGATCGTTGGACGTGGGGTAGTCGGTCCGATCGGAGATCGATCGTCGGCGGTTTACGGATGGCTTCGTATTATGGGACGTCGAGCTCAATGAAATTCCAATCGCGAAAGTATTTGGTTTCGCGGTCGACGTCGGGCACACCGTGCGGGCGGAAGTTGCGGGGGAGAAAAATGGCGATGCCGGGAAGCTACATCCGCGGAGAGAAATAGAAAAGGGACGGGCAATATTCGCGATTGCGGATAATAAATGGAATGACGTCCGCTCTGCTTCTGGCAACCCTACCTCTGACGGATATAATCGGTCTAAAATTTCGAGCGAATCCCCCTTTCCGTAAAGTCTGCTGCACGAATGGGAGCGAAACCAGAGAGAGAGAGAGAGAGAGAGAGAGGGAGAGAGGAAGAGAGAGAGAGAGGGAGAGAGAGAGAGAGAGAGAGAGAGAGAGAGAGGAAGAGAGAGAGGGAGAGAGAGTGACTCGAATCGCTGCCACGGGGCTGCAGAGCGAACGGCAGATACGGCTGGTTCTCAGGCCCGTCCGACCACCCCCGTTTTACGCGCAGGGAACGGTTTACACTAAGCCGCGAGGATCATGCCCGTTTAATAACGCGATAACATATCAATTTCACGCAAATGCTGTCCCGGAGAAGCCCTGAGGTAGGCACGCTTTGAGGCCCGACAGAACCCGGGAAATCGTGCTGCCGCCGCCACACGACCCAGGAAAATGGCCTCGGATAATTAATGTCGGGCTACGATCGTCCGGGATGATTAATGGCGGACCGGCTCCTCCGCGTATAATAACGCTTTCCTCGCAAATTAGTGCTCACGCGTATTCAGTGCTTCTCGCACCCCGCCTTCTCTCTCTCCCTCTCTCTCTCTCTCTCTCTCTCGCTCTCTCTCGCTCTCACGCTTTTCGTTATCGAAGTTCTTTCATCGAACCGGCCCAAGACGGTCGCCCGAGCTGAATGCGCGAGGATTAAAAGCGCGGGTTATGAAACGTTTATTCTTGGTTAATACTCTTTTATCGGATATGCACGGCGGCCGGGGCCGGGTCGGGCCGAGTCGGGCCGGGCCATTTTTGAAATTCCGAGGCTCCTTCGCTCTCTCCCCCGTTCGTTCGTTCGTTCGTTCGTTGGTTCGTTCCCTGAATATTCAGAGGGGCGGCCCGTGAATTTAAGAGGTCCGCATTAGAAAAATAATTTCCCTCGGTCCCTTTGACGCCGGTGGAACTTTCATTTCGAGGATAATTTCGCGTCGTTCCCGGCTCTGTTCTACTAATCTGCCAAGGTTATTAAAACCAGACAAAGTTATTCCCACGAGCTACGCGGCCGCGTTATTCCCGCGGAACTTCAAGGACACACCACGGCCCCCGGTAAAAAAGCTTCCGAAGCCGGTTCCGGATGGAGTCGAGATCGAGCGATCCTATTCCGTGATCCCTTTCCGTGCCTCGAACTACGTCGAACGGACCCTACGTCTTCCTCAGCTTCGCTTAACCCGCTTCGGGGTCACCTTGATTCTCTTCATGCCGGTAATTGATGGAGGAATTTATCGAATTACCACGACCATTGCGTTGCCAAAGGAAACCCTGTCGATTTTCGATAGAGAAAATTGCTTGCTTCATTTTATATTAAAGATATTCTCTTTTTTTCTGGTCTATGCAACGAGAGACTGCGCAAAGAATCGTCAACAGCTTCGTTAGCGAAGAACTGTATACTTTCTTGATGACATCTGGCGTGACTTTTATCGAGCCGTTTATCATTTGTCGGCTCTTCGTTTCCACTTACTTGTGATTTAATGCTGTCGCGCCGAGTGTTCTCTCGGCCATGTAAATATGCAACGTGTGCTTCGTGTGTTTATATTTCAATCAAATTCCCTCGGTGGAAATTCAGAGTAAACTTCGAAACACGACGATTCACTCAATTTGTTGAATGTTGATGCTTCTGGGATTTGCGGGTAAAACCTAATTTTCTAATGATCTATTTTTGAACCTGATTCTCCGCCACCGATATTAGTCTTTTCGTCAGGCCTGGTATAAATAAATCATTTGAATAGAGATACTTAAAATCGACACGGAACTTTCGTAACCGCGAATCAAAGTGGACTTCCGCCAACCAAGAGTTAAACATACACGCAAGCCACATATTAAATCATTATTAATTTAAAGAGACATTACGAATTGCTCTATGAGAGCGAAGTATAAATATGATAAATCTCGCGGTTGGGTACTTATGATAAATAGTTGCCTACTTTCATGTACCTGCGGCATTCATAAAGCGATGTTTAATTCTTCTTCAGCATCTGGGTTTTTTCCCGTATAAAACGCGATCGTTTTTCCCCGTAGGAAGGAACAAGAAGTAGATAGCTATTATTTAATATCGTTTATGATTTATCGTCCGAAGGGAGCGCAGCGTGGCGACGATCCATAGTTGGTTCGCGCGGCGTGTATATCAGGCGCCGTAAACTTTTTGTTGCGAGGCTCGTCTCTGTAACGAGCAGGTAGAAAGCGTTGAACGAACCAACGCAACGCAACTGAACGCAACGCAACGCAACGCAACGCAACGCAACGAGCCGGTATCGGAGGCGTGCATTTAGCAGATTCGATTTCCTGACACGGTTAACGTGTGTATACCACGAAGACAAGCCACGTGCACGATGCGCCGAGAAATTTTGGATGGCTGGGATGAATTTGCACGTGATGCCTGGTACGTAGCTTGACAGCGACTTGATCCCCCTCAACGAGTTGAGCGCATGACGGCTGACTGCTATTCCTATCCCATCCCGGCAATATTAATAATGTCTGGAATTTCATTACGAGTTTCTACCCACCTAAGCTCCCACACTGATCCGACTGCCATTTCGTACCTACAGGTGATCCGCGTCCCGGTGTTGGTAAGCAACGCGAATATACACATAAATGTATGTACACACGAGGTACCATCTGAGACGGGACTCCTGCGACTGTGTACGATACTCATTCCTCATTACATCCAAGGATACGTCCCACCGGGTCGAACAAGTTCACAGAATCTGGAATTGCACGATAGCGCCGAGCGAAAATCCTTCGGGATTGCGCGGCCTTCCGATCCGATGATCGTGTTCGCCCTTCGAACCGAATCTTCATCGATGCGACGCGCGTTACTTTCTTCTTAACCGCTCCAGAAAGCCCAGATTCGGTATTTAATACGCTCCGTCGTGATACTGATTTCGAACCACCGTTCTATTCGAATTTCGTGTTGGAAATTACAAAACTCAAAATTTAAACAGCCCCCGGTTACATCCTACTGCAACTTTAAATGCGCCATACATTTCCCATGCTTCTCGGGCTTCCGCGATAAAGACGAAGTTATGAGAAAGCAATCTGTAACGTGGATGAAATTTATTGAATATTTTATGCACATAGTTGCGCGAGTCTTTGTACCTATTTTATTCCGTTCGACTTCAGCTGATATTATCAACTTGCGTTCGTATAAAAAGGTACGAGAAAGAAATGGATTGAAAAATTCTTGTTATAATTGCACAGTTGAAAAAGACCTTATGATGCGGGTAAAAAGGAACATGATTGTGCGACCAGGAGCAATTTATCCCACGATAAAATAACCCCGGGTTCACAGCAGCAATATCTAAAGAAACGAGGACAAATTAACTAAAGGTAAACGCAAATAATGAGTGCGCTCACTGTCCACGTTAAATGTGTCGAAAATTGTATGAAACCTGCATAAAGCAGAGGCAAATGAGTCTGGAGTTATACTCGCAATTCAGCGACTCGATGGAACAGCTCGATAGCAACAGCAGCATTCCGGTTTCCCAGCAAAGTATTCGACCCATAAGTAATCAATTACTTTGAAATCTAAAACAAACTTTGTAGTGAATTCAGGTTTCTATTTTTTAAGTCATTATATAATCTCCGTCATTATCAAGGTCAGGTTTTATTACAGGGCCGCCATTTTATTACAGGGTTGTAAAAGAAAATTTTAGAATATTTTGAACACCGGCTGCTTTACCGGAAACTGTAAAAGAATTCGTGTTTCCTCTTCAACGATCGGTACAGAACTAAAGGCAAAAGAAGTTCTCTTCGCAAATAATTGATTACTTGTGGGTAACCCTAATAACATCTTGCAGTGGAATTATAAAATTTGAGAGCCACATTTGAGAGGAAGAATCGTGTGCCACGGGATCGGAACGCGGAGGCGGGCACGCGTCGATCCGAACGGCACCTCGTAGCGTCAATATAATTTATGATCGTCGAATGGGCGCGGTTTATACGCTTTTATTCGCATAGTCGAGCACATACGATTTCCCCGGTGGAGCGCGAGCGGAGCGGGGCCATCTTTACGAGACTTTCAAAGCTTCGTGATTTTACAACTCGTTGAGCTCATTTCCTTGCCGCTCGAGCGTCGCCCAACTTTGATACTCGATTTCCACCACTTGCCAAAACTTTTCGCCGGCACGTGCATAAAATTATTTCACTGGTAAATCGCGTTCCCTCGCTTGTCCGCCCCGGTTTTATTTCGACCGTTATTATTCGTTAGCGTGCCACGCTTTGTCGAATTATTTTGCCAGGAATTTTACGATCTGTCTTCTCCCTAATTTCGGTTCTATGCACGAATGAGAGCCAATCGATTTTATACTTGGCTTCCTCTCCAGGCTCATGGTACGATTTCTTATTATCAGTGGACGACGATCTGGATATAGAGCCAGTCTTAAATATTCAATTTTCGTATCGTTTTTATTATGTTAAAATGTTCTTGTTCGCGGTGGCAGGTGAATTTAGTTTAATGTTTTATTTATCAGATGTTAGACGTGGGTTGAATCTCGACCTGAATCTTAGATAGTTTGTTCTGAAAGTTTTTTTCTCGACTATGGTATGCTGGCAGACTGTGTTAAATATTTTTATTAAACTTTCAGTATCGTTTTTAGCTGTGAAGGCAGAATTAAAAGTGCTCTGAGATGGACTTTTTAGAAAGAACGATCTTTTCAAAAGCGATTGGTTACTATTTACATTTTTTTGAAATTAAGATTTTTGTCACTTGTTAAATTACCACTCGATCTTCATACGATCCTCAAAAAGGGTTGCACGAAATATTCTGGGTTAAATGTCACCCCTTGAAGCTCCACCCTTCGATTCCACCAACTTCGTTTTAATCACAGTTTCATATTTCAACCCTCGTACGGCGGACCATAACTACATAATTAATAATGTTTAGGACCACTTCCTGTAGACACGTTAATTTCTCTATTGCTCTTAATGCGGCAGCTATTTATTTCATTAATTCGCCAGAAATTGATCAATTGAACGACAACTATGATGCTCTGGGTCAAAGCAGACTCGGAATCAATACAACAATGATAAAATAACAAACTCGACAGTACCTTAAACAGAAACCGGTTGAATCTTCGGCCAAGGGTCTCAGGAGGTTTGAAAAATGGGAAACCGTGATCGGTCCAGGTGGCAAGACCTCGTCCTTGGTCCCGGCAGCCGGCCAATCTAACAATGATTAATTAGAGCGTAATGAACGTTAGATTGCCTCTTCGGGCACTCGTAGGTGGCCTGGGTAATTCACGGTAACCAATTGCGATGTGTATGCGCACTTGAATTTCGGAAGTGGCGCGGTTACGCGATGATCGATGGCGAGAGGCCCTGTTTCGTCGAGGGGTAGACACGTACCGGATAAGTGGCTCTCGGAAACAATCTCCGTGACGCGCGATTGATCGCGAAATGATCGATGAAAGGATCCGTTGTAGATCACGCGTCTCCGGTGGAGTGAGTCGAGGGTACGGAAAAATAAAACCGAAGAAGACGCGGGGGTGCGATCCGCGATGTGGTTCGGGCGGGGGGGGGGTGGGGGGCCTGCACGATGAAGATAAGGAAGAAGCTCCGTCATACGCAACGTTCCCGACGAGGATCCTCCCGAGGAGGATCGCTCTCAAAACCATCGATCATTTCCGCAAATAGATGAATTCTTCTGTTTGTCTAGCCGAAATTAGTTTCCGCCCCCCTCCCCCTCCCCCGGTACACATCCTATCAGGAGCTGTGCATCCTTCGACTTTACATTCATGGGGTTCTTCCCGCGATGTTTAGAGTCCGGGGCTCCGTAAACACGGATCGAGCCATCCTGATTAATTCTAATTGCCTTTTAAATCCGTGAGCGTAACCGGCGAGCCGCGATACTACCCCTGCACACGAAATAATATCAAACCGTCTCGCAACGCCGCACACTGGGCGAAAACGAAATTTTTTAAATAAATCAGCGATGGGGATGTTTTAAGAACATTCCGAAGGAAGCAAATCCGAAAATAAAAATTTTTTATCCCCCCCAGGAGGCCGGCAAAGTTCGAGGAAAAAATTAAGAAATTGTCTCCTTTCACATGATTCTTCTAATATTCAAGTGCAATTTGAAAGAAAATTATTAGAAATAGCTGAGTTGGGTTCAGACGGATTCAAACGATTTTGAAACAAGTAATTGTTATTACATTTTGAAAATTATAGTTCTTTCAAGCGAGCACAAGTTTTTCGCCGAAAGTTGAACTATAAACAAGCACATCTCAGCCGGAACCTAACAGAACCTTGCACTGACTATACTCTGATAAACTATGATTAGTTGACCAAAGAATGCAAAAAAATTCATTTGCGACAACTTGCAACGAATCTACCAGAAATTACAGATTTAATTCAGGAATATTAATGCAGAATAATATATCCACTTATTCTATAATTTGTTTAAAACCTGCGCAATTACTAAACACCGTGTAAATTCAAATTGATTTTGGTTGCAATTTGAAGCTATAAATGCTACATTTTTAGATATTAAATTTCATTCAATTAATGGTTTAGAATTTATTATTTTAGAGCGTCAAAATGGCATTTTCGCCCACTGTGCGTCGGTGAGTAGAGCTGTAGAGCTCTATACTTGAAGTGCATATTAGGATCGCGAACGCACCAGAGTCCGATGCAGCCACTCCTTCCGCTGCAACTGCACCGACGCGCCGCTATAATAATGTAAAGTTTACGCAGCTTCGGTGGAAGGACGATCGCGTTTCTACCGTGGCGTCGCGACGCGTCGACGACGAGCAGACGTTTTCACGCCTGAATCGGGGAACGCGGAGGGACATAACCGAGCCATGATATTTCGTCTCGAGAAAGTTTACAGCCTGCTTCATCGTTCACGGGGACACGGAACGCCTAACCATGCGCGATCCCGAAGGCGTCGGCGAACGCGCCTCGATCATTTTTCTGGTACTTTTTCCGGAAAACGCTGGCTGCACATTCGTGCTCGACACAGGCGGAATAATTTAACGGGCTCTTTATTTTATTTCGAATCTCCCTCGACACTGACGCTGCTTTAATTATTCCTGACAATCTAGGATTCATAGCAATTCATTAGCGAACAATTTAGCGGTGATCGTTTCGAAACATTTCTACGTTTCTTCTTGAATGAATGCGACAGAAGATTAAATGTTATTAACACTAAACCTACCAAGTACGGAACATGTAGAAGTGAAACGTCTTATAGAAGGGAAAAGATTGAATTTACTTAAACTTTGTACAATTTTCATTATGATATGTGCTTAAATAAAGAAATCAATTCAGTAAATTTCTAGGAAAACGTATTTATAATTTCTATAATTGTGAAATAGGTCAGAACGACCGGTTTTCTATTTCACAATTATTGAAATTATAAAAACGTTTTCCTAGAAATTTACTGAATCGATGTCTTTATTTAAGCACATATTATAATGAAAATTGTACAAAGTGGTAGGTTTAGTGTTAACAATATTGAAAGCGTACTGAAGTGTACATATCAGGAAGTGTCTTTTCTCTAGCACGAATATTTTGCTTTCGTAAATTAATGTTTAAAAATTGATGTGCTTCATTAACTGCCACGTCAGTCACATATGACTGACAGTGATTTTTGACTAGCTTTAGACATTCATTTTTACTGTGACATATCCAGATTAACCGAATTTTATTAGGATCTTTAGAATCCAAAAGCGTTCAAACAGCATCCCTTATAACACATTGAAAATTTCTAGTTTCGGTTTCATTAATTAAATTACTCTGATTTTGTAAGAATCTCTGGGAATGATATTTGGCACTTAACGCGTTAATAATTAAAATCGACGGATGGCAGGAAGCACGTTCTTTGTAACACTTTGACTGGCAAACTGGAAACCTAAAAAATTCCATAAAATCAAAGCAAGTTATTTAATGAAATAAAAATTGAAAAAAATTAAACGTATGATATTCAGTAGTCCTCCAACTTTCTTCGATTTTACAGATCCTGATCAAACTTGGTACAGTGAATCTATTAACGTAAAAATTCATTTTAAAACCTGGACGAATAATTCCGTCACTCACATATGGGCACACATGGCAATCGACGTGCTGAAGGAAGATTTTTGTTCAACCTCGCCCAAGAAGAATTTCTGGTAATTTAAGTGGGAGAATTAGGTTTGTTCGAGGCAATATGGATAGGCCAAGCGTAGGTCAGCGTTCGATCCGGATCGATCTAGGTCAGCGATTCCGACAGAAGGGCAGCGGGAAGGTGAGCCGAAGGTAGGGAGGAATGTTGAAAAGTCAATTACGCCGCGACAATTGCATTTAAGATCGGCCTGCAACGGACGCAATTGCCTCGGCGGTTACAAAGGCTGCTGCCGGCTGGTTCATCCCTTCCGCTCGCGTGCTCTAATTATGACAACGCCGGGGACCTCCTTGAGCTACGTGCGAATTGCCTCGATGAGTCGCAGTCGAAATTCCATTAAGAGACAAGCGCGACTGACACCGAGAAAACGCTTTGCTCTCGGAACTGTTTCTTTCGTGTTGCGATAGTCACGATAAACCACCCCTCGATTGAAAGTGTCTGAGCATGATGCCCGGAGCACCACTTAAAAGCTTACCGGTTTCTTTAAGGAACGGCCGAGACGATGCTACTACCCCCCTCCCCTCGGGGGTTATCTTGAAAAAGCATTCGCGTAATCGTGTTTTATTTCGCTCCGGGAGTTCGCGCGAGTTGTTTATTAATCGAGTCGTTACGAGAAATACCGATCGCGCTACGATACCCGCGATCACGCGAATTAATAGAAGCACATGAGCGCACCGGGAGTGGGGGGAGAGAAGTTGCGGATAATGGAACGCCGAAACTTTCTTCGCGGAGAAATTCGTGCGGAAACTTTCTCCGGAGGTTTCCGCAGCTGTCTTGTCCGCCCCGAAAGTTTTTCCTCGCGAATATTTTAATCCGCGAACACCGTGACGTAATTTAAATTTAACCGAGCAACCATCGCTCGCCGGAGATTTCAGATTCCCCCGCAGCTGCGTGCAAAATTTCTGCGTCTTTATCTCGCGCAGATTGGAGAACGAAATTATTGCTCCTGTTTGTTTTAATACCTGCGATTGTTAATTCATCCGGATTGTATTTTTTACGGCATTCGGGAGCTCGGCTTCGCATTCGTGGACGAGGGGAAAAGAAATGTGCTCGAATTCTGGCGTGTTTGTATATTTACACTGACGAATATAATAGGATACAGAGCGGAATTAAATCGAGTACTGTTTGCGGCATGGAACATTAAATTAATTACCTTCGAATACGTTGTTTAATTCCGATCCGCGCTAACCCTGCTGCGGCTCTTGATTGAGATATACATTTAAAACGGTAATCAAAATACGGCGCGAGTGCATCAGCTGCAATTTTCGTGGAATAACCTGCAGCGAAGAATCATCTTAGCCGAATATTGGTCTAGGTCCAGAACAGTGATAAAAGCGGCAGTATTAAAGCAGTTAATTAAATTTTTCCGCGTCATGCTAAACGCAAAGCGTGCCCATCAGGCCGAGGAATTCCGCAGGAGCATGTTGCAACAAACAAATCGATTTTTCCGTGTAGCTCGCCGGAAGACGTGGAAGAAGTTAAGTGACGTTCATTGCCGCGGCCAATAGGAGGAGACTTTCGCGGAGAGGGTACGCAGGGAACGGTACTCCCTAATCCCACTATTAAGGTTGCCTCAGCGCTCGCATAATGCAGCAGCCCGGGAACAATCGACTCTCGCGGTCGTTGAAAACTATTCGCAAAATACCAACACGGGAAAATCGCGTTTATCCGACGTGCAGACCGGCACGGGCAGCCCGCGCCCGTGCGCTGCCACGGAATTCTCGTTACACGGAGATATCGTCCCTAAACAATTAATCTGGGGGTCGCATAAGTAACGAAGCTTCCGCGGCAACGAGCCGAGAGGCTCTCGAGTAGTTCGGGATCGTAAATACTGACAGGTATGCGAGTGTACATATATATTCCCGGTGAGGACGTGCACCGCGCAAGGGGGCAGTTTCGTCCGGCCACGATCGTCAAGATTCCAAGATGCCGGCAAGTTGCCTGCACGCGATATCATTCTGCCACCAAGCAATTCCCATTCGGCGTAAACATATTTTTATTCTGTTGCTCATCGACCGTAACGGCTGCGCGATAACGTTATATTGGGAGTATGGGTATTAAAGAAAACCACACTATTATTAAATACGAAATAAGATTTATATCAGAATGGTAACTCTTAAATTCACTATGTCTATGCACGATATTTAACACACGGTAAACGCACTTTCTCACAACTTAATTTTTGCAGAAAATGTTTCTTACACACAACGTAACTAGGTACACGACGTAATACGGTATGTAAAGTAACCTGGGCCCATAACCTATTGGGAGTATGGGTATTAAAGAAAACCACACTATTATTAAATACGAAATAAGATTTATATCAGAATGGTAACTCTAAAAGCACGTTGTGAGACACGTCTTTACACAGCGAAAGAAACGTTACGAATGAAACACAAGAGATCGAAACAGAGGAGCAACAGTCCAATATTAACAACTGAAGATCGAGGGTCCCATGCCGGGGACAACATACAATGTATATTAACTGAAGATACAATGTATGCATATACAGGTCAATAGCCGGTTCAATCGATCCTACCTTTTAAAGAAATAATAGATTGATTTTGTTCTACATTTATGAAATAAATTCCAACACGTTATCGCTAACGCGTACCTGTGTTAACCCTTTGCACTCGAGTGGTGACTCTGAAGCACCACCAGAAATTATTGTGGCATTATTTCAAAGAAATTGCAACAAATATTACAAAATATTTGTTACATTACAAAATTTGTATTTAATAGATCACTGAACGTTTAAATGTTATATGTGGAAATCGGATCAGTTTCGTACGAATAAAATGAAAATATTCCAAGACGGAAGAAAAATTTAGTTTTAGAATAAAAATAGCGCCGAGTGCAAAGGGTTAATAGAAATATTTTAATGCGAGCGTAAAAGATTAGGAAATCAGCCTTTCAATTGGTACGTTAGAACACCTGATTGACAGCACAAGAAACATGTATTGAGGATCTAATATCGCTGTTATAATCCATTATTCGGAAGACTGTGTCTATACAGTTGCTCATTTTTCATCCTGTCGTTTACTGACCGCAAAGGCAGCGCAAGTACAGTGAATTCTCGATGAATGTCAACAACACGGGTCTTCCCAGCGTCGTGTATCGTCCAGGATTCCGCGACATTTATCATCCAAGCGTTCGCGACATATATAGAGAAATCACTGTATACCTTATTACTGCATTCGATAGAAGCGTTTCGCTAAACTTTCGCTGGCCGTTGAATTTCGAAGGGTTGCAGCCCTCGGTTCGGTTAAAAACGAGTTCTAGAACGGCGTCTGCCATCTTCCGGCCGCCTCTATCGCCGATTGCCAATCACTCCCGTGCCGTGAGTGTCATTATTAGCAATTTGTAGTATACTGGAGCGCCGTTTCGAATTTTTATCGCGCCCCGAACGTTTTAAATCACCCCGCAGCTCGTTCACCGGGGGGTTCGCGGGAGGGGAAAGGGAATAGCAAATGGGTCCCGGCGTATAGCTCGCCGGGCAAAAGAACTTCGCAGACAGAAAGGGGTAGGGTATGCAGGAAACGGGCTGGGAGTGTACGTTGTACCTCGACACGGGTAGGAAATGCGCGAGAAAAAGCGAGAGACACTCGGGAACGGCGAAAAGACAGACAGTCGGACAGACAAGACAAGGAGCACGAGGAGAGGACAAGAATGTTGATTGGCCTCAAATTGAATCCCACCCATTTATCACTCCAGGGCTGGTCCGTTCGTTCGGCTCCTTTCTTCCTTCCTTCTTCCCGTTCCATCTACGCCGGTGCTCAGGGTTCGGTGGCATTGCGGACAAAAATCGAGGCTCCGGCTATCCTATAACCCTTCCCACCACGTTCACCGTCTTCGGCACGAACGGCAACCACCCAGACACCCGCGGAATCAGATTCGTGGAACGGCGGGCTCTCGATTTCTTGCCGAGAGGAACGTTCGCGCCGGAGATTGCGCTGAAATCACGCAATCAAATGCCCGACTGTAAACTAACTAAATACTGGAGAAACTGAATCGTTCTTCCATGAAAGTTCTCTTTCAATGGTGCCCAGCTGTCTTAATTTATTGTATAATCTCCATCATTATCAAGGACAGTTTGCCATCTCTCCCGCAAATTTTCAATCCCCCTCTCATAGAAATCCAGGGTTCGCGAGGTCATAATCACCAGCAGCAAACCTTCTGAACCAACGTTGACACTTGTTGACCTCAACACATCTCCATAAACATCGGAAATTTTCTTTGATGTTACCGTTGCATTAAATCCCGCATGGAAAAGTATGCAATGACGAATATGATCCTCGGAAGGTACGGACGCCGCCATTTTGTTACGGGCTTGTAAAGAAAGATTATACTTTTTCGAATATTTTGAACGCAGGCTGCGTACATCAACGAATTTCATCGAGTTCTTCAGTTTAACCAGTCTAACCAGTTGAGATGATCATGTCGTCTTATTGGATTCCTTAGATTCTTCCGACGATCATCACTGCGTCGAGGAGACGATAGAAAATGTTGTTCAAGCTGTTATTCGAGTATTACAGGTTCTCAATAATGCAGAAAATTGAACTGTTAACTGAACATTGGCTGGCTTGAAGAGACTATTTTGGTTCGATAGAAGATTGAAAATGAACATCGATGGTCACAAAATGTTGCAAATACTGTAAATAAGAAAATTTCTAATGAGAAATAGCACATAAATTATTGTGTTAGCCGGTTCTCGTCATTGGCTGTTAATAGACAGCGGATCTTTATGCAAGAGAAAATGTTTGTACCTAGTTTGCAAGGAAATAGAGCTAAATAAAACTCTATTTCTTGTACAAATATTTTTAATTGTTTGAAAATAACGTTTCCATATTTTTACTGTTTTACGTTTCGTCTATTCATTTTTGTCATACATTCAAAAGATCCTCTGTCTAGCTATTGGTACAATGGTCTGGTGAGAAGATGAACGCTGACATGAAAGAAGTAAATATGTGTAAAAATTTGAACAGATTTCGCCAAGGTTGCCACGGAATTGTCGAAAACAAAGGAGTACATTTTAACCTCTTAACTTAACAATTATTTTGTGAAAGTGCGTAATATATTATATTATAATACTCGAGTATTCTCGGACTTTTAAGTCGAGAGGTTAAGAGAAAACAGAAATTGTCCACTTACAAGGTACCTGTAGGTCCTTTCCGACCGACCCGAGACTCTCCCGCCATTTTACTCGAGAATCGTGAGATATCCCACAGTTTCTTCAATTTACAATTTCCTTCAATTCACAGTCCGAAAATAACGGAGGCCCACAGTGAGCACCGACGCACAGTGGGCAATTTGGACAAAATCGGATTCAAAATCAAGGTACTTTCGATAGGAATGAGGTAGAGCGATGAAATTTCTTGGAAATGAAAGCTGCAACTTTGTAGAATATGGGAAAAATAGAGAGATTGTGGTACGAACGTTTTTTAACCTCGAGAAAATTCGTTAAACGCGCACAAATTCAAGAAAATTTTAGTTTTTCCAATACCACGCGGGGAAAAAAATTTTTTTTAACATGCTATACATCATTTCCCATAGATTTTTTCACGCTGATTTCAAATCTGGTCTCAAAATTTGTCTAGGACCTCAGTATTTTGCAAAAAATAGATTTTTGTGACAAAAACTAATCAAGTCATTTTTTCGTTGAAATGATTCGATGGTAATAATCTCCCTATTTTTCCCATATTCTACAAAGTTGCAGCTTTAATTTAAACAAAATTTCATCGCTCTCCCTCATTTCTATCGAAAGTTCTTTGATTTTGAATCCGATTTTGTCGAAATTGCCCACTGTGCGACGTATAGAGAAGCTTTTCAGCGCTCGGAGGTAGTCGCCTGCCGTTTTACGGGGACGTAAAATGAATGATCAATTGAAGAAGACACCGGGCCCCAAACTGCGCTCGCGAACAAGAAAAGGTAGACAGCCTAGGTAGCGAACGGTGGCGAGGAAGTTGACGCGGAGTCGCAACATTATGCGATTGAGTCAGCGTCGGCTGAAATCAACCGGCTGTTTTTTTTCTGCCTGTTGGAATCGCGGGGAGGGACGCATAAGTCGAGGCAATTACCGTCGACCCGATGGAAACGGGAACGGACCCGGGCGTTCTCGAACGTCCCGGCCGATTATAATTTCGGTAACGTTGCGCGCTCGGCTGTGCTGCCCCTGCCCGGCCTCTTGATAAAATTTTAATTACGTTTCGCGCCGGACGAATAAAACCGATCGTAAGATCGCGGCCAATTAACATTAGCGAGACGCTGAAGAGCCGCTTGGATTTCATTGCGTTCCATTACCGCTCGGTAACGCGGCGCGTACGTTACGATCGCGCGTGAACGTGCGACCGCCTCGCGGCGAAATACTGCGGAACTGCAGTTCGTATGCAGCCGCGTGCAGCCGCTGCCGAAGAGAGCCGCTCGCGGTTATTTAAAAGTAGCTTAACGCGCGAAACGCCGGTAATAAACGTTCCTCTTTTTCTCTCTCTCTCTCTCTCTCTCTCTCTCTCTCTCTCTCTCTCTGTCTCTCTCCGTTTCTTTTTGTTTTTCGTCGGCGCTGTACGATAGAAAATCGCGACGATAACTGTATCTCATCGCGGGCAATGATATCGTTCCAGATGCGTGGAACGATGCCGTTACCGTTCCGAAGACGGCCGGAACCGTTTCCCAACGTCTTCGTGGCTCTAACTCGGGATCGCGTATGCGAGCGTGTCTGTCCGGCGAGACATTATGCAGATTCCGTTTAATCGCGTTATTTCAAGCGAAAGGAAGAGATTTGCACGGCAACACGCCGGCCAAAGTAATTGTCGTTCCGCGAGAAAAGGGGGTACATAGGAACCGCGTGTAGTCGATTTCACGAGGACCCCGCTGAATAAAGCGATTACCGCGCGATGGTTTTATACAGAACGGTATTATGCTAACGCCCCCTGGACTCTTGTTATTTCGCGTGGTACGCTCGCTGGTTGACGACTTGCGAAATATCGTGCGAGCTCACATCTGCTCCCGTCACGTACTCGCGCAAGTATATGTTCTTCCATTGTGACGGAGCGTGTATTGAAATAAGCGGACATAATCCTCCGTCGCCTTGAGAATATTTCCTTCTACGTTTGTATTCACCGACTGTGTAATAATTGTGTTTCGTTTCTGTTTGTTTCAGGTAAGTTCGGACGCGTCTTTCAGAATGCGACACCGGTCCTCAGGAGTGAGTAATGCAGTCATTAATATTCGATGATTTGCTTGATCGTATATGCGATCGTGGAAAAGCATACAAAAGTATGTTTATGCGAGAAATTATTGAGCAATTTTTTAGTTTGTTAAATCGTGTCCCATGATTTTTCTCGCAGCCACTTTGTTCAGACTCTTTTATTTTATCTTGTAATACGTATTAACAAAATATCGATGCATTTTTTTGAGGAGCATGGTTTCGAACATATTACACAGCGACTCTTGCGTCCGATCGCACATGTTCCAAATAGTAATCGAACACGACTATTTTTACGCGACATGCGCTTGTTTGTACTCATCGTGTTTCGTGTATGTATAACATCTTATGAATTTCAATCTGAGATTTCAAACTGTAGAAAATATAAACGTGTTCAGTCGAATTAGAGTATTCGGAAGTATTATCAATGATAGCCAGTGCAAATGCACTGCGAGACATGCACTTTCGAGACTGCGAAACCCTTAAATATGGCAATGCGAATTGTATAATCCAGAGAGACGCAAGCTAACAAATGCCCTACTTAGTATGGGCCTTCAACTATCTCTTAATGTAGACACACTCTTGCTTGTCTTAGTATTCATTCTTTTTCCAAAAATTGTAGTCTGCATATTCAGTGTTCACGGACATTGTTATTGTATTCACTTGTATTATTATTGTATTCTTCTTGTATTATTTCTGTACTCTATATTATTGTACCCACTTATATTATTCCTGTAAAGCAAAATGAAAGTAGAAGGGTTTCAAATGCTTAATAAAAAAAAAGAGTATTCGGAAGACTGCAAATCGAAAGATCGACGAACAGTGCCTCGGTATGAAATCAATGAATAATAATGGAATTAAGTGTAACAATTGCCGAGGAGAAATAAATTGCATAAACACTGAACGAAACACTGTACCTAGAAAACTAGAATATAGACTCAAAGATTTTGAACCAAGTAAACCTAAAGCTCCACAGAAATAATTAAAACATTAAACTAGCATTAAAACATATGAACAACAGTTGAAAAATACAGTGTAAAATAAAACAGTGAAGGTTTAAATGAGACCCAGAAAAATAATTTAACGTGTCGCGTAAAACTTGGTCTCCGTTATTCTTGCGAAAAGTTCAATTGCATCGGAACATGCGGACCAGTGGACAAATAGAGTGTAGAATAAGTTAAGTTTGAACGCATCTGTAGACCCAAAGAATTAGGGTATCGTGCAGAAACGCCTCCCCTGGTCAAAAGAGAAAGGAGAACGGAAAATAGATTCGTTTGCGTGGGGTTTTGTCGCGAATGCGGCGTCGTTCCCGACAGGAGCAAATGAATTCTTCTTAATCGCAAGGTAACGGCGGCGCGCAAAGGGACAGGTACACACACCTGACAGTGCGTACGAGGCTCGTATATTCGGTTGGTAATGCGGGTCGAACGACACCGGGACATTTATACATTACACTGTGCTTCATCTTCCGTTTAAACGGCACCCGGCCAATGAACGGTGCAATCAACAGTCCTAAAAATATTGTGTTTAATGATAGACTCCTTAGAAGTCCGTGTTTCAGACTGTAGATTATATTCAGACAGGATAATTGGTCGGTACCGCGGCCATTGGCTGCAGCTGCGCCATTGTAATTGTAGGCTACCGGAGACTGGCGGAAAAAGAAGCGAACGTATAATTCGTTCATCGACGTAATTCTTCTCTCTCTCTTTCTCTTCGTTTTTTTTTTCTCCACCGACCACTTTTAGACAGGCGCCTCCGGGCGCCACGACTTTCTGCGAATTTCTGCTTTCACACCGACTGAGCAACCCTCTTTCGCCCACCGAAAGGAGCTTATAGTTCGACATCGAGAAGGAAAGGAAAAAAACACTGCCCGACAGATAGCTTTCGGAGCCCGGTAATCCGTCTTCGTTAATGCCCCCAGAAGTGGACGAGCGCATCTTGTTACCTTCGTGTTGCACACTCCGCCCGACCATAATGCAGCTCATATTCGAATCGATTCGAACGTTTTCCGCCTGCACGGTCACCTCGGGGACGCCTCGTCGTGTTCACAGTCCCCCCCAGACGCTTTTATACTCGACGCATGCTCGTCCTGTCGTCTTGACGCTTCGTTCAACTGTCCTGGTGACCCTTTTTGCGGTCAGTTCGGGTTTCGCGGGTCCTGCAATTCTTTTTTCTCAACAGTTCATGCTCGTCTCCGCCCACGCTTGCTTTGACAGTCGGTTTAACCGTTGCGCTATTTTATTTGGTGGTTATTTCTATTTTTTCTATTTTTTTTTGTTTTGGAGATCAGGTCCTAGCCAGTGTGTTTAGAATGTTGCTCGGTTATGAGAGTGCGTTCAAGAATGAAGTCTTTGTTTTCGAACATTGCGGGAACCCCGTGCACACTGCTCGGATGCTATATAAAATAAAAATATACTAGATACAATGGGCGACAGTTTGGAGCCGTAAAACTGAGGTAATATATAGTGAAGGATCTGTGCAACATGATAAAAGGACCATCATGGTCCACGCTAGCCGTCCGATCTCGGTGCGGAGAAACCAGCGATGTTATAGTATCGCATTAGGTTGTAAATTTAGCTGTTGCGTTTATGGTGCCAATTTATCGATTCTAAAAGTGCTGATTTTTTTCACAGAGAAATTACAACATCAATAAACGGAGGTGGACAGTCGGAATCTAATAGTCAATAAAATATTTTATGTATGTACTACTTTCTACGGCGGGAAACATAGTGAACGAAATTATCACAGCCTGACAGGATCAACGAAAAAATATAAAATGCAGATCATCTTTATCAAATTCAGAAGTTCCGTTTCACAGAAAAACATGCAGTTCTACATTTTGTAACCTACTTCGTGTTACGTGAAAGCACGGTTAAAATTTCAAGTTCTGTCGGATTTATTAATTTCGGATAATTTCTGTCGGTTGCAATTTGCACGAACCAAACAGGAATTTTTTGCTCTCGTTAATAGTTCGGACAGGTCGCAAGTAACGTCTCGATATCCTCAAAATCCTGTAATCTTTGCATTGTTCGAAGTTACACCCACCGATTTTTGCCTTAAACGCATAAATTCTGCTCAAGTACCGATTTCGCGAAGAAAAAATCGAATGAAAGCCAAACCGCGTGCGAGAGTAAATCGGCGCCGCTGAAACGACATTACGATTTACCCCGTGAAACTTTCGGCACGATAAGCCGGCGCGATTACATAAAAGAACGGCAATTCCCCGGCTGACGATTCTTTGATTCCTCTTTGAGAGCAGCAAACAATAGTCACGGGAAACTACGCTCATTACTTTCAACCGGGTTTCCTCGAGTTGTTTGCGTTTCGAGAACCGAGCGAATCGGAACCAGCGTCGAAAAACGATGCTTCTGAAACTGTTCCAAGATCGCGTATACATCTTCCTGCTCTTGGAGAGCCGTACGCGACCTTAACCCCTCGAATGACCCTCGAAAATCAAGAAACTGGTCGAAAAACTCGATCTGATCAATCACTTTTTCTTTTACAGACAATCGCGTGCAAAATGTACGAACGTGTATCGTCAGATTTCTTAAAACGATTTGTATTGAAAATTTTCCTGCACGCTTCACGCGAGTTCGCGACTGTCACCGAGCTAGTCACTTAAGGAGTTAAGAAGCAAAACTTCGGAAGACGATGCCGCCGGTCTAGCGCGATTTAATCTACTTAGCCGCGAGGATGGTTCCACGGTTAAGTGGTTTAGTTTTACGAATGGTCGGGATCCATGAGAGCCGACACTTAATTGGAACGTGCCGGTGCTTGCAGGGTGGATGACAGTTAGGGAACTGAACGGCGAGTTTCGGGAAAGTGTGCTTCGGTGGTCGTCGGCTTTGCTTTCGTCCGGTTCCCGAAACGGTTCGGTCGTGTATCGAGACTCGACCGACGGTTTAACAATCGTCGTTGAAACCACGAATTTGGTTCCACCGGAAAAAATCGATTTCCATCCGCGGGATCGGGCCGAAGTCAAAAGGATTCCGCGCGCGGTATCCGATATCATTTAACAGTAAGTTCCCGGTAAGTGGTACGGGATAACGCGCGGCGGCCGTTCGAATTTATCGTGACGAGAACGGCCAGCCGAAGAAATTGTCCATGAAAATGAAATATAAGGTCGGGCGGGGTCGCGAGGCGCGTCCTCGATAAACCTTCGAATATAAATAAAATATTCTTGCTTTTACATACAGCCGGAGAAATGTTTACGGCTTATAAAATGGAAAAGTGTTTTATGCGCGGAATCGGCTTTACAACGGCGACCGCGGAATTTTTAGCGACGATTGTACCCAGGCGATACAGTCGCGCCGGCCCGTATCCCGTATCCGGTGACCGCGTAAAATTCCTGCGGTAATTTCGCGCGCGTTTATCGCATTATCGATTACCGGATTAAAATCTGTGAAATATGATTTCGTGTCGCGGAGAGAGGGGAGAGGGGCGGCGGCTAAACGGCGAATCTGATTATCGGCCGTGTTTTTGTTCCCCCGCGCTATTGTGCGAACGTGTCGCGATAAGATATTACTGGGACCCAGAAGTAATCAATTATTTTGAAACCTAGAAAAAAACTTTGTGGTAAATTCAAGATCATACAGGGTGGTTGGTAACTGTTGGTACAAGCGGAAAGGGGGTGATTCTACGCGAAAAAAGAAGTCGAAAATATAGAATAAAAATTTTTCGTTTCAGGTTTTGTTTTCGAGAAAATCGAATTTAAAGATCCGTCGGGTTCGCGTGCTTTAGTATGCGCAGGAAGTAGAATTGGTAGGTCATGATCAGACACAGCAGACAATTCCTATCGAATAACACGCGCATTGGCTGCATTTTCAAACTCAATGTTCTCGAAAACGAAGCTTCGGATGAAAACATTTTATTCTATATTTTCGACTTCTTTTTTCGCGTAGAATCACCCCCTCTCCGCTTGTACCACCCGTTACCAACCACCCAGTATATACAGGGTGGGGCATTTAAATGGGACCACATAAATATCTCGGTTATTATTAGTCGTACAAAAAATCTCCACAGAATAAAGTTGTACTGTTTCAAGGGGCGAATTTGATAATGGTAAAAACTTTTCTCAAGGTCAATTTTTTACAAGATTTCAATGTCATCGATATTTTTTTAAATGGAATCATATACTTTTATTACCGCTATGTGATAACCGAGGTCAAGACGAATCCAACGACCTGTACTATTATGACCTTCACGTGACCTTGAGTACGAAAAATTCATAAAAGTAGAACACTTGATGTAAACAGTGAAATAACGATGACACGATCCCCCTAGGGTTTCAAGAGATGTTCTTGAACCTCGACTAACGACTGTAAACACGCTTCCAATGAATTATAAATGCTGATACAAATTCTTCTCCTTGCAACCAGAGGCAAAAGAAATTCTTTGAAAATAATTGATTACTTACGGGTACCCCTAATAATACACCGCTCGCGATTTTCGTCCTCGCGAGGAATTCCCGACGCGTCTCGGCGAAGATGTTTGTCGCGGACGGGTTTACCACCGCCCGCGAATTCACTCGGGGGATTGTCTTTCCTCGCCGGGCGTCAATCTCCAAGTCAAACCTCGCGAACGCCATTTAAATATGAATCCGCTGCTGCCTCCGCGCGAAGTCTTTGTCCGCGTCTAGCCGGACAAAACGCTGGAACAGCGTCCTGCGACTCGTGTATTTCAAATTCCTCTCCGCCGGCACAGCGGTCCAGAGTGTCCCGGCAGAAGTAGTCTAAATGATTGTGGTGTATTTTACCCGAGGGAAGCACCCAGGGACTACGAAAATGCTCTCCCGACAAGGAATTTGCGTAAACTTTCGAACTACCCACCCTCGGTATCAATTTACACGGCTGCGAGGCTCCGAGGTCCTGGGGACTCGCGATATTCTGCTGCGGAAGCAGATTACGCCGGGAGAATAAGTATGGCGGATAGGGGGATAAATGGGTGGGGCCGGGGAGGTCACTTGTTATCCAATCGTAAGTGGACGGAGCGGTCTTTGGAAAAAGCCAACGGAACTTCATGGAAAACAGAGTTTATAGCTGGAGGGTGACAGCGAGATAAGACGGATTATTTATGGTGCAATTGATTTGCTAAGTAGATACATTTATGATGCCAGCCGAGGGTCCTTCTGGATAACATCTTTCTAGTCGAGGCTCGATCCATCACTGATTTCTGTAGATACTGCCTTTAATCGTCTGTTAAGTGTCATTTAGCGATCTGGAGTACCGATTACAGGGTTTGAGTAGCTTCTTCTCGTATGTACAGCAGCCTTTTTACTTTTTACCATTTTATCTGGATCCCGTATTATCCGAACACGTTTTGTTATCTGAAGAGGACTTTCTTCTCGAGGACCTTCTAGGACGACTCGTACGCAATACGATTTATCGTAAGGATTATCGTAACTAGGCTCTTGTTCTATTACAATAAGGAGCAAAACTGATTACACGCTATTCGAAACAGCATAACTTTCTTCAAATCAGTCCAAACGACTTTAGTGTGTTTGAGAAGTTAGAAGGAGTAGTTTATTAGACGAGGTGTGAACAATTTTTGCATAAAATTTGAATTGTTCGGAATCGCGAAAGAAATGATAGGTTTGTTTCGGTCTCGCTGTTTCCATCGAGGAGAACAGGGATGCTAACGAGCGATCCGCGGTGTATCCCCGGTGCTTGAACGGGTAAATATGGCCTGGCAAAAAGGGCCCCGGGAATGGGAAAAAGGTGGCTCGATACGTTTCCGCGGAGCGTCTTGCTGGCACGGATCCATTTCGCGAAAGAATCCATAAATTTCGCGAGCATTCCCGAAGCCGGTGAACCTGGCCCGGTGGAAGGGTCGATGTTGGATGAACCGTGGCCCGCCGCGGTCCCTTCGTTAGCGGTTGTGCAGGTGCAGGAGAGGCCGGGGCGTCCTCGTAAAACAGGGGAGCATGGACATCCGGAATGAAAAACTGCTGACGACCGACGGTGTGGGCGAGCCCTTTCTTCGAAGACGCTCTCGCGGTTCTCGCCCCCGCTCTGGATCCCATAAAGGCCAGAGCTGTTCGGGGCTCGTTCGAAATTTGCCTGCAAACGAGGTTAAACATCGCACACTCTCCGGTGGCCGGCGATCCCGGCTCGTTCCTTGGAGTTAGGCGAGGACTGTCGGGTTAGGTCTGGGTCAGTCCCGCGCGCACTTACTCGCGCCGTAAAGTCCGCCGCGTATATAAACGGAGAGGAGAGGAGAGAGAGAGAGAGAGAGACGCGGTGGCCGCACACCCACGACTCCCGACGATACAACGGGAAGCCATCCTGGAGAAGGTATGCTACGGGCTCGGAGAGCTCGTCCGGCTTCGCCTCCAACGGGGCCATTCCTTACCGGGACATTTTTATGACCGACATTTTCGCCGCCGCCGCCACCGCAGACCGCCGTCGCCACCCTGCCTCGTCCTCGAACGCTCAACGAAACGGAATCTCGGCGGATACCGTGCGCCAGGTACCGACGCAAACAGGAGCCGGCAGGAAATGATTATTTACTGCTGCCCATCCCTTAACTCGCACGCACTCCGCTCACGGGGTGTCCCGCAAGTACCGAACACGCGGCCGCCGTGGCCTTGACCCGAACGATGGAAACTCTTGCCTCCGCGCGGAGAACAAGCTGATCGGTGGACGTGCTCTTACGATTCCACGTTACAAGCAGACCTTCGTTCTTTAACCTTTATGTGCATAGGTAAACTAAATATTTGGAACATGAATGCATACATGGGGTCCATTGAGGACTCCGCTTACCTAATTCCTTGCTAACTTTGATTACAGCAACATTTTATTTCCGTAAACAGATTAAACATAACCTAAATATTGACAGAAGCAAATAGCTGAACTCTCAGTTCACAAATGGCGCGGTTAAAAATGTTAACACAAAATCCAACACTGGGGTCCTTTGCGGACCCCACTCATGCATTTAAGGGTTAATTCTTTTGTACATGGTGTCAAAAAATTATATGTCACGGCCACCATAGCGTGATTCTACATCTACGATTTGGTGGAAATTGACAGAAAAAACTCCCCGCAAAATTGACCTTGACCTTGAAAATCAAGGTTTTTGTTTAATCGTGTTCTACTGATCATAACGATCAACTTTGTGAAAGAAACCATGGGTCGCATCTCAACCGTTCTCTTACAGAATGATGTTGCATTTCTTATAATTTTTGCAGCTTCTTTATTTGTAAATTTTTTCATTTCATTTTTACAGTCCGGTTCCATATAATGAAACGAATATTAATATAAGCTTCTGGAGAATGTTCTAAAGGGTGTCTCAAAATGAGCTGAATCAATGTATGAATGTTTCTATTTTATTATAACGTACAAACAAAAAATTTTAAACCCTTTGCACTCGAAGCCATTTGAACTCCAAAAAGAAACGTTTCTTCCGACCTAGAATGTTTCCCTTCTGTATATATTTGTTCATGCTAAACATGCGAACATGGTGCAATTTACAAATTTAATAATGTAAAAAATATTTTGAATAACGATACAGCAATTTTTAGTGGCGCCTTATAGTCGCCATTGGAGTGCTAAGGGTTAAAATAATGTATACCCAAAGAAATCAATTTGTTAAATACTTTCTCATGTATACCTCCTTGGAATCTGAATATTTTTAAATGAAAAATATCAGAACCCGTCATTCAAACCTAGATTTAAACCTAGCAAACCCGTAAACCTGGGGGTTAAACAAAACTCAATTTAGAACCGAGGGGGGCAATGTAGTCTGATTTAGAATGTTTGATTCCTAGATAATTCTCAGTATTGAAAGAGGGTGCGAAGAAAAATATCAGAACCCGTCATTCAAACCTAGATTTAAACCTAGTAAACCTAGTAAATCTGGGGTTGAACAGAAATCAATTTCGAACCAAGGGGGCAATGTAGGTTGATTTAGAATGTTTGATGCCTAGATAATTCTCAGTACTGAAAGAGGGTGCGAAGAAAAATATCAGAACCCGTCATTTGAACTTAGAGTTAAACCTAGCAAACCCGTAAACCTGGGGGTTGAACAAAACTCAATTTAGAACCAAGGGGGCAATGTAGGTTGATTTAGAATGTTTGATGCCTAGATAATTCTCAGTACTGAAAGAGGGTGCGAAGAAAAATATCAGAACCCGTCATTTAAACCTAGAGTTAAACCTAGTAAACCCGTAAATCTGGGGGTGGAACAAAAATCAATTTAGAACCAAGGGGGCAATGTAGGTTGATTTAGAATGTTTGATTCCTAGATAATTCTCAGTATTGAAAGAGGGTGCGAAGAAAAATATCAGAACCCGTCATTCAAACCTAGATTTAAACCTAGTAAACCTAGTAAATCTGGGGTTGAACAGAAATCAATTTCGAACCAAGGGGGCAATGTAGGTTGATTTAGAATGTTTGATTCCTAGATAATTCTCAGTATTGAAAGAGGGTGCGAAGAAAAATATCAGAACCCGTCATTCAAACCTAGATTTAAACCTAGTAAACCTAGTAAATCTGGGGTTGAACAGAAATCAATTTCGAACCAAGGGGGCAATGTAGGTTGATTTAGAATGTTTGATGCCTAGATAATTCTCAGTACTGAAAGAGGGTGCGAAGAAAAATATCAGAACCCGTCATTTGAACTTAGAGTTAAACCTAGCAAACCCGTAAACCTGGGGGTTGAACAAAACTCAATTTAGAACCAAGGGGGCAATGTAGGTTGATTTAGAATGTTTGATGCCTAGATAATTCTCAGTACTGAAAGAGGGTGCGAAGAAAAATATCAGAACCCGTCATTTAAACCTAGAGTTAAACCTAGTAAACCCGTAAATCTGGGGGTGGAACAAAAATCAATTTAGAACCAAGGGGGCAATGTAGGTTGATTTAGAATGTTTGATTCCTAGATAATTCTCAGTATTGAAAGAGGGTGCGAAGAAAAATATCAGAACCCGTCATTCAAACCTAGATTTAAACCTAGTAAACCTAGTAAATCTGGGGTTGAACAGAAATCAATTTCGAACCAAGGGGGCAATGTAGGTTGATTTAGAATGTTTGATTCCTAGATAATTCTCAGTATTGAAAGAGGGTGCGAAGAAAAATATCAGAACCCGTCATTCAAACCTAGATTTAAACCTAGTAAACCTAGTAAATCTGGGGTTGAACAGAAATCAATTTCGAACCAAGGGGGCAATGTAGGTTGATTTAGAATGTTTGATTCCTAGATAATTCTCAGTATTGAAAGAGGGTGCGAAGAAAAATATCAGAACCCGTCATTTGAACTTAGAGTTAAACCTAGTAAACCTAGTAAATCTGGGGTTGAACAGAAATCAATTTCGAACCAAGGGGGCGATGTAGGTTGATTTAGAATGTTTGATGCCTAGATAATTCTCAGTATTGAAAGAGGGTGCGAAGAAGTTTAGACATAATTTTAGTGAAACTAAATATTGCGACGTCACGAGATGACTGTGGAGGTAAGGGGAGGACTAATCGAGGGGGTCGCGTGCAGATGGACACAATTAGCTTTGATAGCGGTCGGTTAAAAGTCGAATATCGAGCGGCTCGGCTTTTTTTGGCTTGTCGCGGTAAGAAATACAGCCCGCCTCCTTTTCCTCGGGTTATTGCCAAGTGATAGATATAGCTTGTTAGGAAGCGGGGGCCCTCGGAAGGAATCCAATAAATTATACCGCGAGTCTTTTCGGCGAACGAACAGGTAGGTAGACCACGCCGCGATTTGTAAGTCCGATTCCCGGCCGAGGAATCGATCTCGATTCATTATACGGCGGGCCTCTCATTAACGCGCACGCGTTCCCTCGCGAGAAATCAGACGACAGGCCTCTCTTTCTCTCTTTCTCTCTCTCCCCTCCCCCCTCTCTCTATACTTACTTTTCGGAGTGACACACGACCGCCTACGGAGACTTAAGTCGTCGAGTCACGCGACGTATCGTTCCGGTCGACCGTCTTCTCCGCGCTTCTTCTTCTTCTTCGGCGTGCGCGCGTCTCTCTAAATGGCGTTCCCCCGTTCCCGGTTCGGTAGCTTCTCATCTTCGCTCGAGTTTCGCATTATACCCCGCCACTCTGATTACACGAACGAGCACCTTCTTGGTAACCGGCCGGGGCGGGGTCAACCAGATCCCGATCAGAAAAAGAAAGCCGATCTCCGCACCTACGAGATCCTCCTGATAACCACGTCGTTTCTTCAACTTTCCATTCTACACGGTACGCTCTCTTACAGTTCTCCGCAGCAGGAACGAAACTTTGGTTTTTTAATCACCCTCTCGTTTCGCGATGCTTCTGTCCCTCGTTTTGGTTATACAGAGAGCGGTGAAACAATTGACGACGAGGCGCAAAAATTAAATCAAACACGTTGCATAAATACGAAATTGGCCGTACGGCGAGTGAGCGGCGGTTTATGGTTGAATTCTCGTTAAACTTTATATGTATACCACAATGGCAGAGCAGACACTTAACCCCTTGCCCTACAATACTCATACTCGTGACGAGGATTCCGAACAGAGTCTAGTGAATATGTATGTTACTAATTTCCATTAAACCGAAAGAAAATTCTATTTAACATTTTGAACGCCCAACTGGATACCCCAAAAATTCCATAAAATCAAAGTAAGAAAGTATTAAAGTATCAAGTATTTAATGAAATAAAAATTGCAATAAATTAAATGTATCATACCGAGTAGTCCTCCAACTTTCTTTCATGTTACAGATCCTAATCAAGTTTAGTGCAACGAATATATCAACGTAAAAATTCATTTTAAAACCTGCACAAATAATTCCGTCACGCAAATATGGGTGACGCGGCGCCGAGAACGTGTTAATTGTACAAATGTTGTACAACTATTTCCTATTTTTCAGGAAAGTACGAATTAGAAAAAAGTTCGACACCGTAAAACAAACCGCAAGGGGTTAACAACCGGAAACAGCACCAAAACCCGACGTCGTGTTCAGTTGTCAGGACCCAATAAAATTTGTCCCGCAGTGTTCTGCACTAAATAAATTTGGTACAACCATTCCTCGGATGATGGAGTGGAAAATAATATCTGGGTGAAGCTGTTCCGCTTCGGACACGATTTATCAGAACCGTCATAAATAAAGCAATTAGGGGAGCAGACCGGTAAAAAGTTGAATGATCGACGTCGTTGCTGCTGCCGGACGGAGCCAAGAATATTGAAATTAGTAACCTCTACGTATCCGCACGTAATTCCCGGGGGGGGGGGGAGGGGTCGATCGTAGGATCGGGCTAACGAAGGCATTCGGGGATTTCGTGAAGCGCGAGAAACGCATTACAGAGAGCCGAGGACAGGTGGACAAAAACGTGCGGGAGAGCGAGCGTACCGGGCCGGGCCGGGCCGGGCCGGGTCGGGAGGTGGAACGGGAATGTAACGCGGGGAGAAAGAGTGCTAATACCTAAATAATTGCCGGCTGAACCTGATATGATTTAATAGCGCGGCCTGTAAGGGGTTGGGGAGGAAGGCGGACGACGGGGATGGGAAGCGTCGCGACTCGCTCACGGCGTGGCGGCGGGCAAAAAAGAAAAGCGACCGCTTGCGGTCTGCCGTGGGCGATAAACGCGGTCGCAACCGTGCTCGAAAAAGAGAGGGAAAGATAGCCGGAGAGAGAGAGAGAGAGAGAGGGCTCTCTCCTGCTTTTCGTCCGACTTCCCTTCCTCGATCATTTCCATGGTGGCCCCAGGTACACCACGTGGCGCGGCGATCGTCCCGAAATCGTCGTTGCAGCTCGTTTTATTGGCCCCCGGTCGACCGTGCGGTCGATCGACCGAGAACCGGTAACGTCGCCCGGCAATAACGTCCGCTTTACGGTTTCTCACGAGGCCGTGAACCGATCCATAGCCGGTTATTGGCGGCTACACGACGTCAAGAGACCTTTGCTTTCATATCAAGACACTCCATTTTTCGATCGCCGCCGGAACTGCAGTTTACGGACGCTTTTAACGCCCCGATGGTCGAGCGACGAGAACCCTGCGAACAAGTAGTCGCCTCGACAATTTCGGTTTTACCACCGTCTGCCGGCCCCATGCTCATCTATATACGAGTAATTTTATGAAACCCGATATTCTAACAGAATCGACACCATTCCCCGATGTTGCCCGACGATTTGCCTGATATTTATCGGGCGAGCTTATGTCCCGCAGCGACGCAACAACCATTTTGGTACTAAGTTGCGGTTGTTCGGACGAGCTTCGATTTTTCTCGAGTTTATCGTCGAAGCTCGAACGGCTTGGAGGTCTCTTCAGTCGGTTCGAAATTGACCCGAGTTTAGAATAAAACGACGGAGTCTAACTCTTGTTACGAACTTTCACAGCTTCTTTATTGTATACAGTGAATTACCGATATAATCGCGCGGTTCTGGCGAGTGACATTCAGACGAAATCTGTGGTTGTCGCCGATCGTTGCGTTTCAAATACACAGTGCACGCTGGAAATGTAAAAGTCACTGGTGGTGTGCGTAGTCACAGTGACCTTTAAACGCGAGGCTCGCAGTCACTTATATCGGGAATTCGCTGGATATTATATCGAGAGGGGGTACGCCCCTAGATGCTCTATTGGCTGAAGCGGTGACACGCACTATGTGGCGTGTGACGTCAGAGCCTATGGACTACTGGGGCGTCAACGGTGGGGATATACCACACTATAAGCTCGTGACGTCACCCGATTCTGACATTAGCATAGCCCCACTAGTTTCTCCTGAATTCCATCGATCTTAGAACGCCGCTCACAAGGATTCCCGTAAAAGGAATGCTATTGTGATCGGTCAGAGTGGAGAGAACACGCCTCTAGATGCTCTATTGGCTGAAGCGGCCAGCACGTACTATACAGCGTGTGACGTCAGAGCCTATGGACTACTGCAGCGTCAACGGTGGCGACATACCACACTACAAGCTCGTGACGTCACCCGATTCTGACTATAGCATCACCCCACTAGTTTCTCCAGAATTCCATCGAACTTATAACGCCGCTCACAAGGATTCCCGTAAAAGGAATGCTATTGTGATCGGTCAGAGTGGAGAGAACACGCCTCTAGATGCTCTATTGGCTGAAGCGGCCAGCACGTACTATACAGCGTGTGACGTCAGAGCCTATGGACTACTGCAGCGTCAACGGTGGCGACATACCACACTACAAGCTCGTGACGTCACCCGATTCTGACTATAGCATCACCCCACTAGTTTCTCCAGAATTCCATCGAACTTATAACGCCGCTCACAAGGATTCCCGTAAAAGGAATGCTATTGTGATCGGTCAGAGTGGAGGGGGAACGCCTCTAGCTGCTCTATTGGCTAGAACGGTGACACGCACTATGCAGCGCGTGACGTCAGAGCCTATAGAGTACCTAAGCGTCAACGGTGCGGATAGGCGTAGCGAGCGGGGGCCCAGACCACACTATAGGCTCGTGACGTCACCCGATTCTAGTATCTTTCCTACTACTTTCCCCTGAATTTCTCCCCCACTATTTTCCCCCGTCCGACGAGGCTTCTTGTGAGGCACGGACAGTAGATTGTAGGCGCACTGGGATTTCCGCATTCCGACGATCAGAATCGATTACGAGAACCGATTTTCTCGAAGGGTCCGGGCTCGATTGCCCCGGCCCATAATTGGGAGTGGTCGCCGGGCTCGTTTTGCCTGGCGATCGCCGTCAGTAAAATCGAATCGCGGGTGTCTTCGTTCCCGTTGAAGATCCGCCAGGCTGTCGGACAGTCCCGACGCGTTAACCATGATACATGCACGCGCGAATATGATATACCTTGCGCGAGACCAGGCTAGCGGAGATAGAGAAGGAAGATATATGGCCAACAGCCGGCCCGGCTTCATTTGAAATATTTACCATTTTCGTGAATAACGCGCTGCTACGTGCGGCGGTAACGTAAGATACGGTCTACCGTATCTTGTAAGTAGTCGCGTATTATAAGATCCACCGATTAGATGAGACATCGCGATGCGGATCCCCCGGAAAAATACCCTCCCCCCACCCCTCCCTCCCTCCCTCCCTCCATGGTACACCTGCGAGCCGAGCGAACGGACGTATTCCCCCAGGTAGGATTCATGCGGTGTTCGCTTCCTAAGCGCGTCCACTACTGTCCGTGTAATTTAATCCGTCCAGGATTCTTCTGGAACCGCATCGCTGCCTGGCCGCGGAACTTCATTATCGTTCGAATTGTCCAATTAACGCGGCGCGCCTCGATAAATAATTAGAAAGCCGGCGCGACGTCGAAACAGTGCACGCATCTATCCTGTTATTAGGATACTAATCGCGAGCCTGCTTCGTTCCTCGTTCTGCGGCACTAAATTGTATACACTCGATGGAACAAGTGTCCGCCCATCAGTTAAAATACCATAACCATCATCTGAGAAATTGGATTGAACCAGTTGGACTTCTTTCAGAAGGGAAAATTAATTTAATGTGCAGAACGATTTTTGGGATAATCGGAAGGTCTTAATTTTAAAGGTCTAAATTTTCTGGATGTGTAGAACGATTTTTTAAATAATCGAAAGGTCTATAAAATATAAGATAAAATTTGAAAAGTAGTCTATAAACTCGTGTGTACACTTGCTGATGATTTGATAAAAATTGAACGTCATCACGAGCCCCCAACTGCTGTTTAGAGATGCAATTTTCCATAAAAATCTTTCAGTCCTTCCAACAGCACGAAAATGTCCAAGTAGTCCGATTCGTTTTCGACGATGCTGTTCTCATGCGTTTTACACGAAGATTGCTCGACTGACTGTATCTTCGGCGCTGGCGTGAGTTGGACGCCTGTTTAGGTCGCCTTAATTAATTCTACCCGTCAATAACGCCGGTAATCATCGGCTGTAAATGCGCGTCTTTTAGTTACACGATTACCATAATTCATGAACGCATTTATGCGCGCATTATTCATACACGTGGCTCAGAGCGCTGCCTAGATCCTCCGTAATTAATCGACTCCCGTTCTTTGAAACACTCAAGCAGCCCGATACGTAAAAGTATATTGTCATTTAACTCCTCTTGCTCTGAATTATGTAATTTCGACTTTTTTGCTGGTGCCTGCATTAGCATGCGGTGCTTCCAAGTGCATGGGCAGTCTACGAATAAATTATATCATGAGATCTGCTTTTTCTGTACCGTTGTATCAAGCTAATCGAGTTTCACCATTCTTTAAAAAAAGAACCAAAGAACTGTCTTTAATGGGAGGTAAACTGAAAATTACATGACATCTCTTTTAAATTCCTCGAGCTAAGCTAAATTCAAGAGCATAAATCCTGAAATATGGTTCTCTCGATTCGTTGCCATGCAAATTCATTTCTTAGGTTAACACTAGAACTACCGGACCAGTCAAAATGACTGGTTTCTAATTTTTTCTTTTAGAATTACTGAAATTGTAAAAATCTCTTCATTGAAGCACATATTACAATAAAAGTTGTATGAATTCTAAATGGGCACAGTCTTCTCACTGTTACAAAGCAATATAAAATAGAAATTGAAATAGAAAATAGAAATTAAAATAGAAATTGAGTCACCCGTGTGATCTTCATGCATTTCTGACAAAAATGTTTAGAAGATATATGGAACTGGGACATTAGAAAAATTTAGAGAAATCTGATATATTGTTTCCGTCTCATTGAAATTATTAATTTTGTTTGATGTCTATATCTTACAATCGAGGATTTTTCTTTCGATCAAAGATTCCCTGCGCAGTGATAATCGCGTTGGGAACGGGAGCAAGTTTATCCAGTTTATCGGGAATGACTGGGATCGTTCAAGAACCGTGCGTCTCGATCGAATCGAACGATCGGGACTCGCGATGCACGGGATCAAGGATTCCAATGCGGGAGCTGCGCGCGGAAGCGAAGAACACAGAGAGAGGGGACATAGTAGATCCGATTTGCCGGATCTAGAGTTACTAAGTACTCTCTGCTCGGCGGCAGTCGAACCTCGGGTATTAGCAGGTAATAATATCAGATAACGAGTACCTGTACGGTAGCCGAGGAAGAAGGCGAACTCGACACACGCGTTACCTGCGCAATCGGAAGACGATTTGTGTACGCTGCTCTCGCGTTACCTTGCCTTTTCCCATTTTTCCACTTTTCATTTCACTCGCTTCTCTTTACCTGCAAATTATTCGCGGGAGCTAATTTCTGTTTCAACGTTTAACGAACCTGACACTCTCCGAGTAGCTTCTTCACTAAATGCTCAATATCGTACTCTTAATTGACCGCATTTTTATCCAATCGACTAGAAGCATAGAAAAATAACCTGAACGACATACCTTGATTAATATTGCTGAAATCAAAAATCCGCGCGTCCCCTTTTCCATTTCAGCTCCGCGCGCGCCGCTCATTGACATTTTCTTGTTCCTCGAGGAGGCACACGAGGATCGCCGCGTTTCTAGATTTTCTAGATCGTCGCGTTCGATTTACGGCGGCCTAGCCGCGGTTTGTTACGTTTACGTACATCGACAGGCGCGTATGCTCGACGGACGGCTGCTCGGTGCATAAATCCCGCTGCACTGTCGAGGAAACGCATCCATCATTCGGCCGATGGAAAGGTTAAGACAGATCGATCTTCTACTGGCTGATCATCTCCGACCACATCAGAATTAGGAGTCGACATTCAGATTTTTGCGGATAGAACCTCCTTCGTAACGTAGATCGAGAGGCATCAGGGGAACGAAGGAAAAAGAATTTAGCTAAACTAGCACACCTGAAGCACAAACTGTACCTATAGATCACGAAGATCTCCAAGAATATTCCTTTCAACCCTTAACCCTTAACCCTCTGCACTGCCATTCATTATTTACGGTTACAGTGATTAGAACTTCTTTGTTATTTGTATAATTTCTTGGAAGAAGAAGAAGATGAGAGTTTATATGACGACAATTAATATTTGGGTTCAATATTTTCTTGGGTTCAATATTCAATTCATGATTAATATTCAATTTTTCTTTAGTTCAATATTTTTTGGGTTCAATGTAGGGTCACGAGTCTGACCCGATGTTACAGTGCAAGGGATTAACAAATCTATGGAATCAAGATTGAACAGATTCTAGACTGCGCATCTTTCTGCAAAGTAAAAATTGTGCGAGTCAATTGTGAGAGGCCAATGTTCAGTGGAAATGAAAATAATGTAACAATATCCCTAAATTTTTCTGTCTCTTCAGTTTTATATTCAGCTTATTTATATTTAGCTTATTATTTAACCTTTCGCTATTTTTCTGTCTCTTCAGTTTTACATTTAGCTTATTCCTTTTCGTCGTGAATCTATAAAATCTGCAATGTAATTAAGCGACTGCAACTGATGTGTACCTATTACGTCACCTTCACATTAGTATAAGGTTATTATTGTAATATTATGTATGTAATACAGACTGCAGAATAACCTCTTATCGGAGATTACAACTGTACAAAAAAAAATCTGCAGTGTACAGCACAGGGTTTGCAACCTCAGCAATCATCTTTCGTTGTGGAGAAAGGACAAATTGAACCTTGAATAGTCGGACCGATGTGGGCTGTCTATAATATTTAAACAGAAGCATGCTACGCGAAGGAGCCTTCAGCGAAAAGGAATAGTCGGCGCAATTTGGCAGTGTTTTTTGCAAAGATCCGGATTCTACGGACTAAGAGGATTTCGAGAAGCTAGGAAAATAAAAGAGCCCGCAGACTATTGTTCCATGACTGTTGCCGCACCGTTTCCCATCGTTTTCATCTGTTGACTTAGACTTTGCAGGAGTTTCCGCCATCCATTCGCCTGTTTTCCGGTGGAATAGTATGTTCGTTGATCAAACAGCCGATCGGTTATTTTCGAGAAGTAGACGACGACTATTACTATCGGGTGTTTACGTTTCATCTGCGGCAAGTAGGAGCCAGCTGATTTTTCGGGGTGGAGCCATGCGAATGCCACGGGTCGAGAGACGGCTTTCAATAACAGTTAGGTTATTAGTGGGCAATTCCGTTCGACCGGGAACCTCTAGTCGGTGGAAAGGGTTGATGAGACCACGGGACTAATCTGAAATTGCTAATTCCGACCGGCTAATTCAATTAAGAGAATGGCTGGTGCGTCGCGGCTTTCGGAGAGAAGAGAAGGGCCGGGCCCGGCTGGAAAGGGTTGGGGAGAAGGAGTTTGTTGCCGGTAGGGGTACAGGGTATTAGAAGCAGGCTTGGCGGATACGGTTAGCTCGAATGGCGGATAGCTGGCTGGCTGACTAGCTGGCTGGATGGCTGGCTCGGTGGATTGGTCTGGGCTCGACTATAGAACTGACTTTGCGGTAACTGCTGACCAGGGGCCCGGCGCGCTTCGGTGCCTACACGCTCGAATCATCGATGCTCGCCGGAATCCAACGGCGGAACGAACGTACGACGGTTCATGGGGCTTGGCAGAATGTGCGCATGCAAAGTAGAATGGACACGGAACGGCGTCCAAGCGGGGCCAGGCATAGAGATGGTCCGCCGGCGCTTGCCCAACCCGGCAAAGGAAACCAGCCAAATCCGTCGTTTGTTTGCCCATCGATTCGTCCACGTCAGACCCCCAGGGCTATGGGAACTCGACCGTTTCTATCGTGTTCCGTCGCTCCGGGCTGATCGGGGAAATAGACGTGTTCCGCCCCGGAACCGATTCTCCCCGGGCCTTTTATTAATCTGCAACAGAGCCTCGCCGCCGCGCCGCTCGAAATTCATTGTAAAATTAGAGACTTTTCAGAGTCAGCGCCAGTTTACCGACCCTCGGCTGCTTACAAGTAGCAACGACTAGGATTCCAGATCGAAAGTCTTTTTGTCTGAGATAGTACTGGATATTATACATATGTATGTAAGGAAAGTACATGGCACTGAGCCTGACATCTATAGGTAGAACAAAACTGAGGGTTGATGAGGAGAAACACGTGGGAGAAACGAGTGTACAGGTGAACCAAAAAGAAATCGGTTATTGTAAGAAATTGTAATCATAAGAAAGGAACAGAGTGGATAATATACATTGAATGTTGTTTCTTTGATTTCCGAAGGAACAATTCAGTTTAATTGTTTACAAACATTCCCAAAAGAAAGAACATTGTATGTATAATTTCTGCCGTCCTATTTCTGTTGGTATTATAGGACAGAGAATCAATTGGAATCGTATTGCCTCAAGCATTCGGTGTCTATTAACCCTTTGCACTCGGCGCTATTTTCATTCTAAAACTAAATTTTTCTTCCGTCTTAGAATATTTTCATTTTATTCATACGAAACTGATCCGATTTCCACATATAATATTTAAATGTTTAGTAATCTATTAAATACAAATTTTGTAATGTAACAAATATTTTGTAATATTTTTTGTAATTCCTTTGAAATAATGCCACAATTTCTAGTGGTGCTTCAGAGTCACCACTCGACTACTAAGGGTTAATTTGCAACGTGATACTCTTTGCGCTCTTTGTAATATCTCGTAATAATTAGACTGCGGATTTTATGGATTTGTGATAAAAATGGGCAGGCCTAATTTAAGACAGTAAAAGCATTTGACGAATATAAATATGCCACTATTAACACTGAACCTACCACCGCCAAAATGAACATTCCAGACTTTTCATTTTGCAATTACTGAAATGGTAAAGATGCTTTCGTGCGAAATAATTAAACAAATATGTTGCATGTGTTATAATACGAACCCGACAAAGTCCAAATAAATTCAATCTCGTCATTTGCATAAGACAACATGTACGAGTCACTTTTAAAGCTCGGTAGGTTTAGCATTAATATAACACATTGCCAGAGGAAAAGCAACAAGTCTTCAACATTCAAGCCGAGTAACATTTTTGCGAAGCGGTATTCTAACTCGACAAAAATACAGTATATTGTTGAGACGCGTACCAACAAACCCACAAATTTCGAAGACGATACGTCCCTCCGTTTCCTGGTAATAAAAAAAATTCCGAAAAATCGGCGAATCGAGGTAAGAAGTCTCTTTCGGACGGTGCATTTAAAATTTAAACCCGCGAGAAAAATGCAAAGAAAGTGTTTTGAGGCGGCGCGGCGGCAGTAGGGCGCAGCCCCGATGTATTCCAGCGGCGTTTGCCCTCTCGCTCTCTTTCTCGGTGAATATCCCCGCACGGCAAACTTCCTGCCGAACGTGTAAAAAAAGAAGAAGAACTCGGGCTAGAGATAGAAACAGTAACAAAGTGAACTTTACGATACAGAGTGAAGTTGCCGGGGCAAGTCGGTCGGATGTGTCGCAGAAAGGACCGTACCTTGCGCGGGGGGGATCATGGGTGGAACTCTCCTTTACTGCGACCGCGAACCTAAGAAAAAGGACGGTGATGCTCGGGGCCGGGCGATGCATTCGTTGCATTCGTTGCGTCATCAGAACGTAACGAGGCCATCTCGCCCTCGGCGGCTCGTTCCGCGCTCATCGAGGTCAGACGGAAGTAAGAAACGGACCCCGGGCCTACGAACGAGGTTAAATCTCTTATCTGGGCGGACAAAGCTCGCGCGATGGTTATTCTTTTCTCTTCCCCTTGTGCAATCTATCCACCGCTCCCGGATGCCGGCCGCTCCCCAAGACGCCGACGGTTAGGTTCCACGGTTAGGTTCCGCGCAGCGTATCGTCCGGGCTCTCTCTCTCACTCTCTCACTCTCTCTCTCTCTCCGAGATACAACAAACGAGTCTACAAAGTCGGATAACGAGGCCTCGCCCGCGGATACGCGGTCTTCTGTTACCTCGAATTGCGGGAACCCACGGGCTGCGGAAAGAATTCGGTCCGAATGGAAACGCTCTGTAAACGGGAAGGCGCCATCAAGACGAAACTGGACTCCGCCGGCTCCGAGCCTGTATCAGATAGGGTTTAACGGCTTTTGCAGCTCCCTTTTCTACGCCCTTCAAATTTCCCCGAGCCCCCGATCTCTCAACGCACGCTATCCATTAATACGTTCTACCCCGCGAGGGTCATTTGCAGACTCCGGATCTTTAGGCATTTATAAAGAAAATTGACTAGATGAAATTTGAAATTATAGGAAAATTCTAAAAATGTCAAATGTCAAAATTATGTTAAAATTAGCAACTGAAGAAGTAACACTTGGTTTCTATTATTTATTAATAGAAATATATTTTATGCATAGTCTAAAAGATGATGTTTCAGGCATTTATATATTTACATTAATATACATAGTCTAAAAGATGATGGTTCAGACATTTATATATTTACATTAATATACATGGTCTAAAAGATGATGTTTCAGGCATTTATATATTTACATTAATATACATGGTCTAAAAGATGATGGTTCAGACATTTATATATTTACATTAATATACATGGTCTAAAAGATGATATTTCAGACATTTATATATTTACATTAATATACATAGTCTAAAAGGTGATATTCATATCAAAATTTAAATGTACTGCGTTCGAGTTTGCCTTAATATATTCTTAACAACCCAATATTTCTTGTGGTCGATGCAGACAATTTTTATTTTGCATTAAGATCCGCAGTCTAGTCATTATAATTTCCCTTAGCTATTTGAGTCAAATTCTTTTACCCTCCCTCCACCCAAATTGTAACACTTGATGAGAGAAATGATGTGTGCCAAATTTGGAAGCAATCGGACAACAGGAACACGTGCCACATTTGTGTTAAAGTTTTACAATTTCTCATTTCTAAGCATAATTGTGTTTCGTTATTTTGGAAATATTTATAAATGTCTTCGAACACGAGACAACGTCTTGGATGAGAAATGACAAGATTTCTGTGTTACTTCTAAAAATATATACAAAGTTCTAAATTTAATTTACCACCAAGTGCAGCATCTGGCACACCGATTTTGATCATGTTAATCGCAGTTCTCGGAGAGCGTTCGACACGTATTTCTCGATCGGCCATCGTCCATGTTGGAAGGGCGAAAAAAGCCCTACACGACTCCGTTTCCCCGTGGATCTTAGGGTAGACGTCAACAGCCGCAAGAAGATGGAGATTGCGGGCTAATTGGCAATTTTGCGTTCGCCAGGAGGATAAACGCGTTATCACAGGGTGGTCGATTGTCGGCGGTATCCGTCGCAGAATCTGTTAAGCGCGCGACACCGTCGACGGCTCGATTAAAGAATGAAGTTTGAACGTTCATTGAGGGCGGATTGTTGGCCTTGAAAAAATGCCGGCTGCCGAAGAGGAAGTGGCCAACGCCTTGAAAACCGAAGGGAAGAAACGAGAGGAGAGAACGGCGCACCTGAGGTACAATTAAATGAAGAGGACACCACCCACCGATAGCAGCCGGGATAAGTTCCCTTGGCGAGTGATTAAATTTTAATCCACTTCTAATTAGATTTTTTGTCAAGCTGAACGCAAGGGCAAACGGCCGGGACCATTCCGGAAAGACAAGCCGGGGATATACTCTCTGTTTCTCTCTCTCTCTCTCTCACTCTCTCTCTCTTCTTCTATTTCTCTGGTTGTCTCATCCCGGGCCGGTCGCGCTAAAAGGATTTATTTTAATCGAAAACTTTTTAACGCGGGGAGATTCGTTTGTCCGATATTTTAATGTCGTTAACACTAATTCCGTCGACGGGTTCCCGGGCTATTCAGCCCCGGCTACAAATGAAACATCCGCGGGAGCGCATTCTTTGAGAATTCCTAAGCGGTCCCCTGCCCGTTTGATCGTTAATACGAAAAGTTCCTGTTTTCGATGGGACAAAGAGGAGAGCCGTCTGACGGCTTGCCGAGCTAAAAGGGAAGTAGTCCACTTTAAAACGCCTTCTCCGCAGGCCGCGCCCCCTTGCTCGCCCGGAGTTGACGAGACCTTAAACTCTTTCCCCGATGAAGACAATTTCCGGAGATTTTCAAAGGGACGCGCAGATTCGCCGAGTGATTGACAGAGATTAACTGCGGAGACGCACTGCTCGTCAACTCCGCCGGGCTCTCGGCCCGATGCTCTTTACCTTTTCTTCCTGTTTAGCCCTTTTTGCGTTCCTATGACAATCTCGTAAGACAATATATATCCTTGTTACGCTCCGGCGTGCTTTCATCCTTCACCGGAAGCCGTCGCTGCCCAGTCTCCGTAATAACTGTACTCGATGCTCATCGTTAGACTGCGGATTTTATGCGTTCATAACGAAGCGATCGAATCGTGCACGTTGCAACGCAAAGTACAAAAAAAAATCTCATCTGTTGCAATCTATGGAGGGAATTTTTACTTTGCATGAAACACTGCAGTCCAGTAATCATGCTTAGATATTTGAAACACTGAAAGAGAACTTTTCTTTGAGCATCGAAAGCCTCAATCTCTAAAATACAGTTTCTTACAAAAACGAAAAATCAAGTTGCATCGTTCGGAACTGCTGATATCGTGAACGTTGATACAAACAAAATTTGTATTATTGCTTGATCTTTATGCAAAATAAACACTTTCTTGATTCAAGGCTCCAAATTAGTCTCGCATTAATCATTTTTTCAAGGACTTTACAGATATTGTTTGTTAGGGAAATTGGTCTACACGAAGCACGGTCGAGTTTATTTTTTTTAGGTTTTAAAATTGGGATTACTGTAGCTAGTCTCCATGCAGTTGGTCCCAAGTGGTCGCTAATGACCTAGCCGTTAATGCGACCGCTTTAAAATAAACGTCTACAAAAAAAAAAAAAAAAATAAACACTTTCTACCTGAATTGCGACAAAATATGTTTAACACGTCAACTGCCACATCAGTCACATAAGATTGACAGTGATTTTTGACTGCGTTTAGAAATTCATTTGTATTATAATATATCCGGATAAACCGAATATTATTGGAGTCTTTCGAATTCAAAAGGGTTAAGACAGCATCCTCTGTAATACATTTTAAATTTCTAGTTTTGGTGTCATTAATTAAATTACTCCGATTTTGTAAGAATCTCTGGGGTTGGTGTTTGGCACTTAACGTGTTAACAGGTCGAAAATAACATATTATTACCGCGGTAGCGGCCGCTCGAACTCCGTTTAATTAATTCTGAGTTAATTTGAAGTAATTCTGAATGAATGCGGTCACTGCGTCGCTTAGGTTCGTTGGAAGAAAGCCTGGTTACAACCGGTGCACCTTCGTCCAGAGTTTGCCGAGGCGACCGGGTCGATGTCTGCGGAGTGTATCAGCGACATCGCGACTCCGCGGAAATCTCATCACGGCCGTGGTTTCCCTTGTATCAGATAACGCGAGCATAATTGAAGAGAAGATTAGATCCTGCTCGGAGCCTTTCGGGGTGCAATTGACTCGATAACATACGCGTTTGCCGGCCTCTTGGGAAAAGGATACTGTTCCACCACTCATAGTCTTTTAGGGGATGCGGTCAACTCGAATGGTTATACATTTGCAGTCTTTTCGGGGGGAAAAGTGTTATGCTTGGACTGCCCTGGGTCTTGGGAGAACGTCGGTGCGCTCCGCTTGAAAGATAGGAGCACATTCTATTTCGAGGCGCAATAATACTTCAGGGCATAATTTACTTCATGGTGCAATCTACTGCGAGGCATAATCTGCTTCAACGGAAAATTTACTGCACGGTGTAAGATATTTTACAGTGACTTTAGCAAGAGAATCGATATTGGACTACCGAGACTCTGCGGGATTATTTTTGACTCGGGGGGCATAGGGTTTTAGGGTTTCTTTGTCGCAGAAACTAATTATACAGCTGAGGGCATTTTGGGGACATTTAGGCAGAACTTTCTACTTCGAAGTTCAGCCTACTCGTTGCTAGTCATTATCACTGTTTTTGGGAAAAGAGCTACTGTGAGTAGACTGTTCAAGGTTTAAGAAAATTACCTCCAACTTGGACTTTTACACATACTGTGCTGAGTATATTTTACTGCAAAATGGGGGGCACAGATTTTCTTTCAACCCATTTACATCACAAGGAAATATGAAAAGAAGGCCTTCATCACCAAACTTTCTTTTTATTATATTTGACCAGGAAAATTGAGCGTATATATATGCCAATGATGCAAATAGGTTAAGGAAAAATTTTATTTCATCTCAGGAGGAAGACTAGGTTTCCCTTTGGAAAAAGATTATTATGATTGCTTAGGGACTGTTAGAGTGCATTCTTCTGGTAGAGACCCACGTTCAGACAGTTTAAAGAGAAGGAAGAAACGTGGTCCAACTTCGACTTTTACACATTTACAATCTTTGAAGTGAAAGGTACTGTGCCGAGCATATTTTACTGCAAAATGGGGGGCACAGATTTTCTGTCAACCCATTTGCATCACAAGGAAATATGAAAAGAAAGTCTTCATCACCAAACTTTTTTCTTATTATATTTGACCAGGAAAATTGAGCGTATATATACGCCAATGATGCAAACATGTTAAGGAAAAATTTTATTCCATCTCAGGAGGAAGGGTTTCCCTTTAGAAAAAGGTTATTATGATTGCTTAGGGGCTGCTAGGGTGCATTCTTCTGGTAGAGACCCACGTTCAGACAGTTTCCAGAGAAGGAACAACCATGGTCAGCCTGCTTAGGGTCTTCCAGCGGTGTAGTCGACTACAGCCGCGTTTACAGTCCCAAGGAAAAAGGCTTCCGCGGTTAGAGTAGCTGTAATCCAGTGTAGCGTTCGTCTCGGAGACGTCCGCGTTTCGAACTGTCGGGAAAAAGACTTTTACGGTCAGCCGAGCGTTTTGGTCGCTAACGGGTTGGACCTGATCTCGCCGAGTCTTCGGCTGTGGCCAGTTGCTAACCGTCGCTCTCCATTCCGGATTCCTCATGGGGAAAGCCGGAGTAAGGGAGGGTCGGCCGCCTCGACCCGCGGCATCAAAGATTCACCGGCTCTCACACGCGCGGCTCTGCGGATCCGCCGCAACCTCGCGCCGACCCTAAATCCGGACCCCTCGCCTTCCAGTTTCGGGGTCTAGGCTTAATGCAACCGGCCTTCGCTATTATATACTTGTCACCGTGGCTCCTTCCATCCCTTAACTTCACCCCCCAGGGGGGGGGGGTTGCCAAGTTTTCCGCGTTATCGCTGTCCCCTCCTCCCCCTCCCTCGCCCTTTCCGCTGGCAAACTCCCTCGAACTGGGTTATCCCGGTGTATTTTCCTCGGCGAATCGACGCGGCCGCAATTATTTAAAAGCGCAGAGCCTCGCGGCGCCGCAGCGACATCGGTCGGTTAATTGGATGCAAACACGATTTCCGGGCCGGGTAAACGAATCGTCGAAGCGATCCGAAGTCGATTTATTATTGCCTGTAATATTAGCCCTGAAACGGAGAGCACCGGCGCGAGGCAGCGCGGCGTAATCAGAGCTTATCGTGTCGCATAATAATCCTAATGAAACGGGAGAGGGCGCCCGGTCCCCGAAGATGAATGCGCGAGGAAGGATAATTAATTGACGAGCCTTCGACCCTGGACGCCTCCGGCGTCGCCTCCGTCGCCCGTTCCCTTTCACGCGAGAAATCGCAAAAATCCCGGAACTTTTATTTCCAAAGAGTTCAATGAAATCCGGAGAACGTGTTTTTTCGAGAACGATGATTTATAGAACGGTGTATAAAGGGCGCGTCGTCTCCCCCCGTTTTAATGAATCCGCTCTCGCTCGCTTTTCGACACGATCGATCGCCGATTCGAGCGTGTAAACTGACCGACGAGAGCCACTTAAATTTACTTTGGCCGCGTCCAACATTTATCCTTCCTTGGGAAACCCGCCGCACCCGACCGGAAACACGCGGAACGGCAAATTGTACTCTCCTTTTAACGTTTTATTAGCATCGCGTTCGAAACGAAACACCGTCGCTGTTTAACTTACAGATTTTCCGCGATACTTTTAATTAAATGCACCGAATGCATGTAATTACATCGGTTAAATTTGCGCCGCGGATAAATATTTCGCGCGACGGCGGCCGCTTCACCGTTTTGATTACCGGCTACATTTTGTTAATAAACCTCGTCGACGAAGAGAGGGGGGGGGAGAGGGGAGGGGAGACCCGAATGAATGTTATCAGCGCTCGTTTTTCTCCGCTTTTTAATAATTAACGGTGGCCGAGTGATTGGAACGAGGGGAAAAAATATCGCATTTATTGGCGAGCTGCGAGTGATGTTTCATTTCGTTTCAATTTCGACTCGCGTGCTTCCGGTGTGCTATGTACTCGATTCGATACAGTCGAATATATATATATACATATAGATCTGTGTACATATTCTTTTTCTGTCTTAAAATATCGCCTGAAATATCGCGCGGTTCCCAGCAACTCGCTATCCGCAGCATCGCGGCCGCGAATTGGAGCCCGATTGCGCATTCTGCTAAGATTGCGCGGCGTAATGCGATACTTTACGAGCGCGAGAGCCGCGCCATCGAAATTCCATTTGATCCCGCGGAGCATCCGTGGCTGTAGCTCACTGTCCGCGATCCCGATGATACCGAGAAAACTCGAAATCACGACGAGAGAACACACGCTCGCGGGAAAATTGTTTTCGCACACGGCCGCCGCGCCGCGGCTTGTTTGAATCGTAACGGGGCCGGTTTTCCGGCCACCCGATTTATTTGTTTAGAAATATACGCGCCACACTCATGCGGAACGCAAACCGGGAATCCTCGCTGCAAACAGTTTTCCATCGATTCTGCGAATGTGCGAACTTAATTTTTACCTGGGTTTAAAAACGTTTTATCTGGATGTTAAGTGACGAGTATTGCTCTGTAATCTACTGTAATCAAATTGAAATAATTCAGATTCACGGGTGAAGGTGGGAGCGACGAAGACAATTTATATCACAGTGAAAAAGAAGAAGATTCGAGTGTCCGCTGGGAGTGTTAACTAAAAAACCAGGAGGTGCGAGAAACGAGTTCGAGAGAGCGTTGGGGTGGGTGGTAGTATTATAATACTAGCGGAGAAGTTCCGCAGCCGGGATTTTAAAGCGTTCTAAGTAAAAGGATCTCGAGATCGTCTGTTTCAAAACTCATGGCGGCGCTTTGTCTGACCAAGCACGGCCGCATTCTACTTGGCGTTAATTCAATGCAAAGATAAAGAGAGAAATTGCCGGGGAGCGAGAGCAGAGAGAGAGGGCGAGGGAGAGAGGCAAGGGACAGACTCTGATCCTTCGAAGTGTCTTCTCTAACTACCTGCGACGAATTAAGGGAGGCCAGCAGCGAAATTAAAAGAGTAGCAGGGAAGTCGAGGGGGTTCAGCACGTTCCAATTATTTGCACGAGTCCCGCGCACGGGGGCCAACCGAGCTGTCGCATTCTTTTTTCCTTTCTCCTCCGTTTCTTCTTTATTTCCCTGACTCTTTCTTCCTCCTTCTCTCTTCTCCTCACTCCTTCTCTCTCTCTCCCACTCTCTCTCTCTTTCCCGTTCTCTTCGCTCGTTTTCTTCTTCGAACTCGTGACACGATAAGGTACCCCGTTCGAGCGAAAGGGGATTATTTTGGATTACTTTTTCGCGCGGAACTGTACGGGAGGGACGAGGACGGAGGGGAAAAAGGAAACGAGGACCACGCGGAACTCAATACGCCGCATAAACTGCGCGATCCTTCGGGAAGGCTCGGGGAACGGGGAGGGTCGGAATTTAATTTCAGTAGCCGACGAATTTCTTAGGAAATCGCGTGTGAGCCGGCTGATGTAGAATCCTCGATTCGCCGGTGTAGCAGAAACATTGCCTCGTCCAGGTGAAAAAAGGTCTGCGAACGGACGAAAGTAAGGATGAAAGATGAGACCCCCCGATGGAGCACGACCGGCTGAGAAAACGGCCTCCACCGAAAATATTGCTACCGATTTTGGTTGCTGCGAAATTGCTGGGAGTACGGTTACCAAGTCGAGTTTACGGCAACTGCAAAATTCTACTCGCCGAAATGACGAATACCTTGGCCACTTCCTCGAGAAACATGGGAAAGTCTTCACTGAACATTTTTTAAAATCACAAGTGTTATTAGCAAACCGAATAAAAATGTTGGATTTTTATTCACTGAATATCCGCCTTCGTACTTTCAACTTCGATTGTACAACGTAGATGTAGTACAGAAAATGGGGAGGAAAATTCAAATTTTCGCAAAACATTTGTTTATATTACTCTCAGTTAAAAAATGTGAAGCACTGGTGAAATGTACCACAGGGTAAAAATGATTAATATTGATCGAGTGCCTGCCTGTCTCCGTACTTTCAATTTCGAGAACATTAATGAAAATATACAAAGGTACTGTTACAGCGATGATATGTCTGACAAATAACACACATATTTATCCCCTCGGTGACGACTTGTTATATCATGTTCAGATGTTGCAATAATCTCCTGACGATTGATATTTTTTCTAGCTATCTTCAAATTCTAGAAAGCGGACAACCGAGTACAGTGTTTTCTCTATACATGTCGGCAAGGCCTGGACGATAAGCGTCGCAGAATTATCCCCACTACGGGGTACACCCCGTGAGGGGCGACGTTTCTCGAGAGGCCTCGGTAAACATAACACGGCCGGGTATGTGTCCTTGACGATTCAAGACGCTGCCTGACCCGTGTCGTTGACATATATCGAGAGCTCACTGTAATCAATTTTGAAATATTCCGTACGAGGTACAGACATCCGAGGGACGTTGGCAAGTTTGCTATACAATTTCTGAAAAAGTATTGATTTTGTCAACTTCACCGAATTCTCTCGATGACTATGCCTGAAGTAACGTTCCATGAAGCAGCCAGGTGTCGCAGCAGGAAAAACGTATGCTGTCGAAGGAATCGGAGCGCGACCACTTCAGCTCGTTCAGCAGCCTCTTCTCCTTTTTCGGGCCGTTAAAAGTCACGATTTCGAGCGAACCAGAACGTAAAGCCACGTAAACGCGTCGCTATTCGAACATAGAGAGAACCCACCGGAAGTGGCCCCGGATACTTACACGGCTCGTAGACCCGCGGACCGGAAGACGGGGGGTGGGGGTGGGTGGGGAGCGGAAAACCCGGAGAGATCGTTTGCGGTTCCTTTTTCCACCTATCGAGGGGAAACGAGACTTTGATGTCGGCGCGATTCGAAAACAATCGCGGCATACGTTCCCGGTGAAATCCTCGGCCGGGTAATCCCGCATCAACCGTATGGTAATCAGAGTATCTGGTTGAAATGTGCGTTCGGGAAGCTGCTACTAAATCCATGCATCTGGGACGTGCATTGAAATACGCTCCTGGATGTATATCTTCCTTTAGATTTAACGGGTCAGGGTCGTATATCGGGATCTTTCTTGAAAGGGACCAGCCCTGGAAAAATGAAACTTTGCTCTCTTATCAGCATAATTCTCGAACCAGTCTGTTACAAGCACTCGGGGGTGGCGGTTACAAATGGCTTTTTTCCAATTTTCCTGGTCTCTTGACTTCAAAATTATTCTTTTAACGCCGCCAGAGGTACTTTTTCATTTGGCTCCAGACTATTCTTAAATATATTCATTTTTAAGGTCGTATGAAGACTCGTGATACACGGTTCTGTCAGTTTTCATCAAAATGATAAATGTACAAATGGTTTTCTCCGAATTTTATTTCACCAGATCACCGGAGAACCATTTTGTCTTCAAAATTATTCCTTTGACGGTATGCATAGCCAGCGGAGGTACTTTTTCGCTTTGTTGTACGGAATCCTCAAATAAATTCAGTTTTAAAGTCGTATCAAGACCCGAGATTAGACTGCGAATTTTATGCATTTATTGATAGAAATGCGCGGATCGAATGCAGAACAGTGGAAACGTTTCAAGAACAAAGCAACACTGCTGCTTTATTGTCAGTTCATTGGAACGATGGAGAAAGAAAAGAAATGAACGTGGCTCTTGTATTTCGCAATTAATGCAACCAATTTTTCACTTGGCATACAAATCCTCAGTCTACTCGCGATACACGTTTTTGTCAGTCTGAATAAAAATACAAAAATGTACAAACAGGTTTCTCTCGAAAACCTCCGATTTCGTCTAAGAGTCAGTCGCCAGGACCGCGGAACTGACTCCTAACGAGAATTCACTGTATCTCTCACAATGACTCGTATCGAACAAGCTTAACACACGAGATCCGCTCTGATCTAGCCTAGTCAATTACTGTGCCTATATTAATTACACATACTTTCAAAGCAGAGTGAATATTAAAAAAGACATATATAACATATATATGGATTTTAATGAGAAAATGTAATATCTCTTTTCTAATATTCATTATGCTTTAGAAACAAGTATAATTTATAGGAAGATCTTTAATGCTTAATTGCTCAACCAATTCTGATACAATTTTACGATACGCGATAACAAAACAAAACATCAGGTTGTTATAAAGAAAGTCGGATCGTCCCAGCTGATCGCCGCCGTTCGATCGTCACCAACGCTAACGCATTAACGTATCGAACCCCTACAAATTAATATAGGCACAGTAATTGGGCACCCCACATTCGGTCCCTCGGCCTGCGTATTCTTCGACGGGAAAGAAAATGCAAATCGCCAGCGCGAATAGCAGATCCCCGGGTAGAATTGAATAAGAAGCAATTAACCGTGGCGAATTCCGAAAAATCGAACGCAGCATCTTCGATCGCCCCGGGGGCATATCTCCCCGGAGTGACTGATGATAACATTCCCACGAAGTAGTCCGTAGCAGGCACAGACATCGGTTCGCGGCGGATAAATGACAGCCTGTTAGTCGGCAAAAGACTCGAGACGAGGGTGGCTCCCGGGGGTAAATGAGTGGGAGAGAGCAGCAAAGAGAAAGTGAGAGACAGAGAGAGTGAGAGAGAACTTGTACCGACAGCAAGACGCTAGAGAGAAAAAGAGAGAGAGAGAGAGAGAGAGAGAGAGAGTTACAAACGATCGGGCGAATCGCCGGCATTAGTCTCAGTCAGAATCAGAGATAAAGCAAACCGTTGGGAGGGGATGGCTCCGTAGGAGAAAAACATTGGAGCATCATCGGTTGGGCAGCCGGATCATTCAACAGCTGCGGCTCATCTGAATAATCCGGCGCTCCTCCGCGGAAGCAATTGCGGGTCAAAAAGCGTAATAATCGATAATTAAAGGGACGTTTTAAAGCGAGCCAGGGGGGGGGGGGAGGCGAGGGTGCCCGTGAGCACCAGGATTCTACGGGGGTGGGTGTCGTTTGAATGGGAGCACGTGTCCGTGTTGGAAAGCGTTGGCCAAAAGCGTTCCGGGCCGTCGCTGAATGCCGTGCAGTTGTCGGTCCGCGGATGACGACGGCAAAACCACGTGACGGGGACATCAATCACCGTCAATGAAATCGGTGTCCCGAAAGTAATAATGGCATTAAGTGCCGGGCCGGGATCTCCTCGTAACGGAACGCCGCGGCTTAATAAATTGAACCGGGACCCCGTCGTTTTTCACCGGGACGACGCGCGATTTTTCTCGGCTCGGTTCGGCCCGCGTCGGGCTCTATTTACGATTCAGATGTTAAATGGAATCGAAGACTCCTCGGGAAGCGCTCCGCGATACTGTACATCATCTCGGCCATCGCGCGACGATTGGATATTTCGTGCGGGAACTCCACAAGAGAAAAAAAAAGCCTCCCCCGCCCCGCAGCCCCTAGAACTCACCCTCCGTTGGAAGCGAGAGTGGAGGAGGTCGACAGTGGACGACCCCATCAATTCGGGCCACTCCGCAAATAACGTCATAAGATAGACCATCGAGGACGTTCTTCTTCGTGTTATATACCGGGTGTATAAAATATCGGAGGGAGAACGGCCCCTGGAAACGACCGGCGTTCTCATACAATAACATCCGCGAATCTCTCTCGCGTCGAGTGCTCTCTCTCTCTTTCTCTTTTTCTCTTTTTCTCTTTTTCATTCTCTACACGAGAGCCATCGGGGATGGGCGAAGAAAATAGTGGATGTGAGCTATCGGTGATTCCCGGACATAAATCGACATGTACTTACCGAATTGCTTCCGAATCGTTCCTTTATATCCCGTGCTCCCAGCGTACCTAGCCTGAAGCTTCTCCTCTGCCGGAGCTAGTCCTCCAGATCCTCCGCAAGTCGTAGATACGAACGGCTCTACACGTTCCGTTACATGGTCGCTCCTTGTCGCGGATTAGTCTGATCGATCTGTCAAATCGTTTCCCCCCGCGATTCACCCCCTCCGCCCCTCGCCCACTACCGTTTTCTCCCTTTCACCGCTTTCCTCGCTTGTTTGGAATGGTATTTCCAAGATGATATCTTCGCCCGAGCGGATCCTGCGAGCTCGAACTGGTTCGCCGCTCGAGAACGCCGCGCCGGCTGCTTGACGCGTGGGAATCAAGCGGGAACAGGAAGCAGTTAGGCACGTGATACACTGGTACCATTATAATTATCGCTGTCCGCAGATGTTTCTGCGGTTCGCAGACTGTTTTAAAGATTGCTCGTCTGAAAATGGGAAACTGATCGCGACGTGATTGTTTCACTTTCGATCAAATTCAATTTGACCGAGGCGTCGCCGATAATTAACACATTTGCATCGTAAGGAAATGTGAAAAGAAGGCCTTTATCACCAAACTTTTTTTTTATATTATATTTAAGTGGAAAAATAGACTGCAAGTAAACGAAGCTCATATTTCAGCATTATAAGAAAAGATAAATTGAGCGTATATATACGCTCCGGTGATAGTGACCAGGAAAATTGAGCGCATATATACGCTAATGATACAAATGGGTTAATGTAACATAATTCGAAACAATTTCCAGGTTACTAAATACGTGAAACGCGATACAGATGAATGAGAATATTTCGTTTATTTTTGTTCCGAAAATTTTTTAAGGCGGATGAAATTTCTGGGATCAATTATATTGAGAATAAAATACAGTTTTGAGTGTGAAGGGTTGGAGACAAAGGGTTGACAGGGTTGACTACAGTGGTGCCCAAAAGTTGACTATTTAGAGTTATGATTCCTCGATTAGAGGAAAGGACATGAATTTTTAAGAAATATGAGGGTTATTCCATTTTGAAATGGGTATGGAGATTTCGTGAAGATTCTATAGGAAAATAAAGATGTAACTTATTTTGGCATTCTCTTAAATTAATAAATTAGTCAAATTATGCCAAATATTGTTCAGCAAGCGAATGTTAAACCGATTATCACTTTAATCTTGTTCTGTGCCCCACATTTAGTTTCTGCATTATAAACTGCGTAGCCCCTATTTGCTTCCCAAGTTACTTTTTCAGCACATTTGGCAGTCCTATTGTTTTATTTTCTCGTTCACATTATAAAAACAAAGGGGAGAATCGCAACGGAAAAGGCGTTGATAAATTACTTAATATTCGGCAGCATTGTGCTCGTGTTTTTCGGACAAAAAATATGTATATCGCGTAACATAAATCTTTTTTCATGCAAGCTTTCATTTTCGAGGAAATTATTTTTCGAAATTGATACGCTGCACGGGCATTCCTGTCTGCGATAAATAAACCGTGCATGTTCGCGTATTTATGATCCATAATAATACTAACATAAATATTCTAGCAAAACCTGAACTATTAAAACTATTAAAACGAACTCTCAGGGACCAAAATGGATCAACAGTCAAGCACGATAAATAAAATTCCACTCCATCTTTCCAACAAGCAGGCGTACAAACTTTCGCATGTACATTAATAACATTCACAGTTAATATTCGCAGTTCAGTGCCAAGTAGAAACAGCGTGTAACGACTAGGCACATTAACGTCGGATGACGGATAATCCGGGACGAATTCAAAAGTACTCTGATTCGCGGTAAAGTTTCCATTGTGCGGAGCTTTCGACGTAAAATCGAGTACGGGAAAATATGATTCTCCCCATCACGCGCAACACGCCGCATAAATGAATAACCAGCTGCACACGGATACGTTATTCGTGCATCGATTGAACACTATTCAAAAGCAGACACACCCAAAACAGACAGCAATTTTCCAAGAAAAACAACCGTAGGAAAACCACAGATTTTACAAAAAATAACCGTAAGGCAACCATTTTTACATATATTCCCAACTTATTTTCTCCGGCAGACTTAGCAGGTCGCTTGTATCTCCGGCGGGGGACCCGCTGCATAAGCATTTCCATATCTAAGCAATTCCGTGCAGTCTCGCTGCAGGCTCCTCCAAGAGAGAGAGAGAGAGTAAGAGGGAGAGAAAAGGGTGAGAGGGTAGGAGGGGGTGTCCCTATATTAACCGTCTATATTAAACGTAGAAAGATTGAAAGCGGCGCGGAGAACAGCAATTTCGGTGATTTTTCGGTCGGAGCGTCTCTCGTCCGTCTCGCTCGGACGTCGCGATATCGACGGCAAGAATTAATTTCGCGGCTGCATAGAACAGGTTGCAGCATCTCGCAGTGCAGCGTGGCGCGGCATGGCGTGGCATGGTGTTGGCTCAAAGGAATTTTTTTGCCCGGGGGGCGCAACTATCCGTCGGTCATCGAGCATCGAATAGCAGCATTGCGATCGCTTTGCAGGGGCGGAACAGTGATTGGTTCGTCTCGCGTATCAAAACGCAACGGTGGCGGCGCGTGTGTGTACGCATACCGGCGCGCGGTCGCACGCTCAGGATTCCAGACCCGGTCGAAATGAAAGTTCGCAGCGCGCAGCGCGCGGCGCGGCGCGGCGCGGCGCGGCTCGGCTCGGCTCGGCTCGGCTGCGGCGTCGACATTCCCCCGGTGCCTTTATTAAATTGGAATTTAATTGCTCGGCCCTCGGTGCTCTATTACATCGTGTGTATTCTGCGCCGATGCAAATCATACGTCGGAGCCGTTGCGCGGCGACGCGCATACCTCCTCGTTCACGCACTGATTTTTCTCGATTAACTACGTGTTTGTGGAGCACGCCCGGAACAAAGGGGCACGTGGCGTGAACCGAATCGAGGAACGGGGTCCGACGCGTGCACGCGCGCATACATACGCACACACCGGAGGGGAGACATTTTTAATAAAATCCTCCCCCGCTCGGTTTTCGTCGGCGCATTTTATTCCGCGACAGCAAATACGCGGAACAATGGGCTACAATTGAACAAAGCGCGGGCTAAATTACGAAAAATCTCCTGGCCGCCTCCTCCTGCCTACCATACTCTTTCGTTTGCTTTCTTTCTCGCGCAGTTCTTTTTCTCTTTTTTCGTTGTTTTTATCGCCCCCCCCCGGCGTTGATATTTTTTCAAATAGCGGTGCGTTCATTAGTCCCTCCCCTGCCCCCCCATCCCCCGTAATTCCAGCTGTGCGTGGCCGTGTCCGGTGGCCGACACTCGGGCGACACAATACGAATAGAGAGCTCGTGCCCGAGCTCGAGCCCGAGCCCGAGCCCGAGCACCGACGAGCTATAACACGGCCCGGTCCGAGGAATATCATATATACCGGGGCCGCGCGGCGTTGATTTACCGCGTTAATTAAGGACCGCGGATAAACTTCACGAGCAATTAACGGGCAAATGGACCCTATCCGCCACGGCCGTGACCGTCGAATTTCTATGAAGAGCCGGCGCGCGGCCCGCATTGTGCCCGCCCAGCTTCGCCACCCCCGCCTTTCTACGCCCCGCCGACAAGAGTAATAGCAACGCCGATAGGTTTTCAATGTTTTGCTCGTTCCGGATCATTTGCGCGGCCGAACACCGTGGCCGGAGTCATTGTTCGAAAAGAAGCGGGAGCCAATCTCGAGAGCACCGTGACAGTGGACTCTCTAACGTTTCGTCCCCCGTTCCCTCGTTCTCGAAGAAAACCAGTGGGGGTTGAAGAACGAAAGAGACAGGGCGGGACGGTGCTTACGTCCACCCTAGGAAGATCCTTTTCAGAGAGATTGCCGATGAAAAACACCGGGGAACTAGCCGAGAGGAACCGCTTTCTCTTTCTCCCTTTCTCTCTCTCTCTCTCCCTCTCTCTCTCTCTCTCAGTCTCCGTCCAGAAGGGAATTTCATTAACGACCTTATCCCACCTACTTAAAAAAACATAGAACGTCTCGGGCGACGAGAGGCCATGAACGAGAGCCCGAGCACCGGACGAAAGAAGAGGACGAGGAAAACGCTGAAGCAGAAGAACCCTGATGGGGCGCGCGCGCGCACGCTTAACCTCGCCGGGAGACTTCCACGAGGAGGACGCTTCATGAAAGAAAGGAATTATAGGTGAACGCTCCGTTACCAGGATGAAGACCGAGGATTAGCCGGAGACGAGACACAGAAGGCGCACAGTGGACGAAAACGCCATTTGTGACTCGCAACAAATGAAACTTGCAACAAATCTACCAGAAATTACAGATTCGCTTCAGGAATACTGATGCGGAAGAACAGGTATATTAATTCCACTTATTCTATAATTTGTTTGAAACCTGTGTAATTAATAAACACTGTGTAAACTCAAATTGATGTTTGTCGAAATTTGAAGCTGTAAACGTTAACTTTTTACCTATTAAATTTCGTTCAATTATTGTTCCGTCGTAAAAACCCTCTGCAAAGGGACGTCAGTACGACCGTGAAGGTCAGTTAAACTAACCACCCGCGGCATAATGACCATGACCGCCATAATAAACCTACCGTAGTTTGGCGTAGTCAAAAATCCGAACAACCTGAGCTGACGATCACATGTTGGCCTGCGAACCGTTAGCGTACCGAAATTTATAGTTTTATAGCCGTAGCCGCCTGTAACCAAATGTATCTTCCACTCCCACTCTTCCTAATTTTCCACCACTTCCAAACACATCCTTCAACCAATCATAGACAACTTCCTAAGACCACACCCACAGCCGAGCCTACCTTATTCCAAAATATTGTAACAACAACAGAACTGTCTGATACACCAACCCGACTAGTACACCGAGCTGTCTAGAGCTATCGAGAATTCGAATTCCTTCAAGCACCGAGCTGCTTAGAAGCTACCGAAGCCAAGCCGAGTCTTGCATTTTAGAAATAAAGACTAGTTCTCCGGAGTTTGAATTTACACTCATTCGCCGTTAAACCATTACCCAGTCGCGAGCCGATTCTCCCCAATTCCGGGATCGACGCGACACCACAATTATCTCTACTGGTTTAGAAGGTATTTCTTTAGAGCGCCGAAATGGCATTTTCGCCCACTGTGCGGCGTACAGACATTAGAGAGACCGGAACAAGAGAGAGAAAGAGACATGGTCGC